>NC_140171.1:168305463-168913976 GCF_963971535.1 Notolepis coatsorum | reverse complement strand
AACATTTTGTGTCAGTTTGAACCCAGTAAAATGTACTGGGTTCATTTATTGAAACCAAGTACTGTATGAAATAGTAAACAGTGCAATTACAGGTGGTCACTGGTCATTTCCACGTTTTCAAAGTGAAATCAAGTAACTAGCTCAGTATGCAGCTCAGTATATTAGTAACCCGGCTTGTATTAGGAGGCCGGCTTATAATTGCTTAGCTCAAGAGCGCACCCGGCCATTAATAGAGACCCGGCTTGTATTTGAGACCCGGTTACTATTAGAGGAATTACGGTATTATACATTTCAAAAGCCCCCTCTAGGAAAACGAAGCACAAAAACATAATTCAGAATGGTATAATGGGATCTAGACTGTGAGAAATATTTCAGGAAGCGAGCTGGCATTTCTTTGCGGGGGCGTGGCCATGGTTCATCCAGCTAACTGAACTTAACCCTGCTCCCGACCAGGTTCAAACTTTCTGATCTGTTACCATGGTGATTTAGAAAATCCGACTTCGGGGAACAGAAAGGTCTGGCTTAAGTCAAGCTATGCTGGAAATTATCCGGCTAACTCGGTTAGCCAGGTACGGGGAACAGGGCCCAGAGAAAGACTTTCGTCTTGTTTACATCAGGGTCCCCCATTTTCAATTCATCATATTTCATATCTAAATCATATAATATCTCATTGCTAAATATATGCAATATATAATCTAATAATCCAATAATCTAAATCTAATATATAATATATAAATGCTAAATGCATGGGTAGTTTATTTTGTCTTTAATGTTAGCTTGCAAACTCAAATACTGTCTTGGTAAGCCTCATAATGAATTGTTTGGGGGAAAAAAGGAAAACATTGTGATGTGTATCGTGTATCGCCGAAAGGTCAGAAAATATCGTGATATCATATTTAGGCCATATCGCCCAGCCCGTAAAAGTCACTTATAGGAAACAGGTTAACACGTTCTCTTCATTCATTCCCCTTGGTTCAATGCAATTGAACAAATTAATATAATAACATTCACGTTGCAATAGTAACTTATGCCTGTCACCCCCTCTAGAGGGCCTGTGGACTAACTCGAGTCCCATGTATTTAAGATCATTGACGGCATGTTTGCATTTAGAAAAATTTCGAGCTACCGATGACTTGACATCTGAATTTCTAACCGAACATTTATGTTCACTAATTCTCGATTTAAAGGCTCTAGTTGTTTTACCCACATAAGAAAAATTACACAGACATTTCAGCAGATACACCAGATTTGAGGAATTACAAGTAATGCGCCCTTTAACAGGTATACGCTTGCCCGTTTTTGGGTGTGTGTAGAATGCCTTGACATTGTACACAGGCCTGACAGGGGAAATTACCATCAGGGATGTTGGACATAAAACGTGTGGGTTTCTTTATGGGAAAATCAGTTTTGACTAGAAGATTAGAAAGATTCGCTTGTCGTTTATAAAAATAATTTGGCAAGTGCTGAAACGCTGCCCCAGTAAGGGGATCGGACTGAAGGATATGCCAATATTTATTGACAATGCTACGTATGTCTCTCGTGATGGGACTATAAGTAGAAACAAAAGATACTTTGTCCGAGTTTTCATTTTTCTTTTTGTGGGAAAACAACGAGGCTCTATCGATCTGTTTGGTTTTATTCAGGGCTTTAAGTGTCAATGCATCACTATAGCCTCTGTCGTGGAAACTACCTCGGAGGACTTCTGCTTGAGCAATAAATCTGTCGTCCGTGTCACAAATTCTCCTATAACGCAGGATATGGCTGAAGGGTAGACTGTTCTTTAATGCAGGAGTGTGATAACTAGAATAATGTAGGAACGAGTTGCGGTCTGTCTCCTTTTTGAAGACCTCTGTGTGTAATGAAATACCATCTGGGGCTTTGTTGATTAAAACATCAAGAAAAGATAGTGTATATCAAAATTAAGCGTAAACTATCGTTTCTCTGCGAGTGTTAAGGAACTCAAGGAAGGCATGAAGATCAATCGATGAACCAGACCAAATAAAAAACAAGTCATCAATGTAGCGCATATAGGATTTGACATATTTCTCAAACGGGTTATTATAAAAAAATTGGTCCTTTTTGAACTTGGACATATACAGGTTAGCTAGGTTCACAGCGGCCGGCGAGCCCATGCTGAGACCTCTGTTTTGCAAGAAATATTTATCTTGGAATCTGAAATAATTCTTTGTTAGAACTAGATCGGCTTGGCTAACTAGCGCTTCTGTGGAGGGGTGTAATTCCTCCCTCGAGTTTAAATAAAAACTCAGTGCGTCTAACGCGTCAACATGTGGAATGCTGGGGTATAGACTGACCACATCCATGGTGACTAATAAGTCAGAAGGACCAATGTTGCAGGCCGATAACCCGCTCAAAAAAGTAGTAGTGTCTTTTAAGTAACCCGGTTGAGAAGATATGCGCGTCAATAAATTGAGAGATTTTTTCGGTGGCAGAACCTATGCCAGAGACTATCGGTCGACCCGGAGGATTAAGGAGATCCTTATGGATCTTAGGTAAGGTGTAAATAATAGGAGTAATAGGGAACTCTACAAACATAAACTTAAATTCGTTTTCTGAGATTACGTCCGCCAATCTAAGGCTTTTGAGGACCGTTTTGATTTCAGTAGAAAATCTAAACACTGGGTCTGAATTTAAAAGGGTATCTCAATGTCGTTCAATTGTCTATTGATCTCAGAAACATAAGCACTCTTATTTTGGAGAACGATTCCAAAACCTTTGTCTGCTTTTCTAAAAATTAAATCGTCATTCTTCATGAGTTCCTAACACTATGGGTGCCGGCCAGAAATCCTGAAAATGACTGTGGATTGCCAGCGCTATTTGTCTATGGAGAAATTCCCCTTCTTTGCAGGGCTATAACTTTTTAAATTCTATTGCTACATTGCCATTATTAGGGCCCATTCAAAGTCCTATATGTATTGTTCATTGTGTAGCAACGTTAAACTTTTTCATTCACATATTCATAGTAAAGTATGGTCTAATGTATAAGTATGTTTTCATCTCTTTCTGCAGCTTTCTCCAGAACGTGATATATAGCCCCAAATGCATTATATTGATGATGAAATACAGTTTGATGGCAATCGGGGCGATATAAAACATTTCAATTGGACGTACTTCTAGAATGATCTACGTATGATCTGATGATGACCGGATGGGCGGGGGATCGTTTATAATTCCGTGGGCAGCGTTATATCATTCATCTAGTGTGGGTGATATGTTCATCATAACAGTTTATATGGAATACGATCAAAAATAACGCTGAATCTTACCGTATCCTCCTCGCGCCGTTGGGCGATGAGCGTGGAACAGTCATTTACCTATTATAGACGGTGGGCCGAAGGTCTCTAGAGGCTTCCGTTAATGAAATGATTGATCTGGTTAAACAGACTATATGTTATTGTAATATGAACTACATAATATACTATAATAACACATTTCCGTTTGTTGGCAACGGTTGTTGGGTCATATCTTTATGAAATTAATGTGTTGATAAGATAAAAACTACCTACGTTTGTGAAAAGGGGCGTTGCTGCGGAACCAATCAAAACGTGTTACAACGTCAGGTGACTTGATTTCTCCCAATTAGATTCTTCAAGCCCTGGAACCAGGAAGTAAATATTGCTACTCGTCTGTTCACAACACTGGATAGCTCTGCATTCGGTAAGCTCTCAATTCATTACTATTACTATTGAAATGCATTTTTACTTAACTTTACAGCATTATTCAAACGTGATAGGAAGTTATGAGTCATCAGCCGTTTATATGCAGTCCGTTTTGACGTCCGATTACACATTGGAAAATGTTGTAGTCAGCTCACAAAGACTAACATTACTAACGTTAGCATTTTAACTTTCTCAGATAGCAATCTAACATTACGATAGTGTAAATCAAACAACTCTAACCCAATACTAATAATAGTAACTTGTTTCACATTCTTGCTGTGTGTTACACTATGGTAATAGCGGTCTTTGTTGTTGCCTGTGACGTTATACATTTGACGTCACAACCGTTACATAATGTACAAAATATACTGTCTCATAAATATACTCTTCCAATATATAAATATACATATAAATATATTGTTTTAGATGCTGTTGTCACTATGAATTACAAATGGGGGGCCCTGATGTAAACAAGACAAACGTCTTTCTCTGGTCTGCTAACCTTAACAATTGTGTGTATTGAGCTGTACTGTACTGTACCCATTCTGCAATCTGTTAATAACGTTTTCAATCAATCAATCAATCAACATTTATAACACAATAACAAGTGTGAAAATAACATGTTATTTATTTTAACAGTAACATGTATTACAAAAACATATTCCCTGTTGTCCCAAATTACTGCTCCTTAATGATGACACCAGGAAGGCTGCTGGCCCAGATGGTATAACAGGACGCATACTTAAGTCCTGTGCAAACCAGCTTGCCCCGGTGTTCACCGCCATATTTAACCAATCCCTGGCGGAGTCAGTAGTCCCTGCCTGCTTCAAGATGTCTACCATCATCCCTGTACCGAAGAAACCCTCCCCAACATGTCCAAATGACTACAGACCGGTGGCACTCACCTCTGTGGTCATGAAATGTTTCGAGAGGCTGGTCAAGGACCACATTTATGCCTCCCTCCCCAGTGATATGGACCCTATGCAATTTGCATACAGGACAAACAGGTCCACTGACGACGCGGTCTCCCAGGTACTGCACAGCACTCTCTCCCACCTTGACCGTCAGAAGGGGGGCTATGTGAGACTGTTGTTCATTGACTACAGCTCAGCGTTCAACACCATAGTCCCCACCAGACTGGTGGACAAGCTGATCGAGCTAGGTCTGAGCTCCGCCCTGAGCGCCTGGGTACTGGACTTTCTGAGTGAAAGACCCCAGGCGGTCAGGGTGGGGGGTCAGACCTCCAACACCATCACCCTGAGCATCGGGTCCCCCCAGGGCTGTGTTCTAAGCCCCCTGCTGTACTCACTCTACACACACGATTGTGTGGCCAAGTTCAGCTCCAACTCCATAGTGAAGTTCGCAGATGACACGGTGGTGGTGGGGCTGATCTCGGACAACGACGAGAAGGCCTACCGGGAGGAGGTTGAGGTACTGGAACGTTGGTGCCAGGACAACAGCCTGCTCCTGAACATTGGTAAAACCAAGGAGCTGATCGTGGATTATAGGAGAGGACAGCAGGAGACACACACACCACTGATGATTAACGGGGCTACCGTGGACAGGGTGAGCAGCTTCAAGTACCTGGGGGTCCACATCTCAGAGGATCTGACATGGTCAACACACATAGACACAGTAGTAAAGAAAGCGAAGCAGCGCCTCTACCACCTGAGACAATTAAGGAAGTTCAGAGTATCGGGGAAGATACTCCAGTCCTTCTACTCAGGAGCTGTAGAGAGCATCTTGACCGGAAACATCACTGCCTGGTATGGGAACAGCACGGCACAGGACAAGAAGGCCCTACAGAGAGTGGTGCGCTCAGCCGAGCGTACCACGGGTATTGCGCTACCTCCCCTGCAGGCTCTATACAACAAGAGGTGCAAATCCAGAGCCTGCAGGATAATGAAAGACCCCCACCACCCCAATAACAGCCTGTTCCAGCTGCTGAGGTCAGGCAGACGCCTGCGAACCCCAGCTACTAGGACGGAGAGGCTTAGGCTAAGCTTCTTCCCCCAGGCCATCAGAGCCTTGAACAATGAACATTGAGAGACACAGAAAACTGAACTATCCACACACAAGCACACACAAGCACACACAAGACACGCACGCTGAGCACGCTCACACACTAGCAGCCACTTTAACACTCATGCCGCACACACGCACACTTATGGCCAGAGGAAAGGCCACTTTAAATTAGTAAAACAACGGGAACAGTGTATTGCACTACTAAAGCTACCTAGCATGTCCTATATGCTCTGTAAATACTATGTACAGATACCGAGATGGCACACCATGTTACCTGTTTATTGCACTGTTGTTTTTTTATTGGATTCTATTATATGTTGTACCACTGTATTTTTATTGGATTCTATTATATGTTGTACCACTGTATTGCACATCGTCGCGGGCAAGACCAGCCGCATTTCATTGTATACCTGTATGCCGTGACAATTAAAACTCTTGACTTGACTTGACTTGATGATGATTCTTTAGCTTGGCAGGAAGTACTGCTGAGAAAAAAAATTGGCACTTTGATGGCAAGCTCCACATTCTCTGCCCTTTAATCACTGGAAACAGTTATTAGCTGATGTTGTAACAATGGAGCTTTCTACAGCTAGATTAAATGGTGCAAACTATCAAACAATAGATAGCTGGAACCAACAATGTGCATTGTATGCCTGTATCTGTGCCTTCCAAAAAAGAAATAAAATATATGAAAAAAAGAAGATAGTGTTCTGACAGTCCAAACACAGACACATGCATCGCCCCTTCATGCATTCTGTTTTTTTTGCAGGAGCAGTATACAAGTTCCAGGATTGCGACTGGGGCTGGAGGAAGTGACATCCAGTCAATCTCGAAGAAATCTCTGGACTGCTGATCACCACATGGGAACTGTATTGAGAGGCATGAGCACAATGAAGCAATAGTCGGGTGTCTGCTTCCTCCTGTATTGAGAACAGTGTTTGTAGTGGTAACACCTCCACCCCTGTGCCATCAGGGACTTCAACTGTGGCGGGTGGATTTACTGATCCCTCGAGAAAGTGCATTAACTTGGCTTTATCAGTTTTCACCATAGAGCCATCCATGTTCGCTATGGCTGCAGGGAAGGGTCCCAGACTGTAGACTAACATTTCCCCGATGTCAATCTTCCTGACTGTTCCCACCACTATAAGCCTGGCGAAGAGGTCTCGGTCTGCTTTCAGGGCCATCTCCTTGCCTCTCACCTTGGTAACACTTGATGTTGTTGTGTCCTTGAAGGTTTTGAGTTTCATCTTTTTTACAGGAGCATGGAAGTCCACCTCATCTGTTAGGAGACGTTGTTTAAAGAAATCGCCAAATGCCTTCTCACTGTACTAGTTACACATTACACACATACAAATGACAATAACACTATGTAACAACCATCAAATGCACTCACAGCACACACATCCACACGCACACACTCACTTTAAACAAACAACTCACTGCAGCACCCACTTTAGAACACCTAAACACACTTTATATTTATTGGCAAAGAATATGCACTACAACCCATACCTCATTACACCTTACTGTAAATTGTACCTCATCCCATTTCTGCATTGTACTGTATAGTATATTGTATTGTAACTCAGTTACTTTTCTACTCTGCATTGTACATTGTATGTATATATTGAACACTTGTCTACGTACTTGACTTCTATTTTTATCTAGCACAATCTCTGGAGCAAAACAGAAAGAAGCATTTTATATAAAAGTATTCTGTACTTCTGTATGACAACTAATAAAGAAACTTGAACATCAAAAAATCAACATTCTGTTCTCTATGCCAGGCTAGATCTGACCTTGACTCATGTTACAGGATTAATACACACTTTATACACAAATTGCATATAGCATTCTCTTTGGTAGCATTCATTCTGTGTTTATTGTGTCATACTGGGGAATAATATTAATATTATTATGTCCTATTGGGGACATAATTTTAAATTCTGAGCAATTCAATCGTTTTTTTTTTTATAGACGTCTGACATTGATTGAAAACGGTTAACAGATTGCAGAATGGGTACAATACAGTACAGCTCAATACACACAATTGTTAAGGGGATGCAGACCAGAGAGAGACCAACAAAGTGAGGTATGTAATACATTTCGAATCAAATTGTGGTCGGTTAGATCTAACGTTAATATCACGTTATCCATCTAATGGATAGCAAGCTCACCTGACGTCGGTATGGCTTGCGAAATACAATCTTATAGTAAGAAACAAAACACAAGTTGAACATAGTTTTGAACGTTTTATTACAATAGTATTTAGGTCGGATAGATAGAAGTTAATATCACGTTAACCATCTAAAGCTCATCTGTGACTCGGAATGGCTTAATACAGTGCGAAATACAATCTTATAGTAACAAAACAATACACAAATTGAACATAGTTTTGAACGTTTTATTACAATAGTATTTACTGTCTCATGTTGCGATGTATAATACAGCTAGCGTTCCAGTCAGATTCTCCGTTGTTCTTGTTGACAATTTTGGGGTCCGTACTTCCCGTTTCTGTATCCTGATTGGTTTATCAGCTAGAGGTGTCCCAAGATATGCATGAGCAAACATTGAATCTAAATGTAAGATTACGAACACCGATGACCAACAGACGGCTGGCCAACAAACGTATTTTGACTCAACATAATAACTAGATATTACACACAAAGAATTGTGTAGTCTGCCAACATGGATCAATCAAGTTCACTTTAGACTGACTCGGCTTCCCCTCTATTATGGTATGTAGAAATATCGGGTCCATTTCCAGCTTGTATAATAGTATATATGTCCAAATCATGTTGTTTATCGAGTTATTGGCAATCGATCGCTATGTATTGTGTCGAGATCGAGTCCCGGTAGCCAAACAGAGTGCCCGGAAGTAATACGGCCGACCAGCACAACCTCCATAGCTCTTCCTGTTTGGCGATTGCGCCGATCGGCCACCAGATGGCGCTCCTGAACCGCCAGAGAGCTCAGTGGGTCCTCCTGGTGGATCTCAGGCCAGCGGAGGGGAAATATGAATCCGATCGCAGATTTTTTAAATATTGATATAAGGACGCTGTAAAGCGTCCTCCGGCAACTTGAGTATGGCCGGGAATGACGCTTTTAAGCGTTTTCCGGCAGTCAAAGTGTTAAGCGCTCCAGACTCTGATTCAAGTAAATTAGGGTAAAGCTGGGTTTTGTGACTGGTCTCACATAAATTGAGGACATCATTTTGTACTAGTCTGCAAAAGGTCTCCACCGAAGGTGGATTGAGATGAGGGGTAAACAAGCTACGTGGTTTGAATACTTTTCTTTTAGGTCTAGAATGGGTATCAAGTTCTGCTTCAGACATTACATCAACGTCATCAATTGTGGCAACTGTTAATGTGGGCACATTTTCATTAGCAACATATTGAGTTCTCTTATCAAACCCTCTGGCGTAAAAGGCTTTTAACTTAATATTTCTAAAAAATGTAAAGAGTTCTACCTTACGTGCAGGAACAAACGATAACCCTTTAGAAAGGACATTATGGTGCGAGTCACTCAATTGTGCATCAGAAATGTTAACAATGTTAGAGTTGGTGCTTATCTCCGGAACCGTTGAACGTTTCTTTCTCTTACTCCTCCTCGTCTTCCTGTGGCCTCTCTCGCCGGCCGGGGTGGAAGAGGGCCGTCCGTAAAATTGTTTGTGTTTCGGGGACCTCTCTTGGAAGGGGCGCCTCATCCGAGCTCAATGCTGTAGAAGAAGAATCGGAATGCCTCGGCCGGTCTCTGGGCTGCCAAGTCGGCCTGCGGCTGCAGGAGTGGGGGTGGTGAAGCCAGGGATGCACCATGTGTGTAGCGTAGTCTTGCTCATCTCGTCGTCTCTTTGCTCTCTTATGCAGCTCGATGTCTTGCTTATATTTGTCAAGTTTCTGGTCAACTGACGCAAGCAGTTTGGTCAGCTGGTCGGGAGCTAAAGCGCTTTGACCTTCCTAGGGTCAAAGTTGACCAGTAATCCCAGGCACACCTGTGTTCGATGTCATTTCCTGCCCACCTTGTATATAACCACCATTTTGTCTAAATGAATACTGCTAGCCATCAACACTGAAGAAGGAACACATTGGTTCTGAAACATGTATGTATCCGGCTGCAATTAAAATTTGAAATCTGAGAGTGCTGGTCCGGCTTCCTGCTTTATATCACAACCAATCTGACAATGATATATTTAGTTGAAAATTGTCTTCGTAATATGCTCAGTAACGTTACCTAACCCTATCTTTTTAAAGAAGAATTTGTCAGTTGTCAAGGCAGAAAACCAATGATCTGTTGAACATTACAGATCAAGACTTGATAGTCTAACAATGGCATAGCCGTCAGTGCTGAAATCGAATCATGACCTTAAAATCGAAAGTCAAATTGAATCGTGGATTTTTGAGTATTGTGACCCCCCCTTTTTTTCAAACCTTTATTTAAACTCGAAAGGTAACTGAGGTTTCCCTCATTTACAGTCACGTCGAGTGTATATACAGTTAAGCAAAAAAAGGCATACAAAATCACACAACATCAATAATAACAATTAGACGCGTAAGGATAACAATAAATTAAAACATGTACAACTTGATTGACAATGGTTGGAGATCAATGTTTTAAACTCTGCAACAGAGGGGATAATCTCAAGCTTTAAGGACTGTTGGAGTTCATTCCATGACCTAGAGGGGCATCATAGCAAAATGCAGATTTATCCTGTTCCGAGCAAATTCAAGGGACCCTAAGGACCAGCCAGTCACTAGAACGGGTTCCATAGGTACCAAAATTCCATTCCAATAATGATGTAGTATAAGGAGGTAACTTACTAATAAATTAAGGGCCTTAAAAATGAACAATGTTTGTTGCGCCTCTCCATCAGCGAGGACCAACCAACCTTCTCAGGACACAGTCATGAGTTTGATTGATTAATTGATTGAGCACTGACAAAGTTGAACAAAGTACTGTACAAGTCCCACAACATTAAAAAAAATCTCTGCCCCGAAGCTTCGAATGTCAAAAGATAATTCGAAGGTCAGCCCTACACAAATATACAGTACTGTTTACCAGAGATCCTAACCGAAACTATACATTCTAGGGGGAGAAAACTGAACATTAGGAGGGGGTTGGGTGGGTGGGGCGTATGGGTTTGGACATTTACCCGGGCCAGTTTCGAATTGCAGCCTCCCGTAGGTGCTCTTTGAGGGCGGTTTTGAAGGTGGGTAGGAATTCATATTATTTTACGGCTGTGGGTAGGGTGTTCCACATTGTTGTGGTATAATTGCAAAACGTGTTTAATCCCTTGTTTGTGCCGAATCTGGGTCGAATATGATTTGTGGAACTCCCTCTGGTGTTGTGGTCGTGGAATTCACTGACCTTTGGGAAGTATTTCGACATTGAACATGGGTATCTTAGTGGTTTAGTGTATCTTGTAGACAAGGCCCATTGCAAGGTGCTGTACTCTGTTGTCTACTCTAAGCCCTCCTAGGTTGTCAAAATGGGCAGGGGTGAGGTGGGCTTTAGGAGTAAGGTCAAGCAGTAGTCTGACCAGTTTGTTTTGTGATGTTTGTAGTCTTGTTTTTAGGGCCTTTGAGGTGCTTTGGTTAGGGATGGGTACCTTTCACATTTGAACCGGTACCTTTTTCGGTACTTTAGTTTCTAAAAATGTAATCTACCTACCTCAGTTGTAAAAAAAGAAATTCCAAACTTAATATTTAATAAATAATGTATTTTATTATTATTACTTCATTATTATTTACATCTTACTGATGTAAAGCACTTTGAACTGCAACCCCCTGTATGAAAGGTGCTATACAAATAAAGTTATTATTATTATTATTTATTTAGAACAACATATATATATATATATATATATATATATATATATATATATATATATATATATATATACCGTAATTCCTCTATTAGTAACCGGTATTCAATTAAAAACCGGGTCTCTATTAATGACCAGGTGCGCTGTTGAGCTAAGCAATTATAAGCCGGCCTCCTAATACAAGCCGGGTTTCATGTATATTAGAGGAATTATGGTATTTCCCTCAACGGATTTACCATAGGCAATATATTTTGTTATTGTTGTTATATGCTGGCCTGGCTGTGCAGTAAATACCATATAATGGTATGGTGTTAATGTTTACCAAGAGAGTAAGCCTACCTCAGAATTGTATAAAACGAAGTTATTATTATTATTATTATTATTATTATTATACCAGTATTGTGATTGCACTATTTTACTTTATTTAACTTTTTTGACCACCTGTAATTGCACTGTTTACTACCGTATTTCATACAGTACTTGGTTTCAATAAATGAACCCAGTACATTTTACTGGGTTCAAACTGACACAAAATGTTGATTTATTCATTATGATCTGTTTGAAAATTAGAAATATAGACCTCTCTCTTATACATGCCTCCTCCTAATACAAGCCTGGTATCCACTACAGTTGAAACAAATACAAGCCGGGGTTACTATTAGAGGAATTACGGTATATACACACAGTCACACACATATCAAATTATTCTTTTCATATGTATTATCTGTATTATCTATCTGCAAGACAGTGCCAACATGCAACAAGTCGAAATTCTCAGCTATCTCAACTGCAAGCAGGGGCAGCATCTCTGTCTGCACGTCGACTGCTCCACTGTGTGTGTCTGAGTGTCAACTATGCTTTGGTCCAATCACATTCCCCCACCCACAGTCTGCGAATCAGAGGCAGAGTAGGGCGGGTCTTCACGGCATGTTTAGTTGTCTCTCAGCGACCTGGGCAGTGCAGAGCCAAGTTACAGTTTTTCTCAGTCGCTTTGGTGCATTTCTCACATCACTATTTACATTTGCACAACAGTTAGTGCATTTCTCAAAACAATTACATTTAAATTTTTTTACATTTAGTCATTTAGCTGACGCTTTTATCCAAAGCGACTTACAAGTTCTGTGCGACAAGACAGC
This sequence comes from Notolepis coatsorum, assembly GCF_963971535.1. Taxonomy (NCBI): domain Eukaryota; kingdom Metazoa; phylum Chordata; class Actinopteri; order Aulopiformes; family Paralepididae; genus Notolepis; species Notolepis coatsorum. Next base: position 168,901,317 of record NC_140171.1, on the reverse strand, counting down.
AAGAAGGGTATAACTCTATCAGCTGAGTAACAATGTTCATCAAAGTGTTGCGTGTTACAGTGTAGGTTAGTTTATTAGGACAAGTGCATGACATTAAGGTTAGTCAGGGTTAGATTTTTTTTTTTTTTTTTTTATCATTTCAGATAATGGTTGAAGAAGTGAGTCTTTAGTCGACGGCGAAAGATTGGACGGGATTCGGCTGTCCTAACTGGGATGGGTAGTTCATTCCACCATTGTGGGGCAAGGACTGAGAATAGGCGGCTTCTCTTTGATGACCCTCCGGGAGCTTGGATAGGAGTAGATCTGAGGCGGCCAGAAGATGCAGAGCGTAGGGGTCTTGAGGGTGTGTAGTTAGAGACCATTGACCGGAGGTAGGCGGGAGCGGTTCCCTTTGCCGCACGGTATGCTAGGTCGAGGGCCTTAAAGCGGATACGTGCAGCAATGGGGAGCCAGTGCAGGTCCCTAAGAAGTGGGGTGACATGGGCCGACTTCGGTAGGTTTGAGATCAGGCGGGCCGCTGCGTTTTGAATGAGTTGAAGAGGCTTGGTGGCAGTGGCCGGGAGGCCAGCTAGCAGTGCGTTGCAGTAGTCGAGGCGGGAGATGACTGTTGATTGGACGAGGAGTTGGGTGGCTTCTTTTGTCAGGAAGGGGCGTATCCTTCTGACGTTGCTCAGGAGGAATCTGCAGGTTCTGGTTGTCGCTGCGATGTGAGCAGAGAAGTTCAGCTGGTCGTCGAGGACAACACCAAGGTTCTTGGCGGTCGGCGACGCGGTCACAGCTGCATTCTCGACTGTGATGGAGAGGTCGGTCAGGGGGGAGGATTTGGCCGGCAGGTGGAGCAATTCTGTTTTGCTTAGGTTCAGTTTGAGGTGGTTGGTCGTCATCCAGGCGGAGATGTCGGACAGACAGGCCGAGATCCGCTCAGAGACGTGGATATCTGAGGGAGGGAAGGAGAGAAAGAGTTGAGTATCATCGGCATAACAATGATATGAGAAGCCATGAGACGTGATAATGTTACCCAGTGATTTAGTGTAGAGGGAGAAGAGAAGGGGTCCTAGGACCGAGCCCTGGGGGACACCCGTCCGGAGGGGGCGGGTGGCCGACAGAGTCCCTCTCCATGACACTTGGTAGGAGCGGTCATTGAGGTATGATGTCAGCCATGTCAGCGCAGATCCAGCCACTCCCATTCCTGCGAGGGCCGCGAGGAGGATCTGATGGTTGACTGTGTCGAAGGCTGCAGATAGATCTAGGAGAATCAGGACAGAGGAGAGGCATTTCGCTTTTGCTAAGTGAAGTGCCTCTGTGACCGCAATGAGGGCCGTTTCTGTGGAGTGGCCAGTCCGGAAGCCAGACTGATTGGGGTCTAGGAGGTCATTCTGTAAGAGATAAGCAGTAAGTTGGTTGGATACAGCACGTTCAAGTGTTTTAGAAAGGAAGGAGAGAAGAGAGACAGGACGATAGTTGGCTATGACGGTGGGGTTCAGGGTTGGTTTTTTTATGAGGGGCGTGACTCTGGCTTGTTTTAGGGAGGTGGGGACCACCCCCGAGTTGAGTGAGGAGTTGATGGTTGCAGTTAGGAATGGGAGGATGTCCGGTGCTATGGTCTGGAGGAGTGGGGAGGGTAGCTGGTCCAGCTGGCATGTAGTCGGACGGTTCGACGTTACCAGTGTCAGGGTCTCGGCTTCTGTAATGGGAGAGAAAGATGACAGAGTGAAGGATGAGGTTCTCGATTCAGCGTTTGGAATGGGTGGGGGTTGGGAGAAGGAGCTGCGGATGTTCTCCACTTTTTTCTCAAAGAAGATCGCAAAGTCTTCGGCAGAAAAAGATGAGGGAGGAGGAGGTGGGGGGGGAGTGAGGAGGGAGGACATGGTAGCATGCAGTTTGCGAAGATTCTTGGCAGAGGCCTCGATCCTATGGTGAAAGAAAGAAGCTTTGGCATTAGTAATGGTTTTGGAGAATGTTAACAAGAGGTTGTGATATGTGTCGATGTCAGCAGTGAGGCGTGACTTTCTATACTTCCTCTCAGCCGCTCTCAGGACCTGTCTTTGTTCTCTCACTGCATCCGTCAGCCATGGACTGGGTGGGGAACGGCGGGCAGGTTTCTCAACGAGGGGACAGAGCTTGTCGAAGGAGGTTGCAAGGGCTGAGAGGAGGGTGGAGGTTGCCATCTCTGTGGGGAGAGCAGAGAAGGTGTCACTCAAAGGTAGAGCGGATATTATGTCAGAGGAGAGGGTGGAGGGGGATAGGGAGGGCAGGTTGCGTCTGAGTGAGACGGTTTGAGTTGGGGTGAAGACTTTTCGGTTAAGCATGAGAGTTAGTGAGAAGGATATGAAGGAATGGTCAGATACATGTAGGGGAGTTACCGTGGTGTTAATGATGCTGGAGTTACGGGAAAATATGAGATCCAAGGAGTTGCCTGCTTTGTGGGTGGGAGGCATGGCAGTGGGAGTCAGGTCAAATTGTTGTAGGAGGGAGACCACTGGGACCGACTGAGATGCGTCAGGCAGGTTGAAGTCGCCCAATAGAAGGAGTGGGGTACCATCTTCCGGTAAGGAGCTTAGAAGCATGTCCAGCTCATCTGTGAAGTGATCGAGGGGACCTGGAGGGCGATAGAGTGTAACAATGGTGAGATTGAAAGGATTAGAGACAGATACTGCATGATATTCGAGGGAGGAGAGTGACAGTTCTGGGAGTTGCGTTAGGTTTGTAGCCCATGAAGGAGATGTCATGAGGCCAGTGCCTCCACCCCGTCTGGAGGGTCGAGGTGTGTGAGTGAAGTTATAGTTTGTAGATAATGCTGCAGGTGTTGACGAGTTATTGGGGGTTATCCAGGTCTCAGTTAGAGCCAATTAGTACAAACTGCAAAACAGATAAGATAACCTGCAAACAGGGAACAAACTTAACTTTTTGACTTACCAGCCATTTGGCTGGTAGATTTGAAAAACTACCAGCCAGGCAGATTTTTACCAGCCAAAAATTAAAAATAGCTTTTTAGTATATCGCCATGTTATTATTACTATATAATACTCTCATATGCTATTTTCAATTAATATCATAAACAACATAAGGAATATTAGCATAATTTTGAGTGGACTGAAGGAATGAGTCAGCGTTAATAGTTTTAAATGCAAATAATTTATTGAAACATAGAAGTGGGGTCGGGGACACACACACTGTTTCAACTCACAACCCCCGCATCATATTGTAGTCTAGTCTGTCTTCAAACTTCCACTCCTCTCGAAACCTTTTTATATTTGAATATCAACATTATCTGTGCATCCTCAGTAATCCTCAGTTTACTACAATATACTCCTCTCCTGAGTCCTGACTAGTGACTTCATCGTCTTTCCAAACGCACGCACACACACAGAGAAAGGGAGAGTGCCCCCCCCCCCCATTTCCCTTTCCCCAGTCCACACTGTCTGCTGTTCTCTATGGCTCTGCCGCTGATCAGGATTAGCTTGTTAGCTTACGCTAACATAACGTTCATTTCGGGCGATGTGGGCATAAAGGAATGGCGACGATGCAATGCATATTAGATGCATTTGACCCGTTGTGAGAAGAAGAAAAAACCACAGACTTATTTCGGCTCGCAAAATAGGTGCACTGCTGTGTAGCTCTGCTCTCAGGGAACAAACTTAACTTTTTGACTTACCAGCCATTTGGCTGGTAGATTTTAAAAACTACCAGCCAGGCAGATTTTTTACCAGCCATTGGCGGTTGGCTGGTACTTATTTTGTTCCCTGCCTGCAAAAGCGTGTCACTTGCTCAAAATGGATAGTTCCTTCTTCAAAAGCAAACTATTCATGTCAATGAAGGTGTCAGTGTCATCAAAATGAAAAGTCCTGACACCATTGTTTATGAACAAGATAGTCAAATGGCTTTCTCATGTTTTCATTATGACAGATCACTCTGTAAGTGTTTTCCAATGCAAAACAGTCAGATCTTGGTGACACTACCTGAAAATGCTCAAGACAGCACTAAACACTATTTGCACAGCCATTTGACATCTACAGTTACACATTACTGTACACACTGTACACATTGTAATATTCCCTCCTTGTTGGTCTGGGACATCAATGGTTGCTCTCTGTCCAATGTGATTTCTTCCACGCCTTCTACCTTTTGCCAGATTGAAACCCGCCTCATCAACGTATAATGTGTGCAGCGGTTCCCTGGTACATGCTTTATCCCAGAAGAGAGAGAGAGAAAAACTATAAACTTTTCCTGTGTAACATAATGCATTTTGGACAACATATTGTACAGTATGAACTGTCATGTAAGTGTACTGCATGGCACTACACAAAGTAACCAGTTTACAGCACTGAACATTAGAGTATGCATAGAACACATAAATGTGTTCTATACATACTGGTGGCGGATCTCCTTCACTATGGCGCTGTTCCGGTCAAATGGCACATTGTACTACAATTGTTTCATGTGCATTTAATTTCCCCTGAGCACTCTGTCAATTGTAGCGATTGAAACAGATTCAATATTCCCAAAGATAAATGGGTCTCATTCACCAAGGACTTACGACAAAAAGGGCTTTCTCTTAGGGCCATTTGAGACCTTTTCGGGCAGATTTGGGAATTCATCAACCGTCCCAATAAAACACATATAATTTATATTATATTATAATATATTGTCTATATTCATGTCCTGCCCGAAAAGGTCTCAAATGGCCCCAAGAGAAAGCCCTTTTTGTCGTAAGTCCGTTGGAGAATGAGACCGAAATTAACTTTTTGACTCACCGGCCAGTGGCGGGTAGATGGGAAGAGTCTACCCGCCAAGCATATTTCTTACCTGCCAAAATCTTTTTGATTAAAAAAATATTTATTATATAATCATACTTGTAGTTGTATTATCTGCGAGCAGGGAACAAACTTAACTTTTTGACTTACCAGCCATTTGGCTGGTAGATTTTAAAAAGTACCAGCCATCGAGATGTTTTACCAGCCAAAAATTATAAATAGCTTTTTAGTATATCGCCATGTGTTATTATTACTATATAATACTCTCGTATGCTATTTTCAATTAATATCATAAACAACATAAGGAATATTAGCATAATTTTGAGTGGACTGAAGGAATGAGTCAGCGTTAATAGTTTTAAATGCAAATAATTTATTGCGAATTTATTTACAATATGGAAGCAAAAGAATTAAAGAACATATTAAAACAACTTCAAACAAGATAAACAAATCCATACTTGCCACCTACAAGGCAACAAGGGATGTTAGCGGAGTCTGTAATGCATCCAGCCTTGTATGGAATAATAATATAATAATAGATAATAATAATAATACCGTCCACCCCTAATATAATATAATAATAATCTGGTCAGCAGCCTCCACTGATGTAGCGTGATTCAAACCCCCTCAATGTGCAGTTTCTAGTTAATCAGTTAGTCAGTTACGCAGCCTCCACTGATGTACAGTGACGAGTGAATCTGGTAGTTGGTTTATGACGTTACGAGTTAATCAGTCAGCAGCCTCCACTGATGTTATGACGTTACAAACGCGAAATAACATTATACATTATGCTCCGCGAAATAAAGAGAGCTTATTATTAATCAGTCAGCAGCAGCCTCCACTGATGTTATGACGTTACAAACGCGAAATCACATTATGCTCCGCGAAATAAAGAGAGCTTATTATTAATCAGTCAGCAGCAGCCTCCACTGATGTTATGACGTTACAAACGCGAAATCACATTATGCTCCGCGAAATAAAGAGAGCTTATTATTAATCAGTCAGCAGCAGCCTCCACTGATGTTATGACGTTACAAACGCGAAATCACATTATGCTCCGCGAAATAAAGAGAGCTTATTATTAATCAGTCAGCAGCCTCCACTGATGTTATGACGTTACAAACGCGAAATAACCAGGGTACAAAATATGCCTCCACATATTTGGTCAAATCAAATGCAAAATTAAATATCAGAGCACAATCAAAAACACGATTGCAGGTTTTTTTGTAGGCTAAAGAACGGATGAAGACAGACCTCGTGTGCGTCTCATGTTACAAACTTGATCTCGTGAGCAGAGCGCATCTCATTTACATTTAAAGGTTCATTGTTTGTAAACATTAGAACGGACACGTGAGACGTGACACACACACACACACAGTTTCACTTTCGTTTCAACTCACCACGCCCGCATCCAATAGGGGCCAGCTGCAGCCCCGGAGATTGTTCCAGATTGGGCAACTTTCGCCCGCTCCCACGACATTTCTCCCTCCAGCTGGAGGCTACTCATATCATATTAATGGCGACGCATGCAGTGGATTTTGTTGGCCGCCAGATGGCGCCCAGGCCTTAATTTATGACGGCCAAACATTAAATCTACCAGCCTGTGGCGGTGGGCGTGTGACTATTTTGTACCCTGTCTGCGAGACATCGCCACCACGCAATAAGTCAAAATGCTTGCTATCTGCAAACAGCTCCACTGTCTGTGTGTATACTTGAGTAGCCTCCAGCTCCAGCAAGGATTCTCCGGCCCTGCAGCTAGACCCTATATTCAGCTAGACCCTACATTCAGCATGCAAGGATTCTCCGGCGATGCAGCTGGACCCTATTTATAACGTTACGTTACGGTTCTTTTGTCAAATCACATTCAACATGCCCTCAGCTAGAATACGCATTCAATCAATGTTATAAGACATTGATATCAGGAGCTATCTGTAGCTACTGCTAGCCCGGTAGATAACGTTAAGACAATTTAGTTTACTGGGACATTTCGATCTAACGTGAGCTAGCTAACGCGAGCTAACGAGGGAATGGAGGTATTATGCACTCGAGTAGACTATTGCTGGAGCATTTGTTGATATCAGCAGCTATCAGTAGCTAGCCAGCTAGATACCGTTAGACAATGCCTCGTCATGTATTAAACTAAAAGTGAATAGTTGACTGGGTCATTGTTTAAACAGTACGTTAGCTCATGGAGGTCCGATATAGACTAGAGCAGACGGAAGTAAACAAGCCAAATGATAGCTTCCGATTGGTCATTTGCTTTTTTTTCTCATGAAACCAGTCACGTCACTCTACTGTGATTGGACCGTTGACTTGAGTGCGATGTGGGACTTGTAGTTTTTTAACGATCTCGCGGCGGAGAAAAAAAAGACGAGCGGCTATAATCTGTACTCGCACAAGAGTATCGTTATGAACTACATGTCTACACGCCACACGGCGGGCAGCCCTCTAAGTGTCATGCGCCAAAGGTAAAAACAGACCGCCCCTGGCGGGCGGCGGGCTTTAGTTTTGGTCCCTGCCTACATGCCTTGTAGAATTCCACACATAAGAAAGAAAGATACTGGGATGAATAAACAAAATAGGAAATAAAATGTAGAAATGCATGCAATACATAAATAAATATGAATCTCCATATATGAAATAGAACATTTAGATAAGGTGCTTGTTACGACCCTGGCTCAGGGGCACGCAACCTATGTGCAAACCAACACCAAAACCCTGTGCTCTAACTCAAAGTGCTACTAACTCAAGGAACTATTAAGGTAAATGTAACTAAGGTACTAGTGCAAACCCAACGGACAAGGACTGAAGAACCTAACAGCTCTTTCTCCAAGTACAGACACTGCATGTGTGTTACTAGGTCTGCCTTTAAAGCTCCCAGCAGGTAACCAATCAGCACTAATTGGCTAATTGGCAGGCCTCACCTGCATGCCCGGTGACACAGGAGTGATCAGGCCTCTAGTACATAACACCTCCCCCACCAAACTGGTTGCCCAAGAGGCAACCACTACACAACAACCCATAAACAAAACAAAAAACAACTGTGACCCCTTAGTTGTCAGGGCCACTACCACAACAGCGATAACGGGTACCACAAACACCGGTACTATGATCATGAGAGGGCGTCTGCTAGCACGTTGTCCCTCCCACGATGTGGCGAATATCCAAGTTATACGCCTGGAGGAACAAACTCCATCGCATCAAACGATGGTTCGAGTTCACCATGCTGCGAAGAAAAACCAAAGGGTTATGGTCTGTATACACAACAAGGGGTAAACTGGAGGATCCAACGTAAACATCAAAATGGTTCAAGGCAAGAACCGGGTCGGCCCCTGTCGAACACGACCACCGATACCGATCTGTCAAAATTATACTGCAAACCAAAATCAACCTGAGAACTGCGTTTAACAGAACAGAACACAGCACAACAAAAACTATAGATCACTGATACCACCACCGCACCCATATCCATCCCACCTGGCACTGGCAGTTCAGGATACTGCAAACCGTGAACATCCAGAGTAGGATGTACCGCCTCAGGTACAGCCCCAGTGTACCGGGAACATGGCAGTACGACAGTCACAATAACGTCTGGAACACCATCTAAAATGGCGTCACCCAAAATAACAGTGTCCTGATCAAAAACAAAATGGCTGCCACTCCACAGACCAGGTCGCGAAGGCGGCTCCTGCTCCACAGGACACAGGTAACTAGGTTGACCATCACACCTAGTGCATGGCAGAGAATCAGTGTGGACATGTGGATCAATGTCAGAATCATCAACTGACATATTGGGACCATCCCTGCCCACAAGTGAAACATTAGGGACAATAGAGCTACTATGGGAAGGCTGGCAGCCTAAGTCAGGCTTAGTAGCCTCTCCAACTAGAACGGTGTCACATGAAACAACAGCACCTCTCATAGCATCCTTCCCACACTCATCCTCCAATTCGTCCGTGGCCTCAGCCACCGTACAGGCTGGGAAGACCTTGAGACACTGCGCTGCCATATCATCTCCTGTCACATGCTTCTCCGGCACGCATGTCAACTCTGGTTTCACCACCGGGCCTAACACAAAGCCACAATCAAGAGAATCATTATGCAGAGGTACATCCACCGTGTGCTTTCCAAAATTCTCAACAGGTACACATTTTAATTCAACAAAGAATGTGTCACTAAGTGTAATGTCCCAAGTCGAAGTATCAACAACATCACTTTTGTCCTTTGACATTTCTCGTGCCACAGCACACACAGGAAACACTCCTGGATGTTTCTGTGCCAGCTCATTAGAGACCTCAGAAACCACAGGAATGGGAGTTACAACCGGAGTAGCCAGCACTTTGTCACCAGCCAAATCATTAACTAGAATGAAGGACACCCCCTTTATGGGAATGTGCGAACATACCCCCACAACAACATTGCCTGATACTAAGGGATAATTGAGCGTGACCTCATGCAAAGGTGCATCCACAAATCCACCCCCAAAGCCCCGAACAACGACACCGGAATGCAAAGAAGAGTTTTCTGAAAACGGCAAAACCCCCTCCAGAATGAGGGACTGAAAAGCACCGGTATCTCTCCAAATTGTTATAGCCTGTTTGGACTCTAGTGCATTAGTCAGGGAAACAAATCCATTCATCATAAACCTTGAGGAACCCTCAAGCTCTTTGTCCACACGTTTGATACTTCCCCCATCCCCATCTAACGTTGGCATAGGCGTTCTGCATATGGTTTCTACCAGAGCCACGGTTCTGAAATTTTTCTGCTCAAGCACCGGGCACCCAGCAACGATATGACCAGGTTCTTTACAGTAGAAACAGATAATCCCTTCTGGGAATGCACCAGCAGAACCACCCCGCCTAGGAGGTGAAGTTAACTGACCAGCAGACACAGGTTTTGGGAAACGGCCCCCCTGAACAGGACGCCTATCCCCGGACTCAACACGGTAGTCCTCCAAAAACACGGACTTGTGTGTCAACACAAACTCATCAGCGAAGACAGCGGCGTCGCCTATCTTCGATACCTTACGCTCATTTAGATGTGTGGAAACGGTATCAGGAACACATCTTTTAAATTCCTCTAGGAGAATCAACTGCCTAAGCTGCTCTCTTGACTCTGCCTTCTGAGAAGTGCACCACCTGTCAAACAGGTTCTCCTTCTCCCTTCCAAATTCAACATAAGACTGCCCCTCCGACCTGCGATAACCTCTAAAACGCTGACGATAGGCCTCGGGGGCCAACTCATAAGCCCTCAAAATGGAAGCTTTAACCAGCTCATAATCAGCGCTTTGTTCAAGGGACAGAGCAGTGTAGGCTTCTTGTGCCCTACCAACTAAAACACATTGCAGCAGCAGTGTCCAGGCGGTATCAGGCCACTTCAATGTGGTTGCCACCCGTTCAAAAAGGGGAAAATATCTTTCCACGTCTTTCTCAAAAAATGGAGGCACCATCCTAATATTCCTGCCTACATCAAAACCGGAACGTGACTCTGGATGCAGAGCACCCGCCTGCAAGACAGCGTGCTTATAATCAAGCTCCTTCTGCGCACGCTCGTGCTCTAAGTCCTTCAAGTAACGCTCTTGTTGTAGCTGCCTCTCCTTAAGCTCACGCTCATGCTCACGCTCCTTCTGCGCACGCTCGTGCTCTCTCTCCTTAAGCTCACGCTCCTCTCTCCTCTCCTCACGCTCCCCTCTCCTCTCCTCACGCTCCCGCTCTAGCTGCCTTTCCTTAAACTCCAACTCCCTAATCCTCCACTCACCCTCTGCACCAGATAATAGCGGAGACACGTCAGACAAAGGAGGCTCCTCCACCCTCGCCACAAGCACCTGCTCTCTAATGAGTAACACCCTTAAAGCACTCAAGGCAGTTGGCTTCAACCGTTTCTCACTGGGAGAAAGCTCCACCTTGTAGTGTATAGCAAGCTCCAGAAGCTGTTCTTTGGAAAACCTCTCCAACATGTCATGCGAAGGGAGATCAACAAAATCCCTAATGGAAGCCATCTTTCCTGCACCAGCGCCACAACCCGTTCACTTTAGAGTCACAAAAGCTGCCAAAAGCACCCTAGCACACACACAACCTACCTAAAGAGCCACTAAAGAAACTCTAAAGAACCACTGAAGAACGACTAAAGAACCACGACGAACCACTGAAGAACCACGAAGAACCACTGAAGAACCATGAATAATGCTAAATGCCAATAATAACAACCAGAAGGGAACGCGGTGGAAATGGGAGCTCTACGGAGCGCACCTTTCTAGGTTGCAAAAAAAGAAAAAAAACACAGACCCACCCTAAATAGACGTGTCATACACGCAGGGTGTTAGGTGCTACCAGGTATGCTCACCAAACACTCAAACAAACAAAATAAATCCAACAAACAATTCCAAACAGGTGCGCCTTCTAACCTGATATGACTACATATGCTTCTACGTCTAAACTGCAGAAAAAACCGGCCCACCACATGTCTACCCTAAGAAACACTAAGTCAAGCCCTACCACACTACCTGTGTTTTCTGGCCGCCCTAATCTACCTACCCTTAAACTAATGCCCTGTAGACCTAACTTTCTTCAACCACACCTGCTACCAGTCAAAGATCATATACCAATCATTTCATTGACCGCCCCAGGAGTACGTGGTGCACAGGACGCTAACCAACAACCAGAAAATAATGTCCCTATCTACATGTGGTGCCCACTAAACTATATATTAGTAGTCACATCAAATTACAAACAAATACGGCATACTCACCTGTTTGACGAAATGGCTCGAACCCCCACGTTACACCATATGTAACGAACACCACCCAAACCATAATACCATGACACCCCGTGTAACACAAAAAAAAAACCACCAAACAAAGTTCTAGGGGTAAAAGATCCCGGACGAGCGCCCAACTGTTACGACCCTGGCTCAGGGGCACGCAACCTATGTGCAAACCAACACCAAAACCCCGTGCTCTAACTCAAAGTGCTACTAACTCAAGGAACTATTAAGGTAAATGTAACTAAGGTACTAGTGCAAACCCAACGGACAAGGACTGAAGAACCTAACAGCTCTTTCTCCAAGCACAGACACTGCATGTGTGTTACTAGGTCTGCCTTTAAAGCTCCCAGCAGGTAACCAATCAGCACTAATTGGCTAATTGGCGGGCCTCACCTGCATGCCCGGTGACACAGGAGTGATCAGGCCTCTAGTACATAACAGTGCTACTGAGATGTTTTGGTGAGTTCTTTGTTTTTTTGTGGAAGTAGCCCTTCTTAAAAATGCATGAACATTCACTGATAATTGGTCTCTAGTGGAGTCTACAAGGTCTACATTGCCGGACCATGTAGAATCCGGACCTTGTAGACTGACATAATTCTGTGCATAGTTTAGTCTACACAGGCCATATTTCAAATAATCAAAATCTTACTTCATTTATCTTAAACATTCTTGATTTGGGGGATTGGTAGTTCCCATGAAATCTGAAGTTGTTCAAATGACAACAGCGATCCACCTTGAATTAAATCACACAGCCGAGTGAAACCTTGTTGGCTGCGTCACAGTCACGAAAGGGGCTACTTAATTAATTAATCCAATCCACTTTATTTATAGAGCACATTTAAAAACAACAACGTTTACCAAAGTGCTGTACAAGTCCCACAACATAAGATACATTTTTCTTTGTTTTTATTTATTTTTTAATCAAAGCTTCGAATAAAAATCGAAGCTCGGCCCCGAAGCTTCGATTGCCAAAAAAAGCTTCGAAGGTCAGCCCTATGGTTTGCACAAGCTGAACCGCTTAACGTGCGGTTTCGTTTTGCGTAAACAAAACATTGATGTTATCAGACTTTTCTTTTTATATACATATTTTTTTATACTTATTTAAAAAAAATTGCATTACCGAGAATTGGCACTGTTGGATCTCATGTGAATCGATACACGGTAGTACCGATGTGTTTCGGTCGGTACCCTTAACCTGTTAAGCTGTAGCCCTATTTCGCCTAAAGGTACATGCCTAAGTAAATGGAAGATTGCTCGACTTCTGCAAGGTCAATTTGCATGTTCTTGGTATCTAGGAACATCTAAGGACCTGGGGGAATGTATTTCCAGTGTCAGAAATATTGTGTCTGTTACTAGGCTTGAGTAAATTGTAATGAAGAAAAGGAGAATATAAATTATGATTTATTTTTGCATCTGTGCTGGTGAATAACACCATGTTACAATTGTGCCGTAACCGAGGTCGCTTACTGAGCTCATTCACCACCTTATTGAGATCAAGTGTAAAAAAAATCTAAGCAAATGAATAAAGGGAAGATGATTAAACAGAAGGATTTGTAGATACAGTAATAAATGATAATCGATTTTAATTATGAATTCATATTTGACCTTGAACTTGACCTTGAACTTGTTTCATCACAATTTAAGCAAGCCTAGTAATAGACACAATATTTCTGACACTGGGAATGCATTCACTGAGTCCATAGATGTCCCTAGATACCAAGAATATGCAAATGGGCCTTGTAGAAGTGGAGCAATATTCCATTTACTTATGTCTAGTATGTATTTTAGGCGGATTTTCAGAAAATAGGCTCCGGGCTTAAGAGTAAATGGTGATCGACTGATCAATAAATAGAGCAGCACAGTGTTTCTTCTAGTTTAAAGCTGATATTATGTCATTAGTAACTAAAGAGATGGCTGATAATGTGCAATGATTGGCTCTGAACCCGGGTTGGTGTGGGCTTAGTACTACAGAGTGATTTGAGAGAAGAAGAGAGAAGACTTTCGCTAAGCAGGGTAACTTGGAGATAGGACCGTAGTTATTTAAATCATCTCTAACACCACCTTTATATAATCGGATCACATGGGCAGGGATCCAGACACTTGGAGATCTTCTTGTTGAGATAGAAAGATAAAACAAATATATGCGTCAAGGAGCAGCCAGTTTTAGAATTCTTTTTTTCCAAATTATCCTCACCAGTAGAGGTCCTGGGATCTATCGATATGAGTGTTTAATACTTCATTGTGTGAAAAGGGACTAAAGGAGAATTGAGGGGTGTGATCCATGGAACTCACACAATCGGTGTCTATGTCAACATTAAGATCAACGGGAAGAAGTCCGATATATTCACTATCAAACAGGTTCCCACCAACTGCAAAGTGTTTATTAAATGCAAGACAAATTTAGTTTTGGCTGGAAATAACACAATCGTCAACACTAATATGAGCGGACGTGAATTAGAGGTCTTGTGCGAAGAGGAGCCAGTCCGGTTTATGTGCAGGCCGTCCATGGTGAAGAGGGCATCCCTGCCCCAGAACAGTGAACAGTTGTTCATAGGGGATGCCTGATGAGCAGCAGTAACCTTTCAGCCAGATGTGGGGGCTGCGTATCCTGCTAAACCTGGCATCTGACAGAGAATATGCGGCTTCCCTTCGCGATATGCCAGGTAGAGTACCTTGAAGCGCATTTGTGCAGCGATGTGAGCAGGGAGCGAAATTAACTTTTTGACTCACCGGCCAGTAGCGGGTAGATGGGAAGAATCTACCCGCCAAGCATATTTCTTACCCGCCAACTTTTTTTTGATACAATTTTTTTTTATTATTATTTTATATAGATTTTTTTTTAATAAAATATATATATTATATAATCATACTTGTGATTGTGTTATCTGCGAGACATCGCCACCTCGCTGTCTGCAAACAGCTCCACTGTCTGTGTGTATACTCGAGTGGCCTCCAGCTCCAGCAATGATTCTCCGGGGGTGCAGCTGGGCCCTAAACGCTACATTCAGCATGCAAAATAATTCTCCGGCGCTGCACCTGGACCCTAGTCAGCAGCCCTCACTCATGCGATGTAAACCAGGGACTCGAATACGCATGTTGTTGTTGTAGGACATTGATGCCAAGAGCTATCTGTAGCTACTGCTGGATGGCGTTGGGACAACGCCTCAGTGAACTATTTAGTTTACTGCGACATTTCGTAGTGACTAGTTACCTAGCCAACGGAGGTATTATGCACTGGACTATTGCTGGAGGATTTGTTGATGTCGGGAGCTATCCGTAGCTAGCCGGCTGGATAACGTTACACAATGCCTTGTGTATTAAACTAAGTGAATAGTTGACTGGGTCATTTTGTAACGGTAGCTAACGTTATCTCACGAAGGTCCCACACTGACTAGACTAACGTCACGGTGAGGCAATAGCCTCTGTTTACATGCAGGCATTAGCAGCAGCAGCAGTGCTAACTAACGTCACGGTGACTCGGAGGCAATAGCCTCTGTTTACATGCAGGCATACAGAAACAGGTGGGGAGGGGCTAGCAGCAGTGCGCGGTGCACGCTTCATGTCGGCTGAGACAGCGAGTGAGAACTCCGCTAAAGAATTGGATCATGATTTTCGGTTTTCACATGACTATTTGATAGCCCGTCACACGGCGCTCAGACGTCTCAGTGGGAGGCGCCAAACGTAAAAACTGAGCGCAAATGGCGGGTGGCGCTCTCTAGTTTCGGTTCCTGGATGTGAGCCAGTGCAGGTCCCTAAGAAGTGGGGTGACGGCACGGTGGTGTAGTGGTTAACACTGTCGCCTCACAGCAAGAAGGGCCAGGGTTCGATTCCCGTTTGGGGACCAGGTTTCCGCGATGCCAGGTACCCAGGTGGGGGATCTCCCAGGCCTTTCTGTGTGGAGTTTGCATGTTCTCCCCGTGCTTGCAAGGGTTCCCCTTCCCAATAAGAGTGTGTCGTTACATGCCGAATAAAGACCTCTCTAAAGAGGTGCTGCATTATTATTATTATTATTATTATTACATGGGCTGACTTTGGTAGGTTGGAGATCAGGCAGGCGGCTGTGTTCTGAATGAGTATGAAGTGGCTTGGTGGCGGTGGTCGGTAGATCGGCAAGCAGTAGTCGAGGCGAGAGATGACTGTTGATTGGACGAGGAGTTGGGTGGCTTCTTTTGTCAGGAAGGGGCGGATCCCTCTGACGTTGCTCAGGAGGAATCTGCAGGTTCTGGTTGTTGCATAGATGTGAGCGGAGAAGTTCAGCCGGTCGTCAAGGACAACACCAAGGTTCTTGGCGGTCGGGGATGCGGCCACAGCTACATTATCCGCTGTGATGGAATTGTCGATCAGCGGTTAGGATTTGGCCGGGAGGTGAATCAATTCAGTTTTGCTTAGGTTCAGTTTGAGGTGGTTGGTCGTTATCCAGGCCGAGATCCGCTCAGAGACATGGATGTCTGAGGGAGGAAATGAGAGGAAGAGTTGAGTATCATTGGCATAGCAATGATACGAGAAGGCATGGGATGATCTGTGATAATGTTACCTATGTCGGAATGCGGTAATGATAGTGAAAACAGAGCCGTGTTCCGATGCAAAAATACTATTTTATTACGCACTCTACAGTTGCACAAACAACACTGCCATTCATCTCTCACTCGTCTCTCTTTAACAACGTCATCCCCCGCTAAGGATCACGGGAGATGTAGTCAACACCACAATAGGCTAGGATGCCGTGAATTATGTCCCAGTAGCCACTACACACGTCCCCCCAGAATTCACCAGAACTGTCCCCAAAAAACGTCCCGGGGCTCTGATGACCCGCCCAAAACGACTCCCGTACCCCTGGGCAGGCACAGGAACCCGAGGCAGTGGTAAAGCAGTAGGCTGACACTGAACAGGCCTCGGACGGCAGGTCCGGGGGTCCGCCGTAGCTAGAGTAGGTGTCGGGACTGCCCTACCAGGGGGGTGACCGCGGCGGAGCGGTTTGGCCAACTCAATGGGGCGGTCCAAATCCAGGTGAGCAGGCTTCAGGCGATCTACCGAGATCCGTTCTTCACTCCCCCCCCCATGTCAATGATAAAGGTCTTATCGCCTGCCTTCACAACCCTGTAAGGACCGTCATAGGGTGGCTGTAGGGGGCCTCGATGGGCGTCACAGCGGATAAACACGTACCCCGCTGCTTGCAGATCAGGCGTTACACGCACCTTCGGAACGCCGTGGCACGAGGTAGGGATGGGCAAGAAAGACTTGGCCTTGTCCAGCAGAGCATCCCGTTGTTCCAGTGCTGACCAGGAGGCCGTAACACAGGGAAGAAAATCCCCTGGGACGCGGAGGGGTTGGCCGTATACCAGCTCAGCCGAAGATGAAACAAGGTCCTCCTTAGGTGCAGTACGGAGTCCCAGCATCACCCAAGGAAGCCTGTCGACCCAGCTGTCGCCCCGGAGATTGGCCTTGAGAGCAACTTTCATTGACCGGTGAAAACGTTCACACAGGCCTGTGGATGGTAGGCCGTAGTGCGGTGGAGGGAGACACCCAACTGCTGGGTAGTGGAAGTCCATAACGCAGAAGTGAATTGGGCCCCTCGGTCAGAGGAAAGATCAGAGAGAACACCGAACCGGGCGACCCAGGTACTGATGAATGCGCGCCCAGGGCTGTACAGTGCGACATATATATCGCACGTGCTACAGCAACATCCGTCTGTGCGATGAATGGATTTACTTCAGTAGCACTGGTGCGATAGGCATTCGGTTCATATAGATACTCTTATTTTGAAAATCCTGTCGCAGGTCTCATTTCTGCCCAAGCGCAGCTCCAGCTATAATAACTCTGGCTCCGACAGCTAGCAACGCTCAGTTCGTTTCGATACTCTTATTTTGAAAATAAGAATAATGTGTGTCGTGACTCATATCCGCTCGGCTCAGCTCACAACACAGCAGGACTCGTCTCCAGCAGTAGCGTCTGGAACACGGACATTGAAACAGAGCAAGGATATTGTTTTCGCGACCCAAAACAAATCCCTGCTGTTTTATTCGCAACGGGTCAAATGCATATAACATGCTTTGCAATCCTCGCCATTCCTTTATGACCACGTTGTGTTAAAGCCCGAAAGTAACGTTACGTTAGCGTAAGCTAACAACAAGCTGTTCAGAGCCATATAGAGAACAGCAGATGGGCAGAGTGGGGAGAGGGGACAGACATTCTCCCTTCTCTGTGTGTGTGTGCGTTTGGAAAGATCAGATGAAGTCAGACGAGTATATTATATTGATAGTAAATGTACTGAGGGTGGACAGATAATGTTGATATTTAAACATAAAAAATACAATACATAATAAATGTATTCATGATCATGCAACATAAAACGGTTGCGTGTTGTGAGTTCAAAAACATTTAACTTAAAGTTTAAAGCTCAATATATCAAAACGTGGCACTTTACAGTGAACAGGAGTATTGTATGTGTGTATTAAAAACAATAGATTGTTTTTCCTTTAAAAGTCTGGAAGAGGTCAAAAATAAAAATGTCAAATGATATTTCCATTGCCTTTTTTGAGTTGATCTAAATGTTACTGATTGTGTTAAATGGGCTTATGTTATGATATCGTCTCAGAGAGAGAAGGGGAGGCATATCGATTGCAGGCACCTGCATCGTATCATATCGTGGCATATATCAGCAAATATCGTATTGTTGTCCAAAGAATCTATCGTATCGTGATGAAACTGGTGATTCCCACCCCTAGTAGAGTCCATACACCCAACACCAAATCCCATAATTCCTTACACGTAACGTGTCTGGCTGTGTGACGTCAACTTGTCAGCATGAAAATGACAGCCAAACATGGCACTGCAACTAAATAACACAAATACAATAGGCACATTTGTGACTGTTACAAATATAACACGTTTTATACTTGTGCTACAAGATTTTGGCCTGTGCTACAAAACTATCAACCTCTGTAGCACCAGTGCTATGTGCAAAAAAAGTTAACGTACAGCCCTGCACGGGCCACATCAGCTGTAGTAGTCGCAGAGAGTGGGACAGCCTCCGGCCAATGGGTGGTCCTGTCTACCATCGTCAGAAGGTGAGTGTACCCCCTGGAAGGAGGAAGGGGTCCCACCAGATCCACGTTGATGTGGTCAAAACGCCTCTCGGGGACATTGAACCGCTCCAACGGGGCCTTAACATGCCGATGGACCTTTGCACGTTGGCATGCCATGCAGGTCTTGACCCAACCCCCAATGTCAACTTTCATCCTGGGCCAGACGAATTTCGCTGCCATTAGGCGCTGTGATGGTTTCCTGCCCGGGTGCGAGAGGCCATGGACAGCCTCGAAAACTTGTCGTCTCCATGCACGTGGAACCACTGGCCTTGGCTGCGCCATAGATATGTCACATAGCAGCGTCGTGCCATCATCAAAGAAGGGGATGTCCGCAAACCGGAGGCCAGTAACCGCCGTCCTGCATGCCTGGATGTCTGGGTCTGAAACCTGATACGCAGCCATACGGGTGTAATCTATGCCCAGGTGGACAGCACCGATGGCGGCCCGAGAGAGGCAGTCAGCCCCACGGGGTTGTCCTTCCCCGCCACATGCCGGATGTCAGTGGTGAACTCAGAGATGAAAGCCAGATGGCGTTGTTGCCTGGCAGACCACGGTTCAGACACCTTCGCCATAGCAAAAATCAAGGGTTTGTGGTTTACAAAAACCGTGAAAGGGCGAGCCTCCAGCAGGAAACGGAAATGTCTGACTGCTAAGTACAGGGCGAGGAGCTCACGGTCAAAAGTGCTGTACTTCTGTTCGCTGGAAGGGAGTTGTCGGCTGAAGAACACCAGGGGTTGCCAAATACCCTTGACCAACTGCTCGTAAACTGCTCCAACGGCATAATCCGAGGCATCAGTTGTCAACGCCACGGGAGCCTCAGGCACGGGGTGCGTCAGCATGGTTGCGCTCGCAAGGGCCTCCTTGGTATCCGAGAACGCCTTTGACATGTCGTCGGACCAGGCGATGGTATGCTTGGGAGTCTTGCCCTTGAGAGCCCCATACAGGGGGCGCATTAGGTGGGCAGCCTGAGGGATGAACCGATGATAGAAATTCACCATCCCAGGAACTCCTGCAAGGCCCTAACCGTGGTAGGGCGTGGGAGCCGCAGCACCGCTTCCACCGTTACTGGTAATGGGACCGCCCCAGCAGTAGTGATGTGGTGGCCAAAGAAGTCCATGGCAGGCAGTCCAAACTGACACTTTGCTGGGTTGATGATTAATCCATGCTCTCTGAGGCGACTGAAAAGGAGCCGGAGGTGTGTTAGGTGTTCAGCCTTGGACGTGCTGGCTACCAGGATATCGTCCAGGTAGACGAACACGAAAGACAGGTTGCGCAGCATGGCGTCTATTAAGCTCTGAAAGGTCTGAGCAGCATTTTTGAGGCCAAAAGGCATCCTCAGAAATTCAAAGAGTCCGAATGGGGTTATAACTGCCGTCTTGGGGATGTACTGAGGGCTAACCGGCACCTGGTGGTATCCTCTCACCAGATCCACCTTCGAAAAAACAGACGCGCCAGCTAGGTGGGCTGAAAAATCTTGTGTGTGTGGAACCGGGTAACGATCAGGTGTAGTGGAGTCATTAAGGCGCCGGTAGTCGCCACACGGACGCCAGCCGCCGTTAGCCTTTGGCACGAGATGGAGAGGCGAGGCCCAAGGACTGTCGGAACGACGAACGATGCCCAGTGCCTCCATGGAGGCAAACTCATTCTTAGCGATGGTGAGCTTGTGTGGGTCGAGACGACAAGCCCTAGCATGTACTGGTGGGCCTTCCGTGGAGATGTAATGCACGACTCCATGCTTAGTGGCCGTAAACGAGAAAGTGGGTGTTGTGATGTCCGAGAACTCCAACAGGAGGCGGGAGAAATCATCAGTGGGTGCGACGGCACTGGACAGTGTCATTGTGGCTGTGTCACTGCGCTCACATTCCAAGGAGCCAAAAGTCTCAGCATTGACGAGCCGGCGATTCCCCACGTCTACCAAGAGACTGTTGGCGCAGAGAAAGTCAGCACCTAGGAGGGGAGTGGACACCTTGGCCAACACGAAATCCCAGGTGAAACGCTGGTCAGCAAAACATAATGCCACGGTGCGTTTGCCAAATGTAGGGATCGCACTGCCATTGGCAGCTTCAAGGGCGGGGCCCCGTCTCGCTGAGTGGAAATCCTGAGTGGACACCGGCAACACGCTCACCTGGGCACCCGTGTCACATAAAAAACGGCGGCCGGAGAGTGAGTCGGTGACGTACAACAAGCCTGCAGGATGGCCAACACTCACGGCTGCTAATGAGTGGCAGCCAGTGCGTTTCCCGACCCACTGTAGTTACATGGTGGCAGACACTTCTTAGCTTTGTTCCCAAACTTTGCGTGGTAAAAACACAACCCCGACGGCCTCACCCGGCGGGGGAAAAACCGCGGCAGAGATAGAGTGGTTGGAACCCCTGCTCATCAACGGTGTAGGCTGATGCTGCCACACACCTCTTCCCAGCTGAGAAAAATACATCTGCTTCTCTAGCTAGCTGGCGAAAGTCAGTTTTGATGGAATTAGCCATAGGTAAACGAACATAGTCTGGCAGCTGTTGCAGGAAAAGCTCTTTAAATAGAAAACATGGCCCATGGTCACCCAGCAAAGCTAACATGTGGTCCATCAGTTCAGAGGGCTTTGAGTCACCCAATCCAGGTAGAGAGAGAAGCTGGCGAGCACGGTCAGATTCAGATAGACCGAAAGCCTCTTTAAGGTGTGTTTTTATAGCAACATATTTGTCATGTGTAGGTGGGTTTTCCAGCAAACTCACCACTCTCGCCGCAGTTGAGTTCGTAAGGGCTGCTACCACATAGTAGTACTTGGTGGCGTCCGCGGTAATGTCCCTGAGAGCGAATTGGGCTTCAGCTTGCGCAAACCAAGCGTTGGCACTCTGCTCCCAAAACTCCGGCAGCTTGAGTGAAACGGCGTTCAAAGATCTGCGATCTGCGTTCTGTTGCTGTTGGTCAGTCATGTTCGATGTAATCTCCGAAATACGTCCAAGAGAAAATCAGGGTCACCAATGTAGGAATGCGGTAATGATAGTGAAAACGGAGCCGTGTTCCGATGCAAAAATACTATTTTATTATGCACTCTACAGTCGCACAAACAACACTGCCATTCATCTCTCACTCGTCTCTCTTTAACGACGTCATCCCCCGCTAAAGATCACAGGAGATGTAGTCAACACCACAATAGGCTAGGATGCCGTGAATTATGTCCCAGTAGCCACTACACCCAGATATTTTTTGTAGAGGGAGAAGAGGAGGGGTCCAAGGGCCGAGCCCTAGGGGACACCTGTCCGAAGGGGGTGGGGGGCTGACAGGGTCCCTCTCCATGATACTTGGTAAGAGCGGTCTTCGAGGTAGGATGTCAGCCATGCCAGCGCAGAGCCGGCCACTCCCATTCCTGTGAGGGATGCAAGGAGGATCTGATGGTTGACTGGCTGCTGTTACTGCTGTGACTGCTGACAGGTCCAGGAGAATCAGGACAGAGGAAATGCCCTTCGCTTTTGCTAAGTGAAGTGCCTCTGTGACGGCTATGAGGGCCATCTGTGGAGTGACCAGTCCTAAAGCCTGACTGATTAGGGTCTAGGAGGTCATTCTGTAAGAGATAATCAGTAAGTTGGTTTGATATAGCATGTTCAAGTGATTTAGAAAGGAAGGAGAGAAGAGAGACAGGACGATAGTTGTCTATGACGGTGGGGTTCAAGGTTGTTGTTTTTTATGAGCGGTGTGACTCTGGCTGGTTTTAGGGAGGTGGGGACCACCCCCGAGTTGAGGGAGGCGTTGATGGTTGCAGTTAGGAATGGGAGGATGTCTGGTGCTATGTTCTGGAAGAGAGGGTAACGGTTCCAGCTGGCCCATGTAGTGGGACGGTTCGACGTTACCAGTGTCAAGGCCTCAGCGTCTGTAATAGGAGAGAAAGATGACAGAGTAAAGGATGAGGTGAGGAGGAGGTTGAATTCACAGCAGTGGAGGGATACCATTGTTTATGTCCATTACCATTGTACCAGGGTAGCGGCAGGTCTCTGCATTAGGGACAGTGACATACCTGACCATAGAGGACCCTATCACAAGCAGCGGTTGGCACACATTCTCTTCGGATCAAATAACAAACTCAGCAAGACAAACGACTTCTCTGTTACAGTGGGTGACAATATTGTCACAAGGAAAGATGAAATTACATACCTGGGGTCCATCCTACAGGGCTGTACGCTAAGCTTTTTCACTAGGGGCACACTTGCCCCTAAATTAGAAATTTAGGGGCAAAAAATATGTTTTAGGGGCACATTTTTAAATAACAATTTTACCATTATAGTGCAAAAAAATATGTTCCTCCTGCCTCATTACTGTGGTCCTTTTATTTAACATTTAAGTGCTTTTGTTGTCAGGTTTGTATCTTTTATAATGAACCAACTAGGGCTGGGCGATATGGCCTAAATATGATATCACGATATTTTCTGACCTTTCGGCGATACACGATACACATCACGATGTTTTTCTTTTTTACCCCAAACAATTCATTATGAGGCTTACCAAGACAGTATGAGTTTGCAAGCTAACATTAAAGACTAAATAAAATACCCATGCATTTAGCATTTTTATATTATATATTAGATTTAGATTATTGGATTATTAGATTATATATTGCATATATTTAGCAATGAGATATTATATGATTTAGATATGAAATATGATGAATTGAAAATGGGGGACCCTGATGTAAACAAGACAAAAGTCTTTCTCTGGTCTGCATCCCCTTAACAATTGTATGTATTGAGCTGTACTGTACCCATTCTGCAATATGTTAATAAAGTTTTAAATCAATCAATCAATAGCATTTTAGCATTTTTATGAAACTACTGTATATTTGTATGTCTCTAAATGTTTTGATGAATTGAAAATGGAGGACCCTTATGTAAAAAAGCCGAAAGTCTTTCTCTGGTCTTCATCCTCCTGTACTGTATTGTACCCATTATGCAATCTGTTAATAAAGTTCTCATTCATTCATTCTGACGGAAAACAGAATAATTTTGATTGACAGTAGAGTCTGCCAATTACGTCACAACGCTTGCACCCGCCCTGCTGTTCTTAGCACCAATCGGCAAGCGCATTCGTTTTTGACTTCCTGAATGCCCTGTGTGTTGACAACAACAAACTAACAAAGCTACTAACATTAGCTCCCCGCGGCCCACGAGTAGGAGACCAGTGCTCTGCAGGATGACTAAATGAGGCATAATGATTTTACCTCAACGAATGTTATAATAAAAGCCTTTCCATACATCTGTCTGATTGAAAACTTTATTAACAGACCGCGGAATGGGCATATCTCAGCACGGGCTGAGATATGAACGAGTAACGTGTGGACCAGATTGACGCGACACAAGGTTTACACAACAGCCCCCACCCCTTGTTTTATTGTATTTGTACCTGTACTACCTGCTGTCAGCTGTTTATCTCTCTCTGTGAGCTTGATTAGCTCACGTTAGCTAGCGTTAGCTCCGCGGCTAACCCTGAACTAAATCAATGACTAGGTTCTAAAGCATTTCGAGTAGTTTTCACTGCACATAGAAGCAGCCAAACAGCGGGAGAATTTCGGGAGCATATGGCCAAAACCCAGTTAGGAACCATCGATTCCCATCCCTACTACTAACTTTACTTTTCTTCATAGCTAAATCAGACAGTCAGCCAGTCTATCAGAGTGAGTGCTCAGTTGATTTTCCCCGCTGATCATACCTGAGTGCTCAGCGTCATCACACGCCTTGGATCATTTAGGAGTGAAATGCGAATGCAAGGCTTGAAATCCCTACTCGCAAGCCCGCCCCCAAATATTATTTACCAATCGCAACGGCCAATTAAAGGGGCAATTTGCGACGAGATCATCGCAGCGTACAGCCCTGTCCTAGAGGCAAATATTTCCTGTGACAAAATGGCAAACAATGTAATCAAAAAAGTCAACCAACAAACTAGATTCTTGTACCGGATCTGCTCTTTGGTAAACAAGAATACCCTGAGGACTCTAGCAGGAGCACTCATTCAAAGGTACTACGACTATGCTTGCACCTCATGGTACCAAAGCACCTCAAAGGCACTAAAAACAAGACTACAAACATCACAAAACAAACTGGTCAGACTACTGCTTGACCTTACTCCTAAAACACCTCACCCCAGCCCATTTTGACAACCTAGGAGGGCTTAGAGTAGACGACAGAGTACAACAACTTGCAATGGGCCTGGTCTACAAGATACACTACACCACTAAGGTACCCATGTACATGTCGAGGTACTTCCCAAAGGTCAGTGAATACCACGACCACAACACCAGAGGGAGTTCCACAAATCATGTGCAACCCAGATTCGGCTCAAACAAGGGACTAAACACGTTTTGCAATTATGCCACATCAATGTGGAACGCCCTACCCACAGCCATAAATGTTTTTGAATCCAGGCGGCTGGGTGGCGCAGCGGTCTAAGCGCTCGTCACCAACGCAAGAGAGACCGGTATCGAATCCGGCTGTCAGCGTTGCCTCCGACTTGGCCGGCCGTCATACTGGCTCAATTGGCAGAGTCAGCGGGAGGGAAGCCGGTGGGGTGGTATTCTGGTTGTTGTAAACAGCGACTCCTACAGGTCGGTCAGGGCGCCTGCACAGCAAAGAAGGGATGTGGTGAAGGTAGTGTGACCTCCCACGCGTTACACTTCACCAATGAGAGTCCGCGCTGGCAGGTGAAAAGAGGTTGCTGGCTGTCTCCTATGTGAAGGAGGAAGCATCTGATAGACTTCAGGACTCCCTAGACCGACCAGTGGCGGGCACATGCGAGCAACGACCAGGAAGTGGAGGGGGGAATTGGCATAACGACTAAATTGGAATGGGAGAAAATCAGAGAAAAACAGGAGGAGAAAAAGTGGATAAAAAAAATCAAAATGTGAATCCCTACCCACCTTCAAAACCGCTCTCAAAGAGCACCTACGGGAAGCTGCAATTCTAAACTGACCCCCGTAAATGTCCGAACGCCCTCCCACCCACCCACCCACCCCCTCCTAATATACATTTCCCTCCCCCTTGTATGTATATATTTACTGTTGGATCTCTGTTTAACAGTACTGTATATTTGCATATCTTGTATGTCACACATGTAATAGTACTGTATGCCATGTATGTCATAAATGTCATGATTAGATTAGATGATTAGATTAGATGTTTACATCTGTATGTTGTGTATGTCATAAATGTCATTATGAATTGAAAATGGGGGACCCTGATGTAAACAAGAAGAAAGTCTTTCTCTGGTCTGCATCCCCTTAACAATTGTGTGTATTGAGCTGTACTGTACTGTACCCATTCTGCAATCTGTTAATTAAAATGTTCAATCAATCAATCATTCAATCAATCAAGGTCTGGTGTTGAGGCCTCTCCCTGAGAAGCATCAGGTGGGGGACTTCCGGTTCCGTTTCACAGCGCATGGCTGGCTGATTTTTCGGTGTTCGGCAACCAAGCCACATTATCCCTGAATACTAGGGATGTCCGATATTATCGGCCTACCGATATTATCGGCCGATATCGGCATTAAAATGTGATATCGGAAAATATCGGTATCGGTATTTTTATTTTATTTTTACATTTCTATAACCTTTATTTACCCAGGCAAGCAAGTAAGAACAAATTCTGATTTTATTTATTGTCAAAAGTATGCATAATGTTGTGTTAATTCCACAACAAGAGATATGTAATGTTAATTACCTGAAATTATTAAATTTTTTGGGGGGGGGGAACCCTGCATATATCGGTATCGGTTGATATCGGTTGATATCGGTATCGGAAATTAAGAGTTGGACAATATCGGTATATCGGTATCGGTAAAAAAGCCAATATCGAGCATCCCTACTGAATACGTTTTATCTTTTATACCATTTGATTTTCTGGAAGTAAAATTTATGTCTAAACATACGCAGAGCAAGTTGGGAACCCTGAACGACGTGGATAAGGATCTCATCAGGTCGATATTCCGTGAGGAAACAGACGCTATCTTGGCTAAGCTAGCTGGCAGGGTAGATGCACTACAGAAGGAGGTGACTGCAATAGACGCACGATTAACCATGGCGGAGGGAGGTGTGTCCGCGGTCGTGGAGGTAGCTGAGACCAACGTCGCGGGAATATTATACTTGGAGGACAGGCTACGTGATTGTGAGATGAAGTCGGCGGATCTGGAGGACCGTGGTAGGAGATGTAATGTGAGAATATACGGACTGCCTGATGAAATGGAGGAAGATGAACCGATAAAGTACCTAGAGGAAATTATTCCAAAATGGTTCCCAAAGCTAGCTCGCCCTGAGATCGAAAGAGCGCATAGGATCTTTAGACCCGCTACCCAGGTGAAGGGCGAACGTGCAAACCCTCGCACATTCATATTCTGCTGCCTGAGATTCCAGACGAGACCGCATATATTGAGAGAGGCCAGACTGAAACCTCTGGTAGTGAATGGCCGTACATTGAGATTCGCCGCTGACTTTAGCGACTACACAGCTAAACGTCGTAGAGCATTCGCAGGCGCCATGGACCTAGCACGAGAGCGGGCTGTGGAGGTGTATCTGCTATTCCCAGCAATGCTGAAGGTAAAGACGGGACAGGGAGAGGTATCGTGCAACCGACTATTCAAGTCACCGTCCGAGGCGGAGGACTTCATTCGAAAAAGCAACACAGTCACCCCGACTGAGAGGAACAGACCGACCACGGTGGAGCATACACCGATCGACGGGCAATGAGGGGCTGGAGCGGGTACCTGAGGCTGGCTTCACGCGTGGCCTGCTAGCATGCTGGCTATCCAAGCTAGCGGCCCTGTAGGAGTGGAGCTGGTTCCACACGTGGGCGGCTAGCATACAAGCTAACCAAGCTAACGACTCCACTGCACGTGTGCTATTAGCACACCGGCTAGCTAGCCGGGCCAGCACTATGGTAAACACGTTCGACCGTGGCTTCCTCAATCCTCAGGACGGTAATACTTTTCTATACGGTACTGTCTCAATCACAAACATGATTACGGACTAATTGAATGTAATTCAGACGCCCTATACTCTTATCAGTTTTTTCTTTATTATTTATCTCTTGCCTTTTTTATCATCTAACACTTGAACGGCGCGAGGTTTGTTACGTATGTTTATTGTCTTTATTCGGCTCTAACCGAGCGGGATGAAGATCACAATTCTCACTCAAACAGGCTGAATGTGCTTATGATCCGTCCAATCGAGGGGGTTGATCCCCTTTGCAATGAACTGTATGCGGGTGGCAGGTCGAGGCTATCCTACCGCTGCGGACAATGTTGTGCATTTAACTCTCTTTCTTATCACAACAGAATACAAGACTGTCACCGACGCTGCACTACCTCAACGTTGGCAGCACGGTAATGATCGGGGTTTGTTTCCACAATGGTGTTATTTCGACATGTGTTAAGAGTACCTCACTTTAATCAAGTTCAGTTCGGACAAACTATGTTTCATGTGCCTTTATAGTATGCATAATGTTCTATGCACTGAACTCTATATAGATATAGATTGATACTCTCTGTTGAGAGATGGGGGATTCCCCCTATTCCTAATTTGTTACAATATACAATTCTGGTTAGAATGGTAAAGTTACATAATGTGGTTCTGGTTGCTGTGACCCGGTCACAGTGCCAAGTGATGTTTGATCGACATCGGACAAGATATTTGAGGGGGGGGGGGACACAGGGTTTTTTGTTCATTTCTTTTGGCTCGTTCTACTGTATGTCTGCTCTCGCCCAATAGGACCTTAGCGTGGGGTTGTGTATATGTTGTGGTGCTCTGTTTCGGGGGAATCACGTTCAGTCATACTGCAACCTGGTTGGAATATGGCTAACTTAAACATCTTGATCTGGAATTCAGGGGGGCTTAATATTCAGCATAAACGCACAAGTGTGCTAACATGGTTGAAAAGACAGGAGATTGATGTGGCTTTGCTGAGTGAAACGCATCTTTTGGAGGCTGGCAGTGCTAAACTTGCAAACAAATTTTATCATAATATAAGCTCCTCTTCTTTTAGCACGAGATCCCGGGGAGTGGCCATAGTGGCTAAGCGGAAGTTGAGTATTAAACTATTAGACGTGTGGTCTGATGCTGAAGGACGAATTACTATTGCGAAGATGGAATATACTAACAGGAAAATTGCTCTTATAGCTGCTTACGCCCCTAATGTGTATGACGCGCACTTTTATACTGCACTCACTACAGCGATGCTGAAACTACCTGAGTACTCATTCATAGTGGGTGCTGATTTCAATGCCATGTGGGATCCATTGATTGATAAATCCGGAGATGCTGTAACCCACGATCAGAAGCAAGCTTCCGCGGCCCTACGTGGCTGGTCTAAAGACACAGGGGTTATTGATATGTGGCGGTTACTCAACCCAACCTCGCAAGACTACTCTTTCTTCTCCGCGAGACATAAAACTTTCTCCAGAATTGATTATATCTTCTCCTCCCCTAGGCTATTCGATAGTTTTGATGTTGACTTGAAGCCCATTGCACTGTCAGACCACAAATACATCCTCCTTAAGGGTTCACTCAGCAAAATGAGGTCTTGTGCCCCTAGATGGCGCTTTAACTCAACACTGCTGAAGAACGAGGAATTTAATCTACAATTTAAGGAGAAGCTCATTGAATTCGTGCAGTTTAATGCTGGATCAGTACAGGACCCCAGAACTTTGTGGAATGCGGTTAAGGGGTTTATTAGGAGTAATACCACTCTATTTGCTTCCAATCTCCGCAAGGCGCGTCTCTCTTTACCTCCCGCTGCCTACGGCGTATAAATAACATCTTACTAGACCAGTACCACCCAGCAAACCATCTCTTTCAACTGCTGCCCTCTGGTCGAAGGTACAGATCCATCCAGTCCGGAACCAGCAGACTGACCAACAGCCTCTACCCACAAGCTGTCAGGCTGCTCAACGACGAACATCAACTTGCCCCCCCCCGCATCCCACCCCCGGTGACATAACTCCCACTCCCACATTACAACAATAACTGTGAACCGGACTTGCATTGCTGCACTATACAATACTTCATCCTTTGCAAGTCAACGCCCCCCCCCCCCCCCCCTCCTTCCATCAACTCACTGGACTGAAATATTTATATTTATTAATTTATTTGCACAAGCACTAAATGCACTTGGGACAATGATGGTATGTTATATATTGGGACATTGGGACACTGATACTTTATTACTATATTACTATTATTATTGACATTATTATTTTGCACATGTTATATCTTATGTTGTATGCCAGTGATGATGTTCCTAACACATTTCATTGTACCAACAATGTCAAATAAAGATCTATTCTATTCTATTCTCCAAGTTAGTAGAATTGGAAGAGCTGCATAAAACAATGATGTCTTCTATGCAGCGCAGATATTCTAGCCGACTGGAGCTCCAAATTAAAGTGGTGAAAAAGGAGATAAACTCCATTTTAAGACAACAGTCTGAATTTCAAATGCACAGAACAAGACGGCACTACTACTTTCATGGCTCTAGACCTAGTCACCTACTGGCTATGAGGATACGGGCCAGTGATCAATTTGCGGATATCCCTGCCATTAAGAACCAACGGGGAGATAACCACCAACCCCAACAAAATCAACGATACATTTCGCTCATTTTATTCCAACCTGTACGAGTCAGAAGTGGTCTTTGATCACGCCAAGCTGGAGGACTATTTTAGTCAAATTAACCTACCACAAATCTCAGAGGAGGACGCAAAACGGTTAGCTGAACTTATCACACTAGATGAGCTCAGGGAAGCAATTGCTGACATGCAGCGGGGCAAGGCTCCTGGTTGGGACGGCATTCCACCGGAACTCTATACTGCGTTTTGGGATATACTTGGTCCCTTATTACTTTTTTTTTTTTATTGATCTTTTTCCCCCTCCATTTTCCTCCGATTTTCTCCCATCCCAATGTTAGTCGTATGCCAATTCCCAGTCCCTTCCTGGTTGCTGCGCACTTACCCCCCACAGTCAGATCATCTGGGAGAGTGGAGGCTACCACGTGCTTCCTCTGACACACGTCCAGCCAATCACCGCTTCTTTTCACCTGGCAGCGCGGATTCTCATTGAGAGGGCGTAGCGTGTGGGAGGACCACACTATCCCCCTCAAGTCCTATCCGCGCTTAGCAGGCGCCCCGACCGAACTGTAGGAGTCGCTGTTTACAACGACCCGGACCCACCCCGCCAGCTTCTCCCACCCTCTAATACAGCCAATTGTATTAGTGTGGACGGCCAGCCAAGCTGGTGACAACCCCGGAGCTGTGAGCTGGATTCGAACAGGCGAATCCAGCTCACAGCTCCGGGGTTGGTGACGAACGCAATCTCCGCTCGGCCACCTAACCGCCGGTCCCTTATTACTTTCAATGATTTTACACTCAGTCGAGGAGGGCAATTTTTCCAGGGATGTCAGTATGGCACTTATATCTGTTCTACTCAAGAAGGATAAGGACCCCACCGAGTGTGGCAGCTATAGACCCTAAGTCCCCTCGGAGCCGATCTCAAGCTATATGCTAAGGTGCTAGCCATCCGTCTTCAAAAGCATATGACATTTCTGGTTAACCCCGATCAGACTGGCTTTATAAGAGGCCGACTGGTCACGGATAATATCAGACGGTTACTACACGTGATTGACGCCAGTAAGGATGTTGCAACCCCTACGGCTGTCATGTCCTTAGACGCGATGAAGGCCTTTGACAGACTGGAGTGGTCGTATTTATGGGCAGTACTAGGAAGGATGGGATAGGGCGAGGGTTTCATTCACATGATCAAAGTTCTCTACACAGGCCCCTCTGCCATGATCTTGACAGGAAAGCTTTGCTCACCACTATTCGCTGTTTCGCGCTCTTCTAGACAGGGTTGTCCTCTTAGCCCAGGACTCTTTGCTCTTTCACTCGAACCTCTAGCTCACTACATAAGACAATCCCGGGTTATATCCCCTGTGTCAATTAAGGGCACACATCACCATATCAGCTTATACGCGGATGATGTACTCCTATTTATGCAGAACCCAGCCGTCTCTCTGCCCTACCTTCTCCAAGTAATAGATGTCTATCTGGATTTAAGATCAACTGGCCAAAATCAGCCTTCCTTCCACTCAAGGAGGCTGCGAAGGCAACCCTCCTTCCAGCAAACATTCTCATGGTAGAGCACTTTAAATGCCTTGGGATTGAAATATTCCCAACTGTTAACCAGACAGTATAGTATAACTACTCCAGCTTGGGTGACAGGATTACGAAGGATTTTAACAGGTGGTCCAAATTAAAGAACTCATTACAGGCCCGCGCCTCAATAATTAAGATGAATGTATTACCTAGAATTAATTTTATCAGCTCCATGCTACCGTTGTCTCCCCCTGTTGGTTACTGGCAAAAACTGCACTCTGCTGCATATAAATTCGTCTGGAATAACAAACGCCCACGCTTAAAGAGAACCACTGCACAGAGGAGTAAATTAGACAGGGGTTTGGCATTTCTAGACTTCAAGTATTATTTTCAAGCTTACTCTCTGAGACCTTATCACTTGGTTTGACGCTCAAGCGGCTGTGTCCTGGCGTCCATTGGAGGAGGAGATGGTGTCCCCACATAGACTTCAAGATGTCGTGTATACCAACATTTCAATTAAGCAATGCAAATTACGATTTGGCCCTCTGATCACACATGTGATCCAGATTTGGCGTGACACCCAGAGAGCGCGCACTAACCGCCATAAATGGCACACGCATTCCCCACTATTCAATAACAATTTGCTCCTTATTGGACAACGACCCATTAGATTCCCTAGATGGGAGGGGAAGGGCATCCATATATTGGGGGATATTTTCAATGACTCTGGTATCCGGTCCTTTCAGGAACTATCCAACGGATTTGATCTCCCCGGTAACTCCTTTTTCTTTTATTTACAAATGAGGGCAGCTCTAAAGGCTCATGGAGTCCCATGGGACGCTCCACTAGAACGACACCGGTTTCACAAATTATTTTATGACAGAGACATCGAGAGGCTTCGTCTCTGACTTTTATCGGCACTTACTTACGTCCTCATATAAAGACCTACCCTTAGATACGATTTGTAGAAAGGATATCCCTGAGTTGGATATAGATTTTGATTGGGATGCGGCCTGGGAAAATATTAGGCTGTCATCACGTAACCCAGATCACCAACAGATTCATCTAAATTTTGTTCATAGGACTTATTTGACCCCCAGGCAATTGAACCTAATGGGTCTCAGACCTGACTCTCGATGTACCTTGTGTCCAGACGGTGCCATTGGAACATATATGTGCCCAGGTATGGACTTCAGGGTCATGTTGAGGGATCTTCATTTTTTTTTTTTTTTTTACATATTATGAAAGTACAGATTCATACATTCAAAATAAGCCATCACTTGAACATTTTGGTGGGATACTTTGCAAGTTACTTCCTATGATTCATGGTGATATCACAAAACGTATTCAGAGATAATAGCCTTCAAGAGACGAGCAGGCTATTCGGTGACAATAGTGAAACAACTACAACACTACCCAGAATTCATTGTAATCCATGGCCCCCCTCTCTCTAGGGCAATTAACACCTGGCAGCTTTCCAGTCTGAGGCCCTTTGTTATTACAATGACTCTGTCTGGTGACTGCAAACACAACACCCAGAGGAAAAAGGAAAAGTCATGATAGTTTATTAAAAAATTAGTGTGGTAGTGAAAGGTTAACCTTCTGTAGTGTGGTAGTGAAAGGTTAACGTTCAGTAGTGTGGTAGTGAAAGGGTTAACCTTCTGTAGTGTGGTAGTGAAAGGTTAACCTTCTGTAGTGTGGTAGTGAAAGGTTAACCTTCTGTAGTGTGGTAGTGAAAGGGTTAACCTTCTGTAGTGTGGTAGTGAAAGGTTAACCTTCTGTAGTGTGGTAGTGAAAGGTTAACCTTCTGTAGTGTGGTAGTGAAAGGTTAACCTTCTGTAGTGTGGTAGTGAAAGGTTAACCTTCTGTAGTGTGGTAGTGAAAGGTTAACCTTCAGTAGTGTGGTAGTGAGAGGGTTAACCTTCTGTAGTGTGGTAGTGAAAGGTTAACCTTCTCTAGTGTGGTAGTGAAAGGTTAACCTTCTGTAGTGTGGTAGTGAAAGGTTAACCTTCTGTAGTGTGGTAGTGAAAGGTTAACCTTCTGTAGTGTGGTAGTGAAAGGGTTAACCTTCTGTAGTGTGGTAGTGAAAGGTTTTTCCCCATGATTAACAGTAATAGCATAATCTCAATATATCTAACAGATTACTCATATTTCGGAATTATAACCACTCAAATCTGTGTTTGTTTGATACAACGTATTTTTTCATCGAGAAAAAACGGATAAATAGTTTTTTTGCCATATTTCTACACATTTCCGCTGCCACATTACACATTATGAAATCTCGACGAAATACCTCTGAATAAGAATTAAAAAAAAATTAAAGATTCGATGACTAATTCGGCCAGAAACGGCTTTGAGGCGAAGCGTTACTAAGCGCTCATAGATACCTGGCAGTGAAAGGGTTAACGCGCGCCTCATCTCTCCTGCCTCGAGCAGCACCACCAAGCACCAAGCAGCAGCAGCGCGATTGTACATTGTAACGTCAACACAGCCCAGCTGTCAACTATATTATTTAGATGTATTTAGCCATTAGGTTGCAAAAAATGCACCCTAACGAAATTCGTTCGCTCATAAAATTCTAACTGTTTTAATGGTTTTTAATTAAGTTAAAACACGCGTTTTATAACGGACGTCAAGGCCTCTTTTTTTTATCTTTTTTATTTAGACACTGCATTACGTTGCTTATAACTTATAACATTAAGATAGTGCATTAACATTGTTATTCTCTCTCTGAGAAAGGAGAGCTAAATAATGTGTCTGTGTGTTAACACCTCTTAAGTACCAGTACTTGCTACCCGGACAGGCCGCACAGCAGGGCTGTACGTTAACTTTTTTTGCACATAGCACTGGTGCTACAGAGGTTGATAGTTTTGTAGCACAGGCCAAAATCTTGTAGCACAAGTATAAAACTTGTTATATTTGTAACAGTCACAAATGTGCCTATTGTATTTGTGTTATTTAGTTGCAGTGCCATGTTTGGCTGTCATTTAGTATATCGCCATGTGTTATTATTACTATGATACTCATATGCTATTTTCAATTAATATCATAAACAACATAAGGAATATTAGCATAATTTTGAGTGGACTGAAGGAATGAGTCAGCGTTAATAGTTTTAAATGCAAATAATTTATTGAAACATAGAAGTGGGGTCGGTTGGGACACACACACACACACACACAATGGGGGACCCTGATGTAAACAAGACAAACGTCTTTCTCAGGTCTGCATCCCCTTAACAATTGTGTGTATTGAGCCATACTGTACTGTACCCATTCTGCAATCTGTTAAATAAAGTTCTCATTCATTCATTCACACACACTGTTTCAACTCACCACCCCCGCATCATATTGTAGTCTAGTCTGTCTTCAAACTTCCACTCCTCTCGAAACTTGTTTATTTGAATATCAACATTATCTGTCCATCCTCAGTTTACTATAATATACTCCTGTCCTGACTAGTGACTTCATCATCTTTCCAAACGCACGCACGCACACACACACAGGGAAGGGGAGAGAGTGCCCCCCCATTTCCCTTTCCACACGGTGTCTGCTGGCTCTGCCTGTGATCAGGATTAGCTTGTTAGCTTGCTAACGTTGTAGTGATTGTAATGGTACATAAACGTTAATTTCGGGCGATGTGCGCATAAAGGAATGGCGACGGTGCAAAGCATGTAGATGCATTTGACCCGTTGCGAGAAGAAAAAAACACCACAGACTTATTTCGGGACGTGTAGGCGCACTGCTGTGTTAACGCAGCAACCGACCAACACGCTGCTCTGCTTGCAGAAGGCGCACGGATAGGGCGGATATGACTCGTCGAGTTGTCACAAGAGTTTTTTCAAAATAAGATTATCATATGCACCTGAACGTTGCTAGCTTTCGGAGCCTAGCTGGAGCTGCGCGTGGGCAGAAATGAGACCCGCTACAGGATTTTCAAAATAAGAGTATCTATATGAACCGAATCCCTATCGCACCAGTGCTACTGAAGTAAATCCATCCATCGCACAGACCGCTGTTGCTGTAGCACGTGCGAGATATATGTCGCACTGTACAGGCCTGCCGCACAGCCCGCGCGTGTAGTTTTTCTCCTCACGAGAGAAAA
Organism: Notolepis coatsorum; assembly: GCF_963971535.1. Taxonomy (NCBI): domain Eukaryota; kingdom Metazoa; phylum Chordata; class Actinopteri; order Aulopiformes; family Paralepididae; genus Notolepis; species Notolepis coatsorum. The sequence goes on along the minus strand of NC_140171.1, from coordinate 168,865,499 downwards.
TCCTTGTGGAACTATAATAACAATAATTACCTCATTTACAAGTTGTATTTAAGTTTGCAAATAAGGGCAAATAAGGGAACACATTAATGACAGTTCAAATATTCAAGATTTCGATTTTTTTGGATTTTCTGAACAGCAAGACATTTTCTTCATTTCCTAACACCTCCCCCTTGCGAATCAAATCGGGTTTGGTCACGTCGAGTCACATATGCACATGTACTGGGAGTGCCCTCCTGTTGAGATCTTCTGGGAAAATGTTACCACTCAGTTATCAGAGATTTTCTCTCTAACCATACCGGCCTTGCCTTCTGTTTTATTGTTAAATGATGTTTCTCAATTGCCGACCTCTATACATGTAAAGAGACTCATTTTGGCTGGTCTGACGGCTGCCAAAAAGCTGATTGCCTCACGCTGGATACAACCAGATAAGTTATGTCCGAAGGTATGGATTCTCACCTATCTTGATGTTATTTATTTGGAGATTTCCACTGCACGTGTCATGGGTGTTAATGAAGCCAATATCGCATATGACTCTGGAAATTGAGTACTGAATAAAGTATTTTGTGGATGTCTCACGTTGGGGTCCTGGGGCGAGAGGGGGGGTGGGGGGTGGGGTGAACGAGCGAATATTCATGTATGTTGGTGGTTATGATGTTTTTTGTATTTTTGTTTGATTTATTATTTTTCATTCAATGTTGATCCTATGTATATTTTCTGACCCCCTTCTGATCTGGGTCTGGTGATCATGGGCTCTGGCTGGGGGGGGCCGCGGTTCGGGGTCTCTGCGGGTCGAGGCACTAAAGGGGCGTGCTGCTTTGGCTCGCGGGGGGGCCGGGCTGAGGGTCCTCCGGGATGGTGGCTTGTGGTTGCCGGGCCTGGAGGTGGAGGGGGCTCGGTAAGCACTTTTTATAGTATATATTTTATTTTATTTTATTATACTTTTACTTTGTGACAACTTTATTGTCTAATCATTGTTAGTTTATGTTCTTGGATGTCTTTTATGTATTATGGTTATTATTGTGTTGTGAGTTGTGTTGTTTTGTGTTTGAAAATTGAAAATAAAAAAGATTTGGTAAAAAAAAAAAAGCATCAGGTTGGGCAGTCACAGGAGTAGCAAGCGGGGCAGCCGTAGAAGCAGCAGGTGGGGCAGTTGAGGAAGCAGTAGGCAGGGAACCTGCAGGGGGAGCAGACAAGACAGAGATCTGGGAAGAGGGGTACACACTAACCGGCTCCAGCCCCAAGGTGCTAAACATGTCGGAGAGCTGTAGGACCTTCTTCGAGCAGACCAGCTCTCTATCTGCAGATTCAAGTGCCGCCAGCCCATGGTAGATTGTCTTTATCCTCATCAGTAGAGTCATGGGAGGTGGCGATGATGGATGGTGCAGGCTGATGAATTGAGCTGACCAGATTGTCCAAGAGCTCTCTATCTTCTTTGATCTGGTAGAGAGTTGAGATGCGTCTTCTATATACAGCCTTATGTAATACAGATTCCAAAACTTTGGCCAATATCTCCTCAAGCGGAATCAGATCCATTCTGGGGGGAAAGCTGGGAACATTTCCCTTCTCAACCATGCAGTGCTCTGATGTTATTGGAGGATGATGCTTTATGACAACTTGGTAATGGATCTAGGGATGTCCCGATCGCATTTTCTTGCTCCCGATCCGATCATGTGATTTTGAGTATCTGCCGATACCGATCTTTCCCGATCCGATCTTTCACATTAGTAACCGATTTGTCAGAAACTGGCGAAGCGAGACAAGCCCTTCTGTTGCCTCAATAGCTCCTTGAGTGCGGTGGCTCACCCTGAGCCCCTGAGAATGTGCTTCATACGAGAAATATTCAAAGTTTCAATCTGTTTGCACATTAGTATACATTCAGTGTTCGACTTACGTAATGATTTGCTCCATTTTGGTCTGAAACGCTGACGATAATCCTCACAAAGCGAATGTTGATGTTATCCAGGGGAACGTTCATTCTTCATTCAAGCGAGGCATTGCAATCAATACAGCTGTTTGGCAAAGCACCAGCCGCCTCCCCCATTCCTTTGTTGTTGTTTGTGGCTGTTTCTCAGGTGGCGTATTAGATTGGTCGTGTTGAACGCAGCTCTGTTCTTTCCTCCACGCGGAACGTCCGCCTTGCAAACATTGCAACTGGCTATAGGGAGGTGTAGTCTGACATCACTGGTTGTTCCACCCGTATAGGGATTTATCATTGGGAAAATGGATTATCGGCTATTGTAACAATTCTGCCGCATGAACATTGGCAAGCTTTCCATTTTTGCACAAAATGAGTTCCCTTCTACCACTAACATTATTGTTTAAGCATTTTTGGTTGAAATAAAGGTACTTATAAGGTTTTTAATTTGTCGTAAAAAAAGAACTACATTTACCAGTAGGCAGCCTGTTGTTAAGTAGGCAGCTGTCGCCTACCTCACGGCAAGCTGATACATAGCTAGCTAGCTAACGTTAACGTTACCCCGCTAAACCTACGAGACGTTAGCATTATGTCTACTGTCGTGAACCATTTTAAATCGGGGTATGTAGAGGAGTTTCGGGAACGAGTAAAATGTGCAGGTCCTCTTCTCAGACCTGTGGGGCAAGCACTGCACACGTATCATGCCGGCTAGCAAGCTAGCTAGCTACACGTAACGTACTTCATCATCATCATTCTTCATCAACGTTACAAGCTCAAAAACCTTATAACTACTACTACTGTCGTGTCCATAAGTTCCCTGGCAGAATACTTTGTTTGTGAGGACAAACGTATACAAAGAGGAGAGAACCATTTTAAATCGGGGCATGTTAGAGGAGTTTCGGGAATGCCGGCTAGCAAGCTAGCTATCTACTAACGGCATGTAAAAAACAATAACGTTATACACTATGTACAACGAAACAATGATTTACAGTATTTACAGTGATTTAATATGCAGCGAAATAACATTATACGATTTTTTGTATTTTATTTTTTTATTATTTTTTAAACAAACATATAAACAAACATGACAACACACGATAAGATATACAAGCATTATTAACAGTGCACATCCAATGAAATTGCCATATACGGTAGTTAAAGGGGAACTATTTTACTATTTCTTTCACTATTTGGGCACTTTTACACAATTCCTGTGAGTCTATGGAACACCTCTGTAATATATATATTTTTTTTATTCATTGTTTTGTATTTCTAATCAAGTCCTCAAAAACAGCATTTTTCTACCTCAAGATTTCGAGCTGTTTTGCAGCCGCAGCTGCAGGTGCCACCTAAACCACTGTGTGGCTTTACATTCGCCTGAACATTAACATGCAGCAGTGACTATGTGACATCACATTATAGGCACATTTTCAAACGACTCAGTTCAGTGAGGGTGAATATTGTGAGAGGAGAATTGGAAGAATGCGCCAATATGAGAATTTTGAGACATAGATCATATTAATATAAGTTCACATAGCTAGGAAACAATGCTAAACACTCAAAAAGGCCATTTATAAGATAGTTCCCCTTTAAATGTCTTATACAGGATATACCCCCAATACCTGCTATCTAATACCCTACACACATATGCTCTAGCTCGTACCCCCCCCTCCCGGACCCCCCATTGGATAATCCATCCATTATCCCTCGCTCCTAACCAGACACTACCATTATATGCTAGCTTTTATTTTCTCCACCACTTCTAACCACATTGTCATTTTGGATTAATTGAGACCCAAAATTCTTGCTGTAGATATTTCTTGATAAATCACATCGAGATATGTAATAATCCAGACCTTTCGGCAAATTTCTTCCGGTTGGAGCCATCGTGATGCTATCAGCTTTTTAGCCACTGTGATACCCGATAAAACCAATCTCTTTAGCTGTGGATGTACTGCACACTCAAAAACATCATTCAGCAGTAATACAGAGGGGTGTACAGGTATATTCAGAGTTAAGAGATTTGATAATTGCTGGGTCACCTCTTTCCAGAATACCTTAACTGGTGGGCAGTCCCAGTACATGTGCATAAATGTCCCCTCATCCCCATTTGTACATAAATTTGGAGTCTTGTTTAAGACCCATTTTTTTCAGTCTTATAGGAGTCAAGTATGTCCTGTGAATGTAGTTAAGATTTATTTGTTGATGGTCCGGGTTCCTTGATGTAAATCGAACATTTGCCCAGGCTTCTTGCCAATTAAAATCACTTTCCAGGTCTGGTATATCCCTCCTCCAGACGGAGTCTAGGTGGAGGGTTTCATACGAGGACGTTAGTAATTGATGATAAAAATCTGAAACAAAACCTCTCGATGTCTCTCTTTCATAGAAGAATTTGTGGTATCTGTGGTGTTCAATTGGTATCTTTAATGGAACACTGTGAGACTTCAAACATAACAATAACTGTGTGTAAAAAAAAATTTGTGGACTCTGTGAGATTAAATTCTTTGCGTATTTCTTCATAACTACAAAAACCCTGTTTGTTAAAAACATCACCTAATGAGTGTATGCCTTGCTTTTCCCATATAGGGAATCTTATAGGTCGTTTTCCAATCAAGAGTGCATTGTTATTGAATAAGGGAGTATGATTATGCCATTTATGTGGGTTAGAATATTTCTTTTGTGTTTCACGCCATATCCGGATTGCATGAGTAATTATGGGGCCAAATTTCCGTTCGCATTGCTTAATTGATAATTTAGTGTATGCTATGTCCTTCAGTCTATGTGGGGCTACTATATTTTCTTCTAATTTTCTCCAGGATACTAATGCTTGGGGATCAAACCATGTTGTCAATGGTCTTAAAGTGTACGCCTTAAAATAGTGGAAAAAATCTGGAAATGCCATACCACCGTCTGCTTTGTTTCTCTGTGCGGTGGATCTTTTTATACGTGGTGGTTTGTTATTCCAAATAAATTTGTATGTGGAGGAGTGTAATTTTTTCCAGTAACCCTCTGGAGGGGGTAACGGTAGCATTGAGCTGAAGAAGTTGATTCTAGGTAGTACGTCCATCTTAACTATTGATATCCGTGCCTGTACTGAGTTTTTAAGTTTTGACCACCTATCAAGGTCGTCTTTGATTTTGTTTTGGATTTTTATGTAATTGTGCCTCACCGTTTGTCTTATGGTGGGGAATATTTCTACTCCCAAACATCTAAAGTGTTTTACCATAGGTATCTCTTCTGGGAGGGTTATATATATTTTTTGCAGGGGCGTTAAGTGGAAGGAAAGCCGACTTCGGCCAATTTATCTTAAATCCCGATAAATCTCCAAAGTCCTCAATCAACTCGAGCAGATGAGGCAATGTGGTGTTGGGGTTTTGCATGAACAGTATTACGTCGTCCGCATATAAACTAATTTTATGTTGTGTGCCCATGATTACGATTGGTTCTATGGATTGGGATTGTCTTATATATTGTGCTAAAGGCTCTAATGATAGATCGAATAGTCCGGGACTAAGAGGGCAACCCTGTCTAGCTGAGCGTGATACCGGAAAGATTCCGGAGGTGATTATACCTGTTGTAATCATGGCCGATGGGTCTTTTTATCATTATACGATTTAAATTATAAATACAAATATGGTAACGTGGTTGTGGCTTTTACAAATAGTGGTTAGCTTTAGAGATAAATAGTTATGATAACCGGAGCACTAGTGTTGGGTGAAACAGATATTTGCCACAGATTCAGGGTCAGTTATGTCCCCATTGTACGAATTGTTAAGCTTATGGAATGTAAGGGAAATCTGATCCTAGGTCTGTGACTACAGGCGGTAGGCTACGCTGTGGTGACGTCAGTCAGCAGCGCCAAATAGCAGTGTAGTTTCCCAGCGAACGAAAACATAAACGTTGTTATTTTACTACGTTTACGATTAATTGCGGATATTTTCATGTTGAGCTATAGATTGTGGATAAATACACACAGAAAGGTACACCATGCCAACGTTAATGCTTTATTTATCTAAAACGAGCGGATTTAGAAATGGTCAATGGGGAAATACATTAAGTGGAACAGAGGGTGGAACAGGAAAAAACGAAAATGACGTAACCACTACACCTCCCTATTGGACTGGCTTCGGTTTCAATTTTAAAATGCTTCCAAACTTCTGACATTTTGTCTAGCTGCTCCGAGTCATCAGGTGGACATAACCTGCCGGTGTTGCGGGAGCGACGCGTTGTGAGCTTGTAGGTCTGCTATTTTCGGCATACGTCACTGTCATGCGACGGTGTAAATCAAAGGAAATGCGTTTCTTTTGGCAAATTCTTCTGCTCTGTGCGACAATAAATAAATGAATGATGATATTTAATTTAAAACCAAAACTAACGCCTCAGTATGAGTTTAAGACGTGAACATGGTCATGTTTGTTGAATACATTTATTTTGAAAAGTGTGTTACACAGTATCGTGTATCAGGTTATGTACAATCGTGCGTGCGTGTGGTTTACCCATTAGCGTAAATATAGTCAACACTGTGTAACAAACATTTTTACTCCCGATTTTTTTTCCCGATCTTCTGAAAATCATGTGATCGGATCGGGACATCCCTAGATCAGACCACCTGTAGTCGATACCGTTCCATCAAATAGTGATGGAGATAATGGGCATCCCCATCTGTGCATCCCTATATATTGGTTCAACGTGTTACATAACTGGTAAAAGTGTAGTGTGAAATAGGGACTTGTCCCTTTGTTATTTTCAAAAGCAATGGTTTTGAATTATTTATTTTAATTACATTATTTTATGCCCTTCTTTCTAGACTCCCTTGCTTCACAGCAGTTTATCTGTGAAGAGAGGGTTCCCCCTGAGCAGCAGGAGAGGAGTCACAGTGTCGGCCAGGAGGAGCCAGAGCTCCTACAGATTAAAGAGGAACAGGAGGAACTCTGGACCAGTCAGCAGGGAGAGCAGCTTCAAGGTCTGGAGGAGGCTGATGTCATAAAGTTGACTCTTGTCTCTGTAAAGAGTGAACATGATGAAGATAAACCTCAGTCCTCATGGTTTAACCAAACCCAGGACCCAGAGTCCCTACAGATTAAAGGTGAACTGCACCAAGGGCTGGAAGAAGCTGATCACTCTGAGATCACAGTACACCCAGTTAAATGTGAAGATGGTCAAGATAACACTCAGCCCTTCCAGCTTCTTCAAACCAAGAGGGAGAAAAACAGAGAAGCTCACTCTTTACCCAGCACCTCAACTAAACGTATGAAAACAGAACCTGATAGAGAGGACTGTGGAGTATCAGAACCAGCCAGTTACCTAAATCCAGCTGGTGATTTGGAACCAACTATAAATAATCAGCTTCTCTCTTCATACTGTTCTGGAACTGAGACTGATGACAGTGATGATTGGAAGGAGAGTGAAGGAACTCAGTCAGGTTTATTGACTCTGAAACCAAAGAAGATCCAGAAAATAAAAGGTTTATCTAACAGCAGACCTGGGTTCAGCAAGAAGAGAGATCTGAAGAGAAGCAAAAAGAATCATACTGGAGAGAAACCATTTAGTTGTTCATTTTGTGGGAAAGGGTTCAGATGGAACGGAGAACTGAACGCACACATAAGAATTCATACCGGAGAGAAACCATTTAGTTGTGCAGTTTGTGGGAAAGGGTTCAATTTGAAATCAAATCTTAAGAACCACACTACAACTCATTCTGGAGAGAAACCATTTAGTTGTTCAGTTTGTGGGAATGGGTTCTTTATGAAGGGAGATCTGAAGAGACACATGACAATTCATACTGGTGAGAAACCATTTAGTTGTTCAGTTTGTGAAAAAGTGTTCTGTTGGAAGGGATATCTGAACGCACACATGAGAACTCATACTGGAGAGAAACCATTTACTTGTTCAGTTTGTGGGAATGGGTTCTGTAGGAACTTAGATTTGACGACACACATGAGAACTCATACTGGAGAGAAACCATTTAGTTGTTCAGTTTGTGGGAATGGGTTTAGTCAGAAGGGAAGTCTGAAGGCACACATGATAACTCATACTGGAGAAAAGCCATTTAGTTGTTCAGTTTGTGAGAAAGTGTTCAGTTGGAAGAGAGATCTGAAGACACACATGAGAACTCATACTGGAGAGAAACCATTTAGTTGTTCAGTTTGTGGGAAAGCGTTCAGTTGGAAGGCAGATCTGAACAAACACATGAAAACTCATACTGGAGAAAAGCCATTTAGTTGTTCAGTTTGTGAGAAAGTGTTCAGTTGGAAGAGAGATCTGAAGACACACATGAGAACTCATACTGGAGAGAAACCATTTAGTTGTTCAGTTTGTGGGAAAGGGTTCAGTGTGAAGGGAAGTCTGACGGGACACATGAGAACTCATACAGGAGAGAAACCATTTAGTTGTGCAGTTTGTGGGAATGGGTTCAGTAGGAAGGCTTATCTGAATAGACACACTGCAACTCATACTGGAGAGAAACCATTTAGTTGTTAAATTTGTGGGAAAGGGTTCAGTTGGAAGGGAGATCTGAAGAGACACACAATGACACACAATAACTTATACTGTGGACAAACCATTTAGGTGTTCAGCTTGTGGGAAAGGGTTCAGTGATCGAGGAACTCTGAAGAGACACATGAGAACTCATACTGGAGAGAAACCATTTAGTTTTTCAGTTTGTGGGAATGGCTTTAGTCAGAAGGGTAGTCTGAAGGCACACATGATCACCCATACAGGAGAGAACCCATTTAGTTGTGCAGTTTGTGAGAAAACCCTATGTTCTACTAAGCGGTATACTCCAGAGGAACTCTCATGTGCTATGGTTTATGTCGCTCTATGCCACTGTGGGGCACAGAATTATTAAGAGAGCCAGAGCATTTTTGCTAGTATCTGGACTATCAAAACAAGATAATCTGGAAGTTGCTTTTGTGTATTAAGCAATGCAAAAAAAAAGGAAGAATAAGGCAAAGGAGTTTTGCTTTCATCCTCTAAATCAGAGGAAGGACAATGGAGAGGTTTGCTCTTTACATTCTGCAAATGCTGCATTTAGGCGGAGAGGTCCACCATCTAGTACATTATGTAAACAAACTGTTCACAGCATCAGAACTCATGTGTAGCTTGTAGTTTTCTGCTGTTATTATATGTATTATGCTTTTAAAGCTGCAGAAGGAAGAAAGCCGATATGCTGTATGGAAGCTAAATGGGTAACTGTGTTTCATATCTACCACCTTGTTATTGATCAGAGTTTCAATGGCTCTGTCATGCACGAAGGATCATTGAAAACCCCTGTCATCTTAGACACATACTGTTAATTCTGGATCCTTGTGCATTAATATCAACCTAATATCTACCTGATGTCTCAGCAATAGCATCTTGCCAATAGTGAACAGTTGATATTATTGAGACTTATTTACTTCTTGTGACTGATTTCCCGTTATATTCGTTCACATAAAAAATTACGTTTCTTTTTTGGATGTAATCAATCAATTATCTATGATTATATGCTTTTCTTGACTCTTTCATTATGAGCCATTGTGGGCTGTATCTCAAAAGGTGACTAGACCACGTACCGCCATGAGGTGGAGCAACTGTCAGCCCTGTGCAAAATCAACAACCTGCAGCTGAACAAGGTAAAAACCCAGGAGATGATCACAGGAGGAAGAAGACCGACAGGGGGGATGCGTGGAGAGAGTCTCAGTCATCAGATTCCTGTGCGTCCACCTGGAGGATGACCTGACCTGGAGAACCAACACCACAGTGATCGTGAAGAAGCCACAACAGAGACTCTACTTCCTGAGAATACTCAGAAACTACCACCTCAGACAAGACCTGCTTGTGTCCTTTTACCGCTGCTCTGTGGAAAGCATCCTCACGTACTGTATCAACATGTGGTTCCTCAGCTGCACAGCCGCAGAGAGAAAAGCGATCCAGAGGGTCGTCAACTCTGCCCAGAAAATCATTGGATGCCCTCTCCCCTCCCTGGAAGAACTTTACAATTCCCGCTGTCTTAAGAAGGCAGTCAAAATACTCAAGGACCCACACCACCCTGGCAACAAACACCTCATACGGCTGCGCTCGGGCAGGCGTTTCAGTGTCATGCCCACCCGGACTAACAGACTCAAGTTCAGTTTCTACCCCAGGGCCATAAGTGCACTAAACTCGGCTAAGATTTAAAGCAAAACAATCTCCTCTGCAACCCCCCCCCCCCCCCTGTACAATACAAGAAACTACGGGGCACCACACACCCACTCACACCACCAAGGGAATAGTGCCATTTCTTTTTATATCCCCCCTATTTATGTCTATTTATGTCTCACTCTTGTTTTTATTATTTTAGGACTATTATTTTTAGAACTGTATTATTATTTAGGACTGTGTTGACTGTTAGCACCTAGGGCCACATTTTTCATTTCGTTGTACCTGTGACAATGACAATAAATATCATTCATTCATTAGGGCTGCCCCCTCAGTTCATTATTTGGTTGGTTTTGTTTTAATGTGTGGAGACCTCAGATTTGAGTGGATTTGACTTATCTTCTAAGGTTTATTTGATTAATCACTGGTGGAAGAAGTACAGTACACCGCCCATAATAATCTGGTGGGTGTACTTTGGTGGAAAATAGTTACAAAATTAAAACTCTTCACAAAAAAACATAAATGTGAAGTTTTTCAATGTTACTTTAAACATTTTTTATTTTGCTTTGAGCCACAAACTGAGTGCCATTCAACTCCATTGTATTGGTGACGGCACATCTCAGCAGATATCTCCAAATCTAGGCAAATCACACCAAAACTATTGGATAAATAGAACTCCACGTATTAACAAATATGTTTTTATTGTTTAATTTTTAATTAATTAAGCATGTCCACAACTCCACAGTCCACAAACATTTCCTTTTGTAAAACAACACATTGACAATACTAACGATAAAAACGAATGGTGAACTGATTAACAATAAAAACATTTTTTTTTAAAGTCATTCAAAAAGAAAAAAGTGACTATAAAGTTGTTTAATTGATGGGTGAAAAGTTGCTAAACTCAATGTATTGTGATGGGACCGGAAGAAGTCTGCGGGGCTAGAGACATAACCGGATATGATGCCCCCACATTGTGCAAGTGGTCAATAGCTAAGGCCTTAAAGATTTAAAATGAAATCATAATGAAAATCATTTGGTTCATTAGACCTGAGGGGTGGACGGTATGGTCTAAAATTTATATCACGGTATAATTTGAAGCATAGACGGTAACGGTATACATCACGGTATCAGTGTTTCCGTTAGAATAAATTTTTTTGCCTGATAGGCAGGCTATATAAATAATGACATCCTCAAGGCATGTAGATTTATAATATTTTAACTTAAAACTAGGCTACTTTTGCGTATAGTCATTATATTCCAAATAAAATAAGTCCCGAGTCGAGACTCCGTGCTGCTCCCAACAGTATGCAACTGCAGAGCCGGAGGTGCTTTCAGGTCCGGTCACAGGCCCGCTCAACAGCGCCCCCCACCCAACGGCTGAATTGCCAATGGCTGAATTGGAGTATTGCACTGTGCAATACACAGTGCAATACTCCAATTCAGCCATTGGCAATTCAGCCGTTGGGTGGGGGGCGCTGTTGAGCAGGCCTGTGACCGGACCTGAAAGCGCCCCTACTCTGCGGCTCTGCAGCTGCATATGCTTCTCGCAAAATCCAGCTTCCAGCTCCCGCTGCCCAGCCGTCGTTATCAGAACACGACACGCATATCATAATGTTCACAGCAAACTGTAGTTGATGACCAGGTATGTTTTATTAACGTAGAATAATTCATATAAGAAAAACGATAGGGAAATCTCTTCCCTTTCTCCACTGGTTAAAAATGCCAGGAACTGAAATTGAAACTTGCTGTGTGCCGCAGTGATATGTGTTTATTATGAAATGACAATTGCGCGTTGACACGCCCACTGCGCGAAGCCTCCAAATAACTTTTTCCAGTTTGCACATATCTATTATCTATGACTAATTCTATCTATTTTTAGGGGCAAATGTGAAATAGTCGCGCTGTGGTTACATGACGTCATTGCTATTTTAGAGCTGCTCTACCGGTTACAAGGTATAGTCAAAATCCATACCGTAGAGCAAATTCATACCGTTTATACCGTCCACCCCTCCGAGGGGGGTTCCACCACCGATGTTGCCCCATTGAAGATCAAAACAAGTATTACAGCCAAACCATATTGTGTAGGTTCATAATTTTCGATGGAGGTATATATTATTTAATTATTGTACTTACAACCAATCAACCATTAAGGCCTAAATGTTTTAACCTAATCTTTGAGAGAATGTGTTTTATATTGTAATCTTTACCCGTTTCAATTGTAACTGGTTTTACTGTTGATTTTTTATGTCAAGCTCTAGCGTTTCATATTATGTAGGGATAGTTTCTAGCAGGCTTAGAAAAGAAAACATCACAGATCACTCAGAAAAACACATACCTCGCCAGGTACACCCATCTACATATGTTGCAGCTAACTGACTGTTACCTTTTGTAAAGGCTGGGAATTTAAACTCTGCACACAACATGCTGTCACTTCCCTGTATGTCAACCTGTATCAGCTAAGACAAAATGTCCCCTGGCAACAAATTGTCAAGAGAACCACTGTTCTGTGTTATACGTTTGTCACTTGTATGGCCACTCCACCCTTTTGTTAGGAAACAAATAGACCCCTCATAGTGTGACTGTGCTTTTAGCTGGAAAACATTTGGGCGTGTGCTTTCAGATTGTCCAAAGGCCTCCACATCTGGCCATTCAATCGAACGTCTCAGGTTTGCATATAGAAATTACAAAATTACATTGAATGTTCTGCACACATGTGGTCTGGACTAAAAACAATCACGGACTACAAAGGGAAAATTAACAGTTCTGTAGAGGTGTCTGCTTCCCTCCCAGAGGAGCTTAAACACCTTCTGCACACCCCACACAAGTGTATGTGTCTTCTCTCTCCCTGTGTGTATTATTATATCCCTCCCTCTGTCTCTTCTCTCTCTGCACTTAAAACACATTGTTTCATTTAGAATCCATTCTGGTGGTGTGTAGAGCCAAAATAATGAAAATGACGTTGATGTCCAAATATTTATGGACCTGACTGTATGTCTCCCATGTCCGGCAGATCAGACCACTATCTTTATCTGCTATGACCCCTGCATTTGATTTCCATAAGGGGGTTACTAAATAGCTTACCTTAAAAACATCCCATTGACCGTAACTCATTATTTTACACTTACTGCGCTTCGAGTCCCTCTGTTGGCAAATTCAAGAGTTGCTCTTCTTTCCTTGAAGAGCCTGTTTGCCGCAGTCCCCGCCCAGTGGAAATGACGTCAGTGTGCTGTTTGTGCTTCACTTCATTGTCTATGGCTAATGGAATAATACTAATCTAGAATTATCTATGGCTAATGGAATAATACTAATCTATAATTATTATCAGTCCTCTATTATATTATCTAGAATGTAGATCGTGTAAAGAACGGACTAACTGCAGCTGCCGAATGTATATTTGAAGTATTGGATGGACTAAGGAGGAGTGATGGCTGTGAGTGCAGGTAGGTCTAAAGCTCGGCCTGATCTCATTCAGAGATAGTATTCGTTTTATATAGGATTGAGAAGGCAGGATGTTCAGTGGAGTGGTAGGGCGGGCCATACTTTTTTTCTTTGGAAAATCAATCGAGTGGGGTGTCTAAAATATGTGTTTTTTTGTGGGGAATTCAAATATGGGATTATTTTTCTAATCGGATAACTCCTACCTACATTGTTTTGGATTTCAAAATGGCCGATTTGACTATTTTTCACCCCTTGGCCATACATGGATGCCAACATGAATCTGAAGGAAATCCTAACATGCAAGGTGTCTAAATGATGTGTTTCTTAATGGGGAATTCAAATATGAGTTCATTTTTGGGATAGGATAACTCTAACCTACATCATTTTGGATTTCAAAATGGCCGATTTTACCATTTTTCACCCCTTGGCCATACATGGATGCCAACATGTATCTGAAGGAAATCCTAACATGCAAGGTGTCTAAATGATGTGTTTCTTAATGGGGAATTCAAATATGAGGTCATTTTTGGGATAGGATAAATATAACCTGCATAATTTTGGATTTCAAAATGGCTGATTTTACCATTTGAACCCATTGGTATTGTATTACAAAATTGCAAAGATAAAAAATATATGGGAAATCATTTATAATGACAAAGCCATCAGATTTATTAACAAGTGAACTGTATATAACTGGATACAACTCCAAAGATCAATAATAATAATACTAACAATAATAAATTGTATTTGTAATGCACACAAACACCTAAGTGCTAAATCTCGATCTCCTGACTTCTTGAACTTTGCCAGGTTCCAATATCTTGATTGGACTCATTCTTGGATGGCAAGATCTCCTACTGTACTGCTTTAGCCACCAACCTACAAACACAAACTTAAAGTCAACGTCAGCCATAAATAGGTGAGCTCTTTCCAGAACTACTCAGCAGAAACCTCTGTAACCATTTTAACAAACGTCTCAATGTATTGAGAAAATCCATGGGGCTCCATCAATCCTCTATCTTCTTAAAACATTGGAAAGGCAGGGGATGGAAAAGAAGGCAGAGAAAAGGGGCAAAGAAGAAAGCTTTGCAGCAGCAGACAAGGTTGCCAGGAAGGATGTTGAGAGCTTCCTTACAGTCCCTGAAGTTGAGCTCATTCCTGAAACTGACCCTGCAGCTTCAGCAAAGCTACGGAAAAATTATGATGAGATTCCAAACATCGCCCTTGCTAGTGTAAGGTATGGCATAGGTCTAAGGCCAACTGCAGCTATAGCAACTGCAGCTCTGATTGATGCAGGACTCATCTTAGAAGATGACAAGTAAAGTGATTGATAAGAACAAGGTTAAGAGAGCACAAGAAAAGTTGATGCAAGAGCTGGGGGAAGAGTTTGAGGAGAAGTGCAGGGAGGAGGGGGGGATCTCCTGTATCCTCTTTGATGGGCGGATTGACATGACCAATGTGATGATGGAAGCTGAGGGCAGTGACCAATCTTTTCCTGCAAAGATCAAGGAAGAACACTATAGTGTTGCTAGTGAGCCTGGCAGCAACTATCTGTTCCACTTTACACCAGAGAAAGCAACTAAAGAGGAGTCCCATGCAGAGAAATTTGCTAAGGTCCTGTTTGCCTGGCTGAAAGAGAGAGGTTCTGATAAGACCTTGTGGGCCATTGAAGGAGACTCGACCAATGTCAACACTGGAGTGAAGGCAGGTGTAATGCGGAAGCTGGATCTGCACCTGGGGAGAAAGCTGGTCTGGTTGGTGTGCAACCTGCACACTGGTGAACTTCCACTGCGCCGTCTCATTGTTGAAGTTGATGGGGCTACTCTGTCAGACAACAAATTGTCTGGGCCAATAGGACAGCTCCTTGATTCTGTTACAGACTTGGAGATCAATCCTAACTTCACCAGGATCTTTCTTGGCCCTCCGCTGATCAAGCTGCCTGAGAAGATCATTCAAGATCTCTCAACTGATCAACACTATGGCTATAAGCTGGTCTGTGCAATCAGGGATGGAGTGCTTTCTGCAAGGCTGGCTCTGCTGGAGATTGGACCGGTAAACCACAGCCGCTGGCTCAACACAGCAAACAGACTCCTCAGGCTCTGGGTGTCAAAGCATCAACTTAAAAGAAAGAACCTGAATAATCTACAATGCATTGTGGAATTCATCATTGGAGTGTATTATCCATGTTGGTTCAACATGAAGGTCAAGCACTCCTGGATCGAAGGGCCTAGGCACATCCTGTTTCAGCTGGACTGCCTCAAGTCTCAGAGGAAGGAGGTGCTGGATGTTGTGATGCCAACTGTGAGAAGATCTGCTTGGTATGCCCACAGTGAAGCCATCCTCCAAACACTGCTGTGCTCTGAGGATCAAAAAGAGAGAATTGAGGGGGTGGAGAGAATCCTGGCCATCAGGGGAGAGGGGGATCCAGACACTCAGCTGGGAGACTCCTGTGTCAGGATCAGAAGAACACCTCACATCAATAGTGACGCTTCCAGCATTGGTGGCTTAATCAGCTGGTCAGAAGATTCGTCAGAGCCACCTCTCACCTGCTCCCTAAGCACCTCCGAGGTGAAGAACTTAATCAACACCCCCATGGAGGTTCTCGACTGGCCTTGCCACACACAAAGCATCGAGGGGCTAGAGACATAACCGGATATGATGCCCCCACATTGTGCAAGTGGTCAATAGCTAAGGCCTTAAAGATTTAAAATGAAATCATAATGAAAATCATTTGGTTCATTAGACCTGAGGGGTGGACGGTATGGTCTAAAATTTATATCACGGTATAATTTGAAGCATAGACGGTAACGGTATACATCACGGTATCAGTGTTTCCGTTAGAATAAATTTTTTTGCCTGATAGGCAGGCTATATAAATAATGACATCCTCAAGGCATGTAGATTTATAATATTTTAACTTAAAACTAGGCTACTTTTGCGTATAGTCATTATATTCCAAATAAAATAAGTCCCGAGTCGAGACTCCGTGCTGCTCCCAACAGTATGCAACTGCAGAGCCGGAGGTGCTTTCAGGTCCGGTCACAGGCCCGCTCAACAGCGCCCCCCACCCAACGGCTGAATTGCCAATGGCTGAATTGGAGTATTGCACTGTGCAATACACAGTGCAATACTCCAATTCAGCCATTGGCAATTCAGCCGTTGGGTGGGGGGCGCTGTTGAGCAGGCCTGTGACCGGACCTGAAAGCGCCCCTACTCTGCGGCTCTGCAGCTGCATATGCTTCTCGCAAAATCCAGCTTCCAGCTCCCGCTGCCCAGCCGTCGTTATCAGAACACGACACGCATATCATAATGTTCACAGCAAACTGTAGTTGATGACCAGGTATGTTTTATTAACGTAGAATAATTCATATAAGAAAAACGATAGGGAAATCTCTTCCCTTTCTCCACTGGTTAAAAATGCCAGGAACTGAAATTGAAACTTGCTGTGTGCCGCAGTGATATGTGTTTATTATGAAATGACAATTGCGCGTTGACACGCCCACTGCGCGAAGCCTCCAAATAACTTTTTCCAGTTTGCACATATCTATTATCTATGACTAATTCTATCTATTTTTAGGGGCAAATGTGAAATAGTCGCGCTGTGGTTACATGACGTCATTGCTATTTTAGAGCTGCTCTACCGGTTACAAGGTATAGTCAAAATCCATACCGTAGAGCAAATTCATACCGTTTATACCGTCCACCCCTCCGAGGGGGGTTCCACCACCGATGTTGCCCCATTGAAGATCAAAACAAGTATTACAGCCAAACCATATTGTGTAGGTTCATAATTTTCGATGGAGGTATATATTATTTAATTATTGTACTTACAACCAATCAACCATTAAGGCCTAAATGTTTTAACCTAATCTTTGAGAGAATGTGTTTTATATTGTAATCTTTACCCGTTTCAATTGTAACTGGTTTTACTGTTGATTTTTTATGTCAAGCTCTAGCGTTTCATATTATGTAGGGATAGTTTCTAGCAGGCTTAGAAAAGAAAACATCACAGATCACTCAGAAAAACACATACCTCGTCAGGTACACCCATCTACATATGTTGCAGCTAACTGACTGTTACCTTTTGTAAAGGCTGGGAATTTAAACTCTGCACACAACATGCTGTCACTTCCCTGTATGTCAACCTGTATCAGCTAAGACAAAATGTCCCCTGGCAACAAATTGTCAAGAGAACCACTGTTCTGTGTTATACGTTTGTCACTTGTATGGCCACTCCACCCTTTTGTTAGGAAACAAATAGACCCCTCATAGTGTGACTGTGCTTTTAGCTGGAAAACATTTGGGCGTGTGCTTTCAGATTGTCCAAAGGCCTCCACATCTGGCCATTCAATCGAACGTCTCAGGTTTGCATATAGAAATTACAAAATTACATTGAATGTTCTGCACACATGTGGTCTGGACTAAAAACAATCACGGACTACAAAGGGAAAATTAACAGTTCTGTAGAGGTGTCTGCTTCCCTCCCAGAGGAGCTTAAACACCTTCTGCACACCCCACACAAGTGTATGTGTCTTCTCTCTCCCTGTGTGTATTATTATATCCCTCCCTCTGTCTCTTCTCTCTCTGCACTTAAAACACATTGTTTCATTTAGAATCCATTCTGGTGGTGTGTAGAGCCAAAATAATGAAAATGACGTTGATGTCCAAATATTTATGGACCTGACTGTATGTCTCCCATGTCCGGCAGATCAGACCACTATCTTTATCTGCTATGACCCCTGCATTTGATTTCCATAAGGGGGTTACTAAATAGCTTACCTTAAAAACATCCCATTGACCGTAACTCATTATTTTACACTTACTGCGCTTCGAGTCCCTCTGTTGGCAAATTCAAGAGTTGCTCTTCTTTCCTTGAAGAGCCTGTTTGCCGCAGTCCCCGCCCAGTGGAAATGACGTCAGTGTGCTGTTTGTGCTTCACTTCATTGTCTATGGCTAATGGAATAATACTAATCTAGAATTATCTATGGCTAATGGAATAATACTAATCTATAATTATTATCAGTCCTCTATTATATTATCTAGAATGTAGATCGTGTAAAGAACGGACTAACTGCAGCTGCCGAATGTATATTTGAAGTATTGGATGGACTAAGGAGGAGTGATGGCTGTGAGTGCAGGTAGGTCTAAAGCTCGGCCTGATCTCATTCAGAGATAGTATTCGTTTTATATAGGATTGAGAAGGCAGGATGTTCAGTGGAGTGGTAGGGCGGGCCATACTTTTTTTCTTTGGAAAATCAATCGAGTGGGGTGTCTAAAATATGTGTTTTTTTGTGGGGAATTCAAATATGGGATTATTTTTCTAATCGGATAACTCCTACCTACATTGTTTTGGATTTCAAAATGGCCGATTTGACTATTTTTCACCCCTTGGCCATACATGGATGCCAACATGAATCTGAAGGAAATCCTAACATGCAAGGTGTCTAAATGATGTGTTTCTTAATGGGGAATTCAAATATGAGTTCATTTTTGGGATAGGATAACTCTAACCTACATCATTTTGGATTTCAAAATGGCCGATTTTACCATTTTTCACCCCTTGGCCATACATGGATGCCAACATGTATCTGAAGGAAATCCTAACATGCAAGGTGTCTAAATGATGTGTTTCTTAATGGGGAATTCAAATATGAGGTCATTTTTGGGATAGGATAAATATAACCTGCATAATTTTGGATTTCAAAATGGCTGATTTTACCATTTGAACCCATTGGTATTGTATTACAAAATTGCAAAGATAAAAAATATATGGGAAATCATTTATAATGACAAAGCCATCAGATTTATTAACAAGTGAACTGTATATAACTGGATACAACTCCAAAGATCAATAATAATAATACTAACAATAATAAATTGTATTTGTAATGCACACAAACACCTAAGTGCTAAATCTCGATCTCCTGACTTCTTGAACTTTGCCAGGTTCCAATATCTTGATTGGACTCATTCTTGGATGGCAAGATCTCCTACTGTACTGCTTTAGCCACCAACCTACAAACACAAACTTAAAGTCAACGTCAGCCATAAATAGGTGAGCTCTTTCCAGAACTACTCAGCAGAAACCTCTGTAACCATTTTAACAAACGTCTCAATGTATTGAGAAAATCCATGGGGCTCCATCAATCCTCTATCTTCTTAAAACATTGGAAAGGCAGGGGATGGAAAAGAAGGCAGAGAAAAGGGGCAAAGAAGAAAGCTTTGCAGCAGCAGACAAGGTTGCCAGGAAGGATGTTGAGAGCTTCCTTACAGTCCCTGAAGTTGAGCTCATTCCTGAAACTGACCCTGCAGCTTCAGCAAAGCTACGGAAAAATTATGATGAGTTTCCAAACATCGCCCTTGCTAGTGTAAGGTATGGCATAGGTCTAAGGCCAACTGCAGCTATAGCAACTGCAGCTCTGATTGATGCAGGACTCATCTTAGAAGATGACAAGTAAAGTGATTGATAAGAACAAGGTTAAGAGAGCACAAGAAAAGTTGATGCAAGAGCTGGGGGAAGAGTTTGAGGAGAAGTGCAGGGAGGAGGGGGGGATCTCCTGTATCCTCTTTGATGGGCGGATTGACATGACCAATGTGATGATGGAAGCTGAGGGCAGTGACCAATCTTTTCCTGCAAAGATCAAGGAAGAACACTATAGTGTTGCTAGTGAGCCTGGCAGCAACTATCTGTTCCACTTTACACCAGAGAAAGCAACTAAAGAGGAGTCCCATGCAGAGAAATTTGCTAAGGTCCTGTTTGCCTGGCTGAAAGAGAGAGGTTCTGATAAGACCTTGTGGGCCATTGAAGGAGACTCGACCAATGTCAACACTGGAGTGAAGGCAGGTGTAATGCGGAAGCTGGATCTGCACCTGGGGAGAAAGCTGGTCTGGTTGGTGTGCAACCTGCACACTGGTGAACTTCCACTGCGCCGTCTCATTGTTGAAGTTGATGGGGCTACTCTGTCAGACAACAAATTGTCTGGGCCAATAGGACAGCTCCTTGATTCTGTTACAGACTTGGAGATCAATCCTAACTTCACCAGGATCTTTCTTGGCCCTCCGCTGATCAAGCTGCCTGAGAAGATCATTCAAGATCTCTCAACTGATCAACACTATGGCTATAAGCTGGTCTGTGCAATCAGGGATGGAGTGCTTTCTGCAAGGCTGGCTCTGCTGGAGATTGGACCGGTAAACCACAGCCGCTGGCTCAACACAGCAAACAGACTCCTCAGGCTCTGGGTGTCAAAGCATCAACTTAAAAGAAAGAACCTGAATAATCTACAATGCATTGTGGAATTCATCATTGGAGTGTATTATCCATGTTGGTTCAACATGAAGGTCAAGCACTCCTGGATCGAAGGGCCTAGGCACATCCTGTTTCAGCTGGACTGCCTCAAGTCTCAGAGGAAGGAGGTGCTGGATGTTGTGATGCCAACTGTGAGAAGATCTGCTTGGTATGCCCACAGTGAAGCCATCCTCCAAACACTGCTGTGCTCTGAGGATCAAAAAGAGAGAATTGAGGGGGTGGAGAGAATCCTGGCCATCAGGGGAGAGGGGGATCCAGACACTCAGCTGGGAGACTCCTGTGTCAGGATCAGAAGAACACCTCACATCAATAGTGACGCTTCCAGCATTGGTGGCTTAATCAGCTGGTCAGAAGATTCGTCAGAGCCACCTCTCACCTGCTCCCTAAGCACCTCCGAGGTGAAGAACTTAATCAACACCCCCATGGAGGTTCTCGACTGGCCTTGCCACACACAAAGCATCGAGAGGGTTGTTAAAATGGTGACTGAGGCCTCTGCTAAGTACTTTTCACAAGAAAAAAGGGATGGAGGGATCAGGGCTCAGGAGACCAGCAGGAGGCTGATGTCCAAGAATGAATCCAAGCAGGACTTGTGCAACCTGATCAAATTTAAGAAGATAGAGGATTGATGGAGCCCCATGGATTTTCTCAATACATTGAGACGTTTGTTTAAATGGTTACAGAGGTTTCTGCTGAGTAGTTCTGGAAAGAGCTCACCTATTTATGGCTGACGTTGACTTTAAGTTTGTGTTTGTAGGTTGGTGGCTAAAGCAGTACAGTAGGAGATCTTGCCATCCAAGAATGAGTCCAATCAAGATATTGGAACCTGGCAAAGTTCAAGAAGTCAGGAGATCGAGATTTAGCACTTAGGTGTTTGTGTGCATTACAAATACAATTTATTATTGTTAGTATTATTATTATTGATCTTTGGAGTTGTATCCAGTTATATACAGTTCACTTGTTAATAAATTTGATGGCTTTGTCATTATAAATGATTTCCCATATATTTTTTATCTTTGCAATTTTGTAATACAATACCAATGGGTTCAAATGGTAAAATCAGCCATTTTGAAATCCAAAATGATGCAGGTTATATTTATCCTATCCCAAAAATTACCTCATATTTGAATTCCCCATTAAGAAACACATTATTTAGACACCTTGCATGTTAGGATTTCCTTCAGATTCATGTTGGCATCCATGTATGGCCAAGGGGTGAAAAATGGTAAAATCGGCCATTTTGAAATCCAAAATGATGTAGGTTAGAGTTATCCTATCCCAAAAATGAACTCATATTTGAATTCCCCATTAAGAAACACATCATTTAGACACCTTGCATGTTAGGATTTCCTTCAGATTCATGTTGGCATCCATGTATGGCCAAGGGGTGAAAAATTGTCAAATCGGCCATTTTGAAATCCAAAACAATGTAGGTAGGAGTTATCCGATTAGAAAAATAATCCCATATTTGAATTCCCCACAAAAAAACACATATTTTAGACACCCCACTCGATTGATTTTCCAAAAAAAAAAAAGTATGGCCCGCCCTAGTGGAGTGGGGACAGAGGGGAGGCACTATTTCTCTCTGCAGCCTCGGGTCAAAATCAACTTGGCTGGATATGGGTCTAGGAGCGATAGGGTCAAGATGTGTAGATTGAGGCTGGGACATTGTGGATTGAATAGTACCTTAATCATTGTGGGAAAACATCCAGATGGGCGGTGTGAGTGTGGAGAGCCTGAAACTGTCAAGATAGATAGATAGAATAGTTTATTGATTTAGAATGGAATAACAACATATACATTTGAACACAAGATGAACAGGTATACATATCACCATTTACCAATAGGATTAAAAAATAAACACAATAAAGCCATAGGCTTGTTTCCATTGTGGTCCTTCATCATTGGTGTCAGTGGATTTATGTACTGGTGTGTGGACGTGGGTGTTTGTAGTGTTTATATGTCAGGATGTGTGGTATAAAAAGAAAACAAGAAAAACAAACCATGGTCAGATTCTGTGGATCCGCATGGGTGAAAACAGGTAGGGGGGGGGGGGGGGGTATATATTGCATACAACTTACAATAAAATTGTTCAACTGTGCAATACCAATAATACATGAATACATACAATAATATTCCATTTTATAGACAATAAAAGAATAAAAAGGAATAACACATATTAGAAACCCTTTGGTCACTACTCCCAGCTTCTGCTACTTATGATCCACCTCTTTATAACTGATTTAAAAGTGGAGAAGGGACTTATGGACTTCAACTCCATTGGTAGGCTATTCCATAGTATAGCTGCTGAATATATGAATGAGTTTTGGCCTATTTCTCTATTACATCTCACTGGGACGATGTCTGTTGGACTACCCCTGGTGGCATGTCCGTGTACATCCCTTACCCTGTGAAAATATCCACTAAGATATTGAGGGACAGTATTCCAGAGTATCCTGTGTATCATGTTGAGTTTTAATTGAGAGACCCTCTCCTCAACCCTGAGCCATTTGAGGCTGTTAAAATGTGTCTGTGTAAGGTGAGTCCTGGGATGGCGATTTAAAATCATTCTAACTAATTTGTTCTGAGCTGTCTGTAGCCTACCTTTCAGTACTACTGTGATGCCAGTGTACCAGGAGGAGCACGCGTAGTCATAATGGCATTGGATCAGGGCCCCTGCCAGTACTTCTAAGGCTGACCTGTTAATATAGGTGGACACTCTACAAAGAAATTGTATTCTCTGATTGATCTTTGTGACCACCTTTTGTGCCATGCTCACCCCTGATAAGGTGTTGTCCAAAACACATCCTAGGTGACTTCCTCATTTGCTGTTACCTCGATATCTCCTACCACTACTTTGAACCCAGGAGACCTCTTAAGTCGTATGGCAGAGCCAAAAAGGATAGCTTCGGTTTTACCCAGGTGGAGGGATAACCTGTTTTCGACCAGCCAATGGCTGATCTTGACACGCTCTAGACTGAGTGACCTCTCAACTTCTCTTTTGTCCTGATGGGAGACCATGAGTGCAGCATCGTCAGCAAATAAAAACAATTTACAATCACATGCAGTTTTCATGTCATTGACATTGTAAGGGCCAAGCAGCCAGACAAGGAGGACACAGTGGAGTTTTATTTTACCCATTTCAAAAACAGCCAAAGAATAAGGGTTTTATTTACCCATGCAAATACATAATTTACTAAATATAACAAATGGTCCAAATAATACAACAGGACAAAAACAGACCTGAACAGAACGGAAGACAAAGACAAATGAGAATAGAATAGAATAGAATAGAATAGAATAGAATAGAATAGAATAGAATAGAATAGAATAGAATAGAATAGAATAGATAGAAATACCTTTATTATCCCGTGGGAAATTTTACACTGCAAATCGCTCAACATTTAAACATTTAGACAGGACAGGTCACGAATTAGAATAATAACACAAATCAATCAATCAAGTTGCCTAGGAAGAATAATAACACAAATCAATCAAGTTGCCTAGGACTCAAAACTATATATAGGCCCTGGCCAGATACATTAACCTAAGTGGGCTAATTGATCATTAATATTTTACTAAATAATATCTTACAATTCTGATTAATCTAATAAACATACAACATAACTACCAAACTGAACAACCAATAATCTTAATTAATAAGGAAATACATATAACAAAACTAAATTACAATACAATGAACCCCCCCGACATCTCCTGTGACATGGTTCGGTCCACCACCCCCATCTGGCTATTTAGGGTGGACCAGTCACAGCTGCTCTGTTTGCCCAGAGTGAGGACGGCTGGCTGCAGAGTTGAAGAAACAAACAAATGAACGAGATGTATGCACTCAAACTTAAACGATGTAAGTCAGATAATAAAGAATGTATATGATATAGGTACGCAAGTCCATGTGTCCTGTATAATTATGTGAAATATAAATTGTGTATGTGCATCATGAATGTAAACGTGTACAAACATTAACTAAATAAACAAACAATAAGGGTGAGGGAACAAGTTAATATGTGCGGGTGCGGCGCACAGATGCATTTGTCACATACGCCCCCTCCTCTGGAAGCTCGCTGGAACAGCGGGACAGTTCTGACTGAGCACGTCAGTGAGGAGGGCCGCCCTGGCAGAGTAGTTTGGCACTAATATATGATGTTATACAACGGCATGCAAATTTCTCGATTCTGATTGGCTGAAACAGTCATTTTACACGCATGTATTCTTCACAATTCCACGCTCCTGGTCCCAGGACCCGCCCACAACCGAATTACAATCACTCCGCTGAAAAAACAAGATGGCGGACAATAATCTTTAACAAATGGATATGTTGATAGCGTCAGAACGACTAAATATAAACAGATTCTGTCACGGCGAATGTCTTAGTTCTTTAAACAATGTTGGATGATGTAATTGATGGGTCATGAGTCATTGTAGAACAAAATAAAAATCGCGCGGATTGATTGATTGATTGATTAATTGCAAAAAAAATATTATTTTAATTTTCTTTCTTCCTCTTCCTTGCCAGAGCTCACTCTCTCACACTGTCTGGCTTCCAGACACACTCACTCGGTCGCATACACACCCACACACATACACACACACACACATACACACACACACACACACACAATGTCTTAGTTGCTTAAACAATGTTATACAACGGCATGCAAATTTCTCGATTCTGATTGGCTGAAACAGTCCATTTACACGTATGTATAGGGCACAATCCACGCTCCTGGTCCCAGGACCCGCCCACAACCGAATCACATCACTCCGCCGTGCTGATTCTTCGGAGAAAACAAGATGGCGGACAATAATCTTTAAAAAATGGATATGTTGATAGCGTCATAACGACTAAATATAAAGCGATTCTGTCACGGCGAATGTCTTAGTCCTTTAAACAATGTTGGATGATGTAATTGATGGGTCATGAGTCATTGTAGAACAAAAGAAAAATCGCGGATTGATTGATTATTTGCAATTTTTCTTTTTTTTCTTCTTCCTTCCCCCTGACTGCAGAGCTCACTCTCACACTGTCTGCACACCCACCCACCCCCCACCCCCCCCCCCCCACAAACACAAACACACACACACTCCTGTCTGCAACGGCGGGGGAGAGTCAGACAGAGAGAAGCAGCTGAGTGCTGCGCTGTTTTAAGTGAGCATGGTCTATTGAATTGATTGATTGGTTGATTGCTAATTTTATTACTGTACGCCTGGTTTCCAACTGGTTAAGTTTAGGCCCTCTAAAGTAGGTTTAAAAAAATAAATAAAAAAATAGGGCGAAGACATTTTTTTTCCCTATAGGGCAAAGAAAACGTTTTAATTTGTTTTACCTACTTTCTATAGAAGCATCTAAGAATGAAGTTCTATAGAAAGTAGGTCTGCATACCCTTAACAATTGTGTGTATTGAGCCGTACTGTATTGTACCCATTCTGCATCTGGTAATAAAATGTTCAATCAATTATTCCAATAACACACAGTTGGATGTGTTAGTTTGTTGGATCCGTTGGATGCACTTCCGAGCTGCTTCCACATGGAGGCAACTTCTCTCAATCATTCCAATAACACACAGTTGGATGTGTTAGTTGGTTGGATGCACTTCCGAGCTGCTTCCACATGGAGGCAACTTCTCTCAATCATTCCAATAACACACAGTTGGTTGTGTTAGTTGGTTGGATGCACTTCCGAGCTGCTTCCACATGGAGGCAACTTGTCTTTTTTGTTGTTGTGGGAACTACTTTTTCTGGCGGATGGTTTTTTCAATAAATCTTCGATTAATGTGTGTTTATTGTATAGCAATAAGGTTGGATGAATGTGGCAGTTGTATAAAAGCATTACACCACTTGCAATCATGATTTGTGAACAATAAACCATGCCTAGGGGGGTCTAACGATCACCCCTAGGCATGGTTTATTGTTCACAAACCACTCCTGCGCGTGATGTAATGCTTAATTGGATGATGTAATTGATGGGTCATGAGTCATTGTAGAACAAAATAAAAATTGCGTGAATTGATTGAATGATTAATTGCAATATTTTTTTGTACCTACTTTCAATAGAAGCATCTAAGAATGAAGTTCTATAGAAAGTAGGTCTGCATCCCCTTAACAATTGTGTGTATTGAGCCGTACTGTATTGTACCCATTCTGCATCTGGTAATACATTTTTCAATCAATCAATCATTCCAATAACAACCACTAACTTCATAATTAAAAACTAAAGAAAAGTTGGATGTGTTAGTTGGTTGGATGTCTTAGTTGAAAGGCAGTTGGATGTGTTAGTTGGTTGGATGTCTTAGTTGAAAGGCAGTTGGATGTGTTAGTTGGTTGGATGTCTTAGTTGAAAGACAGTTGGATGTGTTAGTTGGTTGGATGTCTTAGTTGAAAGACAGTTGGATGTGTTAGTTGGCTGGATGTCTTAGTTGAAAGACAGTTGGATGTGTTAGTTGGTTGGATGTCTTAGTTGAAAGACAGTTGGATGTGTTAGTTGGTTGCAGGCACGTGCACACATAGAGGCCAAGGGGTGCCTGAACACCTGCCTTTTTGAGCCTCATCAAAAAAGTGCCCTTTTTGAAAAAGATTTAAATAATGTTTTTTTTTTTTTTTTTTTTTATCGTTAAGCATATAGACTGCCCTTTCAACTGAAAAATGTCAGGATAGAATCAAAATATTAGGTAAAGAGAGAGAGATGCCCCATATTCCATTTCAGTTTGCACAGCCTCCTCAGCGTGCCTCTCCGCGGACCTATTTTATGCATAGCGTGGGTGGTGATGATGATGATGATAGAAACCGCTGTTGAATGCTGGTCTTTCACTCATTGAGGGACACGAAGAAGTCAAGTCCGATGGGATTTGGGAATCTCAAATACAAATCGGGATTGGAATAAAAAATGCATTTATATTAAACAATACAGAATATACAGCACTTCTTGGGGTCTGTAGGGTAAGCACTTATTCCCTCCCCCCTGAACATTTATGGAGATGTATGGGCCTTTTAAGTCAGTGATAAAAGTGTCTTTCAAGGATAAGTGAGCTCCTGCACTGATTATTATAGTTCAATATTCAATATTTGATCACCATAACCCACCAAAAAGCATAAAAAGGGGGCCCCCCGCCCGAAAAGGGCCCTTAAAAATCGCACTCGCGCGCTACGCGCGCTCGGTTAATATATACACACAAGTGTAGTGCCCTTTTCAGCCTTTGAGCACCTGCCCCTCTAAAGTCCTGTGCACGTCCCTGGTTGGTTGGATGTCCTACTGAGAAAAGTTAGATGCACTTCCGAGCTGCTTCCACATGGAGGCAACTTCTATTTTTTTCTTTTTTGGGAACTACTTTTTCTGGCGGATGTTTTTTTCAATAAATCTTCAATTAATGTGTGTTTATTGTATAGCAATAAGGTTGGATAAATGTGGCAGTTGTATAAAAGCATTACACCACTTGCAGTCGTGGTTTGTGAAAAATAAACCATGCCTAGGGGGTCTAACGACCACCCCTAGGCATGGTTTATTTTTCACAAACCACTCCTGCGCGTGATGTAATGCTTAAATACCAACCTGACACAGCCTACCAACTTGCTCAACCATTTACAATAACATTTACTACAATAAAAACATAAGTGAAGGAGCCCCATGAAGGAGTCTCATTTCCTCCTCCCTATCCTGTCTCATCAAACCAACAGTTGATGAGACAAGCAGGTTACTGACCAGTCTGTTTGAAGAGACATTTTCACCATTTAAGTACAGTCTATTACATGATGGTACCATGCAGCTTCAGAACACAGCCTCCCTTTCACACAGGGCCTCTTGTAGCTCTCCCCTTCAGGCATAACAGCTCTTCAGGGCCAAGACACTACGCCCCACACAGGGCTATGGGCCGTCTCCGCTGGACTTCCTAGGTAGCTGCATCTTGGACACAGAATCTGCGGTCATCTTTGGCAGGACCAGAACAGCTACCCCCTCTTTGTAGGGTTTTCCCAGCTGTCCCCGAACCGTGCTCCGCTGCTCCTCCACAAGACACACCAGCAGCTTCCACCTGCCCCCATCATGCTGGACCTTCCTTAGCACTGGTTACATCAGAGTCTTCTGGTACATCAGACTGCTGCCCGGGGTTTGCTCCACTTCTTCCTCCTGCATCTTCTTCAGGGAAGCAAGGAAATAAATTGCCAAAAAAAAACAACACTGTACTCGGCGTGCTGATCCCACCGCTGTCACCATTTGTAAGGGACCAAGCAGCCAGACAAGGAGGACACAGTGGTTTTGCCAAAAAATAAGGGTTTTATTTTACCCATTTCAAAAACAGCCAAAGAATAAGGGTTTTATTTACCCATGCAAATACATAATTTACTAAATATAACATAAATGGTCCAAATAATACAGCAGGACAAAAACAGACCTGAACAGAACGGAAGACAAAGACAAATGAGAACTCAAAACTATATATAGGCCCTGGCCAGATACATTAACCTAAGTGGGCTAATTGATCATTAATATTTTACTAAATAATATCTTACAATTCTGATTAATCTAATAAACAATAAACACACAACATAACTACCAAACTGAACAACCAATAATCTTAATTAATAAGGAAATACATATAACAAAACTAAATTACAATACAATGAACCCCCCCTGACATCTCCCGCGACATGGTTCGGTCCACCACCCCCATCCGGCTATTTAGAGTTTGATTGATTGATTGAAAACTTTATTAACAGATTGCAGAATGGGTACAGTACAGTACAGCTCAAAACATACAATTGTTAAGGGGATGCAGACCATGAAGACTTTCGTCTTGTTTACATCAGGGTCCCCCATTTTCAATTCATCATAACATATATGACATACATACAGTACTTCTACATCTATACATTTATGACATACCAGATTTGCAAATACAGTACTGTTTGTGATACAAAAAGAGTCCAGAAAAGAGAGTATATACATTTGACGTAGAAACTGTACATTGGAGGAGGTTGGGTAGGTGGGGTGGGGTTGGGGGGGGGGTGGGGGACTGTACATTGGAGGTGGTTGGCTGGGGGGGGGGGGGGGGGGGTTGGCTAGGAGGGGTGGGTGGGTGGGGGACACTGTACAACTGTACAAGCAAAACTGTACATTGGAATATTGACAACCATACTTGGTCATTTACTGTACATTGGAGGGGGTTGTGTTTTTACAGGGGCCAGTTTCGAATTGCAGTCTCCGGTAGGTGTTCTTTGAGAGTGTTTTTGAAAGTGGGTAGTGATTCACATTCCTTTACAGCTTTGGGTAGGGCGTTCCACATTGATGTGGCATAATTGCGAAACGTGTTTAGTCCCTTGTTTGAGCCGAATCTGGGTTTAACATGATTTGTGGAGCTCCCTCTGGTGTTGTGATCGTGTTATTCACTGACCTTTGGGAAGTATTTTGACATGTACATGGGTACCTTGGTCGTGTAGTGTATTTTGTAGACCAGGCCCATTGCAAGTTGCTGTACTCTGTCGTCTACTCTAAGCCATCCTAGGTTGTCAAAGTGGGCAGGGGTGAGGTGGGTTCTAGGAGTAAGGTCAAGCAGTAGTCTGACCAGTTTGTTTTGAGATGTTTGTAATTTAGTTTTTAGCGCCTTTGAGGTGCTAAAAACAGAGTGGACCAGTCGCAGCTGCTCTGTTTGCTCAGAGCGAGGACGGCTGGCTGCACAGTTGGAGAAACAAACAATGAACGACATGCATGCACTTAATCCATGTAAGTCAAATAATAAAGAATGGATATGACAAGGCTGTCAGGTGGTGTAGCGGAGATTGCGTTCGTCACCAACCCCGGAGACGCTGGATTCGCCTGTTCGAATCCAGCCCACAGCTCCGGGGTTGTCACCAGCTTGGCTGGCTGTTCACATTAATACAATTGGCAGTATTAGAGGGTGGGAGAAGCTGGCGGGGTGGGTCAGGGTCGTTGTAAACAGCGACTCCTACAATTCGGTCGGGGCGCCTGCTAAGCGCGGATAGGATCTAAGTGGGATAGTGTGATCCTTCCACACGCTACGCCCTCTCAGTGAGAGTCCGCGCTGCCAGGTGAAAAGAAGCGGTTGATTGGCTAGACGTGTGTCGGAGGAAGCACGTGATAGCCTCCACTCTCCCCCGACCGACTGTGGGGGGTAAGTGCGCAGCGACCAGGAAGGGGATTGGGAATTGGCATAACGACTAACATTGGGATGGGAGAAAATCGGAGGAAAAAGGAGGGGGAAAAAGATAAAAAAAAAAAAAAAAAAAAATTGATATGACATATCAGTACGCAAGTCTATGTGTTGTGTGTCATTATGTAAAAGAAGCAGTGAAGCTAGACCAGCACTCTGAGTGCTGGTCTAGCTTCACTGCTTCTTTTATATAATACTTAATGGGATTTCAGCACCCAGTGTCGTATCTTGAGAGCGCGGTCTAACTTGACTTTTGTGTGTCATTATGTGAAATAGAAATTGTGTATGTGCATCATGAATGTAAACATGTACAAACATTAACTAAATAAACAAACAATAAGGGTGAGGGAACAAGTTAATATCTGCGGGTGTGGCACACAGATGCATCAGTCACAGACATATAAAAGAAATAAAAGTGGTCCTAAAATACTCACTTGCGGCATCTGTTGAAAATATGAAATATGCTCCCATTAATTTTCACTACTTGTTTCCTGCCTCTCAGATAAGACTCCATCCACCTTAAGGATATACTGTTAACACTTTAAGTGCCGAAAGACGTGTTTAGGCGTCCTTCCCCGCCATGCTCAAGTTGCCGAAGACGCCGTAACTCGTCTTTGATATCAATATTTCGGATTCATATTTCCCATCCGCTGGCCTGAGACCCACCAAAAAGCCCCACTGAACCCTCTAGCGGTTCAAGAGCGCCATCTGGTGGCCGATCGGCGCAATCGCCAAACAGGAAGTTACTTGGACGATGTGCTGTTCACCCATATTACTTCCGGGCACTCGTTATAGGTCCCGGCACTCTAGCTCGTCACAATACATAGCGATCCGTTGCCAATAACTCGACAAACAACATGATTTGGACGCATATACCACTATACAACCTGGAAATGGACCGGGCATTTCAACATCCCATAATAGGAAAATGTATACTCCACGCTCATCGCCCAACGGCACGAGGAAGATACGGTAAGATTCAGCGTTATTTTTCAATGTCTTCTATACTAACTGATCTGATGAACATATGACCCACATTAGATGAATGGTACAACGCTGCCCACGGAATTATAAACGCCCCCTCGGCCATCCGGTCAACATCAGATGACGTGTAGTAACTTCTAGAACCATGTCCAGTTGGAATCTTTTATATCGCGCCGATTGCCATCAAACTGTATTTCATCATCAATATAATGCATTTGGGGCTATAGATCACGTTCTGGAGAAAGCTGCAGAAAGAGATGAAAACATACTTATACTTTAGACCATACTTTAGTATGAATATGTGAATGAATATGTGAATGAAAAAGTTCAACGTTGCCTCACCCTGAACATTACATATAGGACATTGAATGGGCCCTAATAATGGCAATCTAGCAATATAATCTAAAAAGTTATAGCCCTGCAAAGAAGGGGAACCTCTCCATAGACAAATAGAGCTGGCAACCCATGCATGGTCATGAATTTAACCTCCGGCAGTTAAAGTGTTAAACCCATAGTTAAAGGTGTCGAAGGCTTTTTGTAAGTCTATTAAAACCATCCCACAGAATTGACCTTTGTCCACCTCTGTTCTAATTTACATGTGTCTGTGGAATGTGATGTTCTAAATCCAGACTGGAGCTCGTACAACAGGTTGTTTGATCATTAATGATCCTTTCTATGACTTTGGATTAGGGATGGGCGTGAGTAATCGATTACTCGTAGCTATGAGAAAAATCTAAAGAAAAAATTATCGAAATTATACATTTTTATGAATTTTCTTTTTCATGTATGTGTAAGATTATAACTGTTTGTTGGTTTCCTTAAACATATATACGTGAATGAACAAAAATAAGTAAAAAAAACAAAAAAATCTAATGTTTATTATTATTATTATATTTAATAATGATAATAATAATAATAACTTTATTTGTATAGTACTTTTCATACAGAGGTTGCAGTTCAAAGTGCTTCACAACAGTAAAAAATACAGGCATAAGCGAGCATAAAAAAGATAGACAGGTAGCAAGGTATGGTAAATCACAGTGTTTCACATTAGGATCTAGCATCCCAATAGGCTCTCTGTTTACAGTTTTCAGTAATACAAATAATAAAAATAGTTTAAAATGATTCAGTTTAAAAATAGTCTAAAAATTATAAAATAGAACGGACATACAACAGGGTATTTAACATACAACAGCAGTGCATCAGTAAGAAGTAAAAAGTGTGATAAAATAGTTCATACAGTAGGAGGTAGTCAGATAAAATTAGCATAGAACCGACACATGAATTTGATAGGCAGGATAAAAGTAGGCAGGATAAGAATAGTGCAGGTAAGTACAATTTGTGTCAGGATATCCCTGATGTTTCATTGAAATGCCTGAGCAAAGCTGTCTCTTGAAGATGTCTAGCGAGTTGGCTTCCCTGATGTTTTGGGGTAGTTTGTTCCACAGTTTTGGGGCATAGTTGATAAAGGCTGCATTACCAATCCTCTTTTGACTGTTTCTGGGAGCCTCTAGTAGTCCAGCAGCTGATGATCGCAGTGTTCTTGCTGGTGTGTAATTTATTAGAGTGTTGGTGATGTAGCTAGGTCCCTGTCCATTATTTTTTTTAATGTTTTTTTACCCTTTTCGAGTAATACACGATCAATCGAGTATAGCATGCGATCAATCGATCTGGATTTTTCTTTAAAATGCCCATCCCTACTTTGGATACCGCACTAAGAATCGACACAGGCCTATAGTTCCCTGGGTCTAGTTTATTGCCTTTTTTGTAAAGCGGAATGACTCTGGCTTGTTTGAGATCATAGGGAAACTGTCCTTGACCGATAGATAGATTTACAATGTGTGTTAAGCCGGAGGCGATGGACTCGGCTGCGTTCCTAAGAAATCTAGCAGGTATCTTGTCCTGTCCTGTTGCCTTGATAGGATTGAGCGCCCTCAGTTTTTTCAAAACTGTGTCCTCAGTCACACTCGCAAAGGAGAAGGAATCTGTCTGGATACCTTTCTGTTTGTAGTACTACCCTACCTGTTTTTCCCCATACATGTCAGTTGTACTTGGCAGTCACTTAACTAGGGTATTATTCGCTATGGTGTTAAAAAACTTATTTAGACAATTAGCTATGTTCTTATTGCCTGTAATCACTGTGCCTCCTATGTCTAGAATCATGTTTTTAGCTTTTGTCATGAGCTTGTTTCCATACCCTGTTTGCTTTAAGCACTTCCATCATTTTTGTGGATTTGATTTATTCTCGATCATTTTGTCATTAAAATATTCAGCCTTGGCTTTCTTGATCATTCCTGTAACCTCATTTATTTTCTTCTTGAACTCCTCATAAACCTGTTCAACCCTATTTTTACTGAATTTCGAAAATGTGTAATTTCTGGACTTTATAGCTGCCAGGATCTCTGGTCTTCATCCAGGGCTCTTGTCGGATCTTCGTTCTCATTTTTTCTGGTGCACTTTCCTTAATTTCCGTCAGAAACAAAGATTTAAAATAAGCCCAGGCTTTATCTACGTTCATACTGCAATATACTGGTGTCCAATCCATGGAATTTAGTCTGCTTTTTAGAGCTTCGCTGTTGTTATTTTTCATTGACCTTATCTTGACAGTGTTGTGGTGGCTAATAGCTGCCTTCACCACCTTTCGTGTACAGAATGTAATTGAGTGGTCACTGATACCACAATGTATTACCCCACTGTTGGCTATCTTAGGTTTATCAGTCACTAATATCAGGTCAATGGTGGTACTGGAAGAGTTTGTTATTCGTGTGGGGCTATAGTCTATCAGTGAGCTGGATGCAATCCTACCTTGAGGGGAGGGAACAGATGGTGGAGGTAAACGGTACCCTATCCCCCCCCCTCACAGTGAGCTGTGGTGTTCCACAAGGAAGCATACTAGGACCGCTACTGTTCCTAATTTATGCAAATGACATGTCGTCAGCTTGTGACTGCAACTTGTTCCTGTTTGCGGACGACTCAGCCCTGCTGGTCTCTGACAAGAACAAGTTACAGGTTGAAAAAACCCTCAGCTCGGAACTAGGCAGAATCTGCATATGGCTCGCTGATAACAAACTATCATTACACATGGGCAAAACAGAGTCCATTCTCTTCGGTTCAAATAACAAACTCAGCAAGACCGACGGCTTCTCAGTTACAGTGGGTGACAATATTGTCACAAGGAAAGATGAAATTACCTACCTGGGTTCCATCCTAGAGGCTAATCTCTCCTGTGACAAAATGGCATCCAATGTAATAAAAAAAGTCAACCAACGAACTCGATTCTTGTACCGGATCTCCTCTCTGGTAAACAAGAACACCCTGAAGACTCTGGCAGGAGCACTCATTCAGGGGTACTACGACTATGCTTGCACCTCATGGTACCAAAGCACCTCAAAGGCGCTAAAAACAAAATTACAAACATCTCAAAACAAACTGGTCAGACTACTGCTTGACCTTACTCCTAGAACCCACCTCACCCCTGCCCACTTTGACAACCTAGGATGGCTTAGAGTAGACGACAGAGTACAACAACTTGCAATGGGCCTGGTCTACAAGATACACTACACGACCAAGGTACCCATGTACATGTCAAAATACTTCCCAAAGGTCAGTGAATACCACGATCACAACACCAGAGGGAGCTCCACAAATCATGTTAAACCCAGATTCGGCTCAAATAAGGGACTAAACACGTTTCGCAATTATGCCACATCAATGTGGAACGCCCTACCCAAAGCTGTAAAGGAATGTGGATCACTACCCACTTTCAAAACCTCTCTCAAGGGACACCTACGGGAGACTGCAATTCAACACTGGCCCCTGTAAATATCCTAACCCAACCCCCTCCAATGTACAGTCATTTACCTAGTATGGTTTTGTCAATAGTTCAATGTACAATTGTGTTTGTTTGTACAGTGTCTCCTCCCCCCCCCCCCTCAATGTACAGTGTTACTTGTTTATACAGTGTGCCCCCCGCCCCCCCCCCCCAACCACCTCCAATGTAAATTACCCAGTATGGTTGTCAATATCCCAATGTACCCAACCCCCCCCACCCAACCTCCTCCAATGTACAGTTTCTACGTCAAATGTATATACTCCCTTTTCTTGACTCCTTCTGTATCACAAACAGTACTGTATTTGCAAATCTGGTATGTCATAAATGTATAGATGTAGCAGTACTGACTATCTGTATGTCATGTATGTCATATATGTCTATATGAATTGAAAATGGGGGACCCTGATGGAAACAAGACAAACGTCTTTCTCAGGTCTGCATCCCCTTAACAATTGTATGTATTGAGCCGTACTGATCACTTCACAGATGAGCTGGACATGCTTCCAAGCTCCTTACCGGAAGATGGTACCCCGCTCCTTCTATTGGGCGACTTCAACCTGCCTGACTCATCTCAGTCGGTCCCAGTGGTCTCCCTCCTACAACAATTTGACCTGACTCCCACTGCCATGCCTCCCACCCACAAAGCAGGCAACTCCTTGGATCTCATATTTTCCCGTAACTCCAGCATCATTAACACCACGGTAACTCCCCTACATGTATCTGACCATTCCTTCATATCCTTCTCACTAACTCTCATGCTTAACCGAAAAGTCTTCACCCCAACTCAAACCGTCTCACTCAGACGCAACCTGCCCTCCCTATCCCCCTCCACCCTCTCCTCTGACATAATATCCGCTCTACCTTTGAGTGACACCTTCTCTGCTCTCCCCACAGAGATGGCAACCTCCACCCTCCTCTCAGCCCTTGCAACCTCCTTCGACAAGCTCTGTCCCCTCGTTGAGAAACCTGCCCGCCGTTCCCCACCCAGTCCATGGCTGACGGATGCAGTGAGAGAACAAAGACAGGTCCTGAGAGCGGCTGAGAGGAAGTATAGAAAGTCACGCCTCACTGCTGACATCGACACATATCACAACCTCTTGTTAACATTCTCCAAAACCATTACTAATGCCAAAGCTTCTTTCTTTCACCATAGGATCGAGGCCTCTGCCAAGAATCTTCGCAAACTGCATGCTACCATGTCCTCCCTCCTCACTCCCCCCCCACCTCCTCCTCCCTCATCTTTTTCTGCCGAAGACTTTGCGATCTTCTTTGAGGAAAAAGTGGAGAACATCCGCAGCTCCTTCTCCCAACCCCCACCCATTCCAAACGCTGAATCGAGAACCTCATCCTTCACTCTGTCATCTTTCTCTCCCATTACAGAAGCCGAGACCCTGACACTGGTAACGTCAAACCGTCCGACTACATGCCAGCTGGACCAGCTACCCTCCCCACTCCTCCAGACCATAGCACCGGACATCCTCCCATTCCTAACTGCAACCATCAACTCTTCACTCAACTCGGGGGTGGTCCCCACCTCCCTAAAACAAGCCAGAGTCACGCCCCTCATAAAAAAACCAACCCTGAACCCCACCGTCATAGCCAACTATCGCCCTGTCTCTCTTCTCTCCTTCCTTTCTAAAACACTTGAACGTGCTGTATCCAACCAACTTACTGCTTATCTCTTACAGAATGACCTCCTAGACCCCAATCAGTCTGGCTTCCGGACTGGCCACTCCACAGAAACGGCCCTCATTGCGGTCACAGAGGCACTTCACTTAGCAAAAGCGAAAGGCCTCTCCTCTGTCCTGATTCTCCTAGATCTATCTGCAGCCTTCGACACAGTCAACCATCAGATCCTCCTCGCGGCCCTCGCAGGAATGGGAGTGGCTGGATCTGCGCTGACATGGCTGACATCATACCTCAATGACCGCTCCTACCAAGTGTCATGGAGAGGGACTCTGTCGGCCACCCGCCCCCTCCGGACGGGTGTCCCCCAGGGCTCGGTCCTAGGACCCCTTCTCTTCTCCCTCTACACTAAATCACTGGGTAACATTATCACATCTCATGGTTTCTCATATCATTGTTATGCCGATGATACTCAACTCTTCCTCTCCTTCCCTCCCTCAGATATCCACGTCTCTGAGCGGATCTCGGCCTGTCTGTCCGACATCTCCGCCTGGATGACGACCAACCACCTCAAACTGAACCTAAGCAAAACAGAATTGCTCCACCTGCCGGCCAAATCTATAGTGTACTGGTAGGCTGAGAGTGTGAGAGCCCAACGCTGTATCCTGGCTGAGGCCAGCGGTGGGATGCATTTTGTCTCACTGAACATACTCATCAGAGGTTTATGGTCTGTTGTGATAGTGAATGCCCGTCCGTATAGGTATTGATGGAAACGCTTCACAGCAAAAACAACAGCTACACCCTCTTTATCTGTTAGGGTACGTGAAGCAAAAACAACAGGCTTCTCATCTCCATCCTCCATGATGTGTGAGAGCACTGCTCCGACTCCATAAGGCGAGGCATCACTCGAGACGATGATCTCTTTGTCTGGGTCGTAGTGAACGAGCAGCTTTGCAGACTGGAGCAGCTCTTTCACTTCCTTAAAAGCTCTCTGCTGCTCTCCACTCCACTCCCACTTAGTGTCAAGGTGCAGTAGCTTGTACAGCGGGGCCAAAACATTTGATAAATCCGGCAGAAATTTGCCATAATAATTCACCATGCCCAAAAACGATCTCAGTTCATGGACACTCTTTGGGCTCGGAGCCTCCTTTATGGCTCTCACCTTGTCTTCCAAAGGGCTGAGCCCCTGTGCTGTGATCCTGTGTCCCAGGTAGGTCACGCTCGGTGCCAGGAACACACACTTGGCACGCTTCAAACGCAGTTCTGCGTCTGAGAGTCGTTTCAACACCTGCTCTAGGTTAGCCAGATGCTCCGCCTCCGTGGCCCCCGTGATGAGGATATCATCCAGATATACCGCTACGTGCGGGATACCCTGTAACAGCGTGTCCATTGTTCTTTGAAAAATGGCGGGGCTGGATGCCACTCCAAACACAAGGCGATTGTATTTAAATAAGCCCTTGTGAGTGTTGATGGTGACACTCTTTTGACTCTTCGTCAAGTTGCAGTTGCTGGTAAGCATGGCTCATGTCTAGCTTTGTGAAAAGCTTCCCCCCTGACAAGGTTGCAAACAGGTCATCCACTCTTGGTAGTGGATACTCCTCCAGTTTAGAGACCTGATTTACCGTCACCTTGTAGTCTCCTCTTTCAGGATTGGCACAATGGGAGCCGCCCACCTTGAAAATTGGACGGGTTCAATGATGCCTTGCTTCTGCAAACATTCCAGCTCCTCTTCCACCTTGACCTTCATGGCATACGGCACCGACCTAGGCTTGAAAAACCTTGGGGCGGCCTCAGGGTCAACATGGAGTTTCACAGTTACCCCCTTCAGTGTGCCCAGCTCGTCCCTGAAAACATCACTGTACCGATGCAGGATGTCCTCTGTCGTGTCTGTCGTGTGCACATATTTAACATTATGCCAGTTTAGCTTAATTTTCCTTAGCCAATCACGGCCCAAAAGACTTGGCCCCCCCCCCTTAGCTATAACCAGCCTGGCCTTTGCCTTCTGATTCCCCGCTAAAATGTCCACATATAGCACCCCTATATGAGGTATGGGCTGACCCGTGTATGTCCTGAGCCTGAGCTTTGATGGGCTAATGGGTGGTAGGTTAGACCCCCATGTCTTCCTGTAGGTCTCCTCACTGATGACCGATGCAGTAGCCCCTGAGTCAATCTCAAACTTTACATCCTGTCCCCCGACAGTGATAGTGGCATAATAGGGTTCAGGTGGCTCCTCATCTGTTCCCACCCCGAACATGTTGTATGCACACTCTGCTTCCTCATGTGTTTCTTCCAGGTGGTGTGTGGAGGCTTGAGCCTGTCGCTGCTTTCCCTGCCAAGGCTTGCCCCTGCCCATTTTATTGTCTTTTGAACTCCTGCACTTCTTTGCTAGGTGTCCCTTTTTATTACAATTATGGCAGACAGCCTCTTTGAATCTGCAGTCATTTGCATAATGCGACGACCCCCCACACCTAAAACATTCCACCCCTTTTTTAAACACTTCATTCTTACCAGTCTCTTTATAGGCATGATCCCTTCTGACCTGGTGCACTGTCTGTGACACTGACAACCCATTCCCCCTCTGTATGTCCCTAGCATTATTTGCAGCCATCTCCATACCTTGGGAAATCTCCAGGGCTTTTTTAAAAGTCAGCGGCGGGGCTTCCCCCAGCAGGCGGCGCTGTATGGGGTCATTATTAATGCCGCAAACTAATCTGTCACGGAGCATATCATCCAACACTGCCCCGAATTCACAATGTTCCGACAGTTGGCGTAGCTCAGCTACAAAGTTGGCTACAGACTGACCTTGCTTCCTGAACAGACTGTGGAATTTGAAACGTTGTACTATCACAGAGGAGGGTCTTGGGTTGTGGTGGTTCCCCACAAGCTTGACTAAGTCTTCATATGGGATTTCCCCTGGTTTCAGTGGTGTAGCTAAATTCCTTATTAGCTTATAAGTCTTAGCCCCACACACACTCAGGAGAATAGAGCGCATTTTCGCCACATCAGTAATTCCATTTGCATTGAAAAAATTTCCCAACCTTTCCTCGTACAGTCGTACTCTGTCCAGTCCTCATTCGCTTCCACGAACTCACTGATAGTCCCAAACGTCGTCATCTGAGCGCGAGGCTCCTCTTCCACACTCGGCTCGTCTTCTTCTCCCGATGCTCTCCCGTCCCGACCCGTTTCGCTCATACGTTAGCCGTCCAGCTATAGCTTTAGCCTCACGCTAACAACAAACAAAAGCAACCGGGATGACACGTCGCCAATCCAGTTTATCCTCGTCGCCAAAAATATGTGGTAACCTCTAATAATAAGTAAGCCACACGACACGTTTGTGATCCCTTTGTGTAGCAGGGTGGATTATCCCTGCTTCGTGGGAACCGTGGTGTGCGGTCAATAGGTAGCGAGACACAGTAGCACTCTGGCCAGCTGCACCTCCGTCTTTGGGGTCCGGAGCGTCAACTGGAGGCTGGCAGTGGGGATGTATGAGGCCCAGGATTTACAAACCTGGTCCGGTACTCTGGTCTTCCTCCCTCTCTCTGGAGCAGTCAGCAGTACTCCCCAACACACCCTCACCCTCCACGATTGTCTCTTTTGCCCTCCCACACCTAATGACCGGATGGTAGAGAAATAACTTGGTTCCCCCCGCAAGCAGTAGACACCAGAAACCTTACAATAGAAATGGAAGGTAGAATAGGAAGGGGTTAAGGTTAAATGTATTACCCGCATCAAAGGGTTAAGGTTAGGGTTAGGAATAATAAAAGACACGCACACAGTGCTCCCGTTCTGGATGAATGTATTGTAACTCAGCCTAGTTACAACAATGCTACGTCTGGTGATTACTGCACCATGGGTATCCATACAATAATTACACTGGCATGAATCAATGGCATGAATCAATGACATGAATCAATGGCATGAATCAATTATCGTATTACACCCAGGCACCAAGTGCTCTCAGGTACCCAGACCAAACGCTGCCCACGTCTGGGCGGAACACAGTATTTACCTTCTCTAAGGAATTACACTCATACTGTCCCTGGTTGAAAATATGGGGAAGGAAGGGGGAGCATAGGGAAGAGAATAAAGGGATTCACTGAACGGGAATTATTTATGAAATACACGCCTTATCACGCTCAAAGAAAAGGAATGAAATAAAAGAGTGAGCCCACAAAATACCTATAAAGTCCTATCTTAATGCCGGCATATATCGTTCGGGGTACCCCTATGAACTGGTAGTAGCAACGTTACTTTCGCCCGCGGGCTGCACCACACTGTGTACTGTATATGGAATCGGGAGCATCAATGCTCATTTGTACTCATCCGAAATGGCCGCCTCGCCACTCCACTGTTGTCCGGGAGGCAAGATGGCGTTGAACGCTCTCGCGAGGATGTCAGCAGGCGGAGCTAGGCAGAGAGGCAGCGCCGGCTGAGAGCATGTACTGAGTGATGGCGACCCCTGTTGGATGGGCGGAACTCCCGTCGGCCGCAGGCAGCCTGGTGCAGATCTGAGTGAAGTCCTCCGGGGCAGGCTGAACGCAGGCAGCCGGTCGCAGGTCTGGTCGAAGTCAGCCGGAGCAGACTGGTTGTTGGCCCACGTTCGTCCTGGGGCGCGCGCTCTATACCGCACACTATACCGCACGCTACTATAACTCGGTACTTAAAGACTTGGATAATTGTTTAACCGCACGTTACCTATACCGCACACCAGGGACGTGCACAAGACTTTAGAAAGGCAGGTGCCGGAAATCATAAAAGGGCATTAATTAGTAAATGTAATGCGAGCGCGCGTAGCGCGCGAGCCCGATTTTTGGGGTTAATACAAGTATATCATGGTACATTCAGTTTCACCGATAGATGTCACCAAAACTACATAGTGTCCCTTTAATAACACAATATGCGCTCCAGACCAACAGCTGCGAGAGAGAGAGAGAGAGAGAGAGAGAGAGAGAGAGAGAGAGAGAGAGAGAGAGAGAGAGAGAGAGAGAGAGAGAGAGAGAGAGAGCTGCGTGATTTTCCTGCACTAGCAGCAGCAGACAGGGAGGGGCTGGCGACGTGTTTCACGAAAATATACAGTGCACTGCAAACCCGACATTTTATTTTGTTGGGCAAATACCTTACCTGAAGTGTACTCTTGCTTTGTTTTAGTTGAAATAGTAACTGTAAAAAAAGAGGTCTCGACTCGAGTGTGAGGGCACTGTGAGCTCAACAACAGCTGGATATCAATTTCCTGTTCAGTGCACTGCTGGCCCTGCGCGGTTTACATGTTGGCTGGAAGGACCTATTATTTACGAGAGGGGTGGCATTTCTCTCTCTT
Source organism: Notolepis coatsorum (assembly GCF_963971535.1). NCBI lineage: Eukaryota > Metazoa > Chordata > Actinopteri > Aulopiformes > Paralepididae > Notolepis > Notolepis coatsorum. Next base: position 168,822,785 of record NC_140171.1, on the reverse strand, counting down.
TCTTTACCTAATATTTAGATTCTATCGTGACATCTTTCATTTGGAAGGGCAGGGCAGTATATATATATATGTGCAACTGTAAAAAAAAAGAAAAAAAAAAAAAAAGAGGGTGGCATAAAAAGGGCACTTTCTAATGAGAAATGAAAAAGGCAGGTGCCCGGGCACCCCTTCACCCCTATGTATGCACGTGCCTGCCGCACACTGTAACTGCTATAACTCGATTGCTAGTGCCTGGCTCTGCACTCATTGTTCATATAATACCGCTGGTACTGCTAGGATATCGTGTCCACTAGCCAGTACTTGTTATCACCCGTTGTTCTCTTACGGGGCCCCCTGGCATAACGTCAGCAACAGGGCTATCCAGAGCCCCGTTAGCTGCGACTACTTGTTGTCAAGTTCACTGCCGAAGAGAGCGACTTCCGCTGGACTCCTCCCTTTATCATCTCTCAGCTCTCTCCGCCACTCTCTGCCTGCTACTGCCCCCTGCAGGTCCCGCCTGCCAGTCACAAGGGGGACGCATTGTAGAATATGAATCAGTACTGTCATTTATAATCCGTATTCCAATGCTCTTCGGAAGGGGACGTTTGTGTCATTGCTCGTGTGAATCAATGACACTAGTTAGAATGTCTTTGTGTACAAAAAGGGATATAAACACAGTCAGCAGTTCTGAATAATATACCATATTTTCCAGACTGCTACATTTGGTTGAGTAGTTTAGTGGGTGTTATATTGACGAGGCTTAACCCGAGGTTCAATAAGATTCCTTTATTGACTCGTTCGTATCTGCATCCATTCATGTCGCTCACGTCTGTCACGTTCAACTTGTGTGTGTCGCCTTCCTGGTGACGTCACAATAACAACGGCAATCACAGAGGTTCAAACCCGAACCTAATACATCACATCCTTCTCTTTAACATTTTTTTTTTTTCAAACAGAACTTAGTATCCTACCTTTGTTTAGCTTGAACTCTTGCTAACACGTCCTATTTCCCAAAAACAAACATTTCCCAACTTAAATGTTTACTCAGAGCATCCACCTGCTGTAAATGAAATAACAATGTTAGTCACAGACAACTTTAACTTTAAAGGATCCTGTAACTTAAACCCACTTGAACCATGACATAATGCAAAGCACTTAATGCGAAAACTTGAATATGAAAATACTCCAACAACATGCATATGAAAACACTCCAGTTACTCTCTGTATCTAGAAGGTAGTTTAACTGGTCTACCAGACCTAGTCTGATATGGCTGCGTTTCAGATTGTCCATCATGTGTCTCTGTTTGGTCTGCAACACCTGTGTTCTCTGCTGAACGTGTGCGTGTTGCCAGATTTTCTCTCGTGTCACAGTCCACGTTCTGGTAAGCATCCTGTTCATTTGTAGATGGAAAAGTTCTCTCCTCCGTTTGTCTCAGGTATTTTCTGTTTCTCCTGTACTGTCTCCCCTCCGGTGTGCGAACCACATATGAACGAGGTTGGTCATGTTTGTGCAGGACCACGGCCGGCTGCCATGTTTCACCTCTTTGAACCCTGACGTTTTCTCCTGCTTGTAGGTCAGGCAGTCTTTTTGTTTGCCTGTCGAAGTAGAGTTTTTGTTTCTCCTGTTTGTCACTCAACTGCCTACGCACGTATGTAGTTCCTTCTGGAGTGAGCAGTGATGTCGAGGCAGGCAGTTTTCCTTTCAGCCGCCGTCCCATGAGCAACTGTGCCGGTGATAGTCCTACCCCTTCCAGCGGTGTGTTGCGATACTCCAATAGCGATATGTAGGGGTCGCCATTACTTCCTTCTGATTTCTTCAGCATATTTTTGATAGTCTGTACTGTTCTTTCTGCTTGCCCATTTGACTGGGCGTGACCGGGACTCGACGTGGTGTGGATGAATTCCCAGCTTTCTGCAAAGTCCTTGAACTCAGCACTGGAATACTGAGGACCATTATCCGTGAAGACAACATCAGGAATGCCATGTCTGGCAAATATTGATTTCAGTCCGACAATGACACTGCCACTGGTAGTGTCTCTCAGTTTTGTGATTTCCGGGAACTTTGAGAAATAGTCCACACACAACAGGAACTCAGATCCCTTATAATGAAAGAGATCACTCCCTACTTTTGACCACGGTCTGTCTGGTACTGGGTGTGGGAGCAACGGTTCTCTCTGATTGTTGTTCCTGTTCTCATTACATATGGCACACTGAGATACCATCTCCTCAATTTGTGAAGACATGCATGGCCAATATAAAATGTCTCTGGCTCTTTCCTTGCACTTAACAATTCCTAAGTGTGACTCATGGATTTTGTTAATCATTTCTTGTCTCAACTGCTGCGGAACAATGAGCTTCGCTCCCTTGAACATCAGACCATCTGCGTGTGAGATTTCTTCTTTAAATGTCCAATAGGGTTGAATTTCCTTTTGTACAGCACTTCTGTCTTTCGGCCATCCCTTGAGTGTGGTTTCTTTTAGTAGCTGCATTTCGGGGTCTTCTGCCGTTGCTGTTCTGAATGTGTGCAGTTTCTCCTCTGATATCGGCAGCTGCAGAGTGATCATATTCACTTCCAAGTCTTTCTCCAATAGATCTTCTTTCTGCTCTTTCAGAAACGCTCGACTTAGAGCATCTGCAATATGAAGTTCCTTGCCTGGCCTGTAGGTGACTTTTAGGCTGTACCTTTGCAACCTAAGCAGCATTGACTGTAGCCTCATAGGAGCTTGGTGTAAAGGCTTTTTAAAGATGCTCTCCAAAGGCTTGTGGTCGCTCTCAACGTGTATGCTTTTTCCATAAACATACTGATGGAATTTTTCACATCCATAGACTATAGCAAGTAGCTCTTTTTCTATCTGGGCATACCTGCGCTGACAGTCAGTGAGAGACCTAGACCCAAAAGCTACAGGTTGCTCATCTTGTAGTAGGACCGCTCCGAGGCCTTCTGAGCTGGCATCTACTGACATAGTCACTGGTTTGTTGACGTCATAAAACTTCAGGGTTGGAGCACTAGTGACCAGCTGTTTGATTTGTTCAAAACTCCTCTTTTGTGGTTCCTCCCAGTGCCACTCTATGTCATTTTCAAGCAGCTTCCTTAACGGTGCACTGACATCTGACAGATTTGGTATGAACTTGGCGAGATATTGAACCATACCATTGAACCTGAGCAGGTCCTGTTTGTTCTGTGGTGGGGGTATTTGTGTCACTGCTCTCACCTTCTCCCCATCTGGTTTCAGCCCACTGGCGCTGAGTATGTGTCCTATGTATCTTATTTCACTTGTCCTGACAGCGCACTTGTTCCTGTTCAGTTTCAAGTTGTATTCCCTTGCTCTGTCTAACAGTTTAAGCACCCTGTGGTCGTGCTCTTCCTTGGTGTCTCCCCATACAAGCATGTCATCTATGATGTTTACGACACCTTCTAGACCTTCAATCATCTGTGCTATTGCCCTTTGAAACACCTCTGGCGCAGATGAAATACCAAACGGTAAACGTAAGAATCTGTACCTACCTATGGGAGTGTTAAAGGTGCATAGCTTTGAACTTTCTTCGTCTAACACTGAGAAGAACTTGGCGTTTGGCATACGGGAAACTACTTCCTCCACAGTGAGCAATGGGTAATGCTCCCGTTTAATAGCTTCATTTAAGTCCTTAGGATCCATGCAGATTCTGAGTTTATTTGGTTTGACCACAGTCACCATACTGTTAACCCACTCAGTTGGCTCAATCTGCCTTGTTATTACCCCCAATTTCTCCATGCGCTGTAGTTCCTCAACTACCCTGTCTCTGAGCGCGACTGGGACCCTCCTGGGAGCATGCACTACAGGTGTAACAGTGGGGTCAACTTGAATATGATGCTGACCGGGTAAGCAGCCCAGTCCACTGAACAGATCATCATAATCCTTAAGAATGTCACTTTCCTTGGAAATGTCATGCATTCTCTTTACTAAACCTAGTTTCTCACAAGTGGCTCCGCCTAGTGTAGCTGGTACATCCTGCTGTGTAATTTCAAACTCTATATTATGCTTTTGGCCTTTGTACTCACATGTCAGTGCTCTCTTGCCCAGTGGTGAAATCTTTTGCCCAAAGAAAGCAACTAGTTTGCATTTGCTCACCCTGAGTCTGCCTCTAACGTCCAGTTCATTCAGCGTTTTCACTGACATGGCGTTGCAGTCAGCGCCTGTATCCAGTTTGAAAGTCACTGCTTTTCTGTTTATCCTCACTGTTTCATTCCACGGATTTTCCTTGAATTTTGTCTCCATCAGTCTGATGTGTTTTTTCTGCTCCACTTCGACTGTGCCGATGAACATTTCCTCATCACTCTCACTCTGCTCAATTGCATGCAGCTTTTTTTTATATTGGTGCTGTGGTGGGCCCTGCGCTCTACACACCTTGGCAAAGTGATTTCTCTTGTGGCATGATTTACATGTTTGTCCAATTGCCGGACATGTCCTTGTTCCATGTCTGTAACCACATCTGTAACAACTTGACTCATCTGGTTCAGTATGACCTGTGCTATCTGCAACTTTACTGTCTTTTGGCCTGACTGTTCTCAGTCTGTTCACATCCACCTCTTCTGTCAGTGCTTTCACTTGACTGGTTGTGATCTCACTTGCACGGCAAATATCCAAGGCCTTTGCTAGTGTCAGATCTGCTTCTCTTAACAGTCTGCCTCTTACTTGGTCATTAGTTATGCCACACACTATCCTGTCTCTTATCAGGGATTCGTTCAACTGACCAAATTCACAATCATTGGCTTTATACTTTAAATCCGTGACATAGGCATCTATTGTTTCTGACTGTTTCTGTGCACGTGTGAAGAATATGTGCCTTATATATGGCAAGTTTTTCCGGGGCTCACAATAGTCCTGAAATTTCTTCTTCAGTATGTCTATTTTGTCTTTTTCTTCTTCAGTAAAGACAAAAGTATTACATACTTTAATCGCCTCCTCTCCGGCGACATGAAGAAACGTCGCACACTGCACTTTTTTGAGACTTTTCTGAGATGCCGCTGGCGATGCAAAATAGTTCGAAGCGCTGTGTCCAATTCCTCCAATTTTCAGCAAGATTGCCTTGCAGACTCAATGGCATCGGAGGTTGAAACTGCGCCATCCTCTTATTCCAATTTTACTTCTGACACCATGTTATATTGACGAGGCTTAACCCGAGGTTCAATAAGATTCCTTTATTGACTCGTTCGTATCTGCATCCATTCATGTCGCTCACGTCTGTCACGTTCAACTTGTGTGTGTCGCCTTCCTGGTGACGTCACAATAACAACGGCAATCACAGAGGTTCAAACCCGAACCTAATACATCACAGTGGGTAACGGGAGCAATGGAAGGTTGTACAATACAGGTGCGTCTTACACTCCGCGCACGTTAGTCATACAGGTAAGAACTCAGGCCCGGATACGGAGAATACCTCACGTAATATATCTGTAGTCACAAAATAATATGCCTTGAGCGATAGCTCCCTCTAGTGGGGAAATATAGATACTGCATCAATATTAACCCTAGATATATATATAAAAGCCGGCCCAGGACACAACGGCCAGCGGATGCACCAACCGACCAGCAGGCGGCGACATCCCCTCACCGAAGCCCAAGCAGAGGAGCCGAGATGCAAGAGGGAGAGAGCTTGCAATCAGGGGACTCATATCAGCGCGGGACGTGAGCACCAGGGACCCGCCGGTTGACTCGGCTAGCCCCGCCAGGACAGCTAGACTAACCGACCCACCCCCCCTCCCCCACAACGGAGGGCCTCCAGAGACATCTGAGGACAGCAACCAGCCCCCCCCCCCCACGTCGCGGGTTTTCACACCGACCAAATACACCAGCAGAGGACAAAGGATCATACCCACCCCCCCTCCTAACATCAATGAACACAGGACCCCATCCCCCCCTCCCCACCTACCGCCACAAGATCAACCACACGGACTAGGATCCCCCACCCCCCCTCCGGACATCACAGAGCCCCCCCCCCCTTCCCACAGAAGAAGAATCCTACCTTTATCTCAATGATATTGACGACACAGCAGATAAAAACGGACTACATATCTTTCATCTTAATGTAAATAGCCTCAGGCACAAACTGACAGAAATAAGAAATCATTTCAGTAGCGGAAAGGTAAACATACTATGTTTCTCAGAAACCAAACTGGACCCATCAGTAACAGACCCGGAAATTGAATTAGAGAACTATTCTTTAGTCCGCAATGACAGGAACAGGCATGGAGGAGGTGTCTGTATGTACATCCATCAAGACACCAAATTTATTAACCGTACAGACCTAGATCATGAGGCTATTGAAACTGTTTTTGTAGAAATTCTATTTGAAAGGGCTAAATCTGTTCTAGTCGGCACAATTTACAGACCGCCAGACCAAAATGGCTTTTATGACGTGTTGGATGAGTGCTTAGCTGGAGTTGAGGATACAGAAATGATTCTTATTGGGGATTGGAACACGGATATGCAACAAAAAGATGCACCCGTCTTCAAATCCTACAATAGGTTTTGTGATCTGCACGGCCTCAGCCAACTAATCACACAACCCACACGTGTGTGTGAGTCAACTCAGACTACCATTGACCTCATCCTGACCTCTGACAAGTCCAAGATCGCCAATAAAGGGGTTATAGCATGCGGGTTAAGTGATCATTATATGATATTCTGTACCCGCAAAAAGCTAAAACAAAAGGCTGGCTGTCACAAAACAGTCACATCTAGAGACCTAAAAACCTACTCTAGCGAGGCCTTTAACCTTGAACTGGAGGGTCTGGACTGGTCAGATGAGCTCAATGGTACACTGGTTGAAGAAACATGGCTTGGCTTCAAAACCAAATTTTCAACGATACTAAACAACATGGCCCCCCTAAGAACCACCAGGGTAAAAAATCGCGCTGAGCCGTGGATGCACGCTGAAATACTGACCGCTATGAAAACCAGAGACAAAAAATGCTCTGAGTTTCGTAAAAGTCAGTCAAAGCTTAACATAAGCACGAGCAGTGAACTCCAAGCCCACGTGATGGAACTCAAACTGGAAAGAAACAGACTAAGAAATGATGTAAACTCCATGATCAAAACAGCAAAGAAAAAATTCATCAATGACAAAACCGAGGAAAACAAAAACAAACCGCGTGAACTTTGGAAATTACTCAATAACCAACTAGGCTGCAGTAAAAAACTTAAAACCAGATTCTCAAACATAAACATAAAGACGGACAACACGCTCATCACAGAAAAGCTGGATGTAGCCAATTACTTAAATAGTTTCTTCACAAACATAGCCACAACACTGGTAAACAAACTACCCTCCCACTCAGGGCATTATGGGGTAGAACACATAGTAGCTTACTACAAAAACCTAGGGGTCCACAAAGACGACTTCAAACTGGAAATGGTAACAACAGATGAGGTACTCAAAAAACTGAGCGCCCTCCAACCTAACAAGGCCACTGGCCATGACAACATCCCCTCCAAATTCCTCAGAGACTCAGCAGCCGCCATCACCCCAGTCATCACACACATAATAAACCTCTCTATAAAACAGGGACACGTCCCCAAGGACTTCAAAATTGCGAGAGTGACCCCTCTGCACAAAAAAGGCAGTAAATTAGACCCAGGCAACTACCGCCCTGTTTCTATCCTTACCTCCATCTCGAAAGTCATGGAAAAAATTGTATACGAACAGGTCGAAAAATACCTTGCGGAAAAAAAACTAATCTACGAATTCCAATCTGGCTTCAGAACATCCCACTCCACTGACACATGCCTTCTCTATTTAAACGACCACATCAAACAAGAGGTGGACGCGGGCAAATACTGCGGCATGGTCATGCTGGACCTACAAAAGGCCTTCGACACTGTCAATCACACCATTCTGATTGACAAGCTAAAAGCAATTGGTTTTGATAGTCTATCAGTGAGCTGGATGCAATCCTACCTGGAGGGGAGAGAGCAGATGGTGGAGGTAAACGGTACCCTATCCCCCCCCCTCACAGTAAACTGTGGTGTTCCACAAGGAAGCATACTAGGTCCGCTACTGTTCCTAATTTATGCAAATGACATGTCGTCAGCTTGTGACTGCAACTTGTTCCTGTTTGCGGACGACTCAGCCCTGCTGGTCTCTGACAAGAACAAGTTACAGGTTGAAAAAACCCTCAGCTCAGAACTAAGCAAAATCTGCATATGGCTCGCTGATAACAAACTATCATTACACATGGGCAAAACAGAGTCCATTCTCTTCGGTTCAAATAACAAACTCAGCAAGACCGACGGCTTCTCAGTTACAGTGGGTGACAATATTGTCACAAGGAAAGAAGATATTACCTACCTGGGTTCCATCCTAGAGGCAAATCTTTCCTGTGACAAAATGGCATCCAATGTAATAAAAAAAAGTCAACCAACGAACTCGTTTCTTGTACCGGATCTCCTCACTGGTAAACAAGAATACCCTGAAGACTCTAGCAGGAGCACTCATTCAAGGGTACTACGACTATGCTTGCACCTCATGGTACCAAAGCACCTCAAAGGCGCTAAAAACAAAATTACAAACATCTCAAAACAAACTGGTCAGACTACTGCTTGACCTTACTCCTAGAACCCACCTCACCCCTGCCCACTTTGACAACCTAGGATGGCTTAGAGTAGACGACAGAGTACAGCAACTTGCAATGGGCCTGGTCTACAAGATACACTACACGACCAAGGTACCCATGTACATGACTAAATACTTCCCAAAGGTCAGTGAATACCACGATCACAACACCAGAGGGAGCTCCACAAATCATGTTAAACCCAGATTCGGCTCAAACAAGGGACTAAACACGTTTCGCAATTATGCCACATCAATGTGGAACGCCCTACCCAAAGCGGTAAAGGAATGTGAATCACTACCCACTTTCAAAAACACTCTCAAAAAACACCTAAGGGAGACTGCAACTCGAAACTGGCCCCTGTAAATGTCCGAACACAACCCCCTCCAATGTACAGTAAATTACCAAGTATGGTCTTGTCAATAATCCAATGTACAGTGTTGTTTGTACAGTTGTACAGTGTCCCCCACCCACCCCTCCTACCCTGAGCTAAGCTGGGTATAATGTCTAAGCTGACATTATAACAGTATTGTCACCCACTGTAACTGAGAAGCCGTCGGTCTTGCTGAGTTTGTTATTTGAACTGAAGAGAATGGACTCTGTTTTGCCCATGTGTAATGATAGTTTGTTATCGGCGAGCCATAGTAACATATTGTCAGTACTAGGGCTGCACGATTAATTGTTTTTTAATTGAAATCGCGATTTGGAATGATGCAATTATCAAATCGCCAAGCCTGCAATTAAAAAAATAAATAAAAAATTATATATATAAATATATATATATATATTCTTTTTTTATTTTTATTTTTTTTAACCAGGAAGTCCCATTGAGATACAAGATCTCCTTTGCAAGGGAGACCTGGCCAAGATGACAGCAATAACATTTGCAATACATCACACAACAATAAAATGTGCGATACATCACACAAGAACATAATAAATGTGCATGTATACAATATACAATACATCACATGTAAACACAAAAACACAAAGCAGAATAGTCTACATCATATTTTTTTACTTCGCTTTGAAATATTATAGTGAAATATTTTGCACTGTTGTCGCATTTATCTTGTTGAAATCCTCCCACAGGCTCTTTTTTGTAAGTCGACTGTTTTGCACACCCCTATGACAGCTATACAGCTGTTCGCATGGTGCTCAGCTGTCAGCAGTCAGCTGGCCTCCCGCGCCCGCACGCAGTTCCCAGGTAATCACACAGTGCTGCGGTTGCATTCTGTATGTGCCGTCTTTCATGATGGCAACCCCCGCTAAGAAAGTTAAAGCAAAGGAAATTCGGGCATTCCAGCCCTCGTGGACAGACGACTACGGGTTTGTGTGTCAGAAGGACCGTGCTGTGTGTACTTTATGTTTAGAAAATGTAGTTTGCAGAACGTCAGGTGTGAAACACCATTTTGAGACGAAGCATCAAAAAAGTTAAGGCAGAATCGATTAAACGTGCCGTGGCCAGGTATGGAAAGCAAGCCAGCACCCTCAAAGTGTTCACGACTGCTAAAAAACACGCAACTGAAGCAAGCTATCGCATTGCTCATTGCATTGCAAAATGTGGAAAGCCATTCACTGATGGCGAGTATATCAAGGAGGCTTTTCTCTGTAGCTCAGATGTTTTGTTTGAAGGCTTGCCAAACAAAGAGACAATCAAATCAAGGATAAAAGATATCCCCATGTAAGCTTGAAGTGTCGAGCGACGCATCAACGAAATGTCAGAAAATATCAGAGAACAGCAAACAGCTGGATTAAAAGATGCTCCGGTGTGCAGCTTAAAGTGACCAACTACAGCCCCCAGATAACGGAGCTCAGTAAAGCAAAACTGTTTGTCTGCATTGCACCCCCGCCCCAACTCAGATTTAGGGTTGATACAACCATCATAATAATATTGTTAATAATAACAATAACAATAACGATGTAATAATGTAAAAATTATCATTAAAAATACCTGATTATGAGAAAAAAAATTACGATGCATGGGATATTGTTGATATGGCACAGGCACACTAGTTACAACTATATTTCAAACTGGCACTTCATGTCAAAAAGGTTGCTGACCCCTGGTCTACAATATAATAGTAAAAGTGTATAATACAGGGTAATACAGCAATTTTGCAGTTGGGAACTTGGGACCCGACTACAGAAAGCAGCACTCACCAGCAGGGGGGGGGCATCTCTCTCTCTACTGGTTCAATTAATGTAGAAAAGTAGAAAAACGTTGCACTATAAAAACTAACTGGATAGTTGATGATAATAAACATTTTACTTCATTAGCTGAAGTATTCTAAAATCATTTGAGCCATTCTCCTTTTCTGTGTGTGTGTGTGTGTGTGTGTGTGTGTGTGTGTGTGTGTGTGTGTGTGTGTGTGTGTGTGTGTGTGTGTGTGTATGTGTGTGTGTGTGTGTGATTGATTGATTGATTGAAAACTTTATTAACAGATTGCAGAATGGGTACAATACAGTACGGCTCAATACACACAATTGTTAAGGGGATGCAGACCAGAGAAAGACTTTCGCCTTGGGGGGGGGGGGGGGGGGGGGGGGGGGTCGGGTAGGAGGGGTGGGGGACACTGTACAACTGTACAAGCAAAACTGTACATTGGAATATTGACAAAACCATACTTGGTCATTTACTGTACATTGGAGGGGGTTGGGTTACAACACAGGAGCAGAGTATAAACAACAGTACAGGAATGAGAAACAGTACTGTACTGTTGTTTATACTCTGCTCCTGTGTTGTAACCCAACCCCCTCCAATGTACAGTAAATGACCAAGTATGGTTGTCAATATTCCAATGTACAGTTTTGCTTGTACAGTTGTACAGTGTCCCCCCCCCCCCCCACCCCAATTTTCAATCAATCAATCAATCAATCAATCAATCAATCAATCAATCAAGACCCTCGTAGCGGCACTGCATTCCGTTCTCAGAATGGATTTGACTCGAGAGAGAGAGATCATCAGCAGGCTATATTATGATATTCAGACTCTAGATCTATTTGCAGAGCCAGATGAGATGAGGCAACCTGTGCGATTGGCTCTTGACAATTAATTTTGCACGTACTGTATAGCTACAGACAGTATGTGTGTATGCGCGCACTGCGGGAGGTGGCCAGAAGCGCGCAACTAGCCAACTACTATTATTTACTACTATATTAATACTCCATCGCAAAGCGCTCCAGCGCTTGAATACGGCCGGGGGATCCGCTCTATACAATGCAGACCCACGGCTCTCGTATTATAATGAGGAGCCCGCGAGGCGTGTTATTATTAGAGTTAATAATATTGTATATTGTTTACACTGCCTTTTTATTCTATTTTTACTTCTCCACTGTACTATAATTATGTGACCTGTACCTCTATGTCTTCTACTACCTGTACCTCCCCTCCCCCCGGCCCTCCCCATGCTGCTGATTTTATATTATTTTATGAATACAGCGTTTAATGTTCGCTAACGTAGAGAAACGTCAGACGTACTTCGAGATACTTCCGTACTTTCCGCCAATCAGCGCATAGCCCTGTCACAGGACTAATAGTCCTGTGGCAGGGCGGAAGTACCAATCTGGACCTCGAGGCTCCGAGGTTGCAGCTCGACCCTACTCCATATGCTATAATGAGTACGGAGGAGTCTGAACTAGGGAACAGATTGGTCAGTGGTCACCACCGTAAATACTGAATGTCCAGATGCCTAAAAGTGAGATGAAGAAACACAAAGCAGGTTTGTTAAATGAAACTTAAAGGCTCCTTTGGACATGAGTCTTAAAGCACTGATCAGTAGGATATTAGGCCGCCTGCTTTATCAGTGTTGTTTGGGTTAGCTAGCAGTTAGCTTTGAGCTCTCAGTGCTGTTGTTAGCTCTGTGTGCAATGTCCCGGTTAGCCTCTGAGCTAACACTAGCAACGTTAGCTTCTCTGTGTGCTAATAAGCTATGACTAGCCTCTGCTTATTTTAGCATTGTTAGCATATCTATTTTCTGGAGAGGTCTGGTGGGTTAGGGTTATGGTCCGGGCCCTTCATGCTCGGTGTCAATACTCCGGTGTCTTGTTGCTTGTTGGGAGTTTTGATTGATTGAAAACTTTAATTAACAGATTGCAGAATGGGTACAATACAGTACAGCTCAATACACACAATTGTTAAGGGGATGCAGACCAGAGAAAGACTTTCGTCTAGTTTACATCAGGGACCCCCATTTTCAATTCATAATGACATTTAATTATGACATACACAACATACAGATATAATAATCCAATCTAAACATCTAATCTAATCATGACATACGTGACATACAGTACTGCTACATTTGTGACATACAAGATATGCAAATATACAGTACTGTTAAACAGATCCGGGGGGGGGGGGGGGGGCAGTTTAGAATTGCAGCCTCCCGTAGGTGCTCTTTGAGAGTGGTTTTGAACGTGGGTAGTGATTAAAATGTGTTTACAGCTGTGGGTAGGGCATTCCACATTGATGTGGCATAATTGCGGAACGTGTTTAGTCCCTTGTTTGAGCCGAATCTGGGTTGGGCATGATTTGTGGAACTCCCTCGGGTGTTGTGGTCGTGGTATTCACTGACCCCTTGGGAAGTATTTCGACATGTACATGATGGGTACCTTAGTCAGTGGTGTAGTGTATCTTGTAGACCAGGCCCATTGCAAGTTGCTGTACTCTGTCATCTACTCTAAGCCCTCCTAGGTTGTCAAAGTGGGCAGGGGTGAGGTGGGTTTTAGGAGTGAGGTCAAGCAGTAGTGTGACCAGTTTGTTTTGTGATGTTTGTAATCTTGTTTTTAGTGCCTTAAGGTGCTTTGGTACCATGAGGTACAAGCACAGTCGTAGTACCCTTGCATGAGTGCTCCTGTGGCTGTTAGGCATAAAAGCAAATATTGTTTGTTTCCTACAGAACAAAGGATATGGAGAGGGCTTCAGCGTTCTTATTTTGTTTCAGGTAGGTGCTCTTTGGATTAAATCCGGGGTAGGATTCGCTTATATAAGAGGTTGAGATCCAAGGCAGCTCTACAGTTTTTAAAAAGCCTTTAATAAGTGGCTTACATTATTTAGAAAAATCTTTTAAAAGTCCAACATGTTTCGGCCTACATGGCCTTCTTCAGGGTGTTGCTGTGACAAAAACAATACTGTGACTAAATAGAGGAAAAAAGGAAAAAACACACAACTCAGGGAGACACTAATTACAATGGGGGACAGCTGGTCCCAATTAAATGAAGGCAAAGCAACATTCTCAACTTGAGTTGAAGTAAATATACAATAATACTAAATAGAAAAACAAATTTGTATATTATATAAATATATATACACACAAGCTCAAAATATTATAACAACATAAAGAAATGAGTCAAAAATAGAATAGATCAATAATAATATAAACAATTACCAACGATTATCAAAAAACAATTATCAAAAAACAATTATCAAAAAACAACAATGTAAGAGCATTGAGTAATGCATGACAAAGAATAATAATACTATAATGTAATCTACTTAGCCTATAAAAGTGACAGTATGTCCGTAGAGTCATTTAAACCTGTAAAAAGGTGGCCTGTAGTCTATCAAAATACAATAAATAACAATGTATAAATACAATAAATAAATAAAGTGATCTACTGGCCTGTTGGTTGTCAGTTAATGCCATAGTTAGGGCATTTATTTTATTTTATTTTTTATTTTATTCTTTCCCACGGCGACTATGGATAGGGAATTTCTTTATTTAATTAAAATGTTCACAACAACATGGATGCATGTACTCTGCCAGCATGTTTAATATCCATAATACTAAAGGTTTGACTAAGATTTCTATGAAACTTTATTGTAAAAGAATGGACTCTGTTTTACCCAGGTGTAATGATAGTTTGTTGTCAGTGAGCCAGGTGCAGATTTTGCCTAGTTCCGAGCTGAGGGTTTTTTCAACCTGTAACTTGTTCTTGTCAGAGACCAGCAGGGCAGAGTCATCCGCGAACAGGAACAAGTTACAGTCACAAGTTACATGTCATTTGCATAAATTAGGAACAGTAGCGGTCCTAGTATGCTTCCTTGTGGAACACCACAGCTCACTGGAGGGGGGGGGGGGGGATAGGGTACCGTTTACCTCCACCATCTGTTCTCTCCCCTCCAGGTAGGATTGCATCCAGCTCACTGATAGACTATCAAAACCAATTGATTTTAGCTTGTCAATCAGAATGGAGTGATTGACAGTGTCGAAGGCCTTTTGTAGGTCCAGCATGACCAATCCGCAGTATTTGCCCGCATCCACCTCTTGTTTGATGTGGTCGTTCAAATAGAGAAGGCATGTGTCAGTGGAGTGGGATGTTCTGAAGCCAGATTGGAATTCGAAGATTCGATTTTTTTCCGCAAGGTACTTTTCGACCTGTTCGTATACTATTTTTTCCATGACTTTCGAGATGGAGATAAGAATAGAAACAGGGCGGTAGTTGCATGGGTCTAATTTGCTGCCCTTTCTTTTTTTATCCACTTTTTCTCCTTATTTTCTATTTTTCTCCCATCCCAATTTCGTGTGCCCTGTCTTGAAAGTTGCTCGCATATGCCCCCCACTGGTCGGTTGTAGGGAGGATAGAAGCCTTCCATCACGTGTCCCCTCCGGTACACGAGGAGGCAGCCTGTCACATCTTTTCACCTGCCAGCGTGGACTCTCATTGGCGAGGTGTAAAGTGTGGTAGGCTCACACTACCCTTGCCATTTCCTGTCTCTGCTGTGCAGGCGTCCCCCAACCGACCTGTAGGAGTCGCTGTCCACAACGTCCAGATTACCACCCATCGACTTCCACCCGCTGGCTCTGCCAATTGAGCCAGTATGACGGCCGGCCCAAGCCGGAGGCAATGCTGACACCCGGATTCGAGACCGGAGTCTCTTGCATTGGTGACGAGCGCAATCTCCGCTGCGCCACCCAGCCGCATTTGCTGCCCTTTTTGTGCAGAGGGGTTACTCTCGCAATTTTGAATTATTTGGGTACGTGTCCCTGTTTTATGGAGAGGTTTATTACGTGTGTGATGACTGGGGTGATGGCAGCTGCTGAGTCTCTGAGGAATTTGGAGGGGATATTGTCATGGCCAGTGGCCTTGTTAGGTTGGAGGGCGCTCAGTTTTTTTTAGTACAACAAAACAACCAAAACAATAACAATATTGAAACACCTTTCTTATATTATTGTCAGAGTAATTGTGTGGGGGTGTGGGGGTGGGTGTGTGTGTGAGTGAAAGAGAGAGCGAGCATCAAATCTCAGTCTCAGTTGCCTCAGTCTTTTTTTCTGTAGAGAAAATAAATGTATTTAGTCAAAAGGTGGAAAGCTTTCGGCCAGCCATTAGATTAGAAAAAGAAAAAAGAAAACAAACCATGGTCAGAGTCTGTGTACGCATGGGTGAAAACAGGTAGGGGGCGGCGATATATTGCATATAACTTACAATAAAATTGTTAAACTGTGCAATACCAATAATACATTGCATACATACAATAATATTCCATTTTATAGACAATAAAAGAATAAAAAGGAATAACACATTAGAAACCCTTTGGTCACTACTCCCAGCTTCTGCTACTTATGATCCACCTCTTTATAACTGATTTAAAAGTGGAGAAGGGGCTTATGGACTTCAACTCCATTGGTAGGCTATTCCATAGTACTGCTGCTGAATATATGAATGAGTTTTGGCCTATTTTTCTATTACATCTCACTGGTACGATGTCTGTTGGACTACCCCTGGTGGCATGTCCGTGTACATCCCTTACCCTGTGAAAATATCCACTAAGATATTGAGGGACAGTATTCCAGAGTATCCTGTGTATCATGTTGAGTTTTAATTGAGAGACCCTCTCCTCAACCCTGAGCCATTTGAGGCTGTTAAAATGTGTCTGTGTAAGGTGAGTCCTGGGATGGAGTTTTAAAATCATTCTAACTAGGGATGCTCGATATTGGCTTTTTTACCGATACCGATATACCGATATTGTCCAACTCTTAATTTCCGATACCGATATCAACCGATACCGATATATGCAGGGTTCCCCCCCCCCCAAAAAACTGAATAATTTCAGGTAATTAACATTACATATCTCTTGTTGTGGAATTAACACAACATTATGCATACTTTTGACAATAAATAAAATCAGAATTTGTTCTTACTTGCTTGCCTGGGTAAATAAAGGTTATAGAAATGTAAAAAAAATAATATTTTTTTTTGAAAACCGATACCGATATTTTCCGATATCACATTTTAATGCCAATATCGGCCGATAATATCGGTAGGCCGATAATATTGGACATCCCTAATTCTAACTAATTTGTTCTGAGCTGTCTGTAGCCTACCTTTCAGTACTACTGTGATGCCAGTGTACCAGGAGGAGCATGCATAGTCATAATGACATTGGATCAGGGCCCCTGCCAGTACTTCTAAGGCTGACCTGTTAATATAGGTGGACACACTACAGAGAAATTTTATTCTCTGATTGATCTTTGTGACCACCTTTTGTGCCATGCTCACCCCTGATAAGGTGTTGTCCAAAACACATCCTAGGTGACTTCCTCCTTTGCTGTTACCTCGATATCTCCTACCACTACTTTGAACCCAGGAGACCTCTTAAGTCGTATGGCAGAGCCAAAAAGGATAGCTTCGGTTTTACCCAGGTGGAGGGATAACCTTTTTTCGACCAGCCAATGGCTGATCTTGACACGCTCTAGACTGAGTGACCTCTCAACTTCTCTTTTGTCCTGATGGGAGACCATGAGTGCAGCATCGTCGGCAAATAAAAACAATATACAATCACATGCAGTTTTCATGTCATTGACATTGTAAGGGACCAAGCAGCCAGACAAGGAGGAAACAGTGGTTTTGGCAAAAAATAAGGGTCTTATTTTACCCATTTCAAAAACAGCCAAAGAATAAGGGTTTTATTTACCCATGCAAATACATAATTTACTAAATATAACAAATGGTCCAAATAATACAGCAGGACAAAAACAGACCTGAACAGAACGGAAGACAAAGACAAATGAGAACTCAAAACTATATATAGGCCCTGGCCAGATACATTAACCTAAGTGATACATTAACCTATTGATCATTAATATTTTACCAAATAATATCTTACAAATCTGATTAATCTAATAAACAATAAACACACAACATACAACATAACTACCAAACTGAACAACCAATAATCTTAATGAATAAGGAAATACATATAACAAAACAAAATTACAATACAATGAACCCCCATTGACAACTCCCGCGACATGGTTCGGTCCACCACCCCCATCCGGCTATTTAGGGTGGTGGACCAGTCGCAGCTGCTCTGTTTGCTCAGAGCGAGGACGGCTGGCTGCAGAGTTGGAGAAACAAACAATGAACGACATGCATGCACTTAAACCATGTAAGTCAAATAATAAAGAATGGATATGACATATCAGTATGCAAGTCTATGTGTCGTGTGTACGGTGTGTCATTATGTGAAATAGAAATTGTGTATGTGCATCATGAATGTAAACGTGTACAAACATTAACTAAATAAACAAACAATAAGGGTGAGGGAACAAGTTAATATGTGCGGGTGTGGCGCACAAATGCATCAGACATATAAAAGAAATAAAAGTGGTCCTAAAATACTCCCTTGCGGCACCCCGCATGTCTGTTGAAAATATGAAATATGCAACCATTAATTTCCACTACTTGTTTCCTGCCTCTCTGATAAGACTCCATCCACCTTAAGGATATACTGTTAAAACCCATAGCCTTCAGTTTATATAAAAGTATGTCGTGGTTAAAGGTGTCGAAGGCTTTTTGTAAGTCTATTAAAACCATCCCACAGAATTGACCTTTGTCCACCTCTGTTCTAATTTGGCCTGTCAGATATAATAAACATGTGTCTGTGGAATGTGATGTTCTAAATCCAGACTGGAACGCCGTCCTCTCTGCTATGCTGACTGGACCGGGATGAATGTCTCCGGATAGCAATAGGCTGAGAATTATGAATAGTTTGCAGGCATTTACAGTTCTGGAAGAGAGAATATTTTTGCGTCTCTCTCGCATGGAGATGTTGTTTTGTGGTGGTGCTAAGATAGTAAATAGCACCGCTCTGCCAAGTCCAAAATGTTTTTCCGGTTTTCCATTTGTGCTTGTGTTGTGAGATGACAGATTTATAAACAGTACGATGGTGAGCAAGGCTAAAGATGCCCCGATGCCTCCTGCCATTTCTACTATTAGCACTGTTGCTTGTTGTTGTTGTTGTTGTCTTGTTGCACGAACAGCTGTTAGCTAGCCGTCCGTTCAGCTGTTAGCTGCAGCTGTCAGTTGTAACTTGTCACGCTTCTCCGCGTCGGTTTGCCAATCCAACTTTTTTAACAAACTGTCCAACTACCTCAAACTGCACATCTTTGAGCACGATACATCCATATTTCGTTTCGGCAAATGTTCAATAAAAAAAAATCCACTTTTCGGCGAGCATGTTTTTCTAGAATGTAACCGGTATAGGAAGGAAAGGGAAATCTTTTATAAGAGGTTAGGTTATCAGTATTAGGAGTTTCTTCTTTCTCTCTAAAATCTTTCTTTGGTCTGAATAATGAGAACCACCAGCCGATCACCAGTGTTGTGCTAGTTACTGAAAAATAGTAACTCAGTTACTTTACTAGTTACTTCATTTAAAAGTAACTTAGTTACTTTAATAGTTACTTACACCCAAAAGTAATGAGTTACTGTGAAAAGTAACTATTTAGTTACTTACATTTTTTTTATTGCTCCCATTAATACCCTTACAGATTCTTACAGTCAAAAATGTTAATCAACTTGACAGTTTCCATTCATTTGCATTCACATCACTGAACTCTGCTAAGCAATGTGGTCTATACAAACACAAACCTGACACAAACACAAAGATAATGTTTAAATGCCAATTTATTTCAGGCCAGAACAAGTATTGCTGCCCTCTACAGGTCATAGTTCAAGTTCTTCAAGTTCTTTAATAGTTGTCATACAGAAGTACAGAATACTTTCATACAAAATGCTTCTTACTGTTACGCTCCAGAGACTGTGCTAGACAAGATAGTATCAAATAACATAATAACATAATATAGCATGAATTTAGAAGAAGAAGAAGAAAATGAGGTCACAGTGTTCGGTATAGACATATGTACAATGTTCTGAGTTACCATATAATATACAATACACAATGGGGGTTGGGTATAGTCTGCCAATATATCCAAAAAATACCAACCAAACTAACAAAAATAGTCAGTCTGGCTTTGCTTAGTTAGCTCAAAACTAACACACAGGGCACACATAACAACATAGCCCAACCAAAAATGTTTCCCCCAAGGAATTCTGAGATATATAACTAAACAAGCTGAATATATTATTCAGAATCAAAATGCAAAAATTTAAGTTGCTTCAGCACCATAACTACTGTTGTGTTTGCACATTAAAATATCCATTCATATCTCAAGCATGAAATCTAGCAAGCAATGTGCAACAGAACAAACACAACATTTATTTTCCTCAAGGCATTCTGAAATAAATAACTGAATACAATCTGAATATATTATTCAGAATCAAAAAGCAAAAATGTAAGTGGCTTCAGCACCATAACTACTGTTGTGTTTAGCACATTAAAATATCCCTTCATATCTCAAGTATGAAATCTAGCAAGCAATGTGCAACAGAACAAACACAGCATTTATTTTCCTCAAGGCATTCTGAAATAAATAACTGAATACAAGCTGAATATATTATTCAGAATCAAAAAGCAAAATTTTTATTGGCTTCAGCACCATAACTACTGTTGTGTTTGCACATTAAAATATCCCTTCATATCTCAAGTATGAAATCTAGCAAGCAATGTGCAACAGAACAAACACAACATTTATTTTCCTCAAGGCATTCTGAAATAAATAACTAAATACAATCTGAATATATAATTCAGAATCAAAAAGCAAAACTGTAAGTGGCTTCAGCACCATAACTACTGTTGTGTTTAGCACATTAAAATATCCCTTCATATCTCAAGTATGAAATCTAGCAAGCAATGTGCAACAGAACAAACGCAACATTTATTTTCCTCAAGGCATTCTGAAATAAATAACTAAATACAATCTGAATATATTATTCAGAATCAAAGTGCAAAAATGTAAGTGGTTTCAGCACCATATTCGTATAGAGGCAAGTTGCAACTGCTGTTGTGTATATGGTCCAAGTATACAAAAATAAGTCACAGCATTTTTCCTTTAATTCAAGTATGAATACCAGCAAGCAATGCACTTTTACATAAAATAAGTGTTCTGAAATATAACATAAATTATAAAAAATAAAATAAAAAATAAAGTGCTGTTTGTGTCACTGTGGCTACTAAATTAAGCCACGTTTTATGTTGCACAGACAAATGTGGGCCTACTTAATCAAAACAAAATAAAGTGCTTACTGGCAAAGACCTGGATGAATGTTTGAGTGGCAGTTTAGCCTTCGAACCAGTGGTTGTACCTCATAAGGAGCAGCTTCTCAAACCTTTGGTCAGACAGCCTGTTCCTCTTTGGAGACCGTACCAGACTCCCCAGGCTGAAGAGTCTCTCAACTGGTGCACTGGATGGAGTAGCTGCATTTTTTTTCAGACACATTTCCTTTATTATGGGAAACTGTTTGAGAATCTCCATCCCTGTTTCGGCTGTTCTCAAGTAGGCCATTACCTCAGTCTCCACAGTGCTGAAGGTGTCCTCCTCACCCTCCTCATTGTCCTCAAAGCAAAAAAAGTCCTGCTCTTTGGACGAGCCTGGGTCTGGTGGTGTTGTCGGAGGCAGGGGATTCTTGGCCGATTGCTGCACAGAGACAAACCTGTGACACTCTGCTGCCAGGATTCCCTTGACCATCTCTTTCTTCCTCTGCTCTCTCAACCACCTTAACTTGAACATGGGAAGTGTGACAGCCGCCAGCATTGCATTGTTGCTTTCCAAGACGGATGCAAATCGTCTTTTGATAGCCTGCGAAACATACACACAGTGACACAGACATTAGAATAAGTGAGATATTCCCTTTGTGTACATTTCCATGAAAGCTGTACACCACCAGGTGATTTTGAACTATAGTTATTATTATGAGTTATAAAATAATTTAAACACCACAAAAACAGACAATGAGAAATTGAGAATATATGTACAACTGATGACAAAACTAAAACTTTATTTTGCCAAAAAAATAAGTATTACTATTTATGTATGTTGCACCCAGTGTGTAGATGCAGTACAGTTTATAAATAAGATATCAATATGTTCAAATAATGTCCCTTTTTCTTTGGCTATATCAGTGCTCTCTCTCAGCTAACAATATTAATGTTTACATTTTTTTTTCTCCTTTAGTAAACAATTATACCATGTGTGCTGTAATAAAAACGAGCGGTGCACTGGTGTCCACTGATTAATGCAGTATTTATTTTCTGTACAGTGAGGAGGGGAAAGCAGATCATTACAAAAGTGTTGATGAATGTTTCTTACCTGCACTACGGCTTCAGGTAGGCCAGTTGCCACAGTCAGACCATCTTTCGTCCCCAGTGTCTTTGACATTAATACTTCTAGAGTGGGCAGGAGGGTGCCATAGTAACAGTTATCCTCTCCTTGCAGGATGTCCAGAGCAACTGTGAGTGGCTTCATTATGGCACAGTATTCCTTCAGAAACTGAAGTTCCCTTTCGCTGATACATTTGAGCTGTAAACGACCAGAGATGGCACTCAAGTCAGCCATAGGTATTTCAATTATTCTTGCCACAGCATCATAAAAGGAATTCCACCTTGTAGTGCATGGCACCAGCAGCTTTTTGGCCACCACTTCGCCCACTATCTCTGAAGCCACTGTCGACCTGCTAGCTTTATTCCACAGTGCTGTGCACTTAGCTGTAGCGCTTCTGTAGATTCCCTTAGTCCCAGGATTTGAAAGGAGCCACTTGTCCACATCAGAGCATGAAATTAAGTTCAGTGTGTGAGATGCACATCTCTGGTGTGGAGGTAAAACAAGCCCTTCCTCTGCAGCGGTGTTAAGCACGTCTGCAACATCAGTGAAGATAACCTCTTCATCAACTTCATCATCATCATCGTCAGAGAGCGATTCCGGTTGATACATTTGAAATGCTTTTACGAAGTTAGAGCCGTTATCAGTAACTGTGGCTGTAACTTTTTTTGAAACTCCATACAATGAGTGAATGTGGTCAATCTCAGCAGCAATGACATCATACGTGTGCCTACCCTTTATCCGTTTACAAGCCAATGCCGCTTTCTGGCGTTGTAATTAGTTGGGTTTATCCAGCGAGATGTTATCCCGAGGAAACTTTTGTTGTGGACGGACCAAATGTCTGCGGTGGTCGAGATGTAGTCCAGCCCTTCAAACGTTTTCTTGATCTCAGTTTCCATCTTTGTATATTCAATATCCAAGTAATTGGAAAACGTTTTCCGCCCCATTTGCCGTGTGCCACTGGGACATGGTATCATGTTCACTAGTTGCTTGAAAGCAGGTGACTCCACTGTCGAAATAGCCTGCATGTTTTCCACAACATACCGTGCAATTGCTTTGTCGCGTGCTCCCTGGCTAGCAGTCCCTTGAGTAAAATCGAGCCGCTGTTGCTTGCGTGGAGTGGCTTCGGGTGTGTCTGATGGCTTAGCTACTAGCTTCGTTGAAGCATGTTGTTTCTCCAGGTGCTTCAGTAAATTAGAATTGCTGTTTGGGCAGTCGATAGGACCCGTAGACACAACGTACATTTTACCAAGATGTTCTTTTCTTTGCTCTCGATATAGGAAAAATACTGAGAATATCTCCATGTACCAAAACTGGATTTAGTGGACGCCGCCATGATGGTCTCTAGACTAATACTATAGTAAAATCAAAACAAACACGCCCACATCTACGCAGGTGAAATAAACAGGAGTTTACTATAGAGAGCGTCTATTTCTTTCCGTAGCCGCATTTTTGGTTTTCGCATTTCTGATTGGCCAGTGGCCACTGACTGACGCTCTCTGGTCAGAGAACGTCAGAGAACGTCAGTCAGTGGCCAATCAGAAATGCGAAAACCAGAAATGAGGCTACGGAAAGAAATAGACGCTCTCTACAGTAAACAAAACAAAACGCAGGCGAAATAAGGACGCTCGCTATGAATCTACATAAAAAGAACGCAGTAACGAACTAACAAACCATTCAGTAACGTAAGTAGCGTTACTGAATTTGAAAAGTAATGCGTTAGAGTACTATTTATCGCAAAAAGTAACTTCGTTACTTAGTCCCAACACTGCTGATCACAGAGGCAGTACAGACATTTCTGCATGAGTCAGAGTTGTACCAGAGGATATAATGTTATTTAATTAATTAATTTATTATTATTATTATTATTTTTATTTTATTTTATTTATTTGTATGCGTCTTTCTTAATTGTGGGCGTAGTTTAATTATAGAACTGAGGAGGGCAGTAATACGCCATGTTGTGTTTACACTGCCGGAAAAATAAAAAAGAAGAAGAAGAAGACTAAGGAGGAGTCTGAACTAGGAACAGATTGGTCACCACCGTAAAATACTGAATGTCCAGATGCCTAAAAGTGAGATGAAGAAACACAAAGCAGGTTTGTTAAATGAAACTTAAAGGCTCCTTTGGACATGAGTCTTAAAGCACTGATCAGTAGGATATTAGGCCGCCTGCTTTATCAGTGTTGTTTGGATTAGCTAGCAGTTAGCTTTGAGCTCTCAGTGCTGCTGTTAGCTCTGTGTGCAATGTCCCGGTTGCGTGTAACTGTTCCGCAACAGTAAGTGACTTCCGGGGTAGGCCTGATTGGCCCCGACAGGCACGTGACGCGCAACTTTCTCTGCCGCGCGGCACGCTCCGCGGAGCCGAGCGGCAGAGCTTACGGAATTACGTAACCGTCCAAATACGCCATGACTCTCATTCGGCGCTATAGCTCACCTGGCAGAGCAGCGGTCCTGCGATCCTGCGGTCCGTTGTTGGTGAGTTCGAATCCCATCAAATCTTTTTTTTTTAACGTGATTTTTTTTTTAACGTGTATTCTTTCGCCGGTTAAGGTTAGTTTGTGTTAGAGAATGGCAATAGACAGCCTATTTCCGCGCGACAGCTCTCGGCAGCCTCGTTGCGCGTCCTGAGTTTGCTGCGTCACGTGCCTGTCGGGGCCAATCAGGCCTACTCCGGAAGTCACTTACTGTTGCGGAACAGGTACACGCGTCCCGGTTAGCCTCTGAGCTAACACTAGCAACGTTAGCTTCTCTGTGTGCTAATAAGCTATGACTAGCCTCTGTGCTTATTTTAGCATTGTTTGCATATCTATTTTCTGGCGAGGTCTGGTGGGTTAGGGTTATGGTCCAGGCCCTTCATGCTTGGTGTCAATACTCTGGTGTCTTGTTGCTTGTTGGGAGTTTTGATTGATTGAAAACTTTAATTAACAGATTGCAGAATGGGTACAATACAGTACAGCTCAATACACACAATTGTTAAGGGGATGCAGACCAGAGAAAGACTTTCGTCTAGTTTACATCAGGGTCCCCCATTTTCAATTCATAATGACATTTATGACATACACAACATACAGATATACAGATATAATAATCCAATCTAATCATCTAATCTAATCATGACATTTATGACATACAGATATACAGTACTGTTACATTTGTGACAGTACATTTGTGACATACATCTATTCCTAATTTATGCAAATGACATGTCGTCAGCTTGTGACTGCAACTTGTTCCTGTTTGCGGACGACTCAGCCCTGCTGGTCTCTGACAAGAACAAGTTACAGGTTGAAAAAGCCCTCAGCTCGGAACTAGGCAAAATCTGCATATGGCTCGCCGACAACAAACTATCATTACACATGGGCAAAACAGAGTCCATTCTCTTCGGTTCAAATAACAAACTCAGCAAGACCGACGGCTTCTCGGTTACAGTGGGTGACAATATTATCACAAGGAAAGATGAAATTACCTACCTGGGTTCCATCCTAGAGGCTAATCTTTCCTGTGACAAAATGGCATCCAATGTAATAAAAAAAGTCAACCAACGAACGCGATTCTTGTACCGGATCTCCTCTCTGGTAAACAAGAATACCCTGAAGACTCTAGCAGGAGCACTCATTCAAGGGTACTACGACTATGCTTGCACCTCATGGTACCAAAGCACCTCAAAGGCACTAAAAAACAAATTACAAACATCTCAAAACAAGCTAGTCAGACTACTACTTGACCTGACTCCTAGAACCCACCTCACCCCTGCCCACTTTGACAACCTAGGATGGCTTAGAGTAGACGACAGAGTACAGCAACTTGCAATGGGCCTGGTCTACAAGATACACTACGCGACCAAGGTACCCATGTACATGTCAAAATACTTCCCAAAGGTCAGTGAATACCACGATCACAACACCAGAGGGAGCTCCACAAATCATGTAAAACCCAGATTCGGCTCAAACAAGGGACTAAACACATTTCGCAATTATGCCACATCAATGTGGAACGCCCTGCCTAAAGCTGTAAAGGAATGTGAATCACTACCCACCTTCAAAAACACTCTCAAAAAACACCTACGTGAGACTGCAATTCGAAACTGGCCCCTACAAATGTCCTAACCTAGTTGTACAGTAAATGACCAAGTAAGGCTTTGTCAATATTCCAATGTACAGTGTAAAATGTGTGTGTCCCCTACCCAACCCCCCCCCCCCCCCACCTCCAATGTACAGCCCTCACCCAACCCACCCAACCCCACCCCACCAACCTCCTCCAATGTACAGTTTCTACGCCAAATGTATATACACTCCTTTTCTGGACACTTTTGTATCACAAACAGTACTGTATTTGCAAATCTGATATGTCATAAATGTATAGATGTAGCAGTACTGTCTATCTGTATGTCATGTATGTCATATATGTTATGATGAATTGAAAATGGGGGACCCTGGTGTAAACAAGACGAAAGTCTTTCTCTGGTCTGCATCCCCTTAACAATTGTATGTATTGAGATGTACTGTACTGTACCCATTCTGCAATCTGTTAATAAACTTTTCAATCAATCAATCAACATACAAGATATGCAAACAGTACTGTTAAACAGATCCGGGGGGGGCCAGTTTAGAATTGCAGCATCCCGTAGGTGCTCTTTGAGAGCGGTTTTGAAAGTGGGTAGTGATTCAAATTTGTTTACAGCTCTGGGTAGGGCATTCCACATTGATGTGGCATAATTGCGGAATGTGTTTAGTCCCTTGTTTGAGCCGAATCTGTGTTGGACATGATTTGTGGAACTCCCTCGGGTGTTGTGGTCGTGGTATTCACTGACCCCTTGGGGAGTATTTCGACATGCACATGGGTACCTTAGTGGTGTAGTGTATCTTGTAGACCAGGCCCATTGCAAGTTGCTGTACTCTGTCATCTACTCTAAGCCATCCTAGGTTGTCAAAGTGGGCAGGGGTGAGGTGGGTTTTAGGAGTGAGGTCAAGCAGTAGTGTGACCAGTTTGTTTTGTGATGTTTGTAATCTTGTTTTTAGTGCCTTTGAGGACTCGGGGAACAAACTTAACTTTTTGACTTACCAGCCATTTGGCTGGTAGATTTTAAAAACTACCAGCTGGGGGGCAGATTTTTTACCAGCCAAAAATAAATAGCTTTTTAGTATATTGCCATGTGTTATTATTACTATATAATACTCTCATATGCTATTTTCAATTAATATCATAAACAACATAAGGAATATTAGCATAATTTTGAGTGGACTGAAGGAATGAGTCGGCGTTAATAGTTTTAAATGCAAATAATTTATTGAAACATAGAAGTGGGGTCGGGACACACACACACACTGTGTTTCAACTCACCACCCCCGCATCATATTGTAGTCTGTCTTCAAACTTCCACTCCTCTCGAAACTTTTTTATATTTGAATATCAACATTATCTGTCCATCCTCAGTAATCCTCAGTTTACTATAATATACTCCTGTCCTGAGTCCTGACTAGTGACTTCGTCGTCTTTCCAAACGCACGCACACACACACACACACACAGTGAAGGGGAGAGTGCCCCCCCATTTCCCTTTCCTCAGTCCACACTGTCTGCTGTTCACTATGGCTCTGCCTCGTCTGATCAGGATTAGCTTGTTAGCTTACGTTAACGTTGTAGTGATTGGTACATAAACGTTAATTTCGAGCGATGTGGGCATAAAGGAATGGCGACGGTGCATTTGACTCGTTGTGAGAAGAAAAAAAACACCACAGACTTATTTTGAGTCTGTAGGCGCACTGCTGTGTTAACGCTGCTGTGTTTAACGCTGCTCTGTTTTCAAGAAACACGGAGTGGGCGGATATCATATGACTCGCGGAGTTGCTACAGGTTTTTCAAAATAAGAGTATCATATGAACCGAACGTTGCTGCTAGCTGCCGGAGCCCAGATATTATGACTGGAGCTGCGCTTGGGGCGGAAATGAGACCCGCACAGGATTTTCAAAATAAGAGTATCGATATGAACTACACGCCAGATGGCAGGCAGACCTATTATTTTTAGTCGCCAGACGTTAAATCTACAGGCCATTGGCGAATGGCGTGTGGTTATTTTGTTCCCCGTTTGAGGTGCTTTGGTACCATGAGGTACAAGCACAGTAGTAGTACCCTTGAATGAGTGCTCCTGTTAGGCATAAAAGAAAATATTGTTTGTTTCCTGTTGGTTGTCAGTTAAGGCCATGGGTAGTTAGGGAATTTCTTAAATTTTTTATTTAATTCTTTCCCACGGCGACTATGGATATGGAATTTCTTTATTTAATTAAAATGTTCACAACAACATGGATGCATATGTACTCTGCCTGCATGTTTAATATCCATAATACTAAAGGTTTGACTAAGATTTCTATGAAACTTTATTGTAAAAGAATGGACTCTGTTTTACCCAGGTGTAATGATAGTTTGTTGTCAGTGAGCCAGGTGCAGATTTTGCCTAGTTCCGAGCTGAGGGTTTTTTCAACCTGTAACTTGTTCTTGTCAGAGACCAGCAGGGCAGAGTCGTCCGCGAACAGGAACAAGTTGCAGTCACAAGTTGACGACATGTCATTTGCATAAATTTGGAACAGTAGCGGACAGCGGTCCTAGTATGCTTCCTTGTGGAACACCACAGCTCACTGGGAGGGGGGATAGGGTACCATTTACCTCCACCATCTGTTCTCTCCCCTCCATGTAGGATTGCATCCAGCTCACTGATTGACAAGCTAAAATCAATTGGTTTTGATAGTCTATCAGAATGGAGTGATTGACAGTGTCGAAGGCCTTTTGTAGGTCCAGCATGACCAATCCGCAGTATTTGCCCGCGTCCAGTCGTCCACCTCTTGTTTGATGTGGTCGTTCAAATAGAGAAAGCATGTGTCGGTGGAGTGGGATGTTCTGAAGCCAGATTGGAATTCGAAGATTAGATTTTCTTCCGCAAGGTACTTTTTGACCTGTTCGTATACTATTTCTTCCATGACTTTCGAGATTGAGATAAGAATAGAAACAGGGCGGTAGTTGCCTGGGTCTAATTTGCTGCCCTTTCTTATTTTTTTTTTCTTCACTTTTTGTCCTTATTTTCTATTTTTCTCCCATCCCAATTTCGTGTTTCCAATTCTCCCCTCCCCTGTCTTGAAAGTTGCTCGCATATGCCCCCCACTGGTCGATTGTAGGGAGGATAGAAGCCTTGCATCACGTGCCCCCTCCGGTACACGAGAAGGCAGCCTGTCGCATCTTTTCACCTGCTAGCGCGGACTCTCATTGGCGAGGTGTAACGTGTGGGAGGCTCACACTACATTTCCTGTCTCTGCTGTGCAGGCGTCCCCCAACCGACCTGTAGGAGTCGCTGTCCACAACGTCCAGATTACCACCCATCGACTTCAATCAACTCATCAATTGAGCCAGTATGACGGCCTGCCCAAGCCGGAGGCAAAGCTGACACCCGGATTCGAGACCGGAGTCTCTTGCATTGGTGACGAGCGCAATCTCCGCTGCGCCACCCAGGTTACTCTCGCAATTTTGAATTATTTGGGTACATGTCCCTGTTTTATGGAGAGGTTTATTATGTGTGTGATGACTGGGGTGATGGCGGCTGCTGAGTCTCTGAGGAATTTGGAGGGGATATTGTCATGGTCAGTGGCCTTGTTAGGTTGGAGGGCGCTCAGTTTTTTTAGTACAACAAAACAACCAAAACAATAACAATATTGAAACACCTTTCTTATATTATTGTCAGAGTAATACTGTGTGTTCACCTGGAGGTGAACAATGGGCCTCATTCAACAATACTCGTATTATTTTTCTTATATTCTTGCTTACCTGTCTGTTAAGAGAACAATAAGAAAAGCCATTGCCACATTCATCAAGCCGTTCTTAAAGTCCAAATCTGTTCTTACCCAGGTTTGTTGAATGATTCATCCCACTCATTCTAAACTGGAATGCGCGTTCTCGCTCAAGTAATTTGCATACAGAGACACGCCTCGCGGGCTCATTATAATACGAGAGCCGTGTGCAAACTTGGGTCTGCATTCTATGAGCGGATCCCCCGCCTGTATTCAAGCGCTGGAGCGCTTTGCGATGGATCAAAATTAGATAGGAATCAAATGTATTGTCATCATACAGCACCTATAGCTACAGTATATAGTGGAATAGACTGTATTAATATAGTAGTAATATAATAGTAGTTGCATGCTTCTGGCCACCTCCCGCCGTGCGCGCACACACACGTACTGTATAAAATTAATCGTTCCAGCAAAGTAGGTTTTGTCAATACTGAACGACTGCGCTTGTCAAGAGCCAATCGCACAGTAGGTTGGGAAATACTTAACGGTTAAGCAGCCACTCATCTGGCTCTGCAAATAGATCTAGAGTCTGAATATTTCCCCATATAAGCCTGGCTGGCAGTGCGCATAGTACAGTGCGTGCTCCAAGTCAGACTGGATGGCACATCTCTCTCAAATCCATTCTGAGAACGGAACGCAGCCAGTGCCCGCAACGCGGGTCAAAGTCAGTTGTTTATTTATTTATTTTTTACTGTTTGCATACGAGGTGGTCCGCAAATGTTCTTGATAACAATCTAGTGGTCCGCATAAACAAGAAGTTTGGGAACCACTGATACAGACGATCTCTAAATATGCTACGTATACTGTACTGTATATCTGTATGTCATAAATGTCATTATGAATTGAAAATGGGGGACCCTGATGTAAACGAGACGAAAGTCTTTCTCTGGTCTGCATCCCCTTAACAATTGTGTGTATTGTACCCATTCTGCAATCTGTTAATAAAATCTTCAATCAATCAATGGCCTGGGCGGCCAGAGCATAACTGTTCTAACAGCAATATATAATCCATTTCACACAGAACGCATGCAATAAGTTATAATAATTATTGAAAAGTTCTGTATTTTTAAAGTCATATTTGCGGGCAATTAACCAATGGTAGGCTTTTAAAAATATATATATTTGGGTAAGATTTTCTTATATGGGTAAGAGTGCTCTCGACCACTCTTAGAATTTGGTCTTGCCTGAGAGAAAAGCAACAATAAGAAAACATTGCTGAATCCCAGGTAAGAACAAAATAAGAAGAAATGCTAGTTAAGAACGAAATCTGTTCTTATATCGCTTCATGCATGAGGCCCAATGTCTTTGGGTTAATTTATCAGCGTGCAGGTGGGTTTTGAGAGAAACTTTGTGGTCTTGGTTGACCAGGTGGAGAATGTCTGACACTGTGGTCTTGGTTGACCAGGTGGAGAGCGTTAGAGTCTGAAATACTGTTCCTCTCAGCCCAGAGCAGTGCAACAAGAAAATATTAAATAGAAACTAAAATGTATCTGCGTATAAAAATATTCATAAATATCTAAAAAGACAATTAACTCATTGGACGCCAGACCCGATGATAGTCGGGTTAACTCGCCATCGCTTGAGCGCCAGACCCGAGTATAGTCTGTTTTAATCGTTATTTATTTTATTAGTGATATCCATTAGGGCTGCAACGATTAGTCGACATAATCGACGACGTCGATTATAAAAAATCGTTGATGAGAAATTGTTGCGTCGATTAGTCATAAAAAAAAAAAAAAAAAAACGTTATTTAATTTTTTTTTTTTTTTTTTTTTTTTTGCACTACCTATCTTTGTGAGAGTGGCTTCTCAGGGTTCCAGACAACATCATAACATGATGATCCCATAGCAAATTTTGGACATTGAAAATAGAGATGTTCCGATACCATTTTTTCCTTTCCGATCCGATTCCGATACCTAAGCTTTGGGTATCGGCCGATACCGATACTGATCCGATACCAGTGCATACATTAAAAAAAATTATTAAAAAAAATATATAAATTATAATTTTTTTATTTTTTTTATTTTTTTTACAGCTACTGTTTTATATATACTGTTTTTTTTAGTAATAACTAGAAAGTAATGGTATTTATTCAACAACAGGTGATTGTATAGATTTGTATTAGTATCATTAATCAATGAGTATGGGGCTGCAGCACTGCAGATATACCCTACTCCAACGATCCACACGGACATTACACGGTGTTGCACTCGTTACCAAGTGGCTCTGCAGATATACCCTACTCAGTCTACAAGCCAAGGCTCCGTTGGAGAGGATCTGTTGTGATTTTTGCACAATAAATATTCAACATTCTCTTTTGAGACTCCGCCTCAGACTCTTATCATTTGGCACTAAAAGCTAAACATTGTCACCGATATGGCTGTCCGCAATATGTCATTAATTGTGTACGCGAGGTGGTTCAGTGACGACGCTAACGTGAGCTAGGTTAGCTAGCATGGAGCTACCGGCAGATGGAAAGACTGTAACTTTACTGGTGAAAATGTGATTTACGTTGGAATACTCCTTTGCCAACTTGCTGTACTTTGCTTGCAGGTCTGCAGCCATTATTGCTGGATTATGAATAGCCCCAACTTTAGCCAAGGTAACGTTATGGCTAAACCTTTAACGTTAGTTAACGCTAGCTTTCGGTTAGCTGTTCAATGCTAATAACACCAGCAAGCGAACCCATCAGAGCTCCCTGTCAACACCGCTCTGTCGGGAGGATGGCATTTAAGAAAGTATCTGCTGTTAAAATGACAAACAGCATTGACACTTTAATTCACGGTCGGTTAAACACACGTTTGTTTTATAATGCTCACAGCAGACCGCAGTGTTGTTGATAAATTACGTGGTATCGGAGCGCAGCATTAGAGGGTACTCGCCGATACCGATACCAGCATTTTAGGCAGTATCGGCGGCATTTCCGATACTAGTATCGGTATCGGAACAACTCTAATTGAAAACATTGTTCCCCTGCAGGAGATGATGATCAGACTAGACACACAATACATTACACACGCACTCCTCTCACTCAAACACAGCGATCAGAGTAAGACACACACATACTCACTCCTCTCACTCACACACAGCGATCAGAGTAAGACACACACACATACACACTCCTCTCACTCACACACAGCGATCAGAGTAAGACACACACATTCACACTCCTCTCTCTCACACACAGCGATCAGAGTAAGAGACACACACATACACAAATTACACGGTACACACCTCTCACTCACACAGCGATCAGAGTAAGACACACACACAAATTACACAGTACACACACTCCTCTCACTCACATAGCGATCAGAGTAAGACACACACACATACACACACACACACGGACTCCTCTCACACACAGCAAACAAGTTATTTAAAGTACACTTCCACTTTAATTTGTATTATTTAATTTATTTATCTTGTTATGAGTGATTGCTGTATTGTTCTTCAAATACATTTTCATTTAAAGTGGCTTAAAGATCCAAATTCAAATGTTTCATGAGTCATTATTTAAATTTGCTATGGGATCATCATGTTATGATGTTGTTGTTTGGTCCTGACAAGAGTCTCAAAGTCTGGGGTGATGGTAGACAAGCAACTCTGAGGTCATGCTCAATGTCCAATCTGTTCCTCTGCTCTGTCTTCAGCTGGACCAGAGCTGAGAAGCCACTTTCACAAAGATAGGTAATTAAAAAAAAAAAAAAATCCCTTTTTTTTTGTTGTTGTTTACATTGGTTTTCGATTAGTCGACTAATCGAAAAAATAATCGGCAGATTAGTCGACTACCAAATTAGTCATTAGTTGCAGCCCTAATTCTATCACAAAGCTGTTTAATGAAATCATCAGCCAGTATTTCAGTTATTCTGGTTGCTGTGCGATCTGAGGAGGATTTGCTTTTGTTTGCCTTCAAACATGGTCTCCATCACTTCAGTCATACATTATTTTATTATGTATGCATCAGAGAATGGCTTCTTGTGTTTAGCCAACACCCATGCCACTGAGTGAGGACTTGGTTGCTTCACCTTTGAATTGCAGCGATTTTCACTGTTGACTTTTATTTTACTGGCCATCTTTGAACATGCCATATTTTTCTACTAGCTGCCTGCTGGCAAAACTATGCTACTCGCTACAGTACCTGCAGATTAGACTACCTGTATATGCGCTGTCAACTCTCGCTCTGACTCCGACCCGTTGAAAGAGACGACACGCATTTCGTGAAGACCCGCCCTACTCTGCCTCTGATTCGCAGACTGTGGGTGGGGGGGGGCGGATTCTGACGGGACGCTGAATATGATTGGACCAAAGCAGTAGACAGACACAGGCAGTTGGAGCAGTGCAGCCGGACAGGAGCTTGCAGAGGAGATAGCGGAGAATTTCGAGGATACCTGCTATACGCACTGATGACAGGATATATTTCCTTCCACTTGGTATCACTCTCGAATCACGTTTCAACCACTAACGTTGCTGCCATGAGCCTTCGCTATGGTAGCCTACAAGTGATAAAATAAATAAAACGCCCAACTCGCTGTACAAGAAATTGCTTCTGTGTGTGCAGGGGGCGAAATTAAAGCCCGCCGCCCGCCAGGGGCGCTCAGTTTTTACCTTTGGCGCTTGCCACTGAGAGGTCTGCCCGCCGTGTGGTGTGTAGATGTGTAGTTCATAACAATACTCTTATTTTTTAAATCTGTGCAGGTCTCATTTCCGGCCCAAGCGCAGCTAGAGTCATAATATCGATGGCTCCGGCAGTTAGCAGCATTCGGTTTGTATGATATTCTTATTTTGAAAAAAACCGTGGCAACAAGTCATATCCGCCCAGCCGGGCCAGCCCTGCAGCGGTATACTATTGGCTTCTGCTCGTATCAACACAGATGCCCGCAGCTCTAGTGCTAACGTTAAGCTCTCAGAATGGTAGCAGCTCGCCCGCAGCATCTAGTGCTAACGTTAAGCTCTCAGAATGGTAGCAGCTCGCCCGCAGCATCTAGTGCTAACGTTAAGCTCTCAGAATGGTAGCAGCTCGCCCGCAGCATCTAGTGCTAACGTTAAGCTCTCAGAATGGTAGCAGCTTGCCCGCAGCATCTAGTGCTAACGTTAAGCTCTCAGAATGGTAGCAGCTCGCCCGCAGCTCTAGTGCTAACGTTAAGCTCTCAAAATGGTAGCAGCTTGCCCGCAGCATCTAGTGCTAACGTTAAGCTCTCAGAATGGTAGCAGC
The DNA here is from genome assembly GCF_963971535.1 of Notolepis coatsorum. NCBI lineage: Eukaryota > Metazoa > Chordata > Actinopteri > Aulopiformes > Paralepididae > Notolepis > Notolepis coatsorum. The sequence goes on along the minus strand of NC_140171.1, from coordinate 168,787,671 downwards.
TCGCCCGCAGCTCTAGTGCTAACGTTAAGCTCTCAGAATGGTAGCAGCTCGCCCGCAGCTCTAGTGCTAACGTTAAGCTCTCAGAATGGTAGCAGTCTGCTCTAGTCTAGATCGGACCTCCATGAGCTACCGTTACTGTTTAAACAATGACCCAGTCAACTATTCACTTTTAGTTTAATACATGACGAGGCATTGTCTAACGTTATCTAGCTGGCTAGCTACTGATAGCTGCTGATATCAACATGCTCCAGCAATAGTCGACTCGAGTGCATAATACCTCCGTTCCCTCGTTAGCTAGCTCACGTTAGCTGAGCTCTATATGTCCCAGTAAACTAAATTGTCTTAACGTTATCTAGCGGGCTAGCAGTAGCTACAGATAGCTCCTGATATCAATGTCTTATAACATTGATTCAACGCGTATTCTAGCTGAGGGCTTGATGAATGTGATTAGATTAGACCAAAGAACCGTAACGTTATACCAATAGGGTCCAGCTGCAGCGCCGGAGAATCCTTGCATGCTGAATGTAGAGTATTAGTATAGGGTCTAGCTGCATCGCCGGAGAATCCTTGCTGGAGCTGGAGGCTACTCAAGTATACACAGACAGTGGAGCTGTTTGCAGATAGCGAGCATTTTGACTTATTGCGTGGTGGCGATGTCTCGCAGATAATACAACTACAAGTATGATTATATAATATATATTTTATTTAAAAATTTTTTTTTTTATATAAAATATATATATATATTTTTTTTTAATCAAAAAAATTTGGCAGGTAAGAAATATGCTTGGCGGGTAGATTCTTCCCATCTACCCGCCACTGGCCGGTGAGTCACTCCCTGTGTGTGTGTGTGTGTGTGTGTGTGTGTGTGTGTGTGTGTGTGTGCTCTACTGGGCGCACCTTTCTACTCTAGAAAACTGCGAGATAACTCATAACTCGTACACACACGCACTCTGTCTCTATAATACAGTAGTTGATTTGTAGCGCGACGTGGGTATATACACAGGCGAGGATGAAAAGCATGTTGGACTACTTTTAATTCATAACAAAGTTAACGTTCCGTCGGGTCCGCGTGTATTCTCGAGAATGATAATAATAATAATGCTTATGCAGTCCACCTCTTCCTTCTTTCCTTGCACATAAAAAGCAAGTAGTTAATGTTTTATCGCGACGTCATAGACTGGTCTCTGATACCTCTCACCTCTGCGGGGGTCTAACACTTATTCACAGTGCACACACTTCTCGGAGATAATTACAAGCATACCATCTAGCAAGAATTAAACGTATTTACAAGTCGTATTACGTTTAGCAAGTAAGGAGACATATATAGTACATCTCAAAGCACTCGAAATTGTCATTTTTCTATTTTTACAGATTTCTGTAAAGCGCGACTTCCAGAGCATTTATGAGTCATTCTAAATCCCTTTGTTCTCCGCCCACAAGTCCAAAAAGCCCCGTCAACCCGGTGGTGCTCTAAGAGCTGAAAGTGGAAACAGACATAGTCATTCATTTATCCAAACCACTTTTCCAGTGAAAGGTGTAGCACTAGCTAGCATCTTAGCTAGTTCAGCTCAATACATAAAATATGAAGATTGCCAATATAACACAAATAACACAATCCATAAATAAACACATACCTCTTCGCCTTCCAGCTAGGTGCTAAACAAGGTAAAAAGGGGGGGTTTCCTTCACGAACAGTTATATAAATGAGAGATATTCATTAATTACGTTAGTATTCTCTCTCATCAACCATTTCTCTGAACCGGCAACGTTAACCGGATATCGTTGTTACGTAAGAGTAGCCACAGCGCGAGGGGCACCACCAGTTATTTCAAAATAAAAGACAGCAAAAAACAATTCCACATAAAATCAAGTCTAACGTTATAAACAGAGGAATTTGGTTCTTTACACTCCCATCAAATCATTGGTTTTTCAAATATTGTAGGAAACCATGCATAAGCAAACACAATGATTTCTCCATAAACCATAAGCAATAATCAAAAATATGGTATTAAAGTTTTGTCAAACTAAATCAAATCAAATGCATCTTTAAGAGATGCAAGGGTGCCTTACTTAGTAAACATTAGGGGTGGGACGATACATCGATCCAGATCGATACATCGATGTAATTATCAACAATCGAATCGGATCGATGCGATGTAATAAGATCGATTCATATCGATACTCTTATTTTGAAAATCCTGTGGCGAGTCTCATATCCGCCCAAGAACAACAGCAGTAGCTCCGTGTGTGTAGACGTTACAGCATAGCATTCTCCCTTTCTGTGTGTGTGTGTGCGCGCGTCTTTGGAAAGACCAGATGAGGTCAGAGGAGTTTGATGTTTAAATGTTATTTAAACATAAACAATATAATACATAATAAATGTAGGCCTATACATGATCATGCAACATCAACAAATTGTTGTAGGAACGGTTTGGGAGAGGGAGGTTGTGAGTTTTGAGTTCCAAAAAATGTAGCTTAAAGTTTAAAGCTCAATATATAAAAACGTGGCACTTTACAGTGAACAGGAGGTCTATTTGTATTAAAAACAATAGATTGATTTTCCTTTAAATGTCTGGAAGAGCTCAAAAATACAAATGTCAAATGATATTTTCATTACCTTTTTTTTGTTGATCTAAATGTTACTGATTGTGTTAAATGGGCATATGATATCATCTCATATCGATCGCAGGCACCTGAATCTAATCGTATCGTATTGTATCGTGAGAGACTTTGTGATATCGGCAAATATCGTATCGTTGTCCAAAGAATCAATATCGTATCGTATCATGATGAAACTGGTGATTCCCACCCCTAGTAAACATCTAGTCACTTATCTAGTAATAAGACCAGTTTCTGAACTGGTCTTTCAAGAACTGACTGCTTTAGATGTTCACCTTTCTTTCCCAGTTCCCTGTCACCTAGACATATTGTCACTCTCCTAACCAGACCATCTCTATCCACTATAGTTTTAGAAACTCTACCTAATCTCCATTCGTGTCTTCTCTAATGAACTTGCCGGGGGGAGGTAGAGCCAGGGTGGACTTCATGGTAAGTAGGTGGTTAGGGGTAAGTGGCTCAAGACTGTTGGGATCCTTGAGGTTGTCAACAGTGAGAGGGCGACTGTTAACTATATGCTTCATAGAAGAATACTCGGAGGGATGCATCATCTAATCTTCCAAAAGAGAGCGAGAGGGTCGAATTGAGGATGCTTCTGACTGTCCTGATCTGACGCTCCCACACTCCGCCGACATGGCTTGAATCTGGAGCATTCATGATGAAGTCGCACTGATTCTCAGAGAGAAAGGTAGCCAGTTTGTCACTATCGACTTCTTTAAGAGCTTCCTTCAGTTAGTTTTTGGCTCAGAGGAAGTTGCTTCCTTGGTCAGATTTGATCTGACGCACTGCACCACGTATGGCAATGAAGCAGCGCATTCAGGGAACAAACTTAACTTTTTGACTTACCAGCCATTAGAAAACTACCAGCCGGGCAGATTTTTTACTAGCCAAAAATTATAAATGGCTTTTTAGTATATCGCCATGTGTTATTATTACTATATAATACTCTCATATGCTATTTTCAATTAATATCATAAACAACATAATGAATATTAGCATAATTTTGAGTGGACTGAAGGAATGAGTCAGTCAACTGGTCGTTATTCCTCTGTCTTTCCTCTCTGTCAGCGCGCACCAGGGTTAGAAATTAACATTTTTTTTCAAGGGCTTTTTTTGCCCCCCTTAATTGATTTTCGGGGGCTTTTTTTTGTATTTCGGGGGCACAACATTTTTATAATGAAAATTAACATAAAGATTATAAAACATTGTTGACACTTTTTTTTACAGTCTTCGTCCCTATGTTTGATAACGTAATGTTAATGTCTCCATATATAGGGCTCTACGCTAACCTTTTTCCCAAGGAGCACATGTGCTCCTAAATAAAATGTTAATAAATAAAATCTAAATACAAATTTAGGAGCACACAGAAATTTAGGAGCACAGTGACAATTGTTCAAGTAACACACACACACACACGATGTGTGACATCATGGCTTGGTTTCATGTTTTGAGGTACCTTCAATTATCTGTAAATAATACATACATACTCTTATCTAAATAGATTAAATATTATTGTCCCTGAGGGCAAGTTGTGTTGTTGTCTTGATATATCTACAAATAGCAGACGAATAACCGGTTGCCTCTGGATCAATGAATGTCTAATATTGAATAATATTATTAGATTTTTAACATCCCTAATTCCAACAGTCAAGAGGCTTGTTTCAAATTGATGAAAAACCCCACACACGCAACGTTTGTGAGTATAGGCTCTGGCCAGATCGATCAATGAAATACGTTGCGCGCTCAGCGCTGTGGAATGAAGGAAATGCGCATCGGGATCGGATTTGGATGTTACAAATTGGAGTTGTGTTACAAATGGAACGGTCTTTCCCCGCCGAACACAAGTTACTTAACGTTACACAGGTCGCGCTATGCAGATGCTTAGCTTGCTAACGTTAAGATAGCAGTGTAATGCTTGATGAGAGCAGAGCGCTCTGTCTGTGTTCGCAGCACCTCTCAAGTGCCTGGAAGCATCTCCCTGTAACACGCAGCGGGCCCCGCCTCCCTCCTCCTTGGAACAAACATTCCACCCAAAAACTGAATTTCAGTCCAGTTTCAATCTGAACTATTAACAGCGGAGCTGTTTTGTAATCTTCACAATCACTCGTCTGTCTCGCACACTGCAAGTAATTGATTTTTCCGGTTCGCACACACACATATTATTAGGGGCAAATACGAAGAAATGCTCGCACTGTAGAGCATATATATAATTATATATATAATTAGTAAACTGTCGGGGGCTTTTTTTGCCCCCCTTAACTGATTATCGAGGGCATTTGGTCAATTTTCGAGGGCATTTTGCCCCAAGCCCCCGTTAATTTCGAACCCTGGCGCGCACACACCACACACACAGACGGCTCCTCCCCTGCTAGCCCCCACCCTCTTCTAGTCAGCCTGCTGTTCTCTGTCTCTCTCTCTGTGTTTATGCGGAGCAGCGTTTGCCCCGAATTAAATGAATAACTAGGTTGCAAATCATAGTAGTTTTCACTGCACATAGAAGCAGTCAAACAGCGGGAGCATTTCGGGAGCATATGACCAAAACCCAGGCAACTTCGAGCCCTTAAGGAATCAAATAGTCTGCTCTATGGCTGCATGCTGTGTATCGCTGCTCTGCTCGGCTTTAATGGAGCAGAAGCACGGACTGGGGCGGATATGACTCGCGGAGTTGCTACAGGGTTTTTCAAAATAAGAGTATCATATGAACGGAAAGTTTCTAGCTGCTGGAGCCCAGATATTATGACTGGAGCTGCGCTTGGCGCGGCAATGAGACCCGCACAGTATTTTCAAAATAAGAGTATCGATATGAACTACACGCCAGCTGGCGGGCAGACTATTATTTTCAGACGCCAGGCGGTAAATCTACACGCATTTGGCGATGGGCGTCTAGTTATTTTGCTCCCTGAGCGCATTCCATTTATGAATGAGTCGGTTGACATGTCCTCCAGCATTTCAATATGGATGGCTCTGGAGGAGAAGCAGGTGAAGAGAAGGCCATATATTTTGCGCTCACTCTGTCCTTGTTTGGTATAGAAGGGTTCAAAGCAGTCCATTCCACAGTATGTAAATGGGGGAGATGGCTCCACACGCTCTGGAGGGAGATCTGCCATTTTTTGTTCTTCTGTGTGTCTCCTGAGCTTTCTGCAGGTCACACATTGCTGGAGATGAGATGCCACAACCCGACCAATCCCTAAGATCCAGTAGCCGTTTGATCTGATCTCGTTTATGGTCATTCCTTTACCTTGATGTTTAGCCTTTTCATGGCAGTAGGCCTGCCGCGATAAGCAATAAATCGATTAATTGCAGTGATAATTAAAATTAATGCAATGATTTTGACGGGCGCGATTAATTGCTATTTGCGCGTTTGTTTTAATGAGGCGGAACCAGTGCCCCTTGTCAGTCACTGTCCGTGTTGGGAGGCGGGCCGCTGGCTTTACTACAGAGCAGAGAGCACAGCACAGGAGCTCCGTGGGGCAACACCACATAGCTTAACTACATTTCTCAATAGTGTTGCTCCTTTTAACCAAGTAGCGTTATTTGTAGTGTAACGTTAGCGTTTTAACGTTAGTAGCTAACGTTAAAACTAGGGGTGGGAATCACCAGTTTCATCATGATACGATACGATATCGATTCTTTGGACAACGATACGATATTTGCCGATATCACAAAGTCTCTCACGATACAATACGATACGATTAGATTCAGGTGCCTGCGATCGATATGAGATGATATCATATGCCCATTTAACACAATCAGTTATGAGACTCGCCACAGGATTTTCAAAATAAGAGTATCGATATGAATCGATCTTATTACATCGCATCGATCCGATTCGATCGTTGATAATTACATCGATGTATCGATCTGGATCGATGTATCGTCCCACCCCTAGTTAAAACTAACTTAAAGTTAGTTGTTCACCAACAATCTCAACATTTGTTTTATCATTAGCTCATGGTATTTTTTGTGAATTATGTGAATATGGACGGAAAAGATGGCGGCGTAGAGGAAGGACATAGTGGAACGGGCTCCTACACAAAAATCCTGAAAAACCTGATGTATCGAACATACTCCGCCTAACTTCAGTTTATGTTAACTCACGCTTATTAAGCACATAACCAACAAAGAAATGCCACCCAAAAGGACCGAACCGAGCAGGAAGACGGTGACATCGCCCACGTTAGCAATAGTGCTTGTGAGACCGCAAGGAGCTAACGCACTGGCTAACGGGGAAGCTAATGCAGCTAACGTCGAAGCTAACGAGGAAACACCGCCGATATGGTTTACTGGGGAACTGGAGAAAGTATTCGATAGAATTCAAGCCATGATGGAACTTAAGATGAACTCTCTAAGCATCTCGGTGGAAAGACTTATCAGTGACAACCAGGCACTGGGGCAACGTGTTAAGGAAATGGAGGGAGTGCAAGCTAGCTTCGGTGATAGCCTCGACTACCTACAACAAGACCTCAGCGATCATAGGAAAGACACAGAGGAGGAGATCTGCGGTCTGAGGGAAAAGCTGGACGAATTGGAAAACAGAGGGAGAAGAAACAATCTACGACTGGTGGGATTCCCAGAAGGTGTGGAGGGGAAAGCTCTATCGATTTCCTACAGGAATGGCTCCCCAAAATACTGGAGCTGGACACCGGGCAAACCATTGAGATAGAGCGGGCTCACCGTACGCTCCAACGCCGTCCCGAAGAAGGCAGCCTCCCCCGAGCCATAGTGATCCAGCTACTCCGTTTCACCGATGGGACGAGAACCCTGGACGCGGCGTGGAAAAAGAAATCACTGGCATACGGTAATTCTACTATCAAGATCTTCAAGGATATGTCCACGGCCCTCTACAAGAAGAGAAAAGCCTTCATGCCGTTGAAGAAGAAGCTACACGAGAACAACGTATCCTTCAAGCTGCTCCATCCCACTAACTTGAGCGTGGAGCTACCGGAGGGCAGACGTACTTTTACTTCTCCGGGGTCGGCAGAGACGTATCTGAGTAAGCACCACCCGGCTATGCTGAAGTGATCCAGCGGTCGTCACTCGATCATAAAGGAGCGGTAAATAAAGACACATACCAGGCAATAAGCCTCATACTCTAATTACTGTTTGAAATGTTAACCGCCGGGTAATACATGTCGTTACTGGCGACACTGGACTTGAGATGTTGTTAAGCCTCACGGGACCTTTTGTTGTGAGTTCATATTACTAAGTTTAATTTCAAGACGGTTATGTGCTAATGGGTATATGTAGGTGTACATGTTTATTCATACATGTGTGCACATTACATTTATGCATTTTAAGCGTTGATATTACCCCTGAAAAAAAAAAGATATTAAAAAAAAAAAGAAGGGTGTGTATATATATATATACATGTTTTGAAATGCTTAAAGGAGAGGTTCGTACCCACACCTTTAATTACTTAACCTAAACCTGGTAGGGAGCCCGGCTCCGCTTGGTAGGATAGGGTATGGTACTACGCAAGATTACGGGAGGATTTATAGGCCAGGGGGATTTATTTTTTATCTTTTTTTTTTTTGGGAAGGGGGGGGGGGGGGGGGGGGGGGCATTAAGGGGAAAAGGGAGGGGTTCAGACAGGACTGTTTTTGTGAATTGGTTTATAATGTTTACACATCTAGGTATTGTATACCATGTTTTCAGGTATCCCAGTGTCCTACTAAACAGCTATACCAACCACATGGGTGAATGACATACTCGTTTCTGAGTTGGAATATTAATGGTCTTAACCGGCAAGTTAAACGCCGTAAAGTGCTTAGCTTCATCAGAAGACATCAAATAGACGTGGCCTTCCTGCAAGAGTCTCACTTGGATGACGCAGAGCACAGTAAACTGGGGAAACAATGGCAAGGGCAAATATTTTTCTCCTCATTCACATCGTCAGCAAGGGGGGTGGCTATTCTGGTAAGAAGAGGGATCCCCTTCCAACCGAACCTAGTTGAAAAGGATAAAGGGGGAAGATATATTTTAGTCAGGGGATATATGGGAGACCAACTGGTCACTATGCTGAATGTATATGGTCCGAACCACGATGACCCTAACTTCTATGTGAACCTTTTTCTTAAAGTGACATGCGCCCCTTCAGAACTTATAATTGGTGGTGACTTTAACCTGGTATTAGACCCGGCTATGGACAGATCCTCCCCTACCCCTAAACCTTTGACCTCAGCGGCCAAGGCTCTTAAAAAAGAACTTATGGATCTTAATTTGTTGGATACATGGCGGGAGGGGCATGCATCTCAAAGGGAATACAGCTTCTACTCACACATGCACAACAGCTACTCTAGGATTGATACGTTCTTTATACATACAGCAAAACTCCATCTTGTTTCGTCCTGCGAATACTTAGCCATGACACACTCAGACCACGCCCCCCTTTTGACTAAAATAGCCTTAAGCGACTCTCACACAAACTCCAAACGCTGGAGGTTTCCTAATTTTCTAAATAACGATGAGGATTTTGTCAAATTAATTAACAAACAGTTGGACTGGTATTTATTGAGTAATAGGGGCTCGGCCTCACCAGCTATAGTCTGGGAGACCCTTAAAGCTTACATAAGAGGCTACATTATTAGTTACTCTTCCTGGAAAAAGAAACAATATCAAACCAAATTACGCTCACTAGAGTCTGATATAAAAGCGCTTGAAAATCAACACTCCCTATTACAATCACAGACCTTATTGGTTCAGATAACGGCAAAAAAGGCAGAATATAACACTATCACCTCGCGAGAGGTAGAAAACGCTATGTCAAGGTTGAAACATCGCTACTATGAGCAGGGTGACAAGGCAGGGAAACTACTAGCGTGGCAAATTAGAAGGGAGGATGCCGCTAGGTGTATTCCGGCCATTAGGGTAAGCGACAAAGGGGAGTTGACCCGGAACCCACTGCTCATAAATCGGGCCTTCTCAGACTTCTACAAGTCTCTCTACTCCTCGCAGGGGGAGAAGAGACAGGAGATGTGTGAGTTCTTGGACAACCTAGACATACCTACGATAACAAAAGGCACAAGGGGGGTCCTTGACGAGGCGATAACTAAGCAAGAAATACTAGATGCCTTATCAAAACTGACGCCAGGGAAAGCTCCAGGGCCGGACGGCTTCTCCATAGACTTCTACAAGGCATTTATTAGCAAATTGATAGACCCTCTCCTAGAAATGTTCAACTACTCTATTGAGAATGACCAACTACCTGATACCCTTGAACAAGCTCTTATTATAGTCCTGCCAAAACCAGGGAAGGACCCTACCTTATGCGGGTCGTACAGACCAATTTCGATCCTTTCCAACGAATATAAAATATTTACTAAAATCATAGCCACTCGACTTGAGAGAGTAACCTCCTCACTTATTAATACGGACCAGACCGGTTTCATACAAAATCGCTCATTAATAGACAACGTGAGAAGATTTCTTAACTTGACGCATTGTGCCAAATCCATAGAAGACCCAGTCATAGCGATCTCGTTGGACGCGGAGAAGGCATTTGACCGAGTAGAGTGGCACTTTCTCTTCGCTGTTCTACAAAAAATGAACTTTGGCCCAAATATGCTAAGAATGATCCATATGCTGTACCTTAACCCTACAGCCAGGATACAGACCAACTCAGAGATTTCACCTTCTTTCCCTCTAAGGCGCGGTACTAGGCAGGGTTGCCCTCTTTCCCCGACACTTTTTGCGCTGGTAATCGAACCCCTGGCTATAGCAATAAGGTCACATAAAGCTATTAGTGGGATCAAGGTGGGTCCTGAGAGCCATGTCATCTCTTTATACGCGGACGACATAGTCCTGTTTCTAACCAATCTCGACTCATCCATGCCTGCCCTTATGGAAACACTGTCAAAGTATAATGTAATCTCAGGCTACAAGATTAATGCACAAAAAAGCGTGGCCATGCCACTTAACTCACTAGCCGAAAAAATGCCAAGGTCCAATTTCCCCTTCCAGTGGAACTCACAATTTGTAACATATTTGGGTCTAAAAATCCCGTACCAAATAGATACAATTTTCTTACTAAATCATGACCCACTACTTAAAAAGGTGGAGAAGGACCTAGATAGATGGATGCAGCTGCCTCTCTCGCTAATCGGACGTGTGAACTGCATTAAGATGAACATCCTACCTAAATTTCTCTATCTTTTTCAAACCCTCCCTATATCTATACATAAGAACTTCTTCAAGAAATTACAAAGGATAATATCTGCATTCATATGGAGAAGGAAGGTCCCTAGAATTAAAATTAAAACCCTATATAATTCCCCCCAGTGTGGTGGACTGAAACTCCCGGACTTCCAACGCTATTACTGGGCTGCACAGACAAGGGCTCTGTGGATTTGGCAGAATGAGTCGACTAATTCCCCTGCCTGGAGACAAATAGAACAATGCCATATGATGGACGTACCGCTGGCCGGAATTCCTTTTATCAGGAAGTACCACACCCTGAAGAATTGTTCAGATAACCCATTTATTAAACACACAGCAAGAACATGGTTTGAGATTCAGACACATCTTGGTAGCTTTATTGCATTTCACAGGAAGACTCCCTTCCACAACAATCCAGCTTTGCCAGAATCACTTAGAGATGGCATCACCAAGAAGTGGTACACTCAGGGAATTAAAACTTTTGGGGACCTATTTGAGAATAACATACTTATGTCCTTTGAACAGTTACGTGCCGCCTTCCACCTTCCAACTACTAATTTCTTTAAATACCTACAGGTCAGACACTTCATAGGTACAGGTCAGGGAGGAAACGCCACTCTTCCAAAACCCCTCCTCATAGATGATATTCTAAAAGGAGTTATTCACACTAGAGGCATCCTATCATTAACATATGATAGAATCCTGACCAGTACAGAAATTATACCCCTAAATGCCAAGAACAAATGGGAGCGGGACCTGGACTGTACCTTTGATGAAGATGAATGGGAATCACTATGTGAGTCTGCACTATCTTTTTCATATAACACTCGACATAAACTTATGCAATTTAACATTCTCCATAGAACCTATTTTACGCCGGAAAGACTTCACAGGATGAATGAGGCTATCTCTGACCTTTGCCCTAGGTGCTCAACGGAAACAGGTAGCCTGCTCCACATGTTCTGGGAATGTAACAAACTGAGACCTTACTGGGGCTCAATTTGGGAGACTCTCGAAGAGGTCACAGGCCTTGAGATCCCATGTACACCTAAATTAGCATTATTAGGAGCAGGGTTTCCGTTAGAAAAAATTGTTGTCGGTCTCCGTGACCTGCAAGATTTCAATCTACCGGACAAATGAGATTAATTCCGGTCATAGTTTAGAATAAAGAATGTCATCCTCAAGGCATGTAGATTTATAATATTATTACTTAAAACTAGGCTACTTTTGCGTATACAGTCATTAATTAATATATTCCAAATAAAATAAGTCCCTCGATACTCCGTGCTGCTGCTGACTTGAACTAAAATAGACCGCGTATGTGGGCAGTCGGTCCGACACTGTTATAATCACATTTTTATGAGCTAACGAATTCCGTTATATTGGACATTTGTATTAATTATATCAAGCGAAGAACTGAGAAAGCAGAGAGGCGGCAACATTATCGTGGTTTGCGTGACGACTCTCTCCACCTCGCAACAACTTATTTGCAAAGAGTATGGCGCTGCAGAGAAGCTCATTCAGCTGTTATTGGCTCTTTTCTGGGAACCGCACAACAGCGCCCCCCACCCAACATTGGCTGAAAATGGCCGAATTGGAGTACTGATGGAATACTGCATTGTGCCGTTGCCTCTCTGGCTCTGCAGCTTCACATGCACTCGCACACCCAGCACTAAGCTCTCGCTGACAACGTCGTTGTCATTATTAGAAGCAACGAGGAAACAAATGTAATGATCGTTTCGTTCATCGCATAGGCTATTTAATTTTAGCCTATTTTAATACAATTCAAATAATCAAATTGTGCTTAGACTCAGGGAATTATTTTCACCGGACATTAAGACCGGAGATATTAAATAAGTCGGACTTCAACAGATTTTGCCGGTCAAAAACCGGTAATTACCGGCTAACGGAAACGCTGATTAGGAGACATGTCTGACATTTCTCCAGATAAGAGAGGCAAGGTGCGGATCATTAAATTGGCCATGATTGCAGGGAACAAGTGTATTGCCATGCTGTGGAAAAGTGCTGAATCCCCCCCCATGTCTATGTGGCTTAGTGAAATCTCTTCGTACATGGCATCAGAGAAAATAATGTTCAATCTTAAGAAAAAACCACGTCTCTTTGATAAATGCTGGGCTGGGTTTAGGCAATACTTAGAACAGATTACATAGTAGGTTGATGATATAGGCTATTATTGAAGCTCCCTTTTGTCTTTCTGAAGGGTATATATTGCAATGAATGATACTGTAAATGTTATTAGTTGCTCTTTGAAGAGAAAAGATGTAATGGTAGACATTTATTTGTTTGGTGTAGAAGTATGGGCACCTGTTAGACGGGTGTAACTGGGTTTACAAAACTCTCAAAATGTGTAAAAAAAAAAGAAAAAACTGAATTTGTCGAGGTCCTAGTCTGGGGGGAGGGAGGGGGGGTCTGGCCGATTTTTTATTTTTTTTTTTCAGGGGGGGGGGGGGGTTAATATGCATCTATTTTTCTGTAACTCGGGGAGGGGGGGGGGGGCAGTTGGCAGCATTTCCTTTTGTATGGTTGTTGAACTGATGCTGTTAAACTGGAAAAAAAAAAAAAAGAAAAAACCTATAAACATATTGTTTAAAAAAAAAGAATGAAAAGGGAACAAGGGAACTATAAAATAAATTGAAATGTAAATAAACAAGGTAAAGATAGAATTGACCGTTGAAATATCAAGATAGGGCCGATATGGGCCGATATAATTTTTTTTTTTTTTTTTTTTTTTTTTTTTATTAAAATGTAATATTATTTTTTCTTTTTACATGTTTTGGCCTTAAATTGTTTCAAAATATCAGTAATTTCTGAAAATAAGTTACAAAAGTAAAAAAAAAAGTATGCGTTTTGGAAAGTAGCTCTTTGTTTGATTATCATAAAAAAGTGTTTTCTGTGCAGAGATGTCGACATCGGTGGATGTCGGTGCCGGCCAGAACAGCAATATTAATGTCGGTTATCGGCATCGGCCACCATTTTCACATCGGTGCATCACTATTCTTTTGGATGTTATAATTTTTTCTTTATTGTTTCTGTCTGTTTAACTGTATTGTCTGAGATGTTTGTAAATCAAAAATGCAAATAAAAATATAAGTTAAAAAAAATTATGTGAATATGTACTGTTGGACTGTGGTGATTCCATGTACGGATAAATAAAATGATGATGATGATGATGATGTCGATCTACTAGTAGCATCAGCAAGCTAACGTTAGCTGGCCCCAGTCCACTAGCAGCATGTCGATCTACCAGCAGCATCAGCAAGCTAACGTTAGCTGGCCCCAGCCCATTAGCAGCATGTCGAAGTAGTAGTAGCATCAGCAAGCTAACGTTAGCTGGCCCCAGTCCACCAGCAGCATCAGCAAGCTAGGATAATAACAACAATACTTCCGGTCCGGTCGGTGGGCTTCAAAATAAAAGTCTAAAACACCGGAAAAGACGGAGCGGTGGGCTTCAAAATAAAAGTTTTGGGAAATAAATTTCTAAAAAAAAAATTCTCTAACCGGTCGCAATAATATCGCTTATCGTGATATTTTCGGGGGCAATTAATCGCCCAGCAAAATTTGTTATCGTGGCAGGCCTACATGGCAGTGTGCGATGATCATCTTCGTGATGTGATGTTCCTTCGGAATGATCGCAGGGTGTTTGACTGCATAGGGGAGATTGGAGTCACAGAGCCTTCCTCCCACCTTGATCACACCATCCATGTCTAGAAAGGGGTTAAGGCGATGCAACTTGTTATGGAGTTGCAGCCGAGAGCCTTTCTTCAGTAACTTCAGTTCCTCTGGATATGTTTGTCTCTGTAGGTCTTTGATTATGAGGCGCTCCGCGTCCTCTCGTTCCATTACTGTGGATAGACCATTAGACTTGTTGATAGACCATTAGACTTTGTTGATTCGTCGCAGGATACGAGCTACTGCTCGAACGGCCCGAGGCCAGGATGAGAGCGCTGACAGCCGATCTGCCAGGGAGTATTGCTCTGTAGTTTCTGTGTTCAGTGTCTGAGCTCCTTTCACTTCCGGGTCTCCTACTGGCAGCTCTGTGACCACCTCTTCCGAGAGGCTGATTTCCCTTTCCCATAAAAACGCAGGCCCATGGAACCAGTTCGATGAGATTAGCTCACTGACAGTGAGGCCTCTGGAAGCGTGATCTGCCGGGTTTTTGTCAGTGGGGACATATCTCCATTGCTGGTGAGTTGTGCTGAGGTGTATCTTCTGAACACGGTTGGCAACGAACCTGTGGAAACGTCGAGCCTCGTTGTTAATGTATCCTAGAACGACCTTAGAATCAGTCCAGAAGTACTCCTCTGTGTCAGCGTATCCGAGCTCCTCCTTCAGCACATTGCTGGTTTTCATTGAGACGACCGCAGCTGTTCATTCTAATCTTGGGATCGTTGTGACCTTTGTCGGAGCAACACGAGACTTCGCCATGACTAGGGCGCAGTGGATGTTTCCTTCTTCATTTCTGAGTCTCAGATATGAACACTGTCCATAGCCAGTCATGCTTGCATCAGAGAAGTGGTGTAGTTCTCGTTTGATGACCCTTCCAAAGTCTGCAGGTGCATAACTCCGGGGTATGTTTATCTTCTCCAAGTTGGCCAGGTCATTTTTCCAACCCTCCCACCGTGGACGAAGTTCTTCAGTCAGGGGGTCATCCCAACCCGTTCCGTGTCTGCACATTTCCTGCAGCACTCCCTTTCCAATGAGTAAGAAGGGGGCTACAAACCCTAAGGGGTCGTACAAAGAGGCGACCACAGACGGCATACCTTGGCGCGTTGCAGGTTGGTCCTTGAGATTGACATTGAACTTCAAGCAGTCTGACTCGATGTGCCATTGGATACCCAATGCTCTTTCTGAAGGTAAGTCATCGAAGGTAAGGTTGAGGTCTTTGATGTCTGATGCATGTTCAGATGATGGTATGCTCTCCAAGACAGCTCTGTCATTGGACACGAATTTGGGCAGCCTAAGACCACCTAGGGCACACAGTTCTCTGGCTTCTTGAGCAAGCCGAATAGCCTGTTCGGTACAGTCCATGCTTGCGACCCCGTCATCGACATAAAAGTTTCTCATAATGAACTGTGAGCCTAGCGGGTATAGGTCTCTGTTCTCCGTGGCCAGGTGCTTCAAGCCGTAGTTCGCGCAACCAGGAGATGATGCGGCGCCGAAGATATGCACCTTCATACGGTACTCTTGAGGCTGCGCGCTGAGATCTCCTTTCTTCCACCAAAGGAAGCGCAGATAGTCTTGGTCCGTTTCACTCACATGAAATTGGTGAAACATCTAATCTACGTCGCACATTAATGCAACAGAGTGTAGCCGGAAACGAAGTAGAACAGCAGATGATCGTTTAGACTGGTTCCCTTATATTTGGCGGAACAGTCAAATACCACACGTAGCTTGTCTGGCTTCTTAGCATGGTAGACACCATGGTGAGGTATGTACCATCTTTCCCCGTCCTTCCCATCATCATAAACTTCTTCTGCATCACCCTTTTCTATGACTTCCTCCATGAACTTGACGTACTGTTCCTTGTACCTTTCATCCTTTGACAGCTTTCTCCTGAGATGGCTGAGCCGTATGATGGCAAGCTGTTTGTTGTCAGGTAAGTTGGGTCTTTCCTTAAAGGGCAAGGGCATTTCGTAGTGACCTTGACTGTCTTTCTTGATGCTGTTTTTTAGTTTGTCTAGGAACAGGATGTCATCCTGGGAGACTGTTTTTCCATCCTCCTTGGCATCCTTGAAGTCGGACTCCAGAACGCGAATGGCATCTGCAGGGGTGACTGGTGGGAGCTCTTTGACCGCGATCCGGAAGCATTCTCTTGCCTGGCTTGGAGTGTCAAGGAGCGGTGAAGAGCACCCCACAATGCTCCATCCTAAATCGGTTCGAACTGCATAAGGTTCATCGTTTCCTCCTGATATTACTTGTCTTGGTGCCATGGCCCTTGAACAGTCATATCCTATCAAGAGACCAACCTCACAATCCTGTAGCGGTGGAATCTCGTCTACGACTGTGGAGAGATGATTCCATTTCTTGGCCGTTTCCTTTGTTGGAATGTGGGTGCGGTTCACCGGTATGCAATCCTTGGTATAGGCAGGAGGAAGATCGATGTGCAGGGAGGAGCTGTAACCTCGTACACGAAGCCCTGAGACTCTGGCTTTTGACTATTGTGTCTCGTCCTATCATGGTAGTTAACTTCAGTTTAACTGGACAGGAGTCTGCCTTTAGAGTGTTACTGACTTCCTGGTCGACGAAAGTGGTGTCACTTTGTGTGTCCAATAGGGCGTAGACCAGTTTTTCCGTTCCTGGCGTGTTCCTTGAGGACACCCACACAGGCACAATCATCGACGTGTTGGTGGCTTGTCCTGCTCCAGCAGTAGTGACTGCCAGTAACGTTGCGGCAGCCTCTGTTTGAACAGCTTTGCTTTGGGAAATGTTTTCCCATGGTGCAGGCCTTTCCTTTCTCACATAGCTGTCATCATGAAGACAAGTGGGATGTTTACCTTCGCAGGTGTCGCAGGAATGTCGATGACCAAATCTCGTGCAGCCATAGCAGAGCTTATTTTCCTTCACAAATTCCCGTCGCTCCGCCAGAGTCTTTGCGATGAACTTGGGACATCCATGTAGACTGTGTTGATTGTCCTGACAGAACACACAAGGGGGCTTTACGTTTCCCTTGGCTGGTCTTTGCCTGTCACTGTCGGCCTCAGTTCGAGTACTGAGAACACACGCCTTGTTCCTGTTTGGGTCCCTGTTTCATTTTTCTGTGCTGGACTCAAGGGTGCGGAAAGCATGGAATGAGGTGATCGGATTGCAAGCGATTTCTGCCTCCATCGCCACGAATGTGGCGAAGTCCTTGAAGCTGGGGAACTCTTGAGTCCTGTTCAAGGCTTCGGTAGTCTTTCTGTTCCAGCTTGACATTGCCCAGTCTGGCATCTTTTGGATTAGCCTTATATTCTCTTCAGTCATTCAATATTTCGAGACTCTTCACATGCCTCATTGCGCCTTGACAGGCGTTTAAGAAGTCTGAAAAGTCTCTTAGTCCCTCTGCATCCTTTGGTTGTATTCTTGGCCAATCTGCGAGCCTGTCTCTAAAGGCTCTCTGTACAACGAAGGCCTGGCCATATCTGTGGTTTAGTTTGTCCCACGCGTCCTTGTAGGCTTCGCTGTCATTTCTATAGAAGATTCCTTCCAGGGTTTTACGAGCAGGGCCCCCTACATACTTCCTCAAATAATACAGTTTATCAGCAGATGAGACGGCTCTTGTGTCAATGAGTGACATAAATGAGGCTTTCCACTCAAGGAACTGGATAGGATCGCCATTAAATACAGATGGCTCTGGAACTGGAAGTCTATTTAGAGCTATGCTATCTTGGAAGGCCTTGGCTAGGGATGATACATTTACATCAGTCGACAAGGTTGAGGCGTTGGGGCGTTGTCTGCTTGCCGCAGAGGAGGCATAGTGAATTCTTTCGGGACTATTTGAATGGACGCTGCCTTCCTGTGTGTAAACTTGCAGCCTGGCCCGGGCTGTCTTCACGTCCTTCTCTGCCTGGAGGCGTACAAGCTTGCGCTTCTCAACTGCAAGCTGCTTTCTTTGTTGCCCCTCTAAATCTTCTAGCTCGCGCTTCTAAACTGCAAGCTTTCTTTGTTGCCCCTCTAAATCTTCTATTTTCTTTCTTCCAGCAACCCTTCATACTCCACCTCCTTAGCGGCAAGATCTGCCGCAGCGTCCACCAGTTTGACTGTCAAAGTGGCGCTGTCATGAGTGATGAATGATTTGTGACTCACTCTCGAGACAGTGGATCCATAGATGGACCGAGCATAGCTGCCTTTAAGCAGTTCTTTGAGACAACATTGTACTTGTTTTCCATCGAATTCTTCTTCAATGTCAAAAATCCTCTCAGAGTACTTTCTTAATCTCTGTTGTAACTGCCTCACATGTATTGATGCAGCTTCTCAGTTCAACTGATGGTGTGTTGTGACCTCGTATTTCTAGGGATGCACCGAATGGGAAATTCTTGGCCGATACCGAAAATAGAAAACAGTTGGCCGAAAGGCCGAAAATGATTAATAGAATAGAATTCTTTTTTACCAATGTTGTGGAACATTATGATTATGGAAAAATATATGATTATGGCAAAACTTAACTTAAATAATAAATAATCACTATTATGGGTCCATAAAACATTTATTCAGCACTTCTGAATGCATACAGCACATTAATTCCATATTTTCTCTGGCTGCCGCGGCGGACATCTGTGCTCTACTGAGCGCACCTTTCTAGTCCCCAGTTGAATGTGCTCTCTTGACGCGGCACAGTAGACGCGCGACATGTATGCTCGAGAAAGATTATATTATCAACGACAGACAGCGTCAATGTGAGAAACACTATCCCCCCCCCCCTCTCGCTCTGAATAATATGCATATTCGATCACTCAGTGATTAACCGCAACGGGGATATAGTAAATAAGGATGTTAAAGACGCATTTAGTGGACGCGTTGCGCGCAGAGTTTACATAGAAACAGCGCTACTCCCGACAGCGCGACATCATCACAACAACACGCGTTAGGTTACAGGTTGTTTCTGTTTCGGTATTGTATTTTCGGTGAAAAAACTCTTTCGGCCGAAAACTTTCGGTAGCCGAAATTTCTGTGCATCCCTAATTTCAAGGTAGGCGCTCAACACAGCCTCTTTCTCTTTCTCTAGAGCTTCGGACATTAATGCCAATTCCCTTTCATTAAGGTCCGACTTGAGCTTCTTTCTTGACTCACGGACTCCAATTTTCCACCTTTCATACGCTGAGGCGAGTTTTCTTTCCTTCCTCTGTGCCTCTTCTTGTTGCTTTTCAAGCATTTTAGAGGTTGGATACCTTATTCGGCCTGAGCGTCGGAGGTGCTCCTCGCCGTCCTCCTGACTTTGACCTTTGAGGCTATTTAGGATTTCTTTTTTGTTTAGAATTTCCTTCTCTATACGTTCCATCTCAGTAGTCTCTAGCGTTTGTTCGAGAGCCACTTCAAGCTTACTAATTTTAAGCTGTAGGCTATCTATTTGATTTTCCAGCTCTAATTATACCACTCAGAGAGAACCAAAACCTAACACATGTGCTGAATGATGAATATTATAAACATTTCCTTTCATTCCCGTGAATAACCAGTTATGTTGCAATTTAGACTGCACATAGTTATCCATAGAAGCATTTTACAGTTTTAAAGGCGATCAGGTAACCAACAGTAGTTATAATCACAGTGCAAAAACAAGGTTTCTATATAAATACCTTTAGTGTGGAGGGTACCTTAGAATTAAGAGGTTCTTAATTGTTGACTTCGATTTCTTCAAACTGTCAATGTGAGCATCAATTGTTCTTATTGAAGATGAATTGTTCCTTTTTAATGAAGTAATTGTTCCATACCTCTGTCTGACCGTCGCATCAAACCTCCAGCCAGCTATGAATGTTCTTGTTGAAGATGAGTTGTACCTTTTTTTATGAAATAATTGTTCCTTTTCCTTTGTCTGACCGTCGCATCAAACATTTAGCCAGCTATCATCACGTGAAGTCCTTTTGTCTACAAGACCCATGGAATGGCGCAGAGTTGCTTGATTAATTGTCCGTTGTCCGTCGTGAGTAGCAACTCAGCCCTGTGGTACGCCGTCGTAGACCAGGCTTCCTCTGTGCAGCGGCGCGGCAGGGATGATGAGGGGCCAGAGCTCTTACTGTAGCATTTCCAAGATGGACTTTACTTCAGACAAAATGAATTCCGTGAGTATGCCAACCATTTATTGACACAAGTTTACATTTACATTTACATTTAGTCATTTAGCTGACGCTTTTATCCAAAGCGGCTTACAAGTTCTGTGCGACAAGACAGCAAGAAGGGTATAACTCTATCAGCTGAGTAACAATGTTCATCAAAGTGTTGCGTGTTACAGTGTGTTCACCATTAGACACCGTAAGAGCTGAAAGTGGAAACAGACATACAGTCATTTGTTTATCCAAACCACGTTTCCAGTGAAAGGTGTAGCACTAGCTAGCATCTTAGCTAGTTCAGCTCAATACATAAAATATGAAGATTGCCAATATAACACAAATAACACGATCCATAAAGAAACACATACCTCTTCGCCTTTTAGCTAGGTGCTAAACAAGGTAAAAAGGGGGGGTTTCCTTCACGAACAGTTATATAAATGAGAGATATCCATTAATTACGTTAGTACTCTATCTCTCATCAACCATTTCTCTGAACCGGCAACATTAACCGGATATCGTTGTTACGCAAGAGTAGCCACAGCGCGAGGGGCACCACCAGTAATTTCAAAATAAAAGACAGCAAAAAAACAATGAAATTTACTTTTTGACTCACCGGCCAGTGGCGGGTAGATGGGAAGAATCTACCCGCCAAGCATATTTCTTACCTGCCAACTTTTTTTTGATAAAAAAATTATTATTATTATTTTATATATATTTTTTTAATAAAATATATATATTATATAATCATACTTGTAGTTGTATTATCTGCGAGACATCGCCACCTCGCTGTCTGCAAACAGTTCCACTGTCTGTGTGTATACTCGAGTGGCCTCCAGCTCCAGCAAGGATTCTCCGGCGCTGCAGCTGGACCCTAAACTCTACATTCAGCATGAAAGGATTCTCCTGCGCTGCACCTGGACCCTATTCAGCAGCCCTCATGCGATGTAAGCCAGGGGCTCGAATATGCATGTTGTAGGACATTGATGTCAGGAGCTAGCTGTAGCTACTGCTGGATGGCGTTGGGACAACGCCTCTGAACTATTTAGTTTACTGGGACATTTTGTAGTGACTAGTGAGCTAACGTGGGCTAACATGAGCTACCTAGCCAACGGAGGTATTATGCACTGGACACTTGCTGGAGCAGTTGTTGATGTCGGGAGCTATCAGTAGCTAGCCGGCTGGATAACGTTACACAATGCCTCATGTATTAAACTAAAAGTGAATAGTTGACTGGGTCATTTTGTAACAGTAGCTAACATTAGCTCACAGAGGTCCCTCTGACTAGACTAATGTCACGGTGACTGTCCGAGGCAATAGCCTCTGTTTACATGCAGCATACAGAAACAGGTGCGGGAGGGGTAGGAGCAGCAGTGCGCGGTGCGCTGCATGTCTGTGCTGAGACAGCGAGTGAGAACTGCGCTAAGAATTGGATCATGATTTTCGGTTTTCACATGACCATTGCCCGCCACACGGCGGGCAGACCTCTCAGTGGGAGGCGCCAAACGTAAAAACTGAGCGCCAATGGCGGGTGGCGGGCTTTAATTTCGCCCCCTGGTTATAAACAGAGGAATTTGGTTCTTTACAGTGTCCAATGAGTTAAGAAGCGATACGAAAAACATAATACACCCAATCAATGATCAAATAAAAACCTATAAGACACTCAATCAATGATTAAATAAAAACATATAAGTTGACATATGAGGAGCAGAGAAGACTGTCAATGGGCTGTGTTGATGAGTCTGATGGCTTGGGGGAAGAAACGTCAGCCGGGTGGCTCTGGCTGTGTGGCTGCGGTAGCGCTTTCCAGACCACATCAGCTGGAACAGTCCATGGTTGGGGTGATTGAAGTCCTTGATGATTTTTCAGGCTTTTTTGACGCACCAGCTCAAAAAAGGTTAGGTTGAGGTCGGTGCAGCTTCCCCTCCAGGCGGTGATTTACACCGTCAGGACGCTCTCTGTTGTTCCACTGTAGAACACTTTCAGGATCTTGGGTGTCATGCCGAACTTCTTCAGCCTCCTGAGGTGGTAGAGGCGTTGATGGGCCTTTTTTACCACATGATTTGTGTAAATGTCCCAGGTGAGTTTGTCGGTGATGTGAACACGAGGAACTTAAAACTGCTGACTCTCTCCACTGCAGCCCTGTCGATGGTAATGGGGTCCAGCTTCTCTCCCTTTCTCCTGTAGTCTATGACTAGCTCTTTGGTCTTGTCCACATTGAGAGAGAGGTTGTTCTAGGGCTGGGCGATATAACGATAACGATAAATATCGCGATATATTTTAATAATCGATATCGAAATAAAATAAAATCGAAAAATGTTGTGACCTGCAACAGGGCAGTTTTAAAACCAG
The DNA here is from genome assembly GCF_963971535.1 of Notolepis coatsorum. NCBI lineage: Eukaryota > Metazoa > Chordata > Actinopteri > Aulopiformes > Paralepididae > Notolepis > Notolepis coatsorum. The sequence goes on along the minus strand of NC_140171.1, from coordinate 168,764,791 downwards.
AGGTGGTGGACAGACTTGTCTTTCTTGCCTGCAACTTAAAGTAATGGCTTTGCTTGTCCAAATGACAATACTGACAAAATTGAGATTTATTTTTCTCTTGTCCATTTATTTTGTTTGCTTTCTAATTTAAAATACAGTTTGAAACCGTCTGTACACAGTAGGCTATGTGTGCTAGCAGAACTAGACTCCAGTCACGAGTCACGGTGCACATGTGCGGTGGTTTGTCCATCAAAAAAGCGCCAAAAGATCGAAAATAAACGAGCAGAGCCAGAACTGTTCAACTCCCCTGGAGCCACAGCCAGCAGAGAAGCCGGTTTACTTTAGCTTTTAAACCAGCTGCAGCCTGAGAACTGAAGTGTGAGGGGATGTAACACTAAAGATGGCGGCAATGACAAAGAATTGCTGCAAAATAAACATACATCTGTTGTTAAAAAAAAATAATAATAATACTTATAACAATTCGATAATTATCGATATCGAGAAATATGATAACATTATCATATCGTTATCGCGATATGATTTTTTTCCATATCGCCCAGCCCTAGGTTGTTCTCCTGGCACCACTTTGCCAGGTTGTCAACCTCCCTGTTTTGTCTGTAGGCATATTGGTTTGTTCAGGCTGAGCAGTAGGTTGCTGTTGAGCAGTCTCTTGATGTGCTTCTCAAAGCATTTGCTCAGTCTGGCGGTGAGAGCAACTGGGCGCCAGTCATTGAGGCTTGTTACCTTGCTCTAATTTGGTACTGGCACAATGTGGGCTAATTTGAAGCAGGAGGGGTCTACACTCAAGGAGAGGGACCGGTTGAATATGTCCGTGAACACCCCAGCCAGCTCCGCCGCGCATGCTCTGATCACCTGGCCTGGGATGTGATCTGGCCCGGCTGCTTTCCTGGTGTTGATGCGCTTAAACTCAGCCTCTGTGACATATTTCTTTCCTCTGCACAACATCCTCAATGCATTTCTGTATGAAACCAGTGATTCCTCCGTGTTTTCCTCAATGTTCCTCCGATGAATCACGGAACATTTCCCACTCCGCATGATCAAAACAGTCTTGTAGTGCCTCGTCCGTTTGGTCAGACCAGATCTGTACTTCCTTAACGGTGGGCGGTCCTTGCTTCAGTTTATGCCTATAGGCAGGATGGAAGAATGGTCTGACGGAGGATGGGCTTGTATGACTTCCTGAATAGGCTGTAACGATGATCCAGGATGTTATTTCCCTGTGCTGAAAGTATTTAGGTAATACTTCACTGCTTGGTTGAAATCTCCAGAAAAAATAAATAACGCACATCCTCCGTTCCTTGGTGCTGAGCCAAACTGTAAAAACAGTACAGTGCGACCATATTGCTCGCATATGCCCCTAGAAATATGTGTGTGCGAAACGAAAAAATCAATTACTCGCACAGTGTGCGAGCAGGGAACAAAATAAGTACCCGCCAACCGCCAATGGCGGGTAGATTTAAGGTTTGGCGACTAACAATGAGAGGTCTGCCCGCCACCTGGCGTGTAGTTCATATCGATACTCTTATTTTGAAAATCCTGTGCCGGTCTCATTTCCGCCCCAAGCGCAACTCCAGTCATAATATCTATGGCTCCGGCAGCTAGCAACGTTCGGTTCATATGATACTCTTATTTTGAAAAAACCCGTGGCAACTCCGCGAGTCATATCCGCCCAGTCCGTGCTGTCTGCTGGCATTAAGAGCAGGGCTACACAGCAGTGCCGATAACCGATTAATTCATATAATTTCCTCTCATCCACTTCTGTCAGCAGCAGTGCACTGCACACAGCAGAGACTATCTTTGCTTCGCTACTACAGAAGGTGAGAGCCGCATCACAGTTATCAACAAACAGGGAAGTCGAGGAGGAGGAGACATGAATAGAATTGATCAACTGGCTAACGATAGTAGCCGCTGGCTAACGTTAGCCAGTTAGCCGTTCAGCTAACGCTAAACTACAGTATCTAACTAACTAACGTGACTCTGCAACACCAGTTCCATTAGTGAGGAAATGGGGGGGGGGGGGGGGTATATTGAAGACGCTTGACAACAGGTTCAAAGATAACTTCACATTTATTGGCAATTCGTTTAATTTTTTATCGCTTCCTCCAGCCAGGTTCAAACTGTGTTGTTCACAAAATTGCCACGGAGCATCAGAACTTCTCTCTCTCTCTCTCTCTCTCTCCGTTCAATCATTTAAAGTGGCCAAACGTTACAATATAAATACTAACTGGATAGTTGATGATAAACATTTAATTTCATTATCTGAAATATTATAAAATCATTAAGTCTGCTATAAGCTATATTGTCTAAAGATTTTATCATTATTTTGTATCGTTGGCACCGTATCGAGATGCGCATCGCATTGGCCTCAGTGATAGAGATGCACATCCCTGTGTCCCTCCTAGGGCTGGGCGATATGGCCTCTAAATGATATCGCGATATATTTTGGCTATATCGCGATACACAATATATATCGTGATATTTTTACATTTCCTCTAAAGCACTTAAGAAAAAAATTTAAAATACAGTCACGCCAACATGATGATTCTAGTAGTCACTGCAACATATGTCTGCATTAAACCATTCTTTATTTATACTGTACGGTAGTCATTAGTGGTTTCTATTAGAACATTTTATTTTGCAAAAGGGGTAAATCACAACAAACAACAAAGTTAAATTTAACAAAACAGTTTTTATTAAAGGAAATTGCACATAAGCTTTTAGCAGCTGATAAAATGAAAATAAATAATGCCACATGATGTAGGCCTACATCATGGACTCCCTGGAAGAAGAGATCTTGTATCTCAATGGGACATTCCTGGATAAATAAAGGATAAATAAAAAAACAAAAACAGAGCTCAATGAAAAAGTGCAGAAACCCCATTACATTTTAAAAATAACATAAATTAAAGTGCACTCTTTGTGCATAATGTCAAACAACAGGTCTGGTCAAAAACGGTAAACAAAAAATTGCTGCATTTTGTGCATGGTTGTGTCCTGTGTGTTTGTGACAACCAGTCAGTACCAACAGGTATCTATTAATGGTACATTTTATTAATGTACACGGTCCCCCTTGAACAAATAAAGTAAACCTAAACAGGTTTTGTGCCAAAAACACAAGCCTATCGGCATCTGGCTTGAGGGCTGCCCGGTGGCATGTAACTATGTTCCCACAGTTACTGAATAATCGTTCCGATGGGGAACTGGTGGCGGGCATACACAGATATTTTTCTGCCACATTCTTCAGGGATGGGAACATTTCCTCATGGGTCTTCCACCACTGTAGGGGATCTGATTCACTGTCAGCATCGACAGACTGCAAGTAGGCAGACAACTCTGTTTCAACCCGCTCTCTCTGTGATGTGGCAGCAGAGGGCGCCGTTGCCCTTTTGAAGAAGCTTCCAAGGGTTTTCTTCTTTGGTGGCTCTGTTGGTGCTTGTGAAGCAGACGGCTCGGATGTGGCCTGGTCAGACAGCATCGCCTCCATCTCTGATATGGCTTTGCACTTGATTTCCTCTACCTTGGCTTCTGCTACGTACCTCATTTTGAACCTGGGATCCAATAAGCCAGCCATGTCCAGCAGGTAGTTGGTGGCAGGGTCATCATATTTGTCACTCGGGTACTCCAGGATGGAGACTTTGATGGACTGGGTCAGTGCAGTGTCATCCTCCTCAATTGCCAAGATGCTGAAGTGGAGGAGATGAAGGACCAGCTTCACACAGGACACTGTGACGACTGTGACGTAGTCCTCACCCGATAATGCATCGGTGAATTCCAGGAGGGGGTTTAGGGCCTTGTGCACTGACTCGAGGACTTCCAGGTCTTGCCAGGTCAGAACAAGATGCCTTGTTTTCTTGTCTGAGGCCAAGACTTGCGAAATAGCTTGCTGCTGCTCCAGCACTCGCTCAATCATTTTGGCTCGGGAACCCCACCTGGTAGGAGACTCACTGATCAGCTGGTGTGCAGGTATGTTCAGCTCTTGCTGTGCTGTGGCCAGGTCTCTCCTCTTCTTCCAACTTAATGAGAAGCTGCTCACAACCTTCTTACAAACGGCAACAGCACGATCAATGCGGGGGTCTCTCATGCTTCTCTCTGAGAATATAAAAACAAACAAGAAGAAATCCAATAATTCAGCTTAACACCAAAAATCATTTTGGCAATAATTTTTTTTAAATACAGCAGCATTGTGCAAAAGTCAGTAATTGTAAAAGAAAATAAATTAAAAAAAAGTTAAGTGAATGAAGATGCTTTCAAAGAATATTAAATTAATTAAAAATCTAAAAGATGTACTAAGAGTAGTCTACTCACTGCCATACATAAAATGATGAATTAACATTTAAGACAATTTATATAAAAACTCTTGGGTGTATGACTTTTGTACAGTACTGTGTTTTCTACAAATCAGTCTCAAATATGTCAGATTTTAAATCCACAGCCAAAAATACACACACACATATACACACTACTGTGAGAAAATAATAATAATTTGTTATAACATCCTACTGGTAAACATAACACTGTAAAAGTGTGTGTACATCATGTGTATTCAATTAATATATTTGTTAAACTTTTTAATTGCATGAAACATTATGAAGTATTCTCTTAGTGTTATGTTTACCAGGTCGTTATAACGTTGCTGATAATAATCATTTTAAAAAGGAGACAAACTCACCAATTGCGAGGTGCAGCCGATGGCCAAAACATTGCAGTCTTTTCCACTTATTGAGGCCCGCAGCTTTGATGATGTTACTGCCATTATCAGTGGTGATACACACTTGACGAGCTTCTCGTAAATTCCATGACAAGAGAGCCTCTTGTAAACCTTGCGCGATGATCTCGCCTGTGGGGTCTTCCGGGAAAAAGCACGTTTGGAGACATGCACTCTTCAACTCCCAGTTGTGAATGTAATGTACCGTTAAACTGAGATATGGCTCACAGGTTCTGCTGGACCACAAATCTGTAGTTGTAGAGAAGTGGGTCGTATTGGTTAGCTGGTGGGTCACCTTTTCTCTCACTTTGATGTATAACTCTGGAAGAGCTTTCGTTGCAAAATATTTGCGTCCAGGCAGGTTATACTGTGCGTCAAGTGTCTTTATAAGTCTTTGAAATCCGGGTTTTTCTACCACACTCACTGGGGCCATGTCTTTGGTTTGGATGTAGTGTGTTACTGCGGCCGTGATTTCTCTCCATTGTTTACTTTTTTTGTCATACGGGATCGCTTTTGAAAATTAAGAAGCCAGAGTAATTTGCATCTGGGCTGGTTGCTTTGACTTTAGTGTGTGGGGCCAGGAGATGTGGACATGCAGAGTTTCAGGCACTCTTCATTTTGTAGTGGGTGTATTTTTAAATGGTGGAACAAATTGGTGGTACTTTTGTGGCAACGGGTTTGCTGCATATTTTGCAGGTAACCGTTGTTTGTTCAACATCTTCCTTGCGGTAACCAAACCACCGCCAGACGGATCCAGTACTGTTCTTTTTTGGAACCAGTTCATCCGCCTCGGCAGTGGCACCTCCATCTTCCATTGCCGTTTCAGAATAAATAAAATAAATAACTCGCTAAACTCTTCTTTCACGCTCTCAACTTTCCTCATTCCCTCTCCTCCAAACATGTGGCCGCTGACTTGGCACCGCCTCTCTGTGTGTGTGTGTGTGTGTGTGTGTGTGTGTGACGTAGAGTGGGCGGGCCGCGGGTGTGTGAGAGAGGAAAGCAGCAGTCTGCACTCTGCAGCGCTTCTCGAGGAAAGCACCGCGGGCGGCGCCATATAAACTAATACTCGATGTTCGCAATATAGTACAGTACTACATCTCGGGTAGAACAATCCACGATACATCGAGTATACTCGATATATCGCCCACCCCTAGTCCCTCCCGACCCTAAAACTATTAAAGCTGACTCATTCCTTCAGTCCACTCAAAATTATGCTAATATTCCTTATGTTGTTTATGATATTAATTGAAAATAGCATATCGCTGCTGGCGGGACAAAACCTCCTAACTCCATATATATATATATATATATATATATATATTTTTTTATTATCAACTCGGTAGATCATCCTCCATGTGTGTGTGGTTTTACAAAGTCTACACAAGCGAGTCAATCTATGAAAAAAAAGCACTTAACCCAAAAATAATTGATACAAAAGGTTTTTCGATGGATTCCGATAGTATTGGGCGTGCTAAATAACATACTAAAAGTCGACTAAAATCCACCCCCCCGAAAGCCGCCATTTCCAAGATGGCGTCCCAGATGGCGGTGGAGATATTAAAATGGCTATATCTCAAATTGAGAATATGGTGCAAAGGATTTCTCAACTGATTCTGGTACCTCTGGGCATGTTCACTAACATACTAAAAATCTAGGAAAATACACCTTCCAGAAAGGCTTAATTTTCAAGATGGCGTCCAAAATGGCGGCAGACCAAGCTTAAAATGGCTATATATCTCAATAGAAAAATATATATAACTATGATTTTTCACTTGATTCTGGTACCTCTAGACATGCTTGTGAACATACTAAAAATCTAGGAAAATACACCTTCCGGAAAGGCATCATTTTCAAGATGGCGTCCAAACTGGCGCCCAGGAGCTTAAAATGACTATACAAATACAAAGCTTACTAAAAAAGGTGTTTGCACTCTCCAGCTCTCAAGCTAGCATAGTTGAAGCCTTCTTTTTGACCATTATAGTTGTTATAGTTAGAGGTGTTTGCACTCTCCAGCTCCCAAACTACCATCGTTGAAGCCTTCTTTTTCTGAATCAGTTTGTAACAAGATGGTTGATCTGCTTTGGGAGTTATCGTTCAATTTCAAACAGCCTGCACCTGGTTGGCAGGGGATGATGCACATTATTCATAAGGGAGATGAACATCCAGGGCAGTCTTCAGTGAGATACTTACCAATGATAGACATGTACTCCGGAGACAAAACATGCATTCTGTCAACACTGGAGTTCATTTGTGGTCTGGCATCCAAACAGTAGTTACATTTGACCAACCCCTATATTGGAAAGCAGCAGAGATACTCCTAGATTCACCACAGTGCAGTCACCTCAAGTCCTTTGTCCTGCTCCTAGGAGGATTTCACACATTTATGAATTTGCTAGGAGCAATTGGTACACTGATGGACGGTACAGGACTTAAGGACATTCTAGGGGTAGTCTATGGGGAGAACTCAGTAGCCCATATGATGACAGGCAAATCAGTTCAGAGAGCATTCCGTGGCCATCTTCTGGTTGACAAATGTCTTAACCGCATGATAATATCAGAAATGGTAGATGATAGTCATGAATTTGCAGCAATGGTTGAACAGTCTGAAGCAATGTATACCTCAATAGTTAAGGGTGAAATGCCATTGGAAACAGTGTTCACATCAGAGACTAGGGCTGGGCGATATGGAAAAAAATCATATCGCGATAACGATATGATAATTTTATTTTATTTCTCGATATCGATAATTATCGAATTGTTATAGGTATAAAAAAAAGTAATTTTTTTTTTTTTTTTTTTTTTAACAACAGATGTATGTTTATTTTGCAGCAATTCTTTGTCATTGCCGCCATCTTTAGTGTTACATCCCCTCACACTCCAGTTCTCAGGCTGCAGCTGGTTTAAAAGCTAAAGTAAACCGGCTTCTCTGCTGGCTGTGGCTCCAGAGGAGTTGAACAGTTCTGGCTCTGCTAGTTTATTTTCGATCTTTTGGCGCTTTTTTGGTGGACAAACCACCACATGTGCACTGTGACTCGTGACTGGAGTCTAGTTCTGCTAGCACACATAGCCTACTGTGTACAGACGGTTTTAAAATGTATTTTAAATTAGAAAGCAAACAAAATAAATGGACAAGAGAAAAAGAAATCTGAATTTGGTCAGTATTGTCATTTGGACAAGCAAAGCCATTACTTTAAGTTGCAGGCAAGAAAGACAAGTCTGTCCACTGTCTCTGGTTTTAAAACTGCCCTATCAGAGACCCTCATTACAATAAATGAAGAGCTGGGAAAAAGGAAGATGGAACTGTGTGCTAGATCCAAAACTAGTCAGTTGTGGCTAAATTACCAACACATGTTAGAAGTTGCTAGGTCACTGATAACAGCAGATCGCACAGGTTCCTGGCTTTTGCACCTACGCGCTGTTTCTGAATGCATGCCGATATTCGCTGCGGCTGGGCATTACAATTACTTGAAATCGGCACACTTTTATGTCCAAGAGATGAGTCAGCTTCACATCAACCACCCAGATGTCTTCAGACAATTTGAAAAGGGTTTTCATGTTATCCGTCGCAGCAGCCAATCATGGGCAGGCCTCAGCTCAGATCTTGTAATCGAAACAACATTGATGAGGTCATTGAAGACTACAGGAGGGATGACACATGGAAGTGGAATGACCGACAATCAGAGATCCCTTTGGACAATGTCAAAGGGCATAACATCAGAGTATAACACCGCAATGCAGGAGTTCTCAAACCAGACATACACAACATCAGAACAGCACAAGGATTCAACAGAGGCAAGGATGAAAAGGGATGCTGCTGACCTGGAGAAGATCACTTCAAAACTTGCTATATGTTCACCTTTCTCTCCAGACTCTTCTTTAAGGAATGTTGTTACAGGTGTTGTCGCTGAGGATGGAGTGAACGTGCATGATTATGACTCTGTTGGACGCAACATCATGCACAAAATGATCGGACAGCCGGCATTCACATTTTCATTTAGTAGAAAGGATAAAGCCATAACCCTTGGACAAAAATCGTCTACCAAGGTTGCTCCTGATCGAATCATTGATTCTGCACTTCTTTTTCAACGTTTCCTTATAGTCTCCCAAACTGGAGAGCTGTCATTGGAGGAGGTTATGCGTTACGAACTCAGTCCTTTCCCTCCTGCCCTCTTTGAAGCCGGAAACGTCTTCCGCAAAGCTGATAAACCACAACTAGCGCACGCGATCTGTGATCATGCAAGTGATGCAATCCTAGATTCTGTACCAGAAACGGAGCATTATGTTCTTGATGGTGGTTCACTCCTTCACCGAATACAATGGAAGCACGGACAAAGCTATGGTAAAATTGCACAGTCATATGCAGACTTCACCATCCAACATTATGGCTCAGCTACAACCATTGTGTTTGATGGCTATGAGGATGGGCCATCCATTAAAGACAACACACATCAAAGAAGAGGAAACAATATTCATCCCATTGTCAACTTCACTGCTGAGACAGAGTTCTCAGGTAAGAAGGAGTTCCTGTCAAGAGATCTGAATAAACAGAAACTGATCCACATGATGAGTGATGAACTGAAAGAACGGGATTGCACTGTGGTCAATTCACTTGGAGATGCTGATGTAGACATAGTAAGGGCCGCAGTGGGATCATCTCTTCTTCACACCATGACGCTGATTGGAGAAGATACTGATCTCCTCGTCTTACTTTACTATGCACAGAGAGATAGCAAGGGCCTTTATTTCAGATCAGACAAGTCGAAAGCTGATGGCAGTTTTAAAGTGTACGCCATAAACCATTTGAAAGAAGTACTCGGACAGGATGTGTGTTCTCAGTTGCTGTTCATCCATGCTGTGACTGGCTGTGACACAACTTCTCGGATCTTCGGAGTTGGCAAAAAGACAGCATTCCAAAAACTTGTAAAAGGGGATCCTGTCCTTCAGGCTTGTGCCAATGCATTCACTGTACCAAACCAGACAACAGATGTGATCGATGACCTTGGGTGCCAAGCAATGGCTGTCTTTTTTGGTGGAAAGTGCACAGATTCGCTTGCAAAAATGAGATATAACATTTTCAGCAAGAAGGTTGTCTCAGCTTCATCAACGGTAACGCCTGAACGTCTACCACCAACTGAATCTGCTACCAAATTCCACTGTCGTAGAGCATACTACCAGGTCATGGTCTGGATGGGAACAGATGATGGTATAGATGCTCTAGACTGGGGCTGGAACCTGCAGGACAATAGATTTGTCCCACTCATGTCAACAATGAATGCTGCTCCAGACAGTCTCTTGAAGGTCATTCATTGTAACTGTACCACTGTTTGCAAGACACTTCGCTGCTCATGCAGAAAATATGGACTACCTTGTACTACTGTCTGTGGACCATGTCAACTTCATGAATGTGACAATCCACATAACAAGTTTCTCCCAGAGGATCCTGAAGATGATGATGAGTAGGCCTAAAGACCACAATAAGTGGGTCATTTATTTTGTGTTCAACACCAAAGCCAGCTTTCTAGGTTGAATATAATAACCAATTTTAATTTTAGCCAAAATAAGCTACAGGCAGCCATTTTGATGATGCAAATGATGCATTCCTAGCAGATATATTTAGCTAGATATTTTGCTCGTTATTAATGTATAGAGGTGCCAGAATCAGTTTATAAATCCTTTAGAAATGTTTTCCCATTTGAGATACAGGCATTCTAAGCTCCCAGTCGTCATTTTGGACACCATTTTGAAAATGAAGCCTCTTCGGAAGGTGTATTTCCCTAAAACTTTAGTATGTTCCTGAGTATGTCTAGGGGTACTTGGGGTACCAGAATCAAATGACAAAATCATTTATATAATTTTTATATTGACATATATATAGCCATTTTAAGCTTGGCCAGCCGCAATTTTGGACGCCATCTTGAAAATGAAGCCTTTCTGGAAGGTGTATTTCCCTAGATTTTTAGTATGTTAGTGAGCATGCCCAGAGGTACCAGAATCAGTTGAGAAATCCTTTGCACCATTTTCTTAATTTGAGATATAGCCATTTGAATCGCCCCGGCGCCATCTGGGACGCCATCTTGGAAATGACGGCTTTCGAAGGGGTCGATTTTGGTCGACTTTTAGTATGTTATTTAGCACGCCCAATACTACCAGAATCCATTGAAAAACCTTTTGTATAAATTTTTTTGGGGTTACACCATATATTGACTCGCCTACAATGGGAAAGCATTAAACCAATCATCTGTCTAAACCTCGTAACTCTATTCGCCCTCAAATCTGTGTTTGTTTTTTTCATCTGCTGAAAAGTTGGGTTTTTGGAGTTATGAGTTGTCCCGCCAGCAGCGATATGAGAGTATTATATAGTAATAATAACACATGGCGATATACTAAAAAGCTATTTATAATTTTTGGCTGGTAAAAAATCTGCCTGGCTGGTAGGGATGGGTACCCAATTCGGTACTTTTGAGGTACCGAACCGAAACACGTCGGTACTACCGAGTATCGAATCAAGTGAGATACCAAAAAAAATAAAATTACTTTTTTTTTTAACTTTTTTTTTAAACTTTTTTCTTTTCATGTCAACGTTCACACGCACAATATATGCTTACCTAGGATTTGACTTGATTCAACAACAAAGCAGTCGGAGCAATGGCAAGCCGAAAACTGTCGAAATTGTAGTTATTTGAAGTTTGGATTTTTTTTCCACAACTGAGGTAGGTCAATTAAATTTCTTGAGACTAAAGTACCGAAAAAAGGTACCGTTGGGTACCGGTATCGATTCACAGGTACCGGTATCGGTTCAAATGTGAAAGGTACCCATCCCTACTGGATGGTCGTTTTTAAAATCTACCAGCCAAATGGCTGGTAAGTCAAAAAGTAAATTTTGTTCCCTGTGTGCGAGTGAAGATTACAGCCTCAATCGTGCTTTTTTTCTCCGCTGATAATCGTTCAAAAACTACAAGTCCCACATTGCACTCAAGCCAACGGTCCAATCACAGTAGAGTGACGTGACTGGTTTCGAAAAAAAAAAGGAAATGACCAATCGGAAGCTCTCATTTTCTCTTTTACTTCCTGAATGTCCGCCATTGCGATATGCGAGCGTTTTCCGAGACACAAGTAACAAGTTAATGTAATATTCTAGTCTTAGCAATAGATTTGAGAACACCTAGATTTATCGATAGCAATAGTAATATAATGTTAAAGCAACAAAACGAATGCCTTGCTTTGTTAATCATAACGTTGATGCAGTAGCGTATGTCGTTGTGTTGGCTGTAACTGACATGAGAATAGCAACACTGTGTACACATTAAAATTGCGATAATCGATTCTAACATTTTCAAATCGATGCAGTTGAATTTTCCCCTTAGGATCGATGCATTGCGATGCATTGTTACACCCCTACACCAAAGTAACTGGCCCACTGTGTATGTGTGTACACTGTACAGCTAACTTGGCTAGCGTTATCAACAGCAGAGGTGGGCAATAGGGTCCAGCTGCAGTGCCGGAGTGCAAGCGGTGTCACGTAATTGTCAGAATCGACTGTCAATCAATGGTCTACCTGACACGCAAACTCATAAACAATGTTTCTGTCCTGGAGGTGTACAGTATTTCAATAGGCAACCCTGAAAGGATTATTTTTCTAGAAGAGCAACACTAGCTCCCCCCTCTACTGATGGCCCTGGTGGTAATGCCAGTGTCTCCTTTTTGTTCAATGTCACTGCCTTTCTTATTAGGCCTAGTTGTTGGCTACAACTTTGCCACAGTAGGCATTAATCACTTAATAGTTCAAATGTCTGTCATTCCCGTTTGCACATGCAGATACACACACACAGTGGGCCAGTGACTTTGGTGGTATGTGCTATTGCACAGATGTTTCTCCCGTTTGCACATGCACGCACAGTACAAATTTCTTTAAAAAAATTAAAAAAATAAACTCTTGAAATATTTTCACTGTGCTAAATATTTTTGGGTGCTCCTGAATTTCTTTGTGTGCTCCTAAATTTCTTCATTTAGGAGAACATGTGCTCCTTGGGGAAAAGGTTAGCGTAGAGCCCTGTTACATGAATCAAAGCAGGGCTTGCAACTCACTTTTGATGCTCCAAGGTGTTTTAATTGTGACAAAAAATAGCAGATACAACATTTCGACCCTTCCGGTCTTTTTCAAGTATGAACACAACAGAAAATTGCATATTTGAATAAATTAGCTATCAGCCCCACCTGGTGATCAGGGGCGGTACCAAGACTTGCATGATTTTCTTATACATTTTAGACATGATTTATTAACAATTAATCTTTTACATTTGACATTTTTTAGAAAAAGATTTTTTTGAGAAATATATATATATTAAACACAGTATTAGACATGATTTATTGCATCTATAGACAGCAGTGTGTAAAGTAGGGCTGACCTTCGAATTCTTTTTTTGGCAATCGAAGCTTCGGGGCCGAGCTTTGATTTTAATTAAGCTTTGAATAATTTTTTTTTATTATTTTTTTTTATTTTTTTTTATCTATCTTATGTTGTGGGACTTGTCCAGCACTTTGGTAAACTTTGTTGTTTTTAAATGTGCTCTATAAATAAAGTGGATTGGATTAATGAATTAAGTAGCCCCTTTCGTGACTGTGACGCAGCCAACACGGCTGTGTGATTTAATTCAAGGTGGATCGCTGTTGTCGTTTGAACAACTTCAGATTTCATGGGAACTACCAATCCCCCAAATCAAGAATGTTTAAGATGAATGAAGTAAGATTTTGATTATTTGAAATATGGCCTGTGTAGACTAAACTATGCACAGAATTATGTCAGTCTACAAGGTCCGGATTCTACATGGTCCGGCAATGTAGACCTTGTAGACTCCACTACAGACCAATTATCAGTGAATGTTCATGCATTTTTAAGAAGGGCTACTTCCACAAAAAAACAAAGAACTCACCAAAACATCTCAGTAGCACCTTATCTAAATGTTCTATTTCATATTTATTTATGTATTGCATGCATTTCTACATTTTATTTCCTATTTTGTTTATTCATCCCAGTATCTTTCTTTCTTGTGTGGAATTCTACAAGGCATTTACATTCACATTTACATTGAGTCATTTAGCTGACGCTTTTATCCAAAGCGACTTACAAGTTCTGTACGACAGGTCATCAGGAAGAATACAACTCATCAGCTGAGTAACAATATTCATCAAAGTGTTGCGTGTTACAGTGTAGGTTAGTTTATTAGGACAAGTGCATGACAGTAAGGTTAGTTAGGGTTAGATTTTTTTATTTTATTTATTTTATTTTATTTCAGATAATGGTTGAAGAAGTGCGTCTTTAGTCGACGGCGAAAGATTGGACGGGATTCGGCTGTCCTAACTGGGGTGGGTAGTTCATTCCACCATTGTTGGGCAAGGACTGAGAATAGGCGTGTAGGTTGTGTATGTGTTTGAGGATGATATCCTTCAAACGGGCAATAGTGATGATATAATTTGGGCAGTGCTGAGCTGGGTTCCTTTCCTCCAGTGTATTTGTCCCCCGGCCCCACTCAATGGCCCCATGCACACACACACACGCACAGAAGTAAAAAAAAAAAAAAAAAAAAAAAAAAAAAAAGTTTGATTTTATTTATTTTTTTTACTTCGATTTTTTTTTTAATGTTCGAAGCTTGTGCCATCGAACGAAGCTTCGAAGTATTTAAGACAGCCCTAGTGTAAAGTACTTTCTTTTGGACCCGGTCCAGGTCCTAGCCACTGAAACCAAAAAAAACAAAGTAACCCAGAATGAAGACTATCTATTGACTGTCTCCCTCTATTGGTTTATTTACAAATAAGGCCTAATGTAGGGCGGCTGGGTAGCGCAGCGGACTAAGCGCCTGCCTACCACCGCAGAGACACTGGTATCGAATCCAGCTGTCAGCGGTACCTCCGGCTTGGTCGGTCATCCATACTAACCAATTGGCAGTGTTAGCAGGTGGGAAGCCGGCGGCGTGTGTATCCTGGTCGTTGTAAACAGTTACTCCTACAGGTCGGTCGGGGCGCCTGTTCAGCGAGGAAAGGAACTGGGGGGAAGTATTGTGAGCCTCCCACGCGTTACTCTCCCCCAGTGAGAGTCCTCGCTGTCAGGTGAAAAGAAGCGGCTGGCTGACTCCACATGTATCGGAGGGGACATGTGATAGTATCTATGAAGAAAACTCATCTGTACTACAGATTCTACAGATCCTGTAGAGCTGGCTGATGGGTAAACTGTGTTTTTAATTTTTTATTTATCTCCAACCAAGATGAAAGCAGTCTCTGGGTGTTTACCTTCTTTGCTGCTGATTGTTCTGGCATGGAGTCTCCTCGCCCAGCCATGTCTCCGTCAAACATATGATGTTGCAGTCCTTCGTTTCTTGTTGGAATGATATCCTTGCTCTTAGCTTGCACAGTTTATTATCCAGAGAGTGTATAGAATAGAAATACTTTTATTATCCAGAGGGAAATTTGACACTGCAAATCGCTCAACATTTAAACATTTAGACAGAACAGGTCATGAATAAGAATAACGTATGGTTATTCTATAACCCTAGTTATATGAGTATAGCGAGGGCTCTGCTCTTAGTGGAACTATCCCTTTATCCACTCTAATAATGAATAATTTTCTCCACATTCACACACCCATCCGCCTGGCCACACCCACATCCGCTCCTCTATATAAGCGGGGTCGTGGCCACACCATCAGCTCCTTCCCAAGTCTTTCACCACCGAAGGCGAAGACCACAGGGTCCTCAGTGAGTCAGAGCAGAGCGCTCGCTATACTCATATAACTAGGGTTATAGAATAACCATACATTATAGATCGTATAGCTTACGCTCTGCTCTTAGTGGAACAAGATGTACCCGCTGAGGCCCCCCACAACCATCGGAACCGCGGAGGACCCGAGCCCCCTGGACCCCCCCCTAGTGGAGGACGGGAGGGAATCAGATCCGACTGTGCAAAGAGGGTTTAGCACCTCAAACGCACAGGGTGAGCAGACCGTGGGACTTACCTTCACTCAGAAGGACCCGCGGCCACTCGGGAACAGACGGGAAGCAAAAACACCTCAGTCACAGCCCCCAATATCACGGGGTCGAAGGTCAAGAACCCAACCCCGTGGCAAGGCCGTAGCAGCGGAGCGCAGAGGAGGTCCCAGCCCTAGGACAACCTGAGGGCCAGGACCCCCCAGGCCCGGAGCACTGCGGACTAGACAGGCGCCTAAAGGGTCTACTGTGAGAACAGTATCCCGGCGGAAGGGGTGTTCGGTATGCTGTGCACCATGTCATAACCCCCACAAACCCGACCCCCCAATCCAGCGGGGTCGAGGTTCAAAGAAGAGGCTGACACAATTGGCAGACGTCATGAACGATGCGGGGGCATACTCTCGGGCAGACGGGGTCAAGCCCGGCCTCAACCCGAGAGTAGACTCTGCTACCAACACACCGGGGAACCAACCACCCCCCTATGTTTAGTTTAACAAGAGGCGTTTGTTCCCTTAACCCACAAAGAAAACTCAGAAACATAACTGCGTGTATACACAGGCTATACACGCAGCACAAGTGTTTCAGTTTTCAAAGGGTTAACCCAGGCCAACAGGTCGATGAGAATGAGTTCGGACCTGGGCCCGGCGGACCGGGACCTACACAGGGATGCCTAGAGGAGTTGACGACAACCTCCCCGACAGCCCCCTCCCAGCCCCGTCCTAGCAGGGAGGGAGGGGTGAAACAAATGTAGAAGGACCAGGCCCCCTAACACAGCGCAAGGTACAACACAGTATGGACCAAGCACGACACTGTTAGGGGTAACTCGTAGTTGCATACACATGACACACACATCCATGACATCAATCCCCACGATGCCCGGGCCGACCCGGCATTTCCCCCCCCGGAAAAGCACAAAGTCCTTCGGGGTACCAGAACAGCAGATCTGCGCCCCGGCGGATAACGGGTTAACTGACCTGGTCCGGCGCGACCAGAACCAGTCCCACGTCCTAGTCATGCAGCCATCCCCAGTCCTAAGAGGGGGGTAGGTACTAGTGCACTGCAACCTTGCCCAGGCCCGACGGGGCCCGGCCCGGCCCGGCGGGTTCGGGCTGGGTAGGGCTTTTTTTTTTTAAATAAATAATTCGGGCTCGGCCGGGCCCGGGCACTGCCTTTTTTTTTTCTTTTTTTTCTTTTTTTCATATAACTAGGGTTATAGGATAACCTTTGTTTTCATTAAGTTTCTCTTTCGCGCAAGCTGTCATCAGAGAAACATTTGGATGTAATTACCGCAGCGCGCAGGGAGAATTCAGGGGACAACTCGATTGGTTGTGTTGGAATATAGCCAGTTGGCGAACGTTTTAATTTGTTCTTGGATGTATGTAGCCGGTTGGCGAAGTTTCGTTGTTAACGTTGTTCAACGTGTTGCTGACGTCAACAGCAAAGTGGTGAGTGATGTTTATTATTTGCTGGGTCGCTGCTGCCCTGTTTTGTTGTGCTTTTCATTATGTTGCTCTGCTCGAAATCTGATTTCTGTTTTCTGTTTGTTTGTATAGTTTGTATAGTTCATATAAAACCGTGTTTCTAATTTTTAAAACAAATACAAAAAAATATATATTTTAATAATAATAATAATAATAAAAAAAAATCTGGTTTTCACGCGGGCTAGGGCTTAAAATATTATTTACAGTCTGGCTTATTTTCGGGCAGGGCCTGAAGTTCACGGGCTCGGGCAGGGCACAGGCTTAATTTCAAGGCCCTTGCAGACCACTAGTAGGTACGCGTGTCGATCCAAAACATCACAGAGGGCGCCACCAAGACGGTCATTACGCGAACGCACTGCGCCTGGTGGCCCACCCCATGGGCGTGAGACCCCTCCGCCAATGTTTTGATCTACTCCGTCGTCTCCCCGCGGAGATGCACGTGAGCTGTCGAGACAAACCTAGTGCACTGGCGCTCGGTAGAGATGAAAATCTCCTTCCCAGCCGCCTGCATAAAAAACGCTGTTTCTATGTCCTCCGCCAATTGGGCAACCAAGGCGCGCCAGCCCATAAAGTGGTTCCACATGGAAGCACCCAGGGCCAGCGCTATATGCACATCGAGAACCCGAAAACACATCAATGGTGAATTCTTTTTTTTTTTGATCCACTTTTTCTCCCATTTTTCTATATTTTTCTCCCATCCCAATTTCGTATCATCCAATTTCAACCCTCCCCTGTCACGAACGCTGTTTCTTGCCTCCCACAAGCCGGCTGCAATGTGGACTAAGTCATACATAGCACAAGTCCCCTCCGGTACTTGAGGTAACAGCAGTCGCATCTTTTCACCTGCGCAGCTCGATCTATCAGTGTCGAGGAGTAACGCGTGGGAGGCTCACGCTGCCCCCGACACTTCCTGATTCTACTGCGCAGGCGCACCAACCGACTTGTAGGAGTCGCTTGTTCACAACGTTCGATCCCCACCCTTCAGTTTTCCCTCCCCGTAATACGGCCAATGTGTATTACTGCGGACGACCAGCCAAACTGAAAAACAATGTGGAGAGCTGGATTCGAACACGCGAATCCTAGCGTCTCCACACTGGTGGCGAGTGCCTTAGACCACTACACCACCTAGCCGCCACATCAATGGTGAATTCTAATAAGAAACACCAGACAACGTTCCCTCCATGCTGTCTGGGATGAGCAGCAGGAAGCCGGTCTATAAGACACAGACACGGGTCTCATATGATGCGTCTGAGGGTAACCCCGTCAATTCCGCTCTTCACATAAGAGGGGAAGACAGAAGTTCCCCCAGAGAGACCTCTACGTGAGTAACAATTGAAAAGGATATATAATAATTGGGCCAAGTGACCAACGGCTAGGGATGGGTACCTTTCATATTTGAACCGATACCGGTACCCAACGGTACCTTTTTTTCGGTACTTTAGTCTCAAGAAATTTAATTTACCTACCTCAGTCGTAAAAAAAAATCCAAACTTCAAATAACTACAATTTCGACAGTTTTCGGCTTGTCATTGCTCCGACTGCTTTGTTGTTGAATCAAGTCAAATCCTAGGTAAACATATATTGTGCGTGTGAACATTGACATGAAAAGAAAAAAGTAAAAAAAAAAAAAAAAAAATTATAATTTTTTTTTTTTTTTTTTTTTTGGTTTCTCACTTGATTCGATACTCGGTAGTACCGACGTGTTTCGGTTCGGTACCTCAAAAGTACCGAATTCGGTACCCATCCCTACCAACGGCCCAACACACACTTCAATAGAGAGCAGAGCAGAAAACAAACGGTTTTCAAATGCATCGCATCATCCAACCTTGACAATGACAGCGGTCTGCAGCACAGAGCCTGAAAACTCACGGATGTCTCATGGCCAATAGGAAAAAACGCGCCCAGTGACGTATTCCATGGCCGAGGGGAAATCCCATGACCCACCCATCCTAATATGGGGTGGAACCAGGGAACCCCCTCCCTGTGACGCGCTGATCCCTCAGCCGACAGGGAGATTGACAGGCAGGAGGCCCAACCTCCTGGCCAATCAGTAAAAGGGGGAGGGGTTTATCAGCCCACCCCTCATGACCCCTTACCCCCGATACGATGCAACAACAAGCAGCGCCATGACACCAGTCGTAGCGCGCCACATGAAAGCGCATATACCTGTTAGGGTAACAGCTTTACATTCTGCACGCCAGCCACAGACGGTAACCTCGTTTGTGCAAAAAACGGGCTTTATACATGGCTCAGGCTTATGTGCGAACTTGCCACCTGCATTTTTACACATTTACCCTAAAGTAAAGAAAAAAACAACAGACCAAAGAGAGGGCCCAAGGACCTTGGTACAATAGCTATATATGTAAAACTTCTGCAGGCTAACACGCAACCCAGTTGTGGACTCAAAGCCATGTTTACCTAACGTAAAACATGAACACACACAACCCCCTTCATACAATAAAAAAGGCAAAAGCTCACTCTTGCTACTGCAAGAAGAACGCCATCTTTTATGACGAGAGAAGACATAAGTCTCGACCAAGTACTAGCTACAGGCCTTGCTAAGACATACATAATAGTCAAGTCAAGAGTCAAGTCAAGAGTTTTATTTGTCACGGCATACAAGTATACAATGAAATGCGGCTGATCTTGCCCGCAACGATGTGCAATACAGTAGTAACAACATATAATATAATCCAATAAAACAACTAGGGGTGCACCGATATGAAAATTGGCCACCGATACCGATTGTTCAACTAACACAATCGGCCGATACCGATACTTGTGGCAAAAAATAAGTATTTATAATTTTTTTTAATATTTTTTTTAATATATATATATATATATATATATATATTTTTTTTTTTATGAAACTACTGTATATTTGTATGTGTGTTTGTATTTGTAGGCCTCTTTACTTACTTAAAAAAAGGAAACCTCAAGAAATATGTTTATGGTATCACTATCCCTCTCCCAGTATCGTCTGGGATACTATTTTCTCAACCAGAGCTTTCAACCAATGCAATGGAACCATTCTGGCGGCCTGCAGCGGGATACTATTCTCTCAACCAGAGCTTTCAACCAATGCAATGGAACCATTTTGATTGACAGTCGATTCGGCCAATTACGCCACACCTTGGTTGTGTTATTTGCATTGAACAGCTAACCGAAAGCTAGCGTTAACTAATGTTAAAGGTT
Organism: Notolepis coatsorum; assembly: GCF_963971535.1. Lineage (NCBI taxonomy): Eukaryota > Metazoa > Chordata > Actinopteri > Aulopiformes > Paralepididae > Notolepis > Notolepis coatsorum. Next base: position 168,744,437 of record NC_140171.1, on the reverse strand, counting down.
TAGCCATAACGTTAGGTTGGCTAAAGTTGGGGCTATTCATAATCCAGCAATAATGGCTGCAGACCTGCAAGCAAAGTACAGCAAGTTGGCAAAGGAGTATTCCAACGTAAATCACATTTTCACCAGTAACGTTAGTCTTCTGCCTCCCGGTAGCTCATGCTAGCTCATGTTAGCGTCGTCACTGAGCGACCACCTCGCGTACACAATTAATGACATGTTGCGGACAGCCATATCAGTGACAATGTTTAGCTTTTAGTGCCAAATGATAAGAGTCTGAAGCGGAGTCTCAAAAGAGAATGTTGAATATTTAGTAGTAACTTTGAGTTTGGGTACGGAATGAGCAACGGAATGGAACTGAGCTATGAACGGACCCGGAGTAATGCCTTGCTGCTATGGGTAATAATAATATGCTGATTTTATTGTCCGTGTAACACTAACTATATAACGTTAATGCCACAAAATGAATGCCTTGTTAATCATAAGTAGTAACTTTGATGCAGTAGCTTGTGTGTGTGTGTGGGGGACGGCGGGCGTTGTGCAGGTAGGTCACGAGTGATTTTTTTTTTTTTGCCTTTTGACGCTACACAAATTGATGGTTATTTATCGGCGACTGCTATCGGTACATTTGAGCTTATCGGCCGATAGGCCGATAACAGTCAACAAGGCACTTATCGGCCGATACCGATACCCGACCGATATATCGGTGCACCCCTAAAAACAACATTGTGCAATAAACAAGTAACATAGTAGGGCATATCGGTATTTGTACATAAGTTATTTACAGAGCATGGAGGACATGCTAGGTCCTTTGGTAGTGCAATACACTGTTAGCTACGTATGAGGCACTGGGTCTTTCTGTACATGCTATTTTATACAATCTCAGGTTATACTATACTATTTTTAAAGTGACCTTTCCTTAGTGGCCATAAGTGTGGGCGTGTGCAGCATGAGTGTGTGCTTGCTCATGTTAAAGTGGCTGCTAGTGTGTGAGCGTGTACAGTGTGTGTGTCGTGTGTGTGCTCATGTGTGCTTGTGTGTGGAGAGTTCAGTGTTCAAGGCTCTGATGGCCTGGGGGAAGAAGCTGAGCCAAAGTCTCTCTGTCCTAGTAGCTGCGGTTCGCAGGCGTCTGCCTGACCTCAGCAGCATGAACAGGCTGTTGTTGGGGTGGTGTGGGTCTTTCATTATTCTGCAGGCTCTTGATTTGCACCTCTTGTTGTATAGAACCTGCAGGGGTGGTAGTGCAATACCCGTGGTACGCTCGGCTGAGCGCACCACTCTCTGTAGGGCCTTCTTGTCCTGTGCCGTGCTGTTTCCATACCAGGCAGTGATGTTTCCAGTCAAGATGCTCTCTACAGCTCCGGAGTAGAAGGACTGGATTATCTTCCTGGTGGTAGAGGCGCTGCTTCGCCTTTTTTACGACTGAGTCTATGTGTGTTGTCCTCTGAGATGTGGACCCCCAGGTACTTAAAGCTGCTCACCCTGTCCACGGTAGCCCCGTTTATCCTCAGTGGTGTGTGTGTCTCCTGCTGTCCTCTCCTATAATCCACGATCAGCTTCTTGGTTTTACCAATGTTCAGGAGCAGGCTGTTGTCCTGGCACCAGCGTTCCAGTACCTCAACCTCCTCCCGGTAGGCCTTCTCGTCGTTGTCCGAGATCAGCCCCACCACCACTGTGTCGTCCGCAAACTTCACTATGGAGTTGGAGCTGAACTTGGCCACACAGTTGTGTGCGTATAGTGAGTACAACAGGGGGCTCAGAACACAGCCCTGGGGGGACCCGATGCTCAGGGTGATGGTGTTGGAGGTCTGACCCCCCATCCTGACCGCCTGGGGCCTTTCGCTCAAAGTCCAGTATCCAGGCGCTCAGAGCGGAGCTCAGACGCAGCTCGATCAGCTTGTCCACCAGTCTGGTGGGGACTATGGTGTTGAACGCTGAGCTGTAGTCAATGAACAACAGTCTCACATAGCCCCCCTTCTGGCGGTCAAGGTGAGAGAGGGTGCTGTGCAGTACTTGGGAGACCGCATCGTCAGTGGACCTGTTTGGCCTGTATGCATAGGGTCCATATCACTGGGGAGGGAGGCACAAATGTGATCCTTGACCAGCCTCTCGAAACATTTCATGGCCACAGAGGTGAGTGCCACCGGTCTGTAGTCATTGAGACATGTTGGGGAGGGTTTCTTTGGTACAGGGATGATGGTAGACATCTTGAAGCAGGCAGGGACCATTGACTCCGCCAGGGATTGATTAAATATGGCGGTGAACACAGGGGCTAGCTGGTTGGCACAGGACTTAAGTATGCGTCCTGTTATACCATCTGGGCCAGCAGCTTTTCTGGTGTTCACCTGCATAAATGCTCTTCTCACACTGTGTTCCGACAACGAGAGAGCGTCCCCGCCCCCCCGCGGTTGCGATCAATAGCTTAAATAGCGATCAAAACAATTTTCAAAGAAAACTGCACCACTTCCTAAACAAGAACGCAACCCCAGCAGTAGCTGAGGGTTTACACCGTATCCCCAAAATATAGTGAATCAACACACGTTTTGTAAACAAAATCATATTGGAAGGGGGGGGGGGGGACAGGGGCAAACCGGGGAATAATTTCACCCACCCCCTCACCACCTCACCCCTGATACGACGCCAAAAGAAAACAGAGCCGTGACACCGGGTGCATGCCGCGCCAGATGAAGTACACACTCTGTTTTAACCACGGCTCTGCTTATGTGTGAAAAACTTGCCACTCGTTATTCTTACCATTACTCTTAAGTAAAGAAAACGACAAGCTAAGAGAGGGCTCAGGCCCTTGATCACATGCCACTATGTACAGCGCAGTAGGTTAACACCCAGCCAGTTGTGGACTCAGCCACGTTGTCAAACGTTACATGAACACACACACAACTTCTCATCATACAACAAAAAACCCCAGTTCATTTTTACTCACGTAAAAAATAACGCTGTTTTTAGGTAGAGAGAAAGACACAAGCCTTGGCCAATGTCAGAACCTAAGCTATACAAGATAGTGACCAAGACAATTTACACACAGCACACGTCGTATCCCCAAATGCGGTGAAGTAACACATGTTTTGTTAACAAAGACATCGTTATTAACCAAAAACATTCGGGAGGGGGATGAAGGAAGAGTGGGGCAATGTCCAATGGACATCTTACCTGCACCTCGTACGCAGGATGAAAGGCCGCAACACAGGTTGGTCTACCACATTGACAAGGCCTCTCGCTGGCAGGGCCAGAAGCGGTGACGGCTGGAGCCTCGCTCCGGCGCGACACCCCCCTCCTGCAGCAGGTCATGGCGCAGGCCCGACGACATCTTCCGCCAGAGATGACGCCGTAGTCCGAGTGCTCAGGGCCCGCTCAGGGCTGTACTCTAAGCTTTTTCACTATTTTAGGGGCACATTTTTAAATAACAATTTTACCATTATTTATATCGATTGTTTTTGATTTAAAAAAAAATTATTTTATATAATTTGTTTTTTAATAAAATATATATATTATATAATCATACTTGTAGTTGTATTATCTGCGAGACATCGCCACCACGCAACAAGTCAAAATGCTCGCTATATGCAACCAGCTCCACTGTCTGTGTGTACTCGAGTAGCCTCCAGCTACGGCCAGGATTCTCCGGAGTTGCAGCTGGACCCTATACTGTAGCCTCCAGCTACGGCCAGAATTCTCCGGCGCTGCAGCTGGACCCTATTGACTATATTCAGCGTGCCCTCAGCTCGAATACGCATCGACTCAGTGTTATAAGACATTGATATCAGGAGCTATCTGAACTATTTAGTTTAATGGGACATTTCGTTTTGAACAGGTAGTGTCCCACTAGAGACTAGTGTTTACAACAGCCACGGGTGCGGGAGGAGCAGCAGACGCCGCAGCTCTCTCTGTGTGTCTGAGTTCAGTTCAGTTTCGGCTCACTATAGGAGGTCGAACGCGTCGAAAATATGAAGCAATACTAACTTTACTTTTCTTCATAGCTAAATCAGACAGTCAGCCAGTCTATCAGAGTGAGTGCTCAGTCGATTGTTCCCGCTGATCATACCTGCTGAGTGCTCACTGCTCAGCTCGCGTGAGTGACGGCATCGCGTCATCACGCGCCTTGGATAATTTAGGAGTGAAATGCGAATGCAAGGCTTGAAAGCACTACTCGCAAACCCGCCCCCAGATAATATTTACCAATCGCAACGGCCAATTAAAGGGGCAATTCGCGACCATCTCGTCGCACTGTACAGCCCTGCTGCTACTTCCTCACGGCTAGCGCCAATGGTCTTAGCATAAGCTAACAGCTAACTCCAGGCTAACTGATAGCAACAAGCTAACGTTTCCAGCCGAGCGTAGTCGCCAGCTAACGACTTAGCCTAGGAGCTAACTGGCTAACAGTTATCTTCTACCCGCTAATGATAGCCACTAGCCAACGCAGTAGCAAGCTAAGCGGCTACTCTGAAGCTGTATAACGTGAGAAATAGCGATACAGGCCAACACTTCTGACAGCCGCTGTCTTTTCCTCTTTTTATCCGAAGAAAAAAGGGAAAAGGGTAACACACGTCCTTCTCACAGAACGGTGTTTACCAGACAGCATCACATCCACGCGGGCTACAGCCGACTTGAGCTCAGAGACATTCTCATAATGAAACATCAAACTCACCCCCCTCGCGCCGGGTTTTTGTCTTGAAAAGCGGGGCCAGCACGGCGGCAGAGGGTATCCGTTGTCCAGAGACCCGGGGAATTGAACCGCAGATTCTGAGTCACGGTCCCAGGAAAACAAAGCTACGACTTCACCGAGGAGAAGTCTGTTATCGTGGGCCATCAGACTAGAACCCCCTCCATGCCTTCTAAGGGGCAGCGAAAGGATCCTAGCCTGGAGCCGACTTTCGCAAGCTTGTACATTTGTCCCCTCACAACAACTGACACACCCGAGGCTTGCGTCGCAAAAATACCACCCGCCCAGGGAGACCGTCTCCCGAAGCATAGTATCCAGCTGCAGGGCCCGAGACAATGCCCGGGGTGATTGCTCAGCGACGCGCGCCCCAATGCAAAGCGCCGGTGGAGGTCAGAACGATCACCATCTTCTAGAGTCTCCAGTGGTGAAGACATTATCGCTTTACTTTCTCGAAAATAGTGAGAGAGAAAACAAAGATACAATGTCAACGCAGCTCCTCTTCTCCAATAACTATTTTGGCACTAAACTTAAAGTGGTGTTGTACAGACACTTTCGGTGGTGAAAATGGGGAAGGAGCTGATGGTGTGGCCACGACCCCGCTTATATAGAGGAGCGGATGTGGGTGTGGCCAGGCGGATGGGTGTGTGCATGTGGAGAAAATTATTCATTATTAGAGTGGATAAAGGGATAGTTCCACTAAGAGCAGAGCGTAACTAACAAATCAAATCAAAATTGCCTAAGATAAAAGTAGAATAAAATGGAATAAAATATACAGTAAATATATACTGAGGTCTACAGTAGGTGTACATTGGCAAGCAGAATGCTGGGAGGCGGGGGGCTATTGGCTCGCTTTCTCAGTCTCACCAGGAGGCCGGCTCTGCATCCCCGCTTTCTGCGTCTCTTTGACCTCGGCAGCACTGCGTTGAACGGGTCTGCTGCAGTTCGTATGAACAACGGATCTTTGTGTAAAAACTCCAGTTTTGGAGATCGACTCGTCAAATCTTGTATGTCCAGTAGTGCCTCTCTGTCACATCTATGAATGCTGGTCACCTTTTGTGTAAAAACATTACTAAAAAACAACATAATAATAATAATATCAAATTTATATAGCGCCTTTCAGGAGACCCAAGGCGCTTAACAGCTAAGGGAGGGGGACATGGAACAACGTAACAACAAAATATTAATCAAAAGGAAAGAAAAGAAAGAAAAGGAAAGAAAAAGGGGAAATCAGGCAGTCATTTACAAATTTGGTGAAAAGGTGGGTTTTGAGTTGGGATTTGAAAGAGTGCAGGGATGTAGCACTACGGATGTTTGGAGGGAGTGAGTTCCAGAGGGTGGGTGCAGCCACAGAGAAGGCTCTGGGACCAACAGTCCGCATGTTGGTGGTGGGGATGGAAAGGAGACCGGAGTCAGAGGACCGCAGCCTCCGGGGCGGAATGTAGGGATGGAGGAGGTCAGCTAGGTACCGGGGGGCAAGGGAGTGAAGGGCTTTGTAGGTGATGAGGAGGATCTTGAAATTGATGCAGGACTTGACTGGAAGCCAGTGGAGGTGGATGAGGGTGGGGGTGATGTGGTGCCAGGACTTGGTGTGGGTGAGAACCCTGGCAGCAGAATTTTGGACATATTGTAGCCTGTTCAGGGCATTACTGGGTAGCCCTATGAGGACAGAGTTTGCATAGTCCAGATTGGAGGTGACGAAAGCGTGGATGAGAGTCTCTGCTACGGAGTTGGGGAGAGATGGCCGGAGTCGAGAAATGTTCCTGAGATGGAAAAAGGCTGATTTGGTTATTGTTTTGATGTGGGAATGAAAGGAGAGGGTGGAGTCCAGTATGACGCCCAGGTTGCGAACTTCTGGGGAAGGGTGGATTAGTTATTAGTTAATAACTAAGAGTTGCTAGGTCTATGAGTATGTGTCCAGTGGAGAATGAACAGTCACCTCATGCTATGTGTCCAGTGGAGAATGAACAGTCACCTCATGCTATGTGTCCAGTGGAGAATGAACAGTCACCTCATGCTATGTGTCCAGTGGAGAATTAACCTCTGTAATTTCACTGTAAGGCACGGTTCCTCAGGTCTTAAAGCATACATAGCCTTAGACTGCCAGTTTATCTCTTTATTTGAATGTTTCTTTCTCTCTCTGTTCCCCAGATCCACCCCCTGTCCTGCTGCCCGGCAACCAATAGAGACATGGAGGAATTGAGACGTCATTCCTGTGACCAGTGTGGGCAGAGCTTCAAGACAAAGTCGGATCTAAAAATGCACCACTTGGTACACACAGGAAAGACACCTTACTGCTGTGACCAGTGTGGGAAGAGCTTTAAGACAAAGTCGGGTCTTAAAATACACCACATGGTACACACAGGAGAGAAACCTTACTGCTGTGACCAGTGTGACATGAGCTTCAAGACAAAGTCAGATCTTAAAATGCACCACATGGTACACACAGGAAAGACACCTTACTGCTGTGACCAGTGTGGGAAGAGCTTTAAGACAAAGTCGGGTCTTAAAAGTCACCACATGGTACACACAGGAGAGAAACCTTACTGCTGTGACCAGTGTGGGGAGAGCTTCAAGAGAAAGGGAAACCTAAACAAACACCACATGGTACACACAGGAGAGAAACCTTACTGCTGTGACCAGTGTGGGAAGAGCTTTAAGACAAAGTCGGGTCTTAAAAGTCACCACATGGTACACACAGGAGAGAAACCTTACTGCTGTGACCAGTGTGGGGAGAGCTTCAAGAGAAAGGGAAACCTAAACAAACACCACATGGTACACACAGGAGAGAAACCTTACTGCTGTGACCAGTGTGGGAAGAGCTTCAAGACAAAGACAGAACTTAACAGTCACCACATGGTACACACAGGAGAGAAACCTTACTGCTGTGACCAGTGTGGGATGAGCTTCAAGACAAAGAAATATCTTGAAAGTCACCACATGGTACACACAGGAGAGAGACCTTACTTCTGTGACCAGTGTGACATGAGCTTCAAGAGAGGGGCAGAGCTTAAAATTCACCACATGGTACACACAGGAGAGAAACCTTACTGCTGTGACCAGTGTGGTATGAGCTTCAAGACAAAGTTTGAGCTTAAAAGTCACCACATGGGACACACAGGAGAGAAACCTTACTGCTGTGACCAGTGTGGTATGAGCTTCAAGACAAAGTTTGAGCTTAAAAGTCACCACATGGTACACACAGGAGAGAAACCTTACTGCTGTGACCAGTGTGGGGAGAGCTTCAAGAGAGAGACACATCTTCAACAACACCACATGGTACACACAGGAGAGAAACCTTACTGCTGTGAACAGTGTGGGGAGTGCTTCAATAGAAAGGAACACCTAAAAAAACACCACAGGGTACACACAGGAGAGAAACCTTACTGCTGTGACCAGTGTGATATGAGTTTCAAGACAAAGTCGCAGCTTAAAAGTCACCACATGGTACACACAGGAGAGAGACCTTACTGCTGTGGCCAGTGTGGGAAGAGCTTCAAGACAAAGGCAGAACTTAAACGTCACCACATGGTACACACAGGAGAGAGACCTTACTGCTGTGGCCAGTGTTGGAAGAGCTTCAAGACAAAGGCGGATTTTGAAAGTCACCACATGGTACACACAGAAGAGAAACATTACTGCTGTGGCCAGTGTGGGAAGAGCTTCAAGACAAAGAAATGTCTTAAACAACACCACAGGGTACACACAGGAGAGAGACCTTACTGCTGTGGCCAGTGTGGGGAGAGCTTCAAGACAAAGGCACATCTTGACAGTCACCACATGGTACACACGGGAGAGAAGAGGATGGAAAATCTTAAACAACACCACAGACGGCGGAGGCAGCCATGCAAGGTGCCAACCTGCTTAACGGGAGCAGTTAGGGGTTGCTCAAGGGCACTTCGACACACTGCCCGGGACGAGCTGGAATCGAACCAGGAAGCTTCTGATTACCAGACGACCGCTCTACCTCCTGAGCCACTGTTTATGCAGGTGATTATATCACTGTAATGATGTATTTTGATCTAAATCAAGATCCGTGGTTCGAGGTATTATGAATAGAAATCGGAATACTAATATTGAAATTAATATCCGAATGAGACAATTCCTAAAGTTCAATAAGGTTGTCTATTATAATATGGATCAATACAGTTTGTGAAATAAAAATGCTCTTTCATTAGTAAAAGAGTGGGGAAGAAGGGTGGCGAAGAGGAGAGGATAAAGAGCAGAGGATATAAGAGACAGTAACACAGTGTACATGTTTTATATCTCTCACAGACAAAGTCATATTACTTGATACATATTTAACATGTACATTCTGATGTGTAAGTTCTCATGATGCATCTACTGTGTTTCGACTATGTCCATATTAATCCATAAGGTACATCTCCCTTAGCTGATTATATATCATAGGCCGTTTACATTATAGTGTCAGAAGCAGATACTGAGCAGAGACAGGAGCTATAGAGTGACATAGTGTACAGAATATGTTCATGTAAGGATGTGTGAATAATTTTTCCTCCTTACATTCACATTGTAGGAGTCATACAGTATCATATAAACATCAGTAGCTATTCTCTATATTTACTAACTGAGGTTAAATCTGACTATTCTTTATATTTACTAACTGAGGTTAAATATGACTATTCTCTACATTTACTAACTGAGGTTAAATATGACCATTTATATTTACTAACTGAAGTTATATCTGACTATTCTCTAGTATATATAGAGGTTGAGTAGTCTCCTATGATATATCACATTCACACTCCAAGTGAGTTAGATTAACTTCACAACTGCAAATATACCCTACCTGCAGTATTTTAGCCTGATATCACCCTCAGTACCTGCAGTATTTTAGCCTGGTATCACCCTCAGTACCTGCAGTATTTTTGCCTGGTATCACACTCAGTACCTGCAGTATTTTAGCCTGGCATCAGTATCTGTGTATCCACATCAGTATGCATGGGACATATGAATCAGAGATATGAGCCTATAACGTATTGAATCTTCTAAACATTCACTCTTTAACTCTTCACAGTGTGAAAGTGCGGTCAAGACTGAAGCTTCACTTAAAGAGCCAGGGTTGGAACATGAAGATCTGCAACGTGAACAATCCATAGATCAAGACTCCACCTCAAAACTAGCAGCGGCGTCTCCCTCCACTGACATAGAGGTGTTCGACTCTCTAGACGGGTTCCTAAAGGCCAAGAACATCAATTATGCGCACTGTCCCATTTTTTCTGGCCCAGAGGAGGAGGACGGCGACATTCAGAGCGGGGATCAGAACCCGAGGCCACAGAGATTTACTAACTGAGGTTAAATCTGACTATTCTTTATATTTACTAACTGAGGTTAAATATGACTATTCTCTACATTTACTAACTGAGGTTAAATATGACCATTTATATTTACTAACTGAAGTTATATCTGACTATTCTCTAGTATATATAGAGGTTGAGTAGTCTCCTATGATATATCACATTCACACTCCAAGTGAGTTAGATTAACTTCACAACTGCAAATATACCCTACCTGCAGTATTTTAGCCTGGTATCACCCTCAGTACCTGCAGTATTTTAGCCTGGTATCACCCTCAGTACCTGCAGTATTTTAGCCTGATATCACCCTCAGTACCTGCAGTATTTTAGCCTGGTATCACCCTCAGTACCTGCAGTATTTTAGCCTGGTATCACCCTCAGTACCTGCAGTATTTTAGCCTGGTATCACCCTCAGTACCTGCAGTATTTTAGCCTGGTATCACCCTCAGTACCTGCAGTATTTTTGCCTGTTATAACCCTCAGTACCTTCAGTATTTTAGCCTGATATCACCCTCAGTACCTGCAGTATTTTACCCTGGTATCACCCTCAGTACCTGCAGTATTTTTGCCTGGTATCACACTCAGTACCTGCAGTATTTTAGCCTGGCATCAGTATCTGTGTATCCACATCAGTATGCATGGGACATATGAATCAGAGATATGAGCCTATAACGTATTGAATCTTCTAAACATTCACTCTTTAACTCTTCACAGTGTGAAAGTGCGGTCAAGACTGAAGCTTCACTTAAAGAGCCAGGGTTGGAACATGAAGATCTGCAACGTGAACAATCCATAGATCAAGACTCCACCTCAAAACTAGCAGCGGCGTCTCCCTCCACTGACATAGAGGTGTTCGACTCTCTAGACGGGTTCCTAAAGGCCAAGAACATCAATTATGCGCACTGTCCCATTTTTTCTGGCCCAGAGGAGGAGGACGGCGACATTCAGAGCGGGGATCAGAACCCGAGGCCACAGATGACACCTTCATGTGAAACTGAGTCTGAGCCTGAACATGATGGGGAGCTAAGTACCTCTGAAACTGAACACAGTTCTGATTACTCAACATCTTCACCAAAATATGACTATTTAACGCTGTCCAAAAGGTTTTCCAAAAAGCTTCCGAAAAGCTTCCGAAGAGCTCCCTCCAAGTCCGATTGTAAGGATGAAGAAGGCGAGGACATGTCGGACGTATCGCGGAGTCATCCGTTACCCGAGTCTGACTCCACACATCAAGGTTGAAAGAAAGTGTTCTTTTCAGCGACTGTTTATTACTGTTATCAATATTGTCAGAACAGTAACATGTTTGTAGGTGAAGTATTTACCTTGTTTAAAGGTACTATAGATAATCCTTATGTAGAGTAATCATTACAAATATATAGGCTACATCCACAGAGCTTTTAGAAAGGTGCAGAATACATGTATTGCTTTTCCCCCAAAAAAGTATTGGTTAATGGATTTATCATTAAAAACTAATTGTGGGTCCAAAATGAATGTTCCCATTTCTCCACGTGGAATACACCTGATAAATGACATGGTGGTGCTCTAGTGCGACACCTTGTGGCTGAATGTTATCTATAACACCAGCCAGGTGCTTCAACCAGGAAATGCCAAAGAGAAAGTGTATGTTGTAATCCATGCACATAATTCCTTTTTCCCCCCAGGTAATCTCTTAATAAAATGCATTTTATAGTTTATACGTGACAAGGCTTTCATTTTGGGTAAACTGAGTTTGTTTATCATGGCGACTTGCGGCCCTGTAGTGGTCTGAAAATAGTTACTAAATATCATTTACTTTTGGAAAACGTTGTTTATTTCTGCCGGGACCTGTCCTGTGCTTAAAGCACTCACTGGGCGGGCTGGCTTCACAACAGCCCGGTCCAGGTATGTCTTATTATAGACCTTTGTTTGAAGTCTGCCACAACATTTTAAAGTGTGTGAAGAAACTTTGTGATTCAAGTGTATTGAATATCAGGTGGATGAGCCTAGATTTGTGAATGTCTTAAGATGCCATGTTTACCTGCACTTCAAGAGGTTTAATCGTCACATACATACACAATACTTAATAGTGAAATGAAGGTGGCCATGCCTGCCTTCGATTGTGCAAAAATACAATAAAAAAATAGAATAGATTGTGGAAGTTAATAAATGAGACAAGCAGAAGAGTATGGAGTCTCTGCACTTTACTTCAAAACAATTCAACCTGAACAAAGGTACAGCCACCCCCAGACACCTCCAACTAGTGCTGCAAGATAATAAAATAGACATGATAAAAAGTTAAGATAAAATACAATACAATGCTAAGCTTACAAATGAAAAGGTAATGGGTCCTATGTACACTACTATAGAATATACAGTTATACTAAGGAGTCCATACCACAAGATGACAATAGTTGGCTCCTGTTTTGATTGATTAACGTTAAGCTCTCAGAATGGTAGCAGTTCGCCCGCAGCATCTAGTGCTAACGTTAAGCTCTCAGAATGGTAGCAGTTCGCCCGCAGAATCCTAGTGCTAATGTTAAGCTCTCAGAATGGTAGCAGTTCGCCCGCAGCATCCTAGTGCTAACGTTAAGCTCTCAGAATGGTTGCAGTTCGCCCGCAGCATCCTAGTGCTAACGTTAAGCTCTCAGAATGGTAGCAGTTCGCCCGCAGCATCCTAGTGCTAACGTTAAGCTCTCAGAATGGTAGCAGTTCGCCCACAGCATCCTAGTGCTAACGTTAAGCTCTCAGAATGGTAGCAGTTCGCCCGCAGCATCCTAGTGCTAACGTTAAGCTCTCAGAATGGTAGCAGTTTGCCCGCAGCATCCTACACACAACAACAACACACACTCTCGTTACCACAATGCTTTACGGTATTTTCACAGCACTGTCGCAACATTACCGTAAAGCATGAACACCGTTGTGATCATACACAACAGTTAGCTCTCAGAATAGCCAGTTAGCCTGCAGCAACAGTAAGCGTGTCTCATTTAATTTCCCCCACTGAAGCGGGGGTCCCCTCCTCCTCCTCCTCCTCCTATATTGAAATTCTTTATTCGGAATAACCCCTTGAGATGTAGCATCTCGTTTTCGAGGGGATCCTAACACAATACAGTGTATGTACATTTTCAGAAAAAGAAAAAAACACACAAAAAACATTGGACATCAAAACAGTCTACAACAACAAAATCAACTGAGAAATGAAATTACAAAATAAGTAAACCAACATACAAGATCACAAAATAAACAGGACAAACAAAACAAAAATCCAGCAAGGATAGGAATGGATTGTTACTTCGTACGAGATAAGTAATGAAAGTCATGATAGTATGCAATATATAAATGATAACTAAAAATGATAAACTAAAAATGATAAACTAAAAACATGTACATGTACTATGGAAGTAAGAAGACGGCGCATTTTTTAATAAATAAAAAGATGAGATGGAACGAGTATTTGCAGGTAAGTTATTCCTCCTCCTCCGTGTAGACAACCAGCTTCTGCGTGGCTTGCTCCACTAGTGAGGACTGGTCTCGCTCTCTGCTGGCGCGTGTGTGCACTACAACAAAACTCAGTTTTGACGGTATTGATTTTCAATACCGTCGGGATTTCTAAATACCCTGGTATACCGTAATACCGTCATACCGCCCAAGCCTAATATACAGTACATTAAGAATACATATAATTAGGGTATACACAGCATTATTGTACATGCCATCATACACTTGCCATCCTTCTTATTACTGTGTTGTGTCATCCAAAAATACTTTAATTTAGAGGTAATTCACACCACGACCATGTTACTATCACAAGATAGCAACTTAACAATAACAACAGGTAATGTTTTGTATTCTGGTCATCACGAGACCGGCGGCCATCTTCGTATAACAGTTAGGGGACAACAAACGGGTTTCTAGATCAAATGTATGCGTTGAGCTGCGTTTTTATTACATATTTTATCACATTCTTGTTCATTTCATAACCTTTCAAAAACTTTATTTAACAGATTGCAGAATGGGTACAATACAGTAGGCCTACGGCTCAATACACACAATTGTTAAGGGGATGCAGACCAGAGAAAGACGTTTGTCTTGTTTACATCAGGGTCCCCCATTTTCAATTCATAGTGGTGCCTGCCGTTAGCCTACCTATTAATTATTGTTTATCATTGAGATCAAACTTACTGTTGCAACTATTATTATAAATAATATAAATTTTCTTTCAGACTCATAAAGTAAAATAGAATACACACACATAGTTAATTGGTGATAACGTTTTGTCTTATTTGTTTTATTTTCTTTAATGACAATGAAAGTGCAATGCTTGTTCGCCAACAAAACTAACACAGTTAGGAGACGTGTTCCTAAAGTAAGTAAGTAAGTAAGTAAGTAAGTATTTATAAAGCACCTTTCATACATGTCATGTAGCTCAAAGTGCTGTACACAAACATAGGCATATATAACGATAAAAGCAATAAAGTCACAGTGATCAGTTAAGATCAATGTTTAAAAAAAATAATAATAATAATAACGTAAAAATGAAAATAACGTAAAAATGAAAACATGAAAACAGTCATTTGCTTACCAGTTTGGGAGAACAGGTCCGCACAAACATGTCCGCTCAGTAGCAACCGGAAGTAGGAAATGCACTAAACCAATGCACTTGTACGGTAGGTAGCAATGTTAGCTCTTATAACGCTAGTGTAGTTACGTTTTTATTAGTGGTCAGAGTTGGGTCCACAGGACTTATCCAAGTCCCATGGATCCATCAGTGGCCGTGTATTGTGTGCGTATGTACCCGTTCCCTCATGTGGTCAGTGGCCAGAGTTGGGTCCACAGGACTTATCCAAGCCCCATGGATCCACCAGTGGCCGTGTATTGTGTGCGTATGTACCCGTTCCTTCATCTAAAAAGTTGGGTCCACAAGGCTTATCCTAGCCTCATGGATCCATCAGGTTTTTCCAAGCCATAACTATTTGTAAGCTAGACTGTATAGGTACGTTTTTAATTTTCCTTTAAAAATGTGTATGGAGCTGGCGTTTCTGATGTGTGTTGGTAGTGTGTTCCATAGTTTTGGGGCATAGTTGGTAAATGCCATACTTCCTATTAGGGATGCCCCGATCACGTTTTTTGCCACCGATCACCGATCGTCGTGAGCCATATCGGCCGATACCGATCGTTTTTGATTAAAAAGAAATTAAAAATTATTTTATATAAAAAGTTTTTTTTATTTTTTATAAAATATATATATTATATAATTAGACTTGTACTTGTATTATCTGCGAGACATCGCCACCACGCAACAAGTCAAAATGCTCGCTATCTGCAAACAGCTCCACTGTCTGTGTGTACTCTAGTAGCCTCCAGCTCCAAAAAAGGATTCTCCGGCGCTGCAGCGGGACCCTATTGGTAACGTTATGCTTTGGTCATTTCACATTCAGCAAGCCCTCAGCTCGAATACGCATTAAATCAATGTTATAAGACATTGATATCAAGAGCTATCTGTAGCTACTGCTAGCCGGCTAGATGACGTTAAGACAGAACTTTAGTTCAATGGGACATTTCGTTTTGAACAGTAAACTAACGTCAGCTGACGCAAGCTACCGGAGGTATGAACATGGACTACTAGATTTTCTGGATCATTTGTTGATATCAGGAGCTATCGGTAGCTAGCCGGCTAAATACCGTTAGACAATGCCTACTAAACGTGAATAGTTGACTGGGTAATTTTGTTTAAACAGTAACGATAGCTAGGTAGCTAACGTTAGCGCAGGTCGAATGCACTACAGACTCGAGCAGAGGAGCCGCACCTCTTTGTTTACAAACTCTACGCGGGGGCGGGCGGGGCTAGAGAGGAGGAGCAGTTTGCAGGTCCTGTGCGTCTGAGACAAGCGAGTGAGATATCCACTTGATCAGTTTCCGTGATCGGCGAATATGAGTATGGAAGATCGCCTGTACGTACTGCCGCAGAGGACACTGGCTGGACCAGTGCGACGTGTTCCCGAAACTGACCATCGCCGAAATGGAGCAGTGGATTGCGTCTGACTCCCCACAAGCCGGTCACCGCCGATTCCTGTGCGAGGATAACATGAGAAGAATAGCCCGACGAGGCAACCGACCAACAGGAGTGCTCCACATAGACCCCAAGCATAGCGGGACCCCCCCGAGTGCTCATCAAAGTGGTCAGAGTGCTCCTGAGCTACGAGGACAAGGTCATGGACACTTACGCCGTCCTAGATGATGGGTCTGAAAAGACTCTCCTCCTCGCTTCCGCCGCAGCCCAGTTGGGCCTGCGGGGTAACAAAGAAACAATGACAATCCGTACTATTCAGCGAGACCTGAAAACCATAAAGGGCAAGAACGTCTCATTCACGATAGCAGCGGTCGGGCAGCCCGCGAAGCGGTACAGCATTACTAAGGCATTTACAGGCCATGACATAGGTCTGTCAAGCTACAACTACCCCATCCCACAGCTGATGGCGAAGTACGCGCACCTACGCAGACTACCTATACCGCTTATCGACGGCGCCACACCGACCCTGCTCATAGGCTCCGACCACGCGGACCTCATTCTCCCAATTGAGGCGGCCCACATCGGACCCAAAGGATGCCCAGTCGCGGTTCAGACCCGACTGGGGTGGACACTCCAGGGCCCCCTCTACGGACTTGACAGTCAACCCACGTCTACACGCTGCCTGCACACAAAGGTGAGCGACACCGGCCACTCTCTCGTACAGCCCGTTGAGAGGCTATTGACATTAGACGAGAGGCCTGTGAGAGAACCGTGGGCCCAAGAAGAGGGAGTTCCGAACTCCACCCCCCTCAGCTGCGCTCCAAGCGACGTAGCTGACCTCGAACCCAGCACCCCAAGCGACTTCTTGATGGGGCGGCCGGAACCGGCCCCTCCTCAGATGGGGTACAGACCGAACAAGAGGAACAGACGGAGGATGTGGAGACACAGCCAAGCACAGATCAACCAGTCTCAGGCCCGCTTCCTCCTAAGCTCCCTACCATCCCGTCCAGCCCGTCAGAAGCGGGTCAAGGACAGGGACAACTTAAAAGTGGACACAATCGTTATGATCATAGACCAGTCACTACCCCGAGCTGCGTGGCCGGCCGGCCGCGTAAGCAAAGTGATCACTGGTGCCGACGGAAAGGTCAGAACGGCAGAAGTTATTGTCCAGGGGCGGACCTACACCCGACCCGTGGCGAGGCTGATAGAGTTGCCGAGGCTCCCTGACTCCCTTGATGACGATCATGACCCACTGACTTTGTAGATTGCCCTACTCCCCACAACAGACATTGAGTAGTTGACAGGACGATTAATCTGCCTTCGCTTTAACTAATTAGGTGCGGACTAATTAGGAGGCGGCTGTTACAAAGGGTCAGATTAAACCGAATATATATATTTATTGCTTGAGATCCCTTGTATAATATTTGTATATCGTTTGATATCCCTTGTATATTATTTGTATATATACACGGAATATCCCTTTACCTGCGTACAAACCAGAGTAATATGCGCTCTCCTATTGGACACCCCCCCCAGGCTCCAGGCAGTCTCGTACTCAGACAGGTGCAGTGGGCGAGTTTGGGGCATGTTACAACATGCCTTTGGCAGTGCAGTGATTCAGGACCAAAGTGACCAGGTTGGGACTAGATTGTCACCTTACGTATAAATACGGCGCAGGTGTAAACAGCAGTAGTTCAGTTCAAACCTTAAGACCTTCACCACGAGTCAACGTGCAAGTGAAGTGAGCAACCTTGCGTCTAAATAGAGCACTTAGAACATGTGCGAATAGGATAGTAAAAGTGTCAGAGTTTAGTGAAATAACGTCAAGTTCGACCTAGTTAAATGTGAAGTATAGTGCACAGGAGAATCTACACCGGCGATTGCAGAACCATTTCTGGTTGGATTATATTGCTTTGGGATCGTTACCGCTGGAGGAGAGTACCGTGGATTCCACTATCGTTTGGGATTTACCCCCCGTGAGGATCATCACTCGGGCCCGCCTCTAGGAAGAGGCTGGCTAGCTGTCGTCAATGCTATTCGAGCATCTTGGATTACAACTGCTGCTTTGTCTGCCGATCAAGGGAGTACATGTACCGACTCCCGTAGCTGGAGCTTCTTTATTCCTCGTTGACCCAGACTTTGTACCCGAACATTCCTCTACCCCCGGCCGGCCTTACACCCGGAGGGAACCCCCCAGTGTCTCCAGCCGGTACTAGTGTGCCCTAAGTAATTGCTAATACCACAGGTGGCGTCAGTTTAGACCCATCTTAGTATTCATACTATTCTCATTGACTTATGCTCTTGACTTACTTTACGTGTGTTCTTCGCCATACAAGCGCGAGTATAATTCTCAATCTGTAACCTAACGTTGCTTAATACCCTCCAATAGAACTTTATGTGTCATTGCTGTATTCTTGTGTGGGTGTTCATCATATATATTCATGTACTGTATGGTTTAATATACCATACTCTCAATACAGTCAGGGAATTGTACCCCTCAGTTACACACACCATACAACATAACTACCGAACTGAACAACCAATAATCTTAATTAATAAGGAAATACATATAACAAAACTAAATTACAATACAATGAACCCCCCCCCCCCCCCGACATCTCCTGTGACATGGTTTGGTCCACCACCCCCATCCGGCTATTTAGAGTGGACCAGTCGCAGCTGCTCTGTTTGCTCAGAGCGAGGACGGCTGGCTGCAGAACCTAGGATGGCTTAGAGTAGACGACAGAGTACAGCAACTTGCAATGGGCCTGGTCTACAAGATACACTACACGACCAAGGTACCCATGTACATGTCAAAATACTTCCCAAAGGTCAGTGAATACCACGATCACAACACCAGAGGGAGCTCCACAAATCATGTTAAACCCAGATTCGGCTCAAACAAGGGACTAAACACGTTTCGCAATTATGCCACATCAATGTGGAACGCCCTACACAAAGCTGTAAAGGAATGTGAATCACTACCCACTTTCAAAAACACTCAAAAAACACCTACGGGAGACTGCAATTCGAAACTGGCCCCTGTAAATGTCCTAACACAACCCCCCCCCCCAATGTACAGTAAATTACCAAGTATGGTCTTGTCAATATTCCAATGTACAATTTTGCTTGTTCAGTTGTACAGTGTCCCCCACCCAGCCCTCCTACCCAACCCCCCCCCCCCCCCACCCACCCAACCACCTCCAATGTACAGTCCCCCCCACCTACCCAACCTCCTGCAATGTACAGTTTCTACGTCAAATGTATATAATCTCTTTTCTGGACTCTTTTCGTATCACAAACAGTACTGTATTTGCAAATCTGGTATGTCATAAATGTATAGATGTAGCAGTACTGTCTATCTGTATGTCATGTATGTCATATATTTTATGATGAATTGAAAATGGGGGACCCTGATGTAAACAAGACGAAAGTCTTTCTCTGGTCTGCATCCCCTTAACAATTGTATGTATTGAGCTGTACTGTACTGTACCCATTCTGCAATCTGTTAATAAAGTTTTCAATCAATCAATCAAGAGTTGGAGAAACAAACAATGAACCAACATGCATGCACTTAAACCATGTAAGTCAAATAATAAAGAATGGATATGACATATCAGTATGCAAGTCTATGTGTCGTGTGTCATTATGTGAAATTGTGTATGTGCATCATGAATGTAAACGTGTACAAACATTAACTAAATAAACAAACAATAAGGGTGAGGGAACAAGTTCTGTTCCGTTAGGGGCTCTGCTTGGCATCACACTGCACTCCCTCGCGTACGTGCACGCACACTGAATAAATTCCACAAATGTACCTTTAATACCCGTATTAGTCTGACCACACCCCTCATCAGCTTACCTTCATAAGCAGGTGTGTGGTCACCTGCTCTCCTCCTTCTCGCTTTCACCACAAGGAAGTGCCTCGGTAGTACCCCACTTGACGTGTTGTTAGTTGACGTGGAGAAAAATATTGTTTACAAGGAGGAGATACGTTGACATCATATCTTTATTTTCTCTCTCACTATTTTCGAGAAAATACGGCGATATTGTCTTCGTACTGGAGTGTCTGGAAGATGATGATCATTCTAAAAACCCTCCACCGGTTTTCGTATTGGGAGCACGCCGCTGCATGCTTCTCAACTGCAGTTCCTTGCTGTGTTTGTTGGGGTGAAACCTGTCAGGCCACAGCTGAACTGTCGGACGCACCGCTGTTGTGAGAAGCGGTGGGTTTCAGGTTGGGTGAGTACTGTTGCTGGCGGGCTTCACTTGTCTGTTAGTGCTATGGGGGCTACTTGACAATGTTTATGGAAACCGGCCCCAGGCTAGGGTCCTTTGTTCAGCCACCTAGGCGACAGAAGACCTTGGTCTGAAGACCATTGTAGTTTTAACAAGTGGGCCGCGACCATTAACACTGGTGATCCCTGTGTGTTCTGGACGAGTGGTTGTCTCTCTGTCCCGTGTTAAGCCCCTTCTTTCATATCCAAATGAGAGTATTCCTTCACGAGGAGATATGTGCATGGATGTGCGATAGCGGCAGATCCATGTTCAAGTCAGCTACACAGGCCAGTTTGGTATTGTGCTGATTCCGTCGGGTGTTGGTAAAATCACCGTTGTAAAGCAGTGTTGACATCTTGTTTCTCTTTTCTCTTAAAAAGTGAGGAGAGGTTCAGAACGGCGGCCTGTCTGGGTGAGTGTTATGTCATTGTATACATGTTCAGGTGATAGCTGCTTAGCTTACGGTTAGACAGTCAGCTGTTAGCTGCTGCGTTAGCCTGCTGGGATCACTGCATGGCCTACTTAGGTTGGGCCTACTGTTAGCCAGTCAGCTGTTAGCTGCGGCGCTAGCATGTCGTGATCGCTAGGTAACGTTAGCTTGCTGCTATAGGCCAAGGCCTGGCGCGGGGTAGCTTTAGCTCCTCGCGCGCCGCCGCGAGCTCGCTTCTGGCCGCGTGCGCCGTTAGCTCGGCGTCTCGCGAGCAGGGGCAGTAGCGCCCGAACGGTTGGAGCGGCCGTTAGCTTAATGCTACTCTGTTGAACGTGCTTTGATTTTAACATGTTTTACACTCTTGACTACGACGTCATCCTTGACAGGGGATGTTCGTCGACCCTGCCCTGAGCCTGGACGGGGATTGCGTCAACAAAGAGGACTGTAGCGACTGGTTGGAGCGGCGACGCTGCCCAGTTCGAGCAACACAGGAGCGGCTGTGTTCCTACGGTGTCTGTGACTGCACTTCGCTGATCTACGTTCCGGGTAGGACAAGGTTTGACCAGACCTTATAACACGTCTTCTGGTTTTACTTTTCTAAATGTTTTGTGAATAACGATGTTTTCCCAAAACGTGTGTTGCTGCAATGCATTTAGGATACGACGCGAGTTATGTGTGGACTGTCTTTGTCACTGGCAGTTAGCTTCTCCGTGCAAATCGGGTTGTTGTTACAGACGTGACAATGATCTGGTTGTTGTGTGAGAAACATCATGGTGTTTATATGTACCGTGTACTCACAACTAAGGTAACTAACCTATGAAGCTATGCTTAGTGACAAGTGAGGAAAGAATGTTCTTTTCTCAGCCTGTGATGACAATGAACAGTGTGTTCACATATTAACAGGTTTTCCTGTTTTGACTGGCCGTATTGAGGGTAAAATAAGAGGATTGTGTTTCCCCCCGGTTCCCTGGGGACTTTTTCATCCTCCTATCAGAC
This sequence comes from Notolepis coatsorum, assembly GCF_963971535.1. Taxonomy (NCBI): domain Eukaryota; kingdom Metazoa; phylum Chordata; class Actinopteri; order Aulopiformes; family Paralepididae; genus Notolepis; species Notolepis coatsorum. Next base: position 168,722,754 of record NC_140171.1, on the reverse strand, counting down.
ATGTTGTGCACTAAAATTGTGTCTTTTGTGTGGTAGGGATGCGATGTAACCCTTAGCTTGATTGCTGAGGTTGTGCTAAAACTGCTGGAGAAACTTTATTTTCCTAAAAGAAAAGATGGTTTGGTCGCTGTCGTGTGTGCTTAGCAAGGCCTGTGGCCGATACTAATCGAGAATTATGTATTCTCTCATTGTGAAAAACGGCGTTCCTCTGTAGAGTGTTTTTGCCATTTTTTGTAGGTGATGATGGGTTGTGTGTGTCATGTGACCTACAACTGGGTTGGACTGGCCACAGAAGCATTTACATTTACATTTAGTCATTTAGCTGACGCTTTTATCCAAAGCGACTTACAAGTTCTGTACGACAAGCCATCAGGAAGGGCACAACTCTATCAGCTGAGCAACAATGTTCATCAAAGTGTTGAGTGCTACAGTGTAGGTTAGTTTATTAGGACAAGTGCATGACAGTACGGTTAGTTAGGGTTCGATTTTTTTTTATTGTTTTTTTTTTTTTTTATTCAGATAATGGTTGAAGAAGTGCGTCTTTAGTCGACGGCGAAAGATTGGACGTGATTCGGCTGTCCTAACTGGGGTGGGTAGTTCATTCCACCATTGTGGGGCAAGGACTGAGAATAGGCGACTTCTCTTTGATGACCCTCCCAGAGCTTGGATAGGAGTAGGTCTGAGGCGGCCAGAAGATGCAGAGCGTAGGGGTCTTGAGGGTGTGTAGTTAGAGACCATTGACCGGAGGTAGGCGGGAGCGGTTCCCTTTGCCGCACGGTATGCTAGGTCGAGGGCCTTGAAGCGGATTCGTGCAGCAATGGGGAGCCAGTGCAGGTCCCTAAGAAGTGGGGTGACATGGGCCGACTTCGGTAGGTTTGAGATCAGGCGGGCCGCTGCGTTCTGAATGAGTTGAAGAGGCTTAGTGGCAGTGGCCGGGAGGCCAGCGAGCAGTGCATTGCAGTAGTCGAGGCGGGAGATGACTGTTGATTGGACATGTGTATGTTGGACCGGGGCTCTTAGAGCCCTCTCTATTCTGTGTTTTTTCCTTAGTAAAAATCAGATAGCAGGTTAGCTCATGCGCTGTGTGGAGCTGTCAAACGCTTCATAGAGCTGACTATGACTGTGTCATATTCTCTTTTTGTCATTACATCGTATCATGGGTGTGGGGTCGTAAAGGGGTGAACTGGTAACCTTTCCTCTCCCCCTTGTTTCTGTCGGTCAGGGGTACACCCCCTGTCCTTCAAGGTTCCCGTCACGTGGCGGTTCGGCACGTTACGGGGGGGGGGGGGGGGTTTCCTGGTCCCACAGCCTGGTATATTGGGCGTGTGCACCGCAGGAATTCCCCCGCCATAGTCTGTTGGTAGGACTTCCGTGTGCTGTTCAGGTCCATGTGATGGATCTGTTTCAGGGGGGTGGTCAGGGCTCCTCCTCACCAAGCGCCTATTCGGGCCTTCTGTGAGTTCGGACTCCTTCTTCCATGTGAGGGAGCCTCCATCAGAGTACAGAGCCTTCCTCCTCAGATTGTCAAAGTGAGTGGACCCTCTAGAAGGTGTCCTATTCTATTGTATGTGTATTCGATTCAATTCGATTGTTGAGTGTGTATGGGTTCAGTGCCTCTTCCCCGGAGAGCCCTAAAACCAATTTTTTACATGGCTCAAGGTGCAATATATTCTTTTCAATCTGTACAGCTCGCGTGGGAGGTCTCTCTGGGGATCCCCGTCTCCTTCCTATGGGAGGGTGGTGGGATGTAAAAATGTGAACAATTTTTACCCCTGGCTGTGTAGACTGGGATACATACTGTTGATGCTTCCTTCTTTTCTATTCAAAAAGTGTTGGAGTTAGGAAGTGTCACACCCCTCTTGTCGTTCCCCTGGGCGCCTTGGGGATTCAATGACAGGTCTAAATAGCCTGTTCATTGATGGGGGTGTGTCCCGACGCACGTATAGTGCTAGCTCGCTGTAAACAGGCGACTGACTGGCACGCCTTGGTTGCTTGTGGTTGAAACAGCGTTTTTATAAAGCAACTGAGATGGGGGTTTTTCCTCTTCCGACGACCAAATCCCACGACCTGGGTTGGTTTTTCGACGGATTCTCGTTCATGTCTGGGGGATGATGACGGGATGGATCTGAACATATGTAGAGGGGTCTCACGCCCTTGGGGTGGGCCACCAGGCGCGGTTCGGCCGAACGTCTGGGTGGCGCCTTCTTTTCATGTTAGGATCGACACGCATATCTGCCCTTTCTCCTGGAGTAGGCATGTCGGCGTGGTTAGGGCACGGGACTGGTTCTGGTCACGCTGGTCCGGATCAGTTGAACCCGTTGTCCGCCGGGGATGCAGATCTGCTGTTCTGGTACCCTGAGGGACTTGGGCTTTTTTCAGGGGGAAAAATGCCAGGTCGGTCCGGGTGTCACAGGGTTAGGCGCTATGGAGACCCTGGTTGGGTACGTTTTTACTCAGCACTGTCGTAATGGCTTACGGCCATGCCAACCTGTACACGCTCGATCTCGTCGGATCTCGGCCGCTACACAGGTTGGTCCTGGTTAGTACTTGGTTGGGAGACCGCCTGGGAATACCAAGTACGGTGTGCTTAGGGGCTGGTTCTCCATTCTTTTTCGCTCCTCTCTCACGCATGGCGAAGAGGGGCCTGTTGGGGTGGTCTTTGACCTCCTCTGGTGACCCTGTGCTTCCCGTATCGCCAGGCCCGGTCCGAGGTAATGTTCGTCGACCCGTAGGCCTGGGTTAACCCTTTTTTGAAAACTGAGACACTTGTACTGCGGTATAGCCGGTGTATACCCGCAGGTGTGTTTTGGAGTTTTTTCTTGAGGGGTTATAGGAACAACCACCGCATTGGGTAACGCCAAGGTGGTTGATTCCCTGGTGTGTTGGAGCAGTGTCAACTCTCGGGTTCACCGGTTGAGGGTGCCCCTGCACGTTCATGACGTCTGCCAATCGTGTCAGCCTTCTCTGCCTCAACCCCTCTGGGTGGGGGTTTTTAAATGGAGGCTTGGTCATGCAACAACGCCAGCATACGCCCCTTCCGCCGGGGCGGCTGTGTTCAGCTGTCCCCTCTGGCGCCTGTCTCGTCCACAGTCTCCAGGCTAGGGTTAACAGCCTGTTGCCTGGTTTTTCCCCGGTGCGCTGCCTGCTTCCGTTGGTTAAACTTTTTTGTGTGCTTACGGCCATGCTGACTGCCTGTTCTGCAGGGTCAGTGTGCCAGGCGGTGTACTATTGGGGGGACAGGGCCCGCTCGGCTTACGGCCATACCAACCTGAACACGCCCGATCTCGTCCGATCTCGGAAGCTAAGCAGGTTCTGGCCTGGTTAGTACTTGGATGGGATACCGCCTGGGAATACCAGGTGCAGTAACTGAGGGGCCTTTGTCCGAATACGCTGGCGATGTGGGGGGCGGGGCACTACGTGCCCACCTGGTGGGGTCTTGATGCTGGCATCATGGACTTCTCCGGGCCCCCATTCCAGGGAGTCCAGTCCTTTTGGTGGGTCTGGGTCTTCCATCGCGCTCCGCTGCTACGGCCTTGCCACGGGGTTGGGTTTGCCCTTGACCCCGTGATTCTGGGGGCAGTAACGAGGTTGTTCCTCCGTTCGTTCCCGGGTGGCATGCGGGTTGTGCGTGTGTGTAGTCGTGGGGTCAAGCCACGGTCTGCTCACCCTGTGCGTTGAGTTGCTTGAGTGCCTCTTCGCGCGGTCGGGTCCGTCGCCCTCTCGGTAGACCTCTAATAGGGAGGGTGCCCTCCATTAGGGGGGGTCGGGGGGGCTCGGCCCTCCCTGTTCTGTTGGTTGTGGGGGGCCTTCAGCGGGGTGTATTTGTCAGCCAGCGGCTCCGCTTGGCCTCCCTTTGTGCAGTGTGATGCCAAGCAGAGCCCCTAACGGAACAGAACGTTAGGTTATAGCTATAACCAAGTTCTGTTAGTTAGGGGTGACGCTTGGCATCAGACGGCCGCTGCAGCCCTTGACCTCACCTTGTGGTGAAAGCTTGGGAAGGAGGAGAGCAGGTGACCACACACCTGCTTATGAAGGTAAGCTGATGAGGGGTGTGGTCAGACTAATACGGGTATTAAAGGTACATTTGTGGAATTTATTCAGTGCGCGTGCACGTACGCGAGGGAGTGCAGTGTGATGCCAAGCGTCACCCCTAACTAACAGAACTTGGTTATAGCTATAACCTAACGTTAATGTGCGGGTGTGGTGCACAGATGCATCCGTCACAGACATACAAGTGGTCCTAAAATACTCCCTTGTGGCAACCGCATGTCTGTTGAAAATATGAAATATGCTCCCATTAATTTCCATTACTTGTTTCCTGCCTCTCAGATAAGACTCCATCCACCTTAAGGATATACTGTTAAAACCCATAGCCTTCAGTTTATATAAAAGTATGTCGTGGTTAACGGTGTCGAAGGCTTTTTGTAAGTCTATTAAAACCATCCCACAGAATTGACCTTTGTCCCCCTCTGTTCTAATTTGGTCTGTCAGATATAATAAACATGCACTGTAAACCTGCATGTTCAAAATAATCAATTAGTTTGAGTAGGGTATACTCAATATTCTATGAAAGTTCTACTAACTTGAATGTCTTGAGTTCGTGTGACGTGTTCTTATGTTTTGAGTAAATAAAACTCATAGTTTTTGATTGACTTGGAATTATTCACTTATTAAGTAAGTATAATGTAAAAGCATAACTTAAGTACAACTTAAGATAATTAAGTAGATACAGACTGTAAACCGCATTATGTTTTGAGTAAATAAAACTCATAGTTTTTGATTGACTTGGAACTATTCACTTATTAAGTAAGTATAATGTAAAAGCATAACTTAAGTACAACTTAAGATAATTAAGTAGATACAGACTGTAAACCGCATTATGTTTTGAGTAAATAAAACTCATAGTTTTTGATTGACTTGGAACTATTCACTTATTAAGTAAGTATAATGTAAAAGCATAACTTAAGTACAACTTAAGATAATTAAGTAGATACAGACTGTAAACTGCATTATGTTTTGAGTAAATAAAACTCATAGTTTTTTATTGACTTGGAACTATTCACTTATTAAGTAAGTATAATGTAAAAGCATAACTTAAGTACAACTTAAGATAATTAAGTAGATACAGACTGTAAACTGCATTATGTTTTGAGTAAATAAAACTCATAGTTTTTTATTGACTTGGAACTATTCACTTATTAAGTAAGTATAATGTAAAAGCATAACTTAAGTACAACTTTATTAACAGATTGCAGAATGGGTATAGAGGTGTGATAGGTGTGAGAGGTGTGATTGGTGTGAGAGGTGTGATAGGTGGGATAGGTGTGAGAGGAGTGATAGGTGGGATCGGTGTGAGAGGTGGGATAGGTGTGATAGGTGTGAGAGGTGGGATCGATGTGATAGGTGTGAGAGGAGTGATAGGTGTGAGAGGTGTGCGAGGTGTGATAGGTGTGAGAGGTGTGATAGGTGTAATAGGTGTGAGAGGTGTGAGAGGTGTGATAGGTGGGATCGGTGTGAGAGGTGTGAGAGGTGGGATCGGTGTGAGAGGTGTGATAGGTGGGATAGGTGTGAGAGGTGTTAGCTTTTTATGGGTTTTCTTGCTAATGTCCTGTCATGCCTCCGGTCTAGCGGATATGGTGATGCGTCATACAGGAGTCATACAGGCATACATGCATATAGTTGCATATAGCATGTTCTCAATGAAGATATGACCTGTGCCTGTATGCTAGCATGATATGGTTGGTATCTATGACCTGTGCCTGTATAATGATACGGTTGGTATCTATGACCTGTGCCTGTATGCTAGCATGACACGGTTGGTATCTATGACCTGTGCCTGTATGCTAGCATGACATGGTTGGTATCTATGACCTGTGCCTGTATGCTAGCATGACATGGTTGGTATCTATGACCTGTGCCTGTATGCTAGCATGACACGGTTGGTATCTATGACCTGTGCCTGTATGCTAGCATGACATGGTTGGTATCTATGACCTGTGCCTGTATGCTAGCATGACATGGTTGGTATCTATGACCTGTGCCTGTATAGCATGACACGGTTGGTATCTATGACCTGTGCCTGTATGCTAGCATGACACGGTTGGTATCTCATATTTGCGAATGCATAAACGATATCTTAAATTATGGCTATGTGTCTAATATGGCTGTCGCGAAGTCATTGATAAGCGACAGCCATATTAGACACATAGCCATAATTTAAGATATAGTTTATGCATTCGCAAAATATGAGAGCTCTGTCATTGAAGGGCTTCTACAACGGAGCACGGCCGCTGGCGGCGCACGGAAGCCGGGGACAAACCACCGTATCGCCCCGCTGGCGCTTCAGCAGCCTCCACGGGCGAAATAACATATAACGTTACAGCGTACAGTTCCACACTGATGTACAGTGACACCCAGAGTTTCTAGTTACAGTAGTGATGCGTGAATCGAGATAGTCCTAACAGTGTTTATTATTAAGAGTCAGATAGTCCGCACAGTGTTTATAGTCCTAACAGTGTTTATTAGTAAGAGTCAGATAGTCCTAACAGTGTTTATTATTAAGAGTCAGATAGTCCTAACAGTGTTTATTATTAAGAGTCCTAACCGTGTTTATTATTAATTAACGTCATAAACCAACTACCAGATTTATTTTGCACCAGGGAACTTGAAGGTTCCTGCCGCTTGAGCTCGCAGGGGCGGGCTGCGTGAATATTAAAGGCAACCAACTTGTGTTCAGCTTTTCTCTGATTGGCCACGACCCCACGCCGCTAGCCCGCCCCCTTTTGCCGCGATTGTTAACAATTGTTAAGGGGATGCAGACCAGAGAAAGACTTTCGTCTTGTTTACATCAGGGTCCCCCATTTTCAATTCATCGTAACATATATGACATACATGACATACAGATAGACAGTACTGCTACATCTATACATTTATGACATACCAGATTTGCAAATACAGTACTGTTTGTGATATAAAAAGAGTCCAGAAAAAAAGTATATACATTTGATGTAGAAACTGTACATTGGATTGGGTAGGTGGGGGGGGGGGGACTGTACATTGGAGGTGGGTGGGTGGGGGGGGGGTTGGGTAGGAGTGGGGGGGAGGTTGGGTAGGAGGGGTGGGTGGGGGACACTGTACAACTGTACAAAACAAAACTGTACATTGGAATATTGACAAGACCATACTTGGTAATTTACTGTACATTGGAGGGGGTTGTGATTGGACATTTACAGGGGCCAGTTTCGAATTGCAGTCTCCCGTAGGTGTTTTTTGAGAGTGTTTTTGAAAGTGGGTAGTGATTCACATTCCTTTACAGCTTTGGGTAGGGCGTTCCACATTGATGTGGCATAATTGCGAAACGTGTTTAGTCCCTTGTTTGAGCCAAATCTGGGTTTAACATGATTTGTGGAGCTCCCTCTGGTGTTGTGATCGTGGTATTCACTGACCTTTGGGAAGTATTTTGACATGTACATGGGTACCTTGGTCGTGTAGTGTATCTTGTAGACCAGGCCCATTGCAAGTTGCTGTACTCTGTCGTCTACTCTAAGCCATCCTAGGTTGTCAAAGTGGGCAGGGGTGAGGTGGGTTCTAGGAGTAAGGTCAAGCACTAGTCTGACCAGTTTGTTTTGAGATGTTTGTAATTTTGTTTTTAGCGCCTTTGAGGTGCTTTGGTACCATGAGGTGCAAGCATAGTCGTAGTACCCTTGAATGAGTGCTCCTGCCAGAGTCTTCAGGGTATTCTTGTTTACCAGTGAGGAGATCCGGTACAAGAATCGAGTTCGTTGGTTGACTTTTTTTTATTACATTGGATGCCATTTTGTCACAGGAAAGATTTGCCTCTAGGATGGAACCCAGGTAGGTAATATCTTCTTTCCTTGTGACAATATTGTCACCCACTGTAACTGAGAAGCCGTCGGTCTTGCTGAGTTTGTTATTTGAACCGAAGAGAATGGACTCTGTTTTGCCCATGTGTAATGTTATCAGCGAGCCATATGCAGATTTTGCCTAGTTCTGAGCTGAGGGTTTTTTCAACCTGTAACTTGTTCTTGTCAGAGACCAGCAGGGCTGAGTCGTCCGCAAACAGGAACAAGTTGCAGTCACAAGCTGACGACATGTCATTTGCATAAATTAGGAACAGTAGCGGACCTAGTATGCTTCCTTGTGGAACACCACAGCTTACTGTGAGGGGGGGGGATAGGGTACCGTTTACCTCCACCATCTGCTCTCTCCCCTCCAGGTAGGATTGCATCCAGCTCACTGATAGACTATCAAAACCAATTGCTTTTAGCTTGTCAATCAGAATGGTGTGATTGACAGTGTCGAAGGCCTTTTGTAGGTCCAGCATGACCATGCCGCAGTATTTGCCCTTGTCCACCTCTTGTTTGATGTGGTCGTTTAAATAGAGAAGGCATGTGTCAGTGGAGTGGGATGTTCTGAAGCCAGATTGGAATTCGTAGATTAGATTTTTTTCCACAAGGTATTTTTCGACCTGTTCGTATAAAAATTTTTCCATGACTTTCGAGATGGAGGTAAGGATAGAAACAGGGCGGTAGTTGCCTGGGTCTAATTTACTGCCTTTTTTGTGCAGAGGGGTCACTCTCGCAATTTTGAAGTCCTTGGGGACGTTTCTCTTTAGAGACATGACAGAAAGAGCCTTCAGATCATTCTCATTGGAGAAATCGAACCACTTCTCGAGGTAGACGATGGCAGACCTGTAGAACGATGTGAAGTCTGCTCTTGTCTTTGTCACTCTCGCATCTGGGAAGTGGCGGAGAAGGACACTGGCCTCTGTTCCAAAGAAGGAATCCGTGAGCCTTTGCTGGAGTTTCCCACGCAGGGTAGAGAGGATGGGGTAGACCTTGCATACAGTCACGTCATCCCCCAATAACCAATAGCCAATAACAGCTTGCATATATAGTACCTGGCGCGAGCTGTTTATTGCCGCGCAACTTGAGCGACCGGAAATAAACAGCTTGCGCCAGGTACTACATGCACTTGTGCTGGTTAGACTATAGGCTATGTTACATAACGTTACATATGTAGTACTTGCGGTGCGTGCATTAGTGCATGTTTTGGGGATTAATGAGGACAAAAACAATAATTATTAATAATAATAATAATAATAATTGTTTATTGAATTGCGGGACACTTATTGCAATGCAGGACATTGTTCTTCTCTTGCGGCATGCGGGACAGAGGGCTGAAATGCGGGACTGTCCCGCACAAATCGGGACGTTTGGTCACCCTAGGTGCGCCGATCGCACCAGATTCTACATGCCCACCTTTGCCACCTGTTACCTAACCCTAACCCTCCTACAGGCCAGAGATGCTCGCAGCCAGGGCCGCAGGTTTATTACGCCCGCCCCCCGCATGCTGCTTCTTAGAGCCCTCAGCGCTGGGGAGTCTGACTTCCAATGGCCTGCCTCATGGCAGTAGTGGCACATGGGCCTCATGCATGAAGCGATATAAGAACAGATTTTGTTCTTAACTAGCATTTCTTCTTATTTTGTTCTTACCTGGGATTCAGCAATGTTTTCTTATTGTTGCTTTTCTCTCAGGCAAGACCAAGTCCTAAGAGTGGTCGAGAGCACTCTTACCCATATAAGAAACTCGTACCCAAAAAATAAATACAATTAAAAAAAAGCATACCATTGGTTAATTGCCCCCAAATACGACTTTAAAAATACAGAACTTTTCAATAATAATAATTATTATTATTATAACTTATTGCGTGCGTGGGCGGCTACGTGGCGTAGTGGGCAAGGCGCTCGCCACGAAATCTGGAGACGCTGGGCTCGCCTGTTCGAGCCCAGCGCTCCACATTTGCTTTCAGTTTAGCTGGTCGTCCGTACTAATACACATTGGCCGTATTAGGGGGTGGGAAACTGATGGGTGGGGATCGGGCGTTGTGGACAGCGACTCCTACAGGTCGGTTGGTGCGTGCGTTCGGTCTGAAATGGATTATATATTGCTGTTAGAACAGTTATGCTCTGGCCGCCCAGGCCATTGATTGATTGGAGATTTTATTAACAGATTGCAGAATGGGTACAATACAGTACAGCTCAATACACACAATTGTTAAGGGGATGCAGACCAGAGAAAGGCGTTTGTCTTGTTTACATCAGGGTCCCCCATTTTTTATTCATAATGACATTTATGACATACACAAGCTAGATATACAGATCATGACATTTATAACATACATGACATACAAATATACGGTACTGTATACGTAGCATAGAACGCATATTTAGAGATTGTCTATATCAGTGGTTCCCAAACTTCTTGTTTATGCGGACTAGATTGTTATCAAGAACATTTGCGGACCACCTTGTATGCAAACAGTAAAAAATAAATAAACAACTGACTTTGACCCGCGTCGCGGGCACTGCGTTCCGTTCTCAGAATGGATTTGAGAGAGATGTGCCATCCAGTCTGACTTGGAGCATGCACTGTACTATAGTATGCGCACTGCCAGTCGGGCTTATATGCGGAGATATTCAGACTCTAGATCTATTTGCAGAGCCAGATGAGTGGCTGCTTAACCGTTAAGTATTTCCCAACCTACTGTGCGATTGGCTCTTGACAAGCGCACAGTAGTCGGTTCAGTATTGACAAAGCCTACTTTGCTGGAATGATAAATTTTTGTGTGTGTGCGCGCACTGCGGGAGGTGGCCAGAAGCACGCAACTACTATTATATTACTACTATATTAATACAGTCTATTCCACTATATAGCTATAGGTGCTGTATGATGACAATACATTTGATTCATATCTAATTTTGATCCATCGCAAAGCACTCCAGCGCTTAAATGCGGCCGGGGGATCCGCTCATACAATGCAGACCCAAGTTGGCACACGGCTCTCGTATTATAATGAGCCTGCGAGGCGTGTCTCTGTATGCAAATTATTTGCACGAGAACGCGCATTCCCGTTTAGAATGAGTGGGATTCATCATTCAAAAAACCTGGGTAAGAACAGATTTGGACGTTAAGAACGGCTTGATGAATGTGGCGGTGGCTTTTCTTATTGTTCTCTTAACAGACAGGTAAGCAAGAATATAAGAAAAATGATAAGAGAGTATTGTTGAATGAGGCCCATTCTCTCCTTTCTCAGACGCTCCCCGAGACCCCTTACCTGAAAGAAAAACAGGCGCCCTTCCATACCCATCTTTACGCACAGATTCACTGGGCCGGCTTTTATGAATGAGCACGTATTCGTCAGCCAATCCCACAGCCTCAGTAACAGTTGTAACTTTATGCTCATTAACCCTTTCTGCGCCAAACCGGAGAAAAGTCGGGTTTCGCCGCCAGCGGTTGAGCGTCATACCCAAGAATTATCGGGGTTTGATCCTTTGATCTTTTTCCTTTGATCCCCGTTCTAAACACTCAGCCGGAGCTCCCTAGGTCTACCTGGCACATCTGCCTACGTTGGAATTGCAATGACGATTTAATATCGCCAGGTGGCAGTATCACCTACCTTTTGAACTGGGATAGTTTAGTTTAGACCAGGGGTCAGCAACCTTTTTGACATGGAGTGCCTGTTTGAAATATAGTTGTAACTAGTGTGCCTCAACAATATTCCATGCATCGTAATTTTTTTTTCTCATAATCAGGTATTTTTAATGATCATTTTTACATTATTACATCATTATTGTTATTGTTATTATTAACAATATTATTATGATGGTTGTATCAACCCTAAATCTGAGTTGGGGGGGGGGATGCAATGCAGACAAACAGCTGCATACAGTGCGACCATTTCACTCACATTTGCCCATTCATTTTTGGAGACATCACACACCATCGGTTTGTGTACTGTACGTGTGCTGTCATAGCTCCACCTACAGGCCTAATGGAGAACACCAGGAGAACACCAGGATGTGAATGGAGGGTGAATGTGAGGTATATCGTGTAAATAAATTTTGATTGATTTGAAGACTACACTGTAAAAAGAATTATATTGAAAAATATTGAGTTCAGTTACTGCGCATTAAGGTTTTCAGTTTTCAATCCATAATAAGTGAACAGAAAAATAAGTACACAACCACATTATTTCAACCTAATAAAACTATGTTTATTGTCATTGTTTTAAGAACACAAGTTGACTTGGTAATACTCACATTTTGAGTAAAAAAAATGGCTTTTAACATGTGCAATGTTCAATGAAATAGAAAAATAAATAATAAAATGTGTTGATTAATCCCACTGGTCACAATGGTGACTGTAATAATGTTTTTGTTATAAGGCTCTGCAAATGTTACTGAATGATGTAGCAATGTATTTCCAGCTAAATTGAAATAATAAACAAATAAAGGGCCTCAATTAAATATGTGGTAGTAAAAAGAACCTGTGGGAGGATTTCAACAAGATAAATGCGACAACAGTGCAAAATATTTCACTATAATATTTCAAAGCAAAAAAAAAATATATACTTTTTTTTTTTTTTTTTTTACTGCTGCCCCCTGTGTCTATGCAAATGCGCCCGCGTGCCTATGCAGGCACGCGTGCCTAGGGTTGCCTACCCCTGGTTTAGACAGTGTCTGTCCTGATCCCTGTCTGTCCTGACTCCCTCTGAGGGGGAGGAGTTCTTGCAGAGCAATCGCTCTGAGATTTTCTCGCCTCAAACCTATCGCTTCCCATATACACGAGTATACACATATACACGAGTAATCGCGATCGCCGATGGGATCACTGGGATTATTCTTTTTGGAGTAGCTTCTGGCTAAGCTGCTAAGGTAAGGTCTATTCTATGTCTATTTTACAGAACCTGAAACATGTTTCTCTACCGATCACAGTGTCATATTTTACCGGACCTAAACCATGCTTTTGGTAACGATGGCGTTTTGGGGGTAAGACTACCCCCCCCCCCCCCCTCCCTGATGATTTTGTGAAGACACATATGTATATGGTATAATACCTTTGATTTGGAAGTATTTGGGGTTTCAGATGAGCAACCGGAACGATTTGGGCATATTGCATATAACGTGTCATATCTCGCAATCTATGAAAAAATACTGTATTATTTTGGAAAGGGGCGTTGTTTAGCGTATAATAGCGCACAAACTACAGTATGTAGAAATGAACTGGTTAGTCAGTGATTGACTGTGAACAATGCCTGTCAAATGAGCCATACTATTGTCTCCATAGCTATAATACAGAACAAACTGTGAGGTTTCGCCTGTTCCCTGGATCTTTAATTCCCTGTCTCCTCACCTCACCAGCCCCCACCTTTGGACTTTCCCTGTCTACTCTCCTCAGCAGCCCCCACCCTTGCGATGTTTTGCTCTCCTCTGCTCTTCACCAACCCCCACCCTTGGACTACCTTTCGCAGCTGTTCATAGTTTATGATTAGCGCCCCAGAGGGCTTTAAATACCTGGACCTCCCCTCCAGTCCTGGTCGGGTCGTTCTGTATGCTGGTTCTGTGTTCTGGACTCTGTATCTTTATCTGTGTTCAGTGTTCATGGAGTCCTGGACGTTACCATCACCTGCCGCGTCTCCGGCGTGAGACGACGTGCCAGCCATCACCACCTGTCGCCATTTGCCTGGAGTGGGACACCGTCTGCGCTCTCTAATCCTCTACGGGAGGTTTTCCAGTGTTCCCACTCCAGACGTCAAGCCGGCGCGCATCGCTTCCTATTCCACGGGAGGATGCGTCTCTTCGCCCCGGTCCCCTGGGACCCCGGTGTTCTGCGCTGCCCGTCTGCAGCATCCGAGGGGGGATCTCCGTGCCAGGCCTGGAGTGGTGTTCCCACTCCAGACGTCAAGCCGGCGCGCTCCCACTCCAGACGTCAAGCCGGTGCGCATCGCTTCCTATTCCACGGGAGGATGCGTCTCTTCGCCCCGGTCCCCTGGGACCCCGGTGTTCCGCGCTGCCCGTCAGCAGCATCCGAGGGGGGGTCTCCGTGCCAGGCCTGGAGTGGTGTTCCCACTCCAGACGTCAAGCCAGCGCGCTCCCACTCCAGACGTCAAGCCGGCGCGCTCCCACTCCAGACGTCAAGCCGGCGCGCATCGCTTCCTAGTTCCACGGGAGGATGCGTCTCTTCGCCCCGGTCCTGTGGGACCCCGGTGTTGCCAGGCTTCCGCCGTCGGAACCCTGCCATCCCTGTAAGCAGCTCTGGCCCTCACCCTGTCCAAGGCCTTAACCCTGTTTCTCTGTCCCTGTCTCCAGCCCGCCTCCCCGGGCCTCTGTCCCTGTTCCCCCTCTCCAGTGCCCCTGGTCCTGCCCTGACATTTTGCCCTGGCCCTGTCCCTTAGCCTTAGCCCCTTAGCCTGTTCGCCTCTTAAAGGCACAGTGCCGCATTTTCCCTATTTTCTTTGTCTCCAGTGTTTTTGTGTTTTCCCTTAAAGGGACAGTGCAGTTTTTTTGTTATGTATTGAATAAATGCCCTGTTTTGGCTTACTCTCATACCTGTCTTGTGTTGTGCGATTGGGGTCGGTTACAAACCATAACACAAACATCGCTAAAATGTTGTAACGCTGGCGCCATTTAGTAAAGATGGGAAAAGAGCGTGGCGCTCAATGAGTTAAGGTATAAGGCAACTCCGCCAGGCAGAGCGTTTTTAAACTGTTCCAAAGGTTACCAAAGCACACAGACACAAAATCATTCACATTTGAGGCCATACACCGACGATCAAACTAATCTGTCAGCTCTCTCGCAAATTCCATATGCGATGCAGATTTATTATTAACCCCCTTTTCCCAAGTCCTGACGTGCTGGCGATATGCCTCTGGGACCAACTCATAGGCCTTCAGTGCCGCAGATAGGATAGATTATCATCGTCTAAAGCCGCAAATGCCTCCTGTGCTTTTACTCACAACACACACTGTAGTAGTAAAGTTTGTTCAGAATCTGACCATTTCCTTGCCTCCGCTCAAAGAGAGAAAAATAAAATGTCTGGATGTTTCTCATTGTACGTAGGTAAGAGCCACTAATTACCCACAACATCGGAAGGCCTAGACCACGAAGATGACATTTCTTCCCCTCCATGACTTCCAGCTTGCAAGTCTATTTTTGCTTGCTCTGTCTCACGCTGAAACTGTTCAATTTCCACTTGCTTATTCATCTCCATCTATGTGCTTTTCCACTTCCAATTACAGTTTCTCTCGCTCATAAGACAGTAATAAAAGCAACTATTTTGCTGCTCAAAGGTTAAGTTACCTGACAGAACCCACAAACAACAGCTCTGCTTAGCCACTAGTATGCCTTTCTCAACCAACTGCAGTTCAACCACAGTCCTTAAACCCCCTTTACGTTTATCACTCAGACCACTTATATCTATAATCAATGTCATACTTTTCTATAATTCTAAGAAGCTAGTCTTTAGTGCAACGCTCCAGAAGCTACTCACATGGGGAAGCAACTAAATCCTCTATTCCAGTCGACTAGTCTACAGCTCAGTAGAGAAACAAACAAAATAAAATAAACAAATTCCGAACCAACAGAACTAGTGCATACAAAAGGAATATTGTATCCTTGAGACTGGTGTGGAAGTCCCTCTCTACATAGACTGCCTATCAGAAACTAAACTACTATCGTAAAAAGGGTTCAGTGGTTTTATCTATTAAAACCAGATATCCTAGCTACTCTGCGTTGTGATTTGTCCGTTGTTAAAACCCTATTACTGATAAAGGCCAACACGGCCTAGCAAGACGGCGGCGAAGAATAAAAAGCATCAAATGAAGAGAAGAGAGTTGGGCTAATGTTAAAATACTTGTTTATTTCAACAGTCAGGAAGTGAAATAAACAGAACTTGTGTGCACAGAAAGAGATATACCCGATACTATGCCATCGGCTATCTGTTTCAGAATAAAATAATTCAATTAAAGAATGGTCTTCTGGTGTCTCGGAGGTCGTCTCTTTTTCCTAAGAACAAAGGAAAAAGCGCCTGTTCTCGTTCTCACCCGTGGCCGTCTCCTTCCAGTGGGGGTGGGTCAAAAAGCGTATCTGCCGGTGTGTGTGTGTTGAAGTCTCTTTTGCTCTACCTAACATGCTAGTCTTTTAAAGCCTTTTCTCCTCCCCCTATGGTATGTGCTAGAACTTACGTCAGGGGAGAGGACCCCTTCATGCCGATTGGATAAAGCTTCACGTCAGCCATTTTGAACCAGGTCTGACGTCAGACATTACTTTTTAAGAGGCCGTCCTTAAAATATATATTGTTTTGAAGTTTTAGTTTTTAAAGGTATTTAGATTAATTTGACTATCTTAAAATCCCAGGGGTATTTTCTAACTCTAATAAACTAATAGCTTAACGCTTTTGCAGACTTTCCTAGTGACTTAAATACCTAAGTTAACCTATTTTTTATTCAAATGTAAGAATCTACTTTATACCTGATTTTGCTGACTGCTTTTAGATTTACCAACTATAGTTTCCTCACTATTTTCTATGTTGACCTATGTTAGGTTTGTTTAACAAATACTTTATCCTTAAATCAAAGTATTTACTCTCCAACTATCTAAGTTCACTGCTATGTTTAACTATATTTCCAACCAAGTCCTACATAAGGTTTTTAAGCTAACCAACTTAACTTTTATGACTATTTCCTGTATTGGTTTATGGCTAGCAGGACAGCTGCATTTTCGGGAGTATCCTGTTTACAGTATCCGTGGTGAGTGCCTACGGGCCATCTCTTTGTTCCACTCGGGCTTGGTCAACAGACCATTTCTATTCAGTCCTTTGTTTCTAAGTTCTAGCATGGGGGAAGGAGACAAAAGTCTGTGTTTACGGTTACTACTATAATGCAATCACTTTGTCTCCAGACTTAAAGTCTGTGTACCGTGGCAGGGGCCAAAGGGCGTGAGAGGGATTTAATCACTCTTCTCTCAGACCTGCTCGAATAGCCTTTTGGCGGCCTAGCAGAATAATACCAGAACGACTCTATTCTAAAGTGTGTGCACTGGACCTTACAATGATCAGTTTAGTCCAGTAGCCGCCGGCCCTGGGGAAAATACAGACTTCAATATTTTCCCACCCATTATCTACAGTAGTTTATTCAGTTTGAGCCTGGGAAATATACCACACTACCTTACTCACCCTAGTCTTCATGTGGATTAGCGGTTGGATATTAAATGGTAAATGGCTGCATTTATATAGCGCTTTTATCCAAAGCGCTTTACAATTTGTTCCTCACATTTTACCCATTCACTCACACATTCACACAGAGGCAACCATACAAGGTGCCAACCTGCTCATCGGGAGCAATTAGGGGTTAAGTGTCTTGCTCAAGGACACTTCGACATGCTGCCCGGGAGGAACGGGAATCGAACTGGGAACCTCCGGATTACCAGACAACTGCTCTACCTCCTGAGCCACTGTCGCCCCTAGTTTACCCTATAGTCTTCATTTGGATTAGTGGTGGGATATTAAACACACAGTAGTGCAACAAAACTAACGGCATCCCATAAGGAGAGCGCCCAGAATCTGAGCTCCGAGACCGCTTTAAAGGGAGCACGGAACACCGGGCCCAGGCGTTTCCCGTTATTAGCGATTGTTATTACGTTCCAGCATGCGGCTGTTGTATGTTTGTCCTTTTGTGTCCCCCCCCCCTTCTCTCTCTCACTCTCTCACTCCACCTGCTACTCTGATCCAGGCTCATGTCATTCATCAGGACACTAATTGGAAACCAGCCAGTCATCCCAGCCATCAATAAAATCACCAGTTGACCAATCGGAAGCCCTCGTCTTGTTTTAAAACCCACTTCCTGTCCAGTCCCTTCCTTTAGTCTCAGTTTCTGTTGGCTAAATGTTTATATGTGACTTAGTTAGCCAACTCGGAAAAAGGTGTGTGTGTGTGTGTGTGTGTGTGTGTGTGTGTGTGTGTGTGTGTGTGTGTGTGTGTGTGTGTTGGGAATTGGAGCAGGTAAGGGGCCCAATACATTTGATGCCAGTAACTAACTAGTTCCTCTAATCTGATAACTTTTTTCAGTAAATAGTCATCTAACTTGTTACTTTTTACAAGCCAGTAATCTGATTACAGGTACTTTTCCAAGTGGCTGTGCGTTACTATTTAGTTACTATCTCATAATGCTGATGATAAGAGAGCCAGGGGTACAGTCAGCTAGACCAGAGATGGGACGTGCGCTCGCACACACAGCCACACACACATGTTTACGTTTATAGCTGATTTTAGAATGGCTTCAGCATGAAGTTAAATCAACTATCCAGTTAGTTTTATAGTGTAATTTGGCTACTTGAGAGAGAGTGAGAGTGAGAGAGAGAGATTCATGTTATGCGCGACTTGCGGAGTACGCACTGAGTCCGTTGTCTCAGAATGGATTTGGTAGAGAGAGAGAGAGAGAGAGAGAGAGAGAGAGAGAGAGGTAGAGGTAGAGAGAGAGAGACTGGATAATGTTATCACTTACCTAATGAGACAGGTGATGTTGCTTCGCAGAAGCAAAAAAGTCCCCTGAAGACTCTGATTGAGTCCATTCAAATGCTCAAAAATATCTGTCATGTATGCCAATTTGGCAAGCCACTGAGCATCACAGAAACGATGTGAAAGATCACATTTTGAGTCGAGTAAAAACATCATCACGCAACTCGTAGAGCCGTAGAAGTAATTGCCGGTGATCACTGCCCATCTCATCGCATAAAACTGCAAACAACCGTGAATTCAATGGACGGGCCTTGATAAAATGGACAGTTCTTACAGCTTCATCCAAAACCTTTTTTGAGATCAGCAGGCATTGTTTTGGCAGCTAGGGCCTTCCTGTGGATGCAGCTAGGGCCTCCCTGTGGATGCAGCTAGGGCCTTCCTGTGGATGCAGCTAGGGCCTTCCTGTGGATGCAGCTAGGGCCTCCCTGTGGATGCAGCTAGGGCCTTCCTGTGGATGCAGCAAGGGCCTCCCTGTGGATGCAGCTAGGGCCTTCCTGTGGATGCAGCTAGGGCCTCCCTGTGGATGCAGTTAGGGCCTCCCTGTGGATGCAGCTAGGGCCTTCCTGTGGATGCAGCTAGGGCCTCCCTGTGGATGCAGCTAGGGCCTTCCTGTGGATGCAGCTAGGGCCTCCCTGTGGATGCAGCTAGGGCCTCCCTGTGGATGCAGCTAGGGCCTTCCTGTGGATGCAGCTAGGGCCTCCCTGTGGATGCAGCTAAGATGGCGCGGCTCAGGTTAGTCGCCGTCGGTTTTGGTCCGCAACGATTGTGCACACTTTTAGTCATTATGTTTATTTTTACTACTTTTTTCATGGAAACAGCACTGGCGGGGACGTCATACGACCGCCAGTCACTTATTGACCTAAACTCCGGACTTAAAGAGCACGGACTTGATTTAAAAAAGGCATTTGATACCTTAGATCATAATATTCTAATTTCTAAATTACGTTCATATGGTGTGAGAGGAATGGTTCTTGAATGGTTGAGTAGTTATCTCCACAATAGGCAACAATATGTGCAGTTGGCAGATGTCAAATCTGAGCTCATGAAGATTGAATGTGGGGTACCCCAAGGTTCGGTTTTGGGGCCCAAACTCTTTCTTTTATATATTAATGATATTTGTGATGTTTCAAAACTATTACAGTTTGTCTTGTTTGCTGATGATACAAATTTTTTTTGTTCTGGAAATAATTTAAAGGAACTAGCTGAATATATTGTGTATGAAATGACAAAGCTAAAGAAATGGTTTGATGTAAATAAGCTATCACTGAATCTGAAAAAGACAAAATTTATGATTTTTGGCAATCGAAAACTAGATGAAAATATAGTACTGACCATAGATGGAGCTGATATAGAGAGAGTTAATGAATTTCGTTTTCTTGGTGTGATTATGGATGATAAATTAACATGGAAATCGCACATAGCACACGTTAAAAAAAAGATGTCCAAGAGTATTTTTGTTATGAATAAAGTAAAGGATGTGTTAGAGTATGAGGCAATGAGAACACTCTACTGCTCACTCATCTCACCTTATATCAGTTATTGTGTTGAAGTATGGGGGAATACTTATGGGACAAATATAAAACCATTATATATACTACAGAAGAGGGCTGTACGAATCACACATAAAGTGAGTTATCGAGAACACACAAATATATTATTTATTAAATCTAGAATAATTAAACTTGAAGACATGGTTAAGTTTCAAACAATGTTAATTATGTTTAGGGCAAGAAATAATACACTGCCAGAAAAACTACAAAATCTTTTTCATTTAGAAAGTGAGTTTAGTGCGGCGGTTAGGTGGCCGAGCGGAGATTGCGTTCGTCACCAACCCCGGAGCTGTGAGCTGGATTCGCCTGTTCGAATCCAGCTCACAGCTCCGGGGTTGTCACCAGCTTGGCTGGCCGTCTGCACTAATACAATTGGCTGTATTAGAGGGTGGGAGAAGCTGGCGGGGTGGGTCCGGGTCGTTGTAAACAGCGACTCCTACAGTTCGGTCGGGGCGCCTGCTAAGCGCGGATAGGACTTGAGGGGGATAGTGTGGTCCTCCCACACGCTACGCCCTCTCGATGAGAATCCGCGCTGCCAGGTGAAAAGAAGCGGTGATTGGCTGGACGTGTGTCGGAGGAAGCACGTGGTAGCCTCCACTCTCCCAGATGATCTGACTGTGGGGGGTAAGTGCGCAGCGACCAGGAAGGGACTGGGAATTGGCATACGACTAACATTGGGATGGGAGAAAATCGGAGGAAAATGGAGGGGGGAAAAGATCAATAAAAAAAAAAAAAAAAAAAAAGTGAGTTTAGTAGGAGAAAATACAATTTTAAACATCAGTTTGCACGTACCACACTTAAACAGATGTGTCCTTCAGTTATTGGTGTAAAGTTATGGAATTCTCTCCATAGCGAGCTTAAGGGATGTAACAGTGTTTATCAATTCAAAAAAATTTATAAAAAAAAAATATTTAGTCAGTATGAAAATCAAAATGTGATCTGAATAGTGAGATCTTTTCTTTTTTTTTCTCTCTTTCTTTTCTTCTTTATTCTTTATCATTATTATTATTATTTAAATGTTTCTTGTTTAACTATGGATTGTGTTTCTTTTATAATGGTATAAATGATTATTTGTGTAAATAAGGTTATACGCCGACCATTAAGAAAATACATGTTAGTTTAGGAATAAGGGGCAGGTAACTATAAGATTTATTCTTCTTCCTGCTCCTTTTGTCCATGGAATGGCTATTTATGATTTTTTTTTAATGAAGAAACTATGATTGTATTATTCCATGTGGCAAATAAAAACTCTGAACTGAACTGAACTGAACTGAAAGAGGAGTTTAGAGACACTTAATGCCAAGATTGGCCATCGGAGATCAGGCGGGATAAGGACAAAGGAATTGGCAAGAAGAAGCACAGAGGAAAGAGAGGAGGAATCAGATTGAGATTAAAAAGATCTGCTTACCGCCCGGCGATCCCATTCATCTTTCTGGCGAATGCATGTTCGCTAGAGGGTAGGATGGACGATTTGAGAGCGAGGGTCCAATTCCAACGAGAAGTGAGAGACTGCAACATCTTGTGCTTTACGGAGACATGGTTGAAGCCAGCGACTCCGGACCACAGCGTCTCTCCCTCGGACTCCTTCACCGTCTTCCGAGCGGACCGCACGGAAGCCTCCGGTAAGAGCGTCGGCGGGGGTGTCTGCCTCATTACCAACAACGGTTGGGTTAACCCCAAGGAGATAAAGGTACTCTCCCGTTCATGCTCCCCGGACATGGAACATCTCTCCATTCAATGTCGCCCCCTTTCCACCTACCCCGAGAGTTTACCGCGGTCATCATGACCGCAGTATACATCCCTCCCCAAGCAAACACCGTCGGGGCTCTGGCAGAGCTTTCAACCAGGCAAATTTGAAAAAAGTTATGCCATCCTTATTTCAACACATCGCCTGCTCCACCAGAGGGGGAAACACGCTCGACCACTGCTACACCCCTGTTCAGAGCCGGCTACAAGGCTGTACCGGCTCCGCCATTAGCGGGAGCTACTAGCACGTCCGATCATGATGCCATTTTCCTGGTCCCTGCTTACAAACAAAGATTACGTGACGCCGTCATGTCACGGGAGACAAAAATATGGTCCGACCAATCAGAGGCCACGCTTCAGGATGCTCTCGAGGACGTAGACTGGGGGATGTTTCAAGGAAGCGCCAGTGACGTCAGCGAGTTCGCGGACACCGTTGTGTGCTTCATAACAACACTCGCTGATAGTATTGTGCCCACGAAAAAGGTGCGGGTCTTCCCAAACCAGAAACCGTGGGTGGACAGTACTATCAGAGCAGCTCTGAAATCTCACACCACTGCCTACAACCTGGGCAGAGAGTCAGGAAACATGGAGGAGTATAAGGCTACAGTCTATATTCTGCGCAAGGCTGTTAAACTTGCAAAACGGACGTATGCTGACAAAATGGAGACACAAATGGCACAGAATGACACAAGAGGCTTATGGCAGGGACTGAGGACGATAACTGACAAAGTCAGCGCCCCCTCAATGGGGAGCGACAACGCCTCTCTCGCGGACAAACTCAACTCTTTCTACGCTCGGTTTGGTGCAGACAGTGGCGCCGCTAGCTCAACGGCTAGTGACGTCACTGGCGTGCCGGCTGTTGGGGAGGGGGGGGGGGGGGGCAACTGCGGGGGCGGGGAAGCTCTCTCATTGTCGGTACACAGTGTGAGAAGAGCATTCATGCAGGTGAACACCAGAAAAGCTGCTGGCCCAGACAGAATAACAGGACGCATACTTAAGTCCTGTGCTAACCAGCTAGCCCCTGTGTTCACCGCCATATTTAATCGATCCCTGGCGGAGTCAGTGGTCCCTGCCTGCTTCAAGATGTCTACCATCATCCCTGTACCAAAGAAACCCTCCCCAACAGGTCTCAATGACTACAGACCGGTGGCACTCACCTCTGTGGCCATGAAATGTTTCAAGAGGCTGGTCAAGGATCACATTTGTGCCTCCCTCCCCAGTGATATGGACCCTATGCAATTTGCATACAGGCCAAACAGGTCCACTGATAATGCGGTCTCCCGAGTACTGCACAGCACCCTCTCTCACCTGGACCGCCAGAAGGGGGGCTATGTGAGACTGTTGTTCATTGACTACAGCTCAGCGTTCAACACCATAGTCCCCACCAGACTGGTGGACAAGCTGATCGAGCTGGGTCTGAGCTCCGCTCTGAGCGCCTGGATACTGGACTTTCTGAGCGAAAGGCCACAGGCGGTCAGGGTGGGGGGTCAGACCTCCAACACCATCACCCTGAGCATCGGGTCCCCCCAGGGCTGTGTTCTGAGCCCCCTGCTGTACTCACTATACACACACGACTGTGTGGCCAAGTTCAGCTCCAACTCCATAGTGAAGTTTGCGGACGACACAGTGGTGGTGGGGCTGATCTCGGACAATGACGAGAAGGCCTACCGGGAGGAGGTTGAGGTACTGGAACAGCCTGCTCCTGAACATTGGTAAAACCAAAGAGCTGATCGTAGATTTTAGGAGGAGACAGCAGGAGACACACACACCACTGAGGATAAACGGGGCTACCGTGGACAGGGTGAGCAGCTTCAAGTACCTGGGGGTCCACATCTCAGAGGACCTGACATGGACAACACACATAGACTCAGTCGTAAAAAAGGCGAAGCAGCGCCTCTACCACCTGAGACAGTTAAGGAAGTTCAGAGTATCTGGGAAGATACTCCAGTCCTTCTACTCCGGAGCTGTAGAGAGCATCTTGACTGGAAACATCACTGCCTGGTATGGCAACAGCACGGCACAGGAAAAGAAGGCCCTACAGAGAGTGGTGCGCTCAGCCGAGCGTACCACAGGTATTGCCCTGCAGGTCCTATACAACAAGAGGTGCAAATCCAGAGCCTGCAGGATAATGAAAGACCCTCACCACCCCAACAACAGCCTGTTCATGCTGCTGCGGTCAGGCAAACACCTGCGAACACCAGTAACGAGGACAGAGAGACTTCGGCTCAGCTTCTTCCCCCAGGCCATCAGAGCCTTGAACACTGAACTCTCCACGCACAAGCACACATGAGCACACACACAACACACACACTGTTTACGCTCACACACTAGCAGCCACTTTAACACTTTAACATGAGCACACACACACTCATGCTGCACACGCTCACACTTATGGACACTTTACAGAAGGAAAGGTCACTTTAAGAATAGTATAGTAGAGCTTGAGATTGTATAATATAGCATTGTATAGCAGTGTACATAAAGACCCAGTGCCTCATCCGTAGCTAACAGTGTACTGCACTACCACAGGACCTAGCATGTCCTACCATGCTCTGTAAATAACTCATGTACAGATACCGATATGCCCTACTTTGTTTACTTGTTTATTGCACAATGTCACTCTATTGGTTGGATTCTTATTATATATTATTACTATTGTATTATGCACATCGTTGCGGGCAAGACCCCCCGCATTTCACTGTATACCTGTATGCCGTGACAAATAAAACTCTTGTATCTTGTATCTTGCCTTCCTGTGGATGCAGCTAGGGCCTCCCTGTGGATGCAGCTAGGGCCTTCCTGTGGATGCAGCAGTGAATATATTCTGCTTGCTGAGCCACTGCTTTTACACTGGTAAGTGCAGAGCAGAGGAGCAGGTGCGTCAGTAAAACTGTCATCACGCACAAGCGCCACTATTTACCCATAATGATAAGCCTAATTTGAGAAAATAAGTAAGGGATAATGTATCATCACGAGGTCATTGTCACAAAATAATTGACCGACACATAGTTTAAAATACCGAGCCGCCTCGGCGAGGTGTTTTAAACGTCAGTGAAGGTCAATTATTTTGCGATGATGACCGAGTAAAGCTATACATTATCCCGCTTATTACATGGCTAACTTACTAACAATATACCTAATTCATTTGACAAATCGCAGTTCTGTGGCTCTGTCAGCCCAAATAAAGTGATTATTATTATCGCGGGCAGCCTCTGTTCTGGCTCCGCTGTAATCGTCAGCAGCAGGTGTGTCTGATTTGCTGCACTGATGTGGGCTTGATTGCGAACAGCTGCGCACATCGGTCATTATTGTCCCACAGCGGTCATTATTGTGTAATAATGACCGCTGTCGGGGGGCTATTGACCAATCACAAGCAAGCATTTCGACGAATGTGAAAACGCCATGTAATAACAAACTATAATACCATGTT
Organism: Notolepis coatsorum; assembly: GCF_963971535.1. Classification (NCBI taxonomy): domain Eukaryota; kingdom Metazoa; phylum Chordata; class Actinopteri; order Aulopiformes; family Paralepididae; genus Notolepis; species Notolepis coatsorum. The sequence goes on along the minus strand of NC_140171.1, from coordinate 168,697,653 downwards.
TTATATTACACAACGGTTTTACAATTTTATTTTTAATTAAAATTATATTATATACATTTTCTATTTTATTTAGTTTGGGAACCACTGTCCTAGAGTGCCTGAGCAGTGGACAGCTGTGACCTTATATGGCCTGATGGCTGATGACGTCTCATGATGACCTGTCTGAGCAGCCAATCATGATTTATGAGATTATGCACTTTCAATAAAGAATTATAAAAAAATAAAAATAAAATGTTGTCATTCTTATGTTGTGGCAGCAGCAGGGGGGACGACGATGACTTCGTAACCTAGTTACTTTCAAAGTATCAAGTAATCAGTAAAGTAACTAGATTACTTTTTAAAGGAGTAATCAGTAATCAGTAATCAGATTATTTTTACAAGTAATCTGTGGCATCACTGCGATAGTATTGTCTAGACACTAGGTCAGGAGTGATGCCACTCGTTGTATGTTTTGGACATGTTTGGTTAGTTAGTGTAGGTAGTGAGGAGTAGTTTATATTTGATCTTTGTGTTTGTGTATAGGTAGATAAGATATTCCTTACTGAGCTAGTTTTGTTTTGTTTTACTCAGTTAATTCCTTTGGCATCATTCAAGCTCCTTCGCCCCCCTCCCCTTGGTTGTGTGTCTCAAATCCACCATTGTCATTGCCTATTAGTCTGTGTTTTTGTTTGTGTATAATATATAAAAGGCACAATATATATTATTTTCTTTCACCTAAACGTGTGGGCATTGCTTTATTTTTCCTTTGGTTAATTTATCACAACACAATTATCCTTTATGTTATTCACCCCTTCCCCTTGACATACTGGGGTTGTAACAGCGCTCCAGCCACGCCCACCTCCAGTACCTGGCAATCAAAAGTAATGGTGGGACAATAGGCAGACAGAGTGGAAGGGGTCCGAGACCGAGACCAACAGTGGAGTAGTGCAGCAACCAGGAAGGGTATGAAGGAGATGGTGGCGCTAGAGGCAGTTCATGGGGTCACCAAAATCAATAGGCTCAGATTAATCACCAGAATTAAGACAGCCCTTGTGTGGGTATGGTGCAATGTGTCAACTACAAATGAAAGCATGTGAAATAAATAATAATAATAATAACCTAAAAACTATGTTTTAAAATGTAAGTTACTCATTAGCACAAATAAGTAATCTTGAGTACCGTTAACCCTTTCACTACTACACTACAGAAGGTTAACCCTTTCACTACCACACTACAGAAGGTTAACCTTTCACTACCACACTACAGACGGTTAACCCTTTCACTACCACACTACAGAAGATTAACCTTTCACTACCACACTACAGAAGGTTAACCTTTCACTACCACACTACAGACGGTTAACCCTTTCACTACCACACTACAGACGGTGTGGTAGTGAAGTAGTGTGGTAGTGAAAGGCTTAACCCTTTGTCGTGTGGCGGTGAAAGGGTTAACCATTTGGTGGTGTGGTAATGAAAGAGTTAACACATTGAACACTGGAGGACACTTTGTGTTCTTTCCAACACAACATGAATCAGTGAAGCTTTGACACAACATGTGTTGCTTTTAATAACAATTGTTGAAAAACCACAAAAGATATAATGCATGCACATGTGTACACGTGTATGTGTTAGAGAGAGACACATATATATATCAGCACTCTCTTAAAGTATGACATCTACCAGCTAACATAGACTTATGAGCCAGTCTTGACTCTAACTTGGTATTTAAATCGTTCAATGCTCTGAATTAAATGATAGGAGTGGGTACTTTGGAATGACGAATGTGAAGAACTTCAACCATAAACTCGTCAACAGACTGCAGATATGTCAGTCCAAGAAATGAAAGATTTGGATTGTGAGCCTTCATCAGAACTGCAGTACTGTTTCTTACATCTTACATCAACACTCATGACTCCTGCACTAAAGCTTCACAGTAATTCCATGGCACATACAGTGTATGAACATATTCATATTCATGTTAATTGTGGCAGTGGGTGAACGCCATGTCAAGTTATTAAACAATATTTCAAAATAAAAGCCCCACTGACAACTACAATTTTACTGGCAATAATATATACCATTATAAATGGGAAAAAGGTCAATTTACACACAGAAAGTGTAAAGTGGCACAGAATGTTTATAAATGTAGACATTCCACTCTGCTATGTTTGGATATCAAGGGCTTTTAGCTAATTGGTTAGATAATAATAATAATAATAATAATAATAATAATAATAATAATAATAATAATAATAATAATAATAATACTAATACTAATACACTTTATTTGTATAGCACTTTTCATACAGATGTTGCAGTTCAAAGTGCTTCACTTCACAACTAGATCTGCATCCGCGGAGCTAATGATGCTAATGATGGAGCATCACCGTCGGTTGTGTGATAGTAAAGGGCTAACCTTCTGTATTGTCACAGTGAAAGGGTTAACCGGCTGTCGTGTGGCAGTGAAAGGGTTAAAATTACAGTGCATAGGAGGCAGTGAGATAAAATTAGCATAGAACCAACACATGAATTTGATAGGAAGTGTCTACAAGTAGGCAGGGTAAGGTAGACCCTTTGACAGGTGCAGGTCCAGAGACGAGGACCACGGTGTGGTCAATACAGTATGTCCCCCGAACGGCCCACATTCTCAATCCACCTCCTGTGACCATACCTCGAATTCCAGCCTTGGAGGAGTAGCTCATATGAGAATAGCGCCACCATGAGGTCAGGTGACTCATGTTTGGTGGAAATCAGGTCAGGGGGGCGACAGTGGCTCAGGAGGTAGAGCAGTCGCCAGGCAAGCCGGAGGTTCCCGGTTCCAGGTTCGATTCCCGCTCCTCCCGGGCAGTGTGTCGATGTGTCCTTGAGCAAGACACTTAACCCCTAATTGCTCCCGATGAGCAGGTCGGCACCTTGCATGGTCGCCTCCGCTATCTGTGAGTGAATGTGTGAATGTGTGAGTGAATGTGTGAGTGAATGGGTAAAATGTGAGGAACAAATTGTAAAGTGCTTTAGATAAAAGATATAAAAAAGCAGCCATTTACCATGAGATACACCAATTTGAGTATTGGACATTTGACCTGAGGGTGGCGCTAGAGAGGAAGGTTCATGGGGTCATTCAAATCAATCTTCTTCCTCCAGGCGTCTTCCTTCTTCCTCTAGGAATGCAATTAATTTAATGTGATAAAAATAATTACATTAATTACAATAATTACATGTTGAGGATTTCAGATTAATTGCCAGAATTGTGTGTGTGTTAGTGATAAACATATATCTCTCTTAAAGTATGACATTTAAACAGCTAACAGATTCATGAGCCAGTCTCAACCCTATGATACATGGTATTTAAATCTTCGAATGCTCTAAATTAAATACTTATATATACTTATTGGAGTGGGTACTTATTAATAATGATGACTGAAGACCATAAACTCATCAACAGACTGCAGATATGTCAGTCCAAATATTTGGATTGTGAGCCTCCATCAAACTACAGTAGCTACTGTGTCTGCTAAGAACAGGCTGCTATTTGTGTCACACAGTAAAACTTAACATAGCAGTTGATAACACTCCCGTACTGAGTCTCTGTCTAAAATACTCCCACACATTAGATGATTGTGGGCACAGTTTTTAGTTGCAGCTGCTCCAGAACGTGCTTACTGTGTACATGTGTTGAGTTTATTGAGTTTATTAGGACAACAACTAGTGTTCCTGGGGTCCACACAAAACATAAAACATTACATTCGACAAGACTTTTACAGAACAGTAAATACAAAATAAAAAACAGATTTCTGAAGTCCATTTCCCTTCAAGCATTGACTTTCATATCTTCCATCATATACCACTTATTTTCTGATTTTCATTTCATTGGAAAGAAAATAATGATAATAATAATAATAATAATAATAATAATAATAATAATAATAATAATAATAATAATAATAATAATAATAATAATAATAATAATAATAATAATAATAATAATAATAATAATAATAATAATAATAATAATAATAATAATAATAAAATAAGAATAAAGTATGTGTTGTCTATTGTACTCAGCGTGCTGATCCCACCGCTGTCACCATTTGTAAGGGACCAAGCAGCCAGACAAGGAGGACACAGTGGTTTTGGCAAAAAATAATGGTTTTATTTACCCATGCAAATACATAATTTACTAAATATAACATAAATGGTCCAAATAATACAGCAGGACAAAAACAGACCTGAACTGAACGGAAGACAAAGACAAATGAGAACTCAAAACTATATATAGGCCCTGGCCAGATACATTAACCTAAGTGGGCTAATTGATAATTAATATTTTACTAAATAATATCTTACAATTCTGATTAATCTAATAAACAATAAACACACAACATACAACATAACTACCAAACTGAACAACCAATCATCTTAATTAATAAGGAAATAACTGGAATATGTTGTGCCTTTACATATGTTGGATTATGTAATTGGTTTGTCATGACAAACCAATAAAAAAAGCGCAAAGAGGTGACCCAGCAATTATCAAATCTCTTAACTTGGAATATACCTGTACACCCCTCTGTATTACTGCTGAATGATGTTTTTGAGTGTGCAGTACATCCACAGCTAAAGAGATTGGTTTTATCGGGTATCACAGTAGCTAAAAAGCTGATAGCATCACGATGGTTCCAACCGGAAAAAAATTGCCGAAAGGTCTGGATTATTACATATCTCGATGTGATCTATCAAGAAATATCTACAGCAAGAATTTTGGGTCTCAATGAATCCAAAATGACATTGTGGTTAGAAGTGGTGGAGAAAATAAAAGCTAGCATATAATGGTAATGTCTGGTTAGGAGCGAGGGAAAATGGATGGATTATCCAATGGGGGGTCCGGGAGGGGGGGGGGGTACGAGCTGGAGCATATGTGTGTAGGTTTTTAGATAACAGGTATTAAGGGTATATCCTATATATGACAATTAACTAAAATGTGATTTCATTGGATGTGCACTGTCAACTAATGCTTGTATATCTTAACGTGTATTGTCATGTTTGTTTATGTGTTTGTTTAAAAAATAATAAAAAAATTAAATACAAAAAAAAAAAGCGCAAATTAACCAGTGGCTACAACAACACACAGTAACTACATGCATCATTAATTCGCGCTTTTTTATTGGTTTGTCATGACAAACCAATTACATAATCCAACATATGTGTAAAGGCACAACATATTCCAGTTAACGGTATATTTTTTTAATGATTCGTTACGGCGAAATCAATACTTCCATTTGTATAAATTGTATTAAACAGAGTTTATTATTCCTGCCTTTCTGAGGAGCTTGTCGCGGCTCATGCGTATGCGCGCGCTCGGCCAATCAGAGCGCAAAACGGCAACGCGGAACTGGACCAGCGTTGTAGAAGGCATTCACGCGAGCAGGACGGCTGGCTGCAGAGTTGGAGAAACAAACAATGAACGACATGCATGCACTTAAACCATGTAAGTCAAATAATAAAGAATGGATATGACATATCAGTACGCTAGTATATGTAAGTATATGTGTCGTGTGTCATTATGTGAAATAGACATTGTGTATGTGCATCATGAATGTAAACGTGTACAAACATTAACTAAATAAACAAACAATAAGGGTGAGGGAATAAGTTAATACGTGCGGGTGTGGCGCACAGATGCATCCGTCAGACATATAAAAGAAATAAAAGTGGTCCTAAAATACTCCCTTGCGGCAAAATATGAAATATGCTCCCATTAATTTCCACTACTTGTTTCCTGCCTCTCAGATAAGACTCCATCCACCATAAAGATATACTGTTAAAACCCATAGCCTTCAGTTTATATAAAAGTATGTCGTGGTTAAAGGTGTCGAAGGCTTTTTGTAAGTCTATTAAAACCATCCCACAGAATTGACCTTTGTCCACCTCTGTTCTAATTTGGTCTGTCAGATATAATAATGTGTCTGTGGAATGTGATGTTCTAAATCCAGACTGGAGTTCATACAACAGGTTGTTTGTAGAGAGGTATTCGATATTTGATCATTAATGATCCTTTCTATGACTTTGGATTAGGGATGGGTGTGAGTAATCGATTACTCGTAGCTATGAGAAAAATCAAAAGAAAAAAATAATTGAAATTATAAATTTTTATGAATTTTCTTTAAATTTTTTTGTTGGTTTCCTTAAACATATATACGTGAATGAACAAAAATAAAAAAAAATCTAATGTTTATTATTATTATTTTTAAATGTTTTTTTTCCCTTTTCGAGTAATACACAATCAACCGAGTATAGCATGCGATCAATCGATCTGGATTTTTCTTTAAAATGCCCATCCCTACTTTGGATACCGCACTAAGAATCGACACAGGCCTATAGTTCCCTGGGTCTATCAATCTTAGAAGTAGAAGAGCCTCGAGGAACCTTTTGGAGTTCCTCACCATTGCCACTGTGGAGGAACCTTTTCAGTTCAAAAAGGTTCCTTGAGGAACCCCTGCAGGAGAGGTTCCTCGAGGAACCCCTCAGAAAGGTTCTTCAAGGAACCGCTTTGTGGGGTTTGGGGTTCAATTTTGAACTCATTAAAAGTATTATTATTATTATTAATATAATTATTGACATTGCACAAATGTTTAACAAGCAATGCCGAGAGCTGGTCTCGAACCCAGTGTATCCTGCGTTGGTGGCAAGCGCCTTGCCCACTGCTCCACTTAGCCGCCCTGCATGGGGGAGGTGTTTTTGGCCAACATCTATGCTAGTAGTCCATATGTTTTCAGAGCTCACGAGACAGTAGACACCCCAAATCCAACGTTGTCCTTTGGCACAGAGCTCGAGAAGGGTTGTGCAGTGCATATAACCAAGAGGACTGTATTATATGGAAATAAATTCGATTTAGGTTCAAGGAACCTTGCTTAAGTTACGTTTGGAAGAAATATGAAAAGCTGCTAGGCTAATCTAATTATAAGTTACCGGTAAACAACGTTTTAATATTTTTTTTTATTAAAAGGCAAAATATTATTTAAGAATATCACCAAAATGTTTTTTTTGTGCTGAGACACTTGAATATCAGTAAAGATAAGTACTATATCTTTCCAGAATGATTTCGAGAAACAACAATTATAAAATGACTGATAATCTGTTTCATTTTCACAGAAGGAAAGGCTTAATTAATTAATTTCGAAAAATATCCTACAGGAACCCTTTTAAAAAAGCTTCCTCCTGGAACCCCTTCTGAGTGAACGGTTCCTCCAGTAACCTCTCCTCTAAATTGAGCTGTTAAAGGTTCCTCCTGGAACCCCTTCTGAGTGAACGGTTCCTCCAGTAACCTCTCCTCTAAATTGAGCTGTTAAAGGTTCCTCCTGGAACCCCTTGTTGGAGCCATTCTATTGTGTTCTTAGTGTATCTATCATTTGTTTACATTTTGTTTCTGCCCCTCTGTAATCATCTACCCCACCTAGTATCCAAAGGCCGGTAGTGCATGTTGAGAGTGGGGGGCGGGGACTCTTGGAATCTCAGGTGGTTTAATGAGCAGGAAGAGAAGGCCTAGGCATGGTAAAAATGTTTGGTGAAGGTGCCAGGTCATACATTTTTCTTTAAACCACATCAGTGTTAGAATACTATTATTTATGAGTATTGGAATCTTTCTTTTGGTGTTTTATTTAGATGCTTAAAATAAATCTATAATTTAATTCATAATACCTTGGATCTCGTTTTGGATTTTTTTTGGAATGTGCGTGTTAAAGACACTACCTGGTTGACCTACAAGAAGCCATTACATTAAAGTTTAAAGAAAAATTCTACCATGGATGGAATTCCACACAATGGAGTTGAACTTGGAACAATACAGACAACAATGAAAACAGTGAGTAAATCAAGGACAACAATGAAAACAGTGAGTAAATCAAGTTAATGAAGAACCAAAGATGCTCATCTACTGTCTACCATTCATCTGTTGTTGGAAGCAAGTGTTTTGAAGCTCAATGGAGATCATGATGTCACAACTGTGAATTAATTTACAAGTAAATCAAGTTAATGAAGAACCAAAGATGCTCATCTACTGTCTACAAGTCATCTGTTGTTGGAAGCAAATGTCACAAATGTCACAGAATCATGATGTCACAACTGTGAATGGATTTACAAGTAAAGCCTCACTGGAAATGCTGTATTGAATTGGATGTTTGGAACAAAGAGCTGTGACTGGAAATCAAAATGGCCGATGCTGCTAAATCCAGTCATGAGGAAATGTTATGGAAGTTGATTGGCACTCGGCGAAGTAGGCTGGGCATGTTGACAAAGAAAAAGAAAGAAATCATCACACTCATGAAAAAAGACAAGAAAGATGATATGGAATATCATGTTTGCATGTTCAATGATCTGTTGTCAGCATTTATGGAGATGCAAGTGGCTGTGCAGCACATGTTGCCTGAAGAGGAAAAAGAGGCTGATCATGCCAGCTGGTTTGAACCAAAGCTCTTGGATTTCAAAGACTTTCTTAGTCAAGTTAACATGTGGGTGCATGGTTTGCTGGAGTTTGATGATAAGGATGCCGATAACCATGACTTGCCAAGTAATTTGGGCTTAAATGTTGATGTTGAGGTTACATCAGAATGTGCTGTAAAGTTGAAAGAGGATTCAAACCTACAGGATATGATTCATCCCCATGACAGCATCTCTGCTGTTTCAAGCAGATCTAGCACAAAGTCACATGCATCCATAACATCAAAAGCATCATCTGCTAGACTAAGAGCAAAGGCTGAGCATGCTGCTTTGGAGGCTAAAGCTGCAATCTTGCAAAGGAAACACATGCTTGATATGGAAGAATCCAGACTAAAATCACAAAGAGAAGCACTGGAAATTGAAGCTGAGCTGGCTGCTTCAATTGCAAAAATAAAGATCCTGGAACTGGAAGAGGGTGAAAAATCCTCTCTTGCTCGGGCAAGAATAAGAACATCACTGGATGGCAAAGCAAGTTGGAATGGAAGTGAGCAAAATAATTTTCATGAATACAAACCATCGTTAACACAGAAACATCCTCCAGCATTACAGGATGTATCCAATGCCACTGAATACATGATTCCAAAAGGGAGACCAAGTCTTTGCAAATCAAGGCCCCATTCTCCTGCTCTGCATACAAGCTTGAGACAAACACCATTGACCAATACAGCAGGTGCCAATGTATTTGACTCTCAAAGAGCAGGTTACAGACAGGATGATGTGAACAATAACCAGAATGCTCTTGCTAATGCTATCCAAAGACAAAATGACATCACTCAATTCCTGATAAAGCAACAGCAGAGCTCTCTACTGCCAACAAGAGACATACCAGTGTTTAGTGGTGACCCACTTCATTATAGGTCATTCATTAAAGCCTTCCAACATGGGATTGAGAGTAAAACCGATAACATGCAAGACAGACTTTACTATTTGGAGCAGTACACAACAGGCCAACCGAGAGAACTCATTCGCAGCTGTTTACACATGGATCCTACAAGAGGATACAACAAAGCAAGACAACAGCTTCAGTTAAACTTTGGCAATGAGATGAAAATAACAACTGCCTATATGGATAAAGCCCTGAGCTGGCCAGTCCTTAGAGCAGAAGATGGTAATGGTTTGCGTTCCTATGCACTGTTTTTGAGAGGCTGTTGTAATACAATGCAGGATACGGAGCACATGATGGAGTTGGAAAATCCAATGCATCTCAGAACCATCGTCTCAAAGTTACCATTCAAGCTCCGTGATAAATGGAGATCAGCCGTGTGTGACTTTCAGGAAAGATACGAAAGAAGAGCCAGGTTTGGAGATCTAGTAAAGTTTGTGGAGAAGCAAGCCAGAATAGCATTGGACCCAGTCTTTGGGGACATTCAAGACTTTGCAACTCAAAAACCAGGTACAAAGCCTAAGTATACAGACTCAACGCAAAAAGCTAAACCGCCCAGCAGAGGGAGCAGTTTTGCAACAAAGATAACTGCTATACCAGAAAAAGTTGTGGAGTCAAGCCTGACTAGAAACAAAGAACAGGACAACATAGTGGATGCTTCTAAAAAACGCTGCACTTTTTGTGATAATGGGCATGCATTGGAATTCTGTCAGAAGTTGAAACACAGACCAAACGAGGAGAAAGTTGAGTTTCTCAGAAGCAAAGGACTGTGTTTTGGATGTCTCACAAGGGGACATATGAGCATGACCTGTCAACAATGCCAGCGAAACCACCCCACTTTGTTGCACAGAGAAATTGAAAATAAAGGAAGCATGCAAGCAGAGGTAAATGTTTCCAAAGAAGCCACCAAAGACAAAGCTCCAGTAACCAGTGCAATGGTCTCTCTAGATATCAGCGGCTCTACTGGGGCCGGTAACAAAGTGTGCGCTTGCCATTGTACCAGTTCAGGTAAAGCTCTCGAAAGGAAGCAAGATTGTGCACACATATGCCTTTCTGGACAATGGAAGCACCGGTACATTTTGTACTGAAAAGTTGATGATGAAGCTAAATGCTACAGGAAAAAAGGTGGAGATACTTCTGACAACAATGGGCCAAGATACCAGGCAGTCAAGGCTTGTTCCCAGTTTAAAAGTTTCTGGACTAGAAGTGGCTGCTCTTGAGAGTGATTCTTTCCTGCAATTGCCAGAATGCTATACTCAACAAAGCATTCCTGTCACAAAGGACAACATTCCTACAGAAGACGATATCCGACAGTGGCCATATCTAATGGATGTTGAGTTAATGCAAATTGATGCCGATGTTGAGCTACTGATTGGTGTCAACACACCTAAGGCTTTGGAACCATGGAGAATCATCAGCAGTGAAGGTAATGGGCCTTACGCTATAAAGACTCTCCTTGGATGGGTGGTCAATGGGCCACTCCATGATAACATCGGCCTGGATGAATGTGGTCATCCTAGCATTAGTGTCAACCGTACATCCATTGAAAGAGTGGAGGAACTGCTAATCAAGCAGTATAATCAAGACTTTCTAGAGCAGCATGATACAGACAAAAGCGAGATGTCCATGGAAGACCAAGAGTTCATGCAGATTGTGTCCAGCTCTGCTATGCTAAAAGATGGGCACTATCATTTGAAACTACCCTTTCGGAAGAAGGATGTAAAGATGCCTAATAATCGCCCATTGGCGGAGCAGCGAGCACTGCACCTCTTGAAAAAGTTAAAAAAGAATAACACATTCTTTGAGGAGTACAAAGGCTTTCTTCAGGATGTTATCGACAAAGGATATGCTGAAATGGTTCCCCAAGAGCAAGTAAAACGTGACGACGGGAAAGTGTGGTACATTCCACATCACAGAGTTTACCATCCAAGAAAGAAAAGAATTCGTGTTGTGTTTGATTGTGCCTCATCTTTCCGGGGTGCATCCCTGAATCAAGAGCTTCTCCAAGGACCTGATTTAACAAACTCCCTCATCGGCGTGCTCCTCCGTTTTCGCCAGAGTCAAATTGCCCTCATGGCTGACGTGGATGGAATGTTCCACCAGGTAAAGGTAGCAGATGAAGATGTTGACCTGCTGCGTTTCCTCTGGTGGCCTAATGGTGACATCAGCCAAGAGCTTGTTGAGTACAGAATGATATCATCTCCAAGCTGTGCCACCTTCGCACTGAGGAAGACTGCGGATGACAATCAGGATGACTTTCCACAGGAGGTAATCAATACCATCAAAGAGAACTTTTATGTGGATGACTGTTTGAAGTCTGTCAAAACCGAAGGTCAGGCCTTGTCACTGTATCAAGGCCTCAAGGAGGTGTGTTCCAAGGGAGGATTCAAGCTGACCAAATGGATAAGCAATTGTCGCTCTGTACTCTCTCGGATTCCTGAAGAGGACAAGGCCAAAGAGGTAAAAAACCTTGACTTGGATAGGGAGAGTCTCCCTATGGAAAGAGCTCTAGGAGCCCAATGGAACATTGAACTTGACACGTTCAACTTCAACATGGCAGTAAAAGAACAGCCCACTACAAGACGAGGCATCCTCTCAGTTGTCAGCTCTGTGTACGATCCCCTGGGATTTCTGTCTCCAGTCATACTAACTGCCAAGATAATTCTACAGAATTTGTGTAGGATCGGATGTGGCTGGGATGCAGACATTCCAGATACGATTGCTCAACAGTGGTACAGATGGCAAACCGAATTGCACCAGCTAGATGCATTCTATGTGGACAGATGTTTCCTACCAAGAGACTTTGAGATAAAGACAGCCCAGTTACATCATTTCTGTGATGCCAGTGAAGCAGGGTATGGGACAGTGACCTACCTTCGCTTCACAAGTGACAAGGATGACATACATACTGCATTCGTTATGGGGAAAGCTAGAGTGTCTCCATTAAAGCAGACTACCATTCCAAGACTTGAGCTTACAGCAGCAGTCTTGGCTGTTCGTATGGACAAGATGCTAAGACGTGAACTACAGTTTCAACTTGATAAATCAGTCTTCTGGTCTGACAGCATGACTGTCCTGAAGTACATCTCTAACAGAACTAAAAGATTCCAGACCTTTGTAGCAAACAGAGTGGCCACCATCACAGATCTGTCAAAGCCGTCTCAATGGAGATACATTTGCTCTAAGTTAAACCCTGCTGATGAGGCCTCTCGTGGTCTGCGAGTTGATGCTTTTCTGAAGTCAAAAAGGTGGATCCAAGGCCTGGGATTCCTCTCAGGCCCTGAATCACATTGGCCAAGATCTCCTGAAGAGATTGATGCTGTTTCTGTTGACGATCCTGAGGTGAAAAAAGATGTCTCTGTCTACAGTACAGTCATAAACAAAGACGAAGCTGCCACATGGAAACTCATTAATCACTTCTCATCATGGTATGACCTCAAAGTAGCTGTGGCATGGATGCTGAAAGTTAAAAAGATGCTTCGATTGCGATGCCAAGAAAGAAAAAGCGCACAAAAGACACTTGGACAAGTTGATTACAAGCAGCAGCAAGGTAAATTTGCAGGTCTTTCAGTTGATGACATGGTCCAAGCAGAGGAGGCAGTCATATGCTTTGTCCAAGGTCAGAGTTTTTCTGAAGAGATTGCTGCACTGAGAACGGGCACAGTAAAGAAAACCAGCCCATTGTACAGACTGGATCCAGTGTTGGTGAACGGAGTTCTGAGGGTAGGTGGAAGGCTCAGCAAGTCTGCCTTACCCGAGGAAGTTAAACACTCAGCCATCCTTCCCAAGGACAGTCATGTTTCAAAACTGATCCTTTGTCACATACACAAGCTGGTAGGACACAGTGGAAGAAATCACATGCTGTCCAGGTTGCGACGGAAATATTGGATTCTCTGTGCAAATTCTGCAGCAAGAACTGTTATCCGGAAATGTGTAATCTGTCGACGCAAACATGGAAAGGTGGGAGAACAGAAGATGGCTGATCTTCCCACAAACAGAATCTCTCCAGACATACCTCCTTTCACGCATGTAGGAGTGGATTATTTCTGACCTATTGAGGTTAAGAGAGGAAGATCCACTGTGAAGAGGTATGGTGTAATATTTACATGCCTGACCTGCAGAGCTGTTCATCTTGAAATGGCTCACTCCCTGGACACAGACTCTTGCATTAGTGCCCTTCTGCGATTCATATGTAGAAGAGGACAAGTGCTAGAGATAACGTCAGATAATGGCACCAATTTCATCAGCTCTAAACGTGAGCTAAAAGAAGCCTTGAAGCAATTGAACCAAGACAAGATTCAAAGGGTAATGCTACAGGATGGTATAAAGTGGAAATTCAAGCCTCCCCACGGAGCCCACCATGGGGGGGTCTGGGAGCGGCTCATTCGTCAAGTAAAGAGTGTCCTTCAATCCGTCTTGACACAGCAAACCATTGATGATGAAGCTCTGCAGACAGCCTTATGTGAGGTGGAAGCCATTCTCAATGATCGTCCAATTACTTCAGTCTCAGATGACCCAAATGACCTTGAGCCTCTTACACCAAACCATCTTATTCAGCTCAAGGGTAAACCAATCTTACCTCCAGGTCTGTTCACCCAAGAAGATTCGTATGCTCGGAGGAGATGGAGGCAAGTGCAGTATCTCGCAAACCTCTTCTGGAAAAGATGGACATCTGAGTATCTTCCTATAATGCAGCAACGCCAAAAGTGGAACAGCATAAAAAGGAGTTTAAGCCCTGGAGACTTGGTACTCATAGTGGACAGCTCGGCTCCACGCAACTCATGGCTGATGGGACGAATCATTGACACCATGCCAGACTCCAGAGGTCTGGTTCGTCGTGTTCGAGTTAAAACAAAGAGCGGCGTATTGGAGAGACCTATCACCAAGCTTTGTTTGCTCCTGGAAGAAGCAACATCTTGACATTGAATCAGTGGACTCATCGACACCTACACATATACTGATTGACACCGATCATTGAACAATGCACACTCTCAAGAAGAGCAAGAAACGCATGGACTTTGAAAACCCGTAAAAAAGAATATATATATAAACTAGTTTTCATGGTAATTGCTGCTTATATTATATGGGCTCCATTTCTATTGATAATTGCCTTGCTTGGCAATTAGGGGCCGGTGTGTTGGAGCAATTCTATTGTGTTCTTAGTGTATCTATCATTTGTTTACATTTTGTTTCTGCCCCTCTGTAATCATCTACCCCACCTAGTATCCAAAGGCCGGTAATGCATGTTGAGAGTGGGGGGCGGGGACTCTTGGAATCTCAGGTGGTTTAATGAGCAGGAAGAGAAGGCCTAGGCATGGTAAAAATGTTTGGTGAAGGTGCCAGGTCATACATTTTTCTTTAAACCACATCAGTGTTAGAATACTATTATTTATGAGTATTGGAATCTTTCTTTTGGTGTTTTATTTAGATGCTTAAAATAAATCTATAATTTAATTCATAATACCTTGGATCTCGTTTTGGATTTTTTGGAATGTGCGTGTTAAAGACACTACCTGGTTGACCTACAAGAAGCCATTACACCCCTTCTGAGTGAACGGTTCCTCCAGTAACCTCTCCTCTAAATTGAGCTGTTAAAGGTTCCTCCTGGAACCCCTTCTGAGTGAACGGTTCCTCCAGTAACCTCTCCTCTAAATTGAGCTGTTAAAGGTTCCTCCTGGAACCCCTTCTGAGTGAACGGTTCCTCCAGTAACCTCTCCTCTAAATTGAGCTGTTAAAGGTTCCTACAGGAACCCCTTCTGAGTGAACGGTTCCTCCAGTAACCTCTCCTCTAAATTGAGCTGTTAAAGGTTCCTCCTGGAACCCTTTCTGAGTGAACGGTTCCTCCAGTAACCTCTCCTCTAAATTGAGCTGTTAAAGGTTCCTCCTGGAACCCCTTCTGAGTGAACGGTTCCTCCAGTAACCTCTCCTCTAAATTGAGCTGTTAAAGGTTCCTCCTGGAACCCCTTCTGAGTGAACGGTTCCTCCAGTAACCTCTCCTCTATATTGAGCTGTTAAAGGTTCCTCCTGGAACCCGCCCAAGCAAGCAAGGTTCCTTGAATATCCCCAGAGTTCGTTGAGGCTCTCCTAATTCTAAGAGTGGTCTCCACTCCCAGAGCAGACAGTGAGGTGGTCTCCACTCCCAGAGCAGACGGAGTGTAGTGGTCTCCACTCCCAGAGCAGACAGAGTGCAGTGGTCTACACTCCCAGAGCAGACAGAGTGTAGTGGTCTTCACTCCCAGAGCAGACAGAGTGAGGTGGTCTCCACTCCCAGAGCAGACAGTGTAGTGGTCTCCACTCCCAGAGCAGACAGAGTGTAGTGGTCTCCACTCCCAGAGCAGACAGTGAGGTGGTCTCCACTCCCAGAGCAGACAGAGTGCAGTGGTCTCCACTCCCAGAGCAGACAGAGTGCAGTGGTCTCCACTCCCAGAGCAGACAGAGTGAGGTGGTCTTCACTCCCAGAGCAGACAGAGTGAGGTGGTCTACACTCCCAGAGCAGACAGAGTGTAGTGGTCTCCACTCCCAGAGCAGACAGAGTGAGGTGGTCTCCACTCCCAGAGCAGACAGAGTGAGGTGGTCTCCACTCCCAGAGCAGACAGAGTGAGGTGGTCTCCACTCCCAGAGCAGACAGAGTGAGGTGGTCTCCACTCCCAGAGCAGACAGAGTGCAGTGGTCTCCACTCCCAGAGCAGACAGAGTGCGGTGGTCTCCACTCCCAGAGCAGACAATATTGATGGTCATGGTTGACTCTTTGTGAACTGCAATACATTTGATTGCTAAAGATTGAAAATGTTCTGCCAAAGTGCTGTATTGTTTTAAATCAAGATGTTTATTCCATTCAATCACATAATACAATATTTTCTATGGCAGTTGTGTCCTGCATGTCTTTCCATCTAATTGGAACTACAAGATTAGTACCTATATATTCAAGGGCTGCTCAGTGACAAGAAGAAAATTAATACAAATGTATATTTATTGTTTAATGTCTATTCACTATAAACAGAATGTGAAATATATTGTCACAATTTAATAGATTTACTGTATGGTAAGAGCCATTAAAAGAGATACATCTTGAATGCATAAACATGTTACTTCAGAGTTACTTTGAGAGGATTATGTGCTCCAATATATTCCACTCAGCACTATTAATCTATATATGTAGAGACATGTCATCATTGTAAATACATCAAATATAAACATAGCACTGCATTCATGGTACAATCTTGATGTAACTAAGACATTCTCTGAAAAAAATAAAAATAAAAAATCCTGCATGGATTACTAGATTTCAACCACAATACAATACGTTTTCTTGGGCCTTTCCTGATTGTTAACCAAGGTGAAGATAGTGGAGCTAAAGCCTGGTCTGGTTCAACAAAGAATAAAGATGAAATAACAACAGACTGGCTGCTGGTGGTGCAGGGTTGATTGAGTAGGAAACCATGACTCAACGAGGCCTTCTGATAGCAGGTGGTCCGGTTAAATGTGTGCTTCTCAGTGTTTTAGCCTGTATGAAACTATTATTGAGTGGTCATCATTTGTGAAATAGTTCAGCTTTTGCTCAATAATGCTTTGGAACAGGAGTTTTCTGAAATATCAAGTCAAGATGATATGCTGACCAGTTTACTCTGATACTAACAGTTTATGAGTAATAGACATTTTGGATTGATTGTAAACTATTTATATACAGTTTCACGATGTAAAATTAAAAGATTAGCATTGTTGGTAGCTTATTTCACTCTATATTGAATACCATTGATCCTAATACATTTGATTTCAAACCTTTATTTTATCTAGAAAAAAGATTGCCCTCATTCACAGCGATGTCAGGTATAACAAGAAATATTTTAAGTAAATATTTAAATGATGATCTTCATACACGGGAGGAGATATTGTCTCTTTCTGCGTCCTGCCCTGCTCTATAGGAGCCACCCCTCTAAACCAAATGCAGTGTTTCCTAGTGAGTCCTGCTGCAAAGCTTACAATGTCAAAGAATAGTTGGGAGGGACGCAATCTTTCAAAACTTAAAAATGCATTGTTGCACATATTTGATTCAATAGAAAATAAACAAATAATAAAATACAATTACCACCAGCCAGAAAATGGCACATTCTTGACTCGGAGCGAAAAGGGCAGGTGCTCAAGCACCCCTTGGGCCCTATGTGTGTCTGGTTACAGGCAGCCATGTTGGAAGAGAGACAACTAGTGTTGGAAGAGAAGAAGTTCTTCTGATGTAATTGGGCCCTAACATTCTTAGATGTAATTTTTTTTAGAGATCTCCACAGCTCGAGTAATTGAAGTCAAGGAATCTAACATTAGCTTGTGGGCGTCGGCAGCTGAGAGTTAAGCCATGATCTAGCAACAGAGCGAGATGGTTGGTCCCGAGAGGTCCTGCGGCGTTCCGTCCTCGGCCCCACCCTCTTCACACTATACATGCTCCCCCTTGGTGGTGTCATCAGCCGGCATGGGATATCCTTCCATTACTACGCTGATGACACCCAACTCTACCTCAGGACTGCCCCACTCCCCTCTGCCCCCCTGCCGTCACCTTCATCCACACTGACCACCTGCTTTGAGATAAAGGCGTGGATGACTCACAATTTCCTGCAACTAAACGGCTCTAATACAGAAGCCATTCTAATCGGCACCCCACACCAAATCAAATCAAATCATCCCCAATAACCAGCCTCACCTTCTCCAGCCAGAACCTCCCTCTGACCTGTAATCACCAACCTGGGTGTAAAAATCAACCTCGACCTGACCTTTGACCGACATTAAGCACCTGTGCAAAACCTCATTCTTCCACCTTAGAAACATAGCCAGACTCCGTCCCACACTCACCCTGCCAGATGCGGAAAAGCTCGTTCACGCCTTTGTCTCCTCGAGGCTTGACTACTGCAACGCACTGCTCATCGGGATCCCTGGCAAGAGCATCCAGAAGCTCCAGTACATTCAGAACTGTGCTGCTAGGATCCTGATGAGTGCGGAAATATGATCACATCACACCCATACTCCATTCCCTACACTGGCTCCCTGTCTCCTTCAGGATAGAATACAAGGTCTCCCTCCTCACCCATCAGTGCATCCACAGCAACGCCCCCTTCTATCTAAAGGAACTCATCGCTCCCCCGACCTCCACCTGCTCCCTCCGCTCTGGACACTCAAACACACTCCAACCCAAACACAGGACACACCGTCGCACCATGGGCGACCGGGCCTTCTGCTCAGCTGCTCCTCGGCTGTGGAATGCCCTCCCCGACCATCTGAGAGCACCACAGTCCGTTGAGGTTTTTAAAAAGGGGCCTAAAAACATTTCTTTTTAACAAGGCATTTGCCTGAATTATTCTTTTATTTTTATTATATTTTGATCTGTATGTTTCTTCCATTTCATTTGTTGTTTTATTAATTTTAATTGTTTTTATTCATTTTATTTATCTTTATCTCCTGTATCACTTTGAGATTGTCACAAATATAAAGTGGGTGACAAATTGAATTTATTATTATTTGGGGTGGGGGTGGGTTTAGGGGAAATTGTGCCTTTTAGCATAATTGTTTATACATTTTATTTTTATACATGTTTTTGTATTTTTATAATTATATATATAAATTATAATTGTTCCTGTTCTCTTGTGACCCCAAATGTTAGTTATTATTATTATTATTATTATTATTATTATTATTATTATTATTATTATTATTATTATTATTATTATTATTATTATTATTATTATTATTATTATTATTATTATTATTATTATTATTATTATTATTATTATTATTATGTATATTTTAATTTATTTTACTCCTTCAATTATTCTAATTTATTTTACTCCTTCAATTATTCTTTACATTATTTATTATTGTGTTCTGGTACGTTATGTGAAAATGTGTGAAAAAAGAAAAAAAAAATTCTTCTGATGCAGATCACATTTGTTTTATAATTTTCCAAAAATTCGCTTAAAAATACATACCTAATTAAATGGAGGATTGCCTCACTTCTACAAGGTCCATTTGCATGTTCTTGGAATCTAGGGATATATAAGGATCTCAGGGAATGTATTCCCAGAAATATTCTGTCTGTTACTAGGCTTGCGTAAATTGTAATGAACCAAAGGAGAATATCAATTTTCTTTTTCCTTCTTTTCTTTCATATTTGACAGTGAATAACACCATGCTAACATTGACCAGGTGTTCTTGAGATCAGGTGTACAAAAAATCTAAGCAAATGAATAAAGGGCAGATGATTTACAGGGTTTTTTGTAGATGCAGTACTGAATTTTTACACCCAGACAGTGCAGACACATGCAATTTGAAGTATGAATATAGAATATCAGGCCTATAAATTACCTTATTATGGCCACGTCACACATCTATGGATCGGGACAAATCTCCTCTTTCCAATGGCAGAGTTCAATCTGGATTTAGTACCACCAGGCACCCCTGACAGGGCAGCAAAAACCATGAATGAAATCTACTGTAAGTGTTGTGAAGGGCCAGATTAAACCGAATATATATATTTATTTATATATATATATTTAATTGTATTTGTATATTCTCTAATATTCCCTGATATCCCTTGTATATTCCTTGTACAATATGCATTGAATATCCATTCTAGCCTACTGAACATCCCATAATAGTCTCCATTCTACTATTGGTCGAGACCTTGGTGCCAGGCTGCCATACCCCTCAGACCCAGTTCAAACGTACCGCTCGACATGTACGAACAAGTCCTAGTTCCGCGTAGGAATTTGGCTACCGCACCACTAATGGGACTATTTGTTCATAGTGCGTATATATACTGCGCTACTAAAGTAGGACTTTCTTTTCAGTCCAGTTTCTTACCCTCCAATAGAGTCACAGACGTAAAGCCTCCCCGCGATGCCACGTGTGGGAGTAAGGCCAAGTTCGGCCTACCATCGGTATTGAGACATCGTGTATATTAATATTTGAATAGTCATATTTGGCACTATATCGTCGAGTTGGACGTAGTCTATTAAGCTAATAATAGTCTGTTAATATATAGTGCTTCGTGCGGTGAGAATACTACCGTAGTCAGTACCCCATCGTTTCGGGCAGAGAACTGGCTGCTTACCCAGGGTGGTTGACCCTATGTGAAGCTGCACCCGAGGAGCCCCAGAGCCGACGAGCGAGTGGACCTGTATACCGGATTATTCTACCGACGACAGCCCGCCTTCCCAGGCACGGATTATGCTTTGGATACTTTGATTATTCTATGGATAAAGACCCCCGACACTACCGTGTGTTGGAACCCCCCCCCCTGGAGAGGACGCAAGGTGAGGAGACGCTCTGCAAGACGAGGTCTCTCCACATCTCTCCCCCGTGGACCGGCGAGAGCCGGCCCACAAAGAGTCCACCTGCTTTCATCTGTGGTCCAAGGATCGCCGGCGCATTGAACGGCACTACAGTGGGTTCACCTGGGATACCCTTGGCCGGACGAGGCAGCTGGATTCTACCCCCCCCCCCTCCTACTCCTGTCGGCTTACAAGCGACCGGATTAACCCCCTCTAGTGTATCCAGCCTATAATCATTAAAGTATCATTGCTGTTATTCCTTAACTATTCCAGGTCGTATATTTACCACCTGCGCCTTCAGAGATTGGACATTATCTATTGATATATCGACGAATACTCCTTGCCATAAAAGTGCATACTATTTCAATTCATAAATGTAATTAAGTGATTAAGTGTTTATTCTACACACCATCGCTGTGTAGGAAATAAAGACCTGTTTCTAATTCGTACATTTGTGTTGGATCCGTTTCATCTACGTGAGAGTGTTCATGATAATATATTTATGCCGTGTACTGGGTGGCCGAATATTAAGTACAAAGGTAGTGGTAGTAAGTATCATATCTAGTAATACAGTCAGGGAATTGTACCCCTCAGTTACAATTGGTCCTTCGAGCCGGATGGTAATTAGTGTAATATTAATATAGTGTTATTAATATTGAAATGGCCTATGATGAACACTCCACGAAACGATCCTCCTAACCAACGCCGGCAGCGCGAACGACGGCTCCCTCAGTACTTAGAGGCTTACGCTGTCAGTCAACAACCTAGTCTTCTACTAACAGTAAACGCGGTAAAACTAGAAAGTAGAAGTATGTCTAACCCCAACGCCCAGACTACCCCGACCATAGAGGCCCCTACGGGCTCTAATGTAACTGACCAAGTTCACGGTGGGGACCAGTGGGAACCAGACATGACTTCACACCCCGCCAGTACTGAAGAAGTAGTCCCCGATGAGTCCCGGGAGGAATACAACGCTACCGAGAGAGAACTCGGCACGGAAGAAGACGGGGAGAGCACCGTGGAGATAGAGCTCCAAGGCTCCGCAAGGAGTACCCCGAGGGAAGGCTCCCCTATACAACCGCCTTCTCCCAGCGAGGCAGAGAGGACCCTACAGCAGGCATTCCTCGTCAGCCTGAAAGCCTCTACTGAACGCGATAGACTCCAGGGTGAACGCGATCGATTGCAGCTACAGCAACGGAGCGAAGAAGAGCACATACGCCTGGAAATAAGACGCATTCAGATGGAAGAGAATGTGGCCCGAGACTGAGCAGACAGCCAGCGAGCAGCTGCTGGTGCTCTACGGGACGCAGAGCGCGACAGACAGCAAGCGCAACTAATAGAACAGCTGATCAGACGGACAACACCCTCTCCCTCCGCCAGAGGCTCCAGGAACTCGTCTAGACACACCTCCAGGGCGGCATCCCCTAGCCGAGTAAACAACCCTGAACTTGACCAACAGACGAGGTCTATACCCCCCACAGACCACCTCCCCCCACCGGTCCAAGCGAGACCTAGCAACCGGGAAGGAGCAGCATATCCTGTGGAGAGGCTAAACCAGAGACTACAAGCACTGGATGACCTAACTGAAGACGAAGAGGAAGAGGAGGAGAACCGCGCCCGAAGACAGCACAGTACTCTACCGGACCAGGAGGTCCGGTACAGCCCAGGCTATACTCCCGCGGAGCTGCGCTACAGACCCCTGACTCTATACACGGGTGAGCACGACGCACGACCCGCACCGAGGAACAGCACCTGGACAAGCGGGCCATGGTACACTGCCGGTACCAGCCCATACCAAGGAGCGGGAGGAGACTCGCCTAGGAGACCTCCCCCCCAACGCTCGCCGATGTATCCACAGTCAGCGTCATACATTGGCACGCCTATGGTACCCGACTTCACCCAAGAGAACCGGGCCCAGTATACAGAACTCCGCATGTGTCTGGAGACCATGTTGGTGGATGTATTGGATGAACGCCACAAATACGCCATCCTACTGCAGCACTTAAAGGTGCCCCGCGCACATAATATAGCGCTCGCCTACGCGACTTCCACCACCCCATACACAGCAGCGCTGGTAGCATTGGACCAGAGGTATGGGCGCATATGGGATTACGTGATCCAGGAGATCCGACACATCGACCGCTTACCCCCAGCAATAGACAATCGAGCACTGGACGACCTGTCCATCAGAGTGCAGTCCCTGGTAGGGATGTTGGGAGCGCAAAGAGAGAAGGGGAAGTATGAACTTTACGCCAACTCAAATGTGGAAAGGATCCTGGAGAAGCTGCCGCCCGCTCGTCAGGAGCGCTTTAGGCGGCAGAGGGACCACAGAGACCCGAATGGCCCCGAACCGAACCTCCTCGATCTAGCAGACTTCCTGGCGAGAGAAGTCAGCAGCCTACGGCTAGATACATTCGGACGGAGCACCCCTGGCTCCAGAGAAGGAACCAGACGACTAAATGATGGAAGAAGATCGGTGACTGTGATGCACCAATCGGAGTCAGTACCGAGCAGCAGGAGCCACAGTACCCCCTCCAGAACGGAGAAGTGGAAGATAGTGTGCCCCTACTGTGAGAAAGAACACTGGCTAGCGCAATGTGACTCCTTCCCCAAGCTGAACGCGGAGGAAGCAGGTCAATGGATAAAGTCCAACAAGCGCTGTTTTCGCTGTGCGCGCTCACACATGCCCGACAATATGACCCGCTAGGATGTATTCTACCGTACACCACCAGGGCAAAAATGATTGTACGAGCATTGTGGGACAAGGACCAGGGCTGGGACGACCCCATTCCCGCACACCTTGCATCCACCTGGAGAGAGTGGGAGATGGAGCTCCACTCACTCCCAGGCGTTAATATGCGCCGAAGCTACTTCCCACCCACGGTGAGGCCAGAGACATGTAAAATGGACTTACACGTCTTCAGTGACGCCTCAGAGGTCGCATACGGATCAGTAGCCTACTTGCGGGCCCAAGACCAAGGGGGAGAGATCTACACAGCATTTGTCCTCGCCCGCTCGAGAATAGCCCCACGCAAGCAACAATCTATCCCACGTCTAGAGCTCTGCGCAGCCCTAGCCGGAGCGCACCTAGCCACGCTCATCCAACGTGAGCTCACCATACCGGTGTCTAGAACAATCCTGTGGTCAGATTCCACGACGGTACTCGCCTGGATCAAATCGGACTCATGCAAGTACAAAGTCTTCGTGGGAGTCAGAGTCACCGAGATTCAAGACTTAACCGAAGAGTTAACCGGAGAAACAGAGTGGCGCTACGTTGATACAAAACAGAACCCAGCTGACGTCATCACCCGGGGGATGCCCCTGGATGACCTCACCCGTCGCAATGTCTACAGTGACGGCCCCGCATTCCTAAGACTCCCGGAAGGACAGTGGCCCATGCCTATCCCGAGGGAAGCAAGTCCAGAGGAGGTGGAAATTAAGAAGTCTGTGTTCTGTGGATTGAGCACCGTAGCCTCCACCGACCCTAACATAAACGATTGCACGTCCATAGAGAGTGCACAACAAAGAACATTCCTGCGGTACCACCCGGAGTGCAAGTCCCCCGCTGATATGTCAGCAGCTAACTACGAGGAAGCAGAATTGCTTCTACTGCAGCGAGCCCAGAGAGACTCGTTCCCCGATGAATTGGCCTGTCTACAGGGAGGAAAGCCCGTCCCATCCGACAGCAGATTAATTCACCTGGCCCCCGAGAGCGACGCTCACACCCTCATCAGAGTGGGTGGTCGCCTACGCAGAGCCCCCAATCTACCGGATGACATTAAATACCCGATCGTATTGAACAGCCGACACAAGGTCACAGAGCTGATTATAAAGAAATACGATGAGGATGTACATCACGCAGGAGCAGAAAGAGTCTTCGCGGAAATCAGACGTCGTTACTGGATCCTACAAGGAAGAGAGGCGGTACGACGCTTCCAACGAACATGTCTAGACTGCCGCAAGTGGCGCGCGCAGCCCAGCATACCAAGGATGGCTGACCTTCCTCCATGTCGCCTCCGAATCGGTGACAAGCCATTCCACTCAACGGGTATGGACTGCTTTGGCCCGCTGCACATAAAGAAAGGAAGAGGAACCGAGAAGCGGTGGGGTATTGTATTCAAATGCATGACCACCAGAGCGATACACATCGAGCTTCTCCCGACCATGAGCACAGACTCATTCCTTATGGCCTTCCGTAGATTCATATCACGGAAAGGAAGACCGTCTACCCTATTGTCCGATCATGGGACAAACTTTAAAGGCGGCGAAAGAGAGCTGAGAGAGAGCTTCCAAGCTATGGGCCCAGAACTTAAGACCCACCTCGCTCCAGCACAGGTTGATTTCCAATTCAACCCCCCAAACGCACCCCACTTCGGTGGCACTTGGGAACGAGAAGTGCGCTCCATAAAGACAGCCCTGTACGCAGTACTTGGGGCCCAGACTGTGGCGGAAGAAGTCCTAATGACAGTCCTCACGGAGATTGAGGGAGTACTTAACTCGAAGCCCCTCGGATATGTCTCCAGTGATGTGGCGGATATCGACCCAGTTACCCCCAACACACTCCTGATGGGGCGGCTAGATCCCACATTACCCCAGACAATGTACCGGCCTGAAGAAGCGAACGGCCGACGAATGTGGAGGTACAGCCAAGTATTAGCCGACAAGTTTTGGAACAGTTTCCTACTGCACTACCTACCGTCTCTACAGACCCGCCAGAAGTGGGTAAAGGAGAGAGACAATTTGACAGAAGGAACAGTCGTCATGATTATTGATCAATCACTGCCCAGAGCTATGTGGCCGGCCGGCCGCGTAAGCAAAGTGATCACCGGTGCCGACGGCAAGGTCCGAGCAGCTGAAGTGCTCGTCCAGGGTCGCACTTACACCCGTCCCGTGGCAAGGCTCATAGAACTGCCTCGACTCCCAGACACAATCGATGATGACCATGACCCTACAACCCTATGACTTTGTGAAGTTGACTGACCCCTACAGCAAACCCTTATGTGTAAATAGACAACGCGATTAATCTGTCTCCGTTTAACTGATTAGGTCTGGGACCTATTCAGGGGGTGGCTGTTGTGAAGGGCCAGATTAAACCGAATATATATATTTATTTATATATATATATTTAATTGTATTTGTATATTCTCTAATATTCCCTGATATCCCTTGTATATTCCTTGTACAATATGCATTGAATATCCATTCTAGCCTACTGAACATCCCATAATAGTCTCCATTCTACTATTGGTCGAGACCTTGGTGCCAGGCTGCCATACCCCTCAGACCCAGTTCAAACGTACCGCTCGACATGTACGAACAAGTCCTAGTTCCGCGTAGGAATTTGGCTACCGCACCACTAATGGGACTATTTGTTCATAGTGCGTATATATACTGCGCTACTAAAGTAGGACTTTCTTTTCAGTCCAGTTTCTTACCCTCCAATAGAGTCACAGACGTAAAGCCTCCCCGCGATGCCACGTGTGGGAGTAAGGCCAAGTTCGGCCTACCATCGGTATTGAGACATCGTGTATATTAATATTTGAATAGTCATATTTGGCACTATATCGTCGAGTTGGACGTAGTCTATTAAGCTAATAATAGTCTGTTAATATATAGTGCTTCGTGCGGTGAGAATACTACCGTAGTCATCCCCATCGTTTCGGGCAGAGAACTGGCTGCTTACCCAGGGTGGTTGACCCTATGTGAAGCTGCACCCGAGGAGCCCCAGAGCCGACGAGCGAGTGGACCTGTATACCGGATTATTCTACCGACGACAGCCCGCCTTCCCAGGCACGGATTATGCTTTGGATACTTTGATTATTCTATGGATAAAGACCCCCGACACTACCGTGTGTTGGAACCCCCCCCCCCTGGAGAGGACGCAAGGTGAGGAGACGCTCTGCAAGACGAGGTCTCTCCACATCTCTCCCCCGTGGACCGGAGAGAGCCGGCCCACAAAGAGTCCACCTGCTTTCATCTGTGGTCCAAGGATCGCCGGCGCATTGAACGGCACTACAGTGGGTTCACCTGGGATACCCTTGGCCGGACGAGGCAGCTGGATTCTACCCCCCCCCCCTCCTACTCCTGTCGGCTTACAAGCGACCGGATTAACCCCCTCTAGTGTATCCAGCCTATAATCATTAAAGTATCATTGCTGTTATTCCTTAACTATTCCAGGTCGTATATTTACCACCTGCGCCTTCAGAGATTGGACATTATCTATTGATATATCGACGAATACTCCTTGCCATAAAAGTGCATACTATTTCAATTCATAAATGTAATTAAGTGATTAAGTGTTTATTCTACACACCATCGCTGTGTAGGAAATAAAGACCTGTTTCTAATTCGTACATTTGTGTTGGATCCGTTTCATCTACGTGAGAGTGTTCATGATAATATATTTATGCCGTGTACTGGGTGACCGAATATTAAGTACAAAGGTAGTGGTAGTAAGTATCATATCTAGTAATACAGTCAGGGAATTGTACCCCTCAGTTACAATTGGTCCTTCGAGCCGGATGGTAATTAGTGTAATATTAATATAGTGTTATTAATATTGAAATGGCCTATGATGAACACTCCACGAAACGATCCTCCTAACCAACGCCCGCAGCGCGAACGACGGCTCCCTCAGTACTTAGAGGCTTACGCTGTCAGTCAACAACCTAGTCTTCTACTAACAGTAAACGCGGTAAAACTAGAAAGTAGAAGTATGTCTAACCCCAACGCCCAGACTACCCCGACCATAGAGGCCCCTACGGGCTCTAATGTAACTGACCAAGTTCACGGTGGGGACCAGTGGGAACCAGACATGACTTCACACCCCGCCAGTACTGAAGAAGTAGTCCCCGATGAGTCCCGGGAGGAATACAACGCTACAGAGAGAGAACTCGGCACGGAAGAAGACGGGGAGAGCACCGTGGAGATAGAGCTCCAAGGCTCCGCAAGGAGTACCCCGAGGGAAGGCTCCCCTATACAACCGCCTTCTCCCAGCGAGGCAGAGAGGACCCTACAGCAGGCATTCCTCGTCAGCCTGAAAGCCTCTACTGAACGCGATAGACTCCAGGGTGAACGCGATCGATTGCAGCTACAGCAACGGAGCGAAGAAGAGCACATACGCCTGGAAATAAGACGCATTCAGATGGAAGAGAATGTGGCCCGAGACTGAGCAGACAGCCAGCGAGCAGCTGCTGGTGCTCTACGGGACGCAGAGCGCGACAGACAGCAAGCGCAACTAATAGAACAGCTGATCAGACGGACAACACCCTCTCCCTCCGCCAGAGGCTCCAGGAACTCGTCTAGACACACCTCCAGGGCGGCATCCCCTAGCCGAGTAAACAACCCTGAACTTGACCAACAGACGAGGTCTATACCCCCCACAGACCACCTCCCCCCACCGGTCCAAGCGAGACCTAGCAACCGGGAAGGAGCAGCATATCCTGTGGAGAGGCTAAACCAGAGACTACAAGCACTGGATGACCTAACTGAAGACGAAGAGGAAGAGGAGGAGAACCGCGCCCGAAGACAGCACAGTACTCTACCGGACCAGGAGGTCCGGTACAGCCCAGGCTATACTCCCGCGGAGCTGCGCTACAGACCCCTGACTCTATACACGGGTGAGCACGACGCACGACCCGCACCGAGGAACAGCACCTGGACAAGCGGGCCATGGTACACTGCCGGTACCAGCCCATACCAAGGAGCGGGAGGAGACTCGCCTAGGAGACCTCCCCCCCAACGCTCGCCGATGTATCCACAGTCAGCGTCATACATTGGCACGCCTATGGTACCCGACTTCACCCAAGAGAACCGGGCCCAGTATACAGAACTCCGCATGTGTCTGGAGACCATGTTGGTGGATGTATTGGATGAACGCCACAAATACGCCATCCTACTGCAGCACTTAAAGGTGCCCCGCGCACATAATATAGCGCTCGCCTACGCGACTTCCACCACCCCATACACAGCAGCGCTGGTAGCATTGGACCAGAGGTATGGGCGCATATGGGATTACGTGATCCAGGAGATCCGACACATCGACCGCTTACCCCCAGCAATAGACAATCGAGCACTGGACGACCTGTCCATCAGAGTGCAGTCCCTGGTAGGGATGTTGGGAGCGCAAAGAGAGAAGGGGAAGTATGAACTTTACGCCAACTCAAATGTGGAAAGGATCCTGGAGAAGCTGCCGCCCGCTCGTCAGGAGCGCTTTAGGCGGCAGAGGGACCACAGAGACCCGAATGGCCCCGAACCGAACCTCCTCGATCTAGCAGACTTCCTGGCGAGAGAAGTCAGCAGCCTACGGCTAGATACATTCGGACGGAGCACCCCTGGCTCCAGAGAAGGAACCAGACGACTAAATGATGGAAGAAGATCGGTGACTGTGATGCACCAATCGGAGTCAGTACCGAGCAGCAGGAGCCACAGTACCCCCTCCAGAACGGAGAAGTGGAAGATAGTGTGCCCCTACTGTGAGAAAGAACACTGGCTAGCGCAATGTGACTCCTTCCCCAAGCTGAACGCGGAGGAAGCAGGTCAATGGATAAAGTCCAACAAGCGCTGTTTTCGCTGTGCGCGCTCACACATGCCCGACAATATGACCCGCTAGGATGTATTCTACCGTACACCACCAGGGCAAAAATGATTGTACGAGCATTGTGGGACAAGGACCAGGGCTGGGACGACCCCATTCCCGCACACCTTGCATCCACCTGGAGAGAGTGGGAGATGGAGCTCCACTCACTCCCAGGCGTTAATATGCGCCGAAGCTACTTCCCACCCACGGTGAGGCCAGAGACATGTAAAATGGACTTACACGTCTTCAGTGACGCCTCAGAGGTCGCATACGGATCAGTAGCCTACTTGCGGGCCCAAGACCAAGGGGGAGAGATCTACACAGCATTTGTCCTCGCCCGCTCGAGAATAGCCCCACGCAAGCAACAATCTATCCCACGTCTAGAGCTCTGCGCAGCCCTAGCCGGAGCGCACCTAGCCACGCTCATCCAACGTGAGCTCACCATACCGGTGTCTAGAACAATCCTGTGGTCAGATTCCACGACGGTACTCGCCTGGATCAAATCGGACTCATGCAAGTACAAAGTCTTCGTGGGAGTCAGAGTCACCGAGATTCAAGACTTAACCGAAGAGTTAACCGGAGAAACAGAGTGGCGCTACGTTGATACAAAACAGAACCCAGCTGACGTCATCACCCGGGGGATGCCCCTGGATGACCTCACCCGTCGCAATGTCTACAGTGACGGCCCCGCATTCCTAAGACTCCCGGAAGGACAGTGGCCCATGCCTATCCCGAGGGAAGCAAGTCCAGAGGAGGTGGAAATTAAGAAGTCTGTGTTCTGTGGATTGAGCACCGTAGCCTCCACCGACCCTAACATAAACGATTGCACGTCCATAGAGAGTGCACAACAAAGAACATTCCTGCGGTACCACCCGGAGTGCAAGTCCCCCGCTGATATGTCAGCAGCTAACTACGAGGAAGCAGAATTGCTTCTACTGCAGCGAGCCCAGAGAGACTCGTTCCCCGATGAATTGGCCTGTCTACAGGGAGGAAAGCCCGTCCCATCCGACAGCAGATTAATTCACCTGGCCCCCGAGAGCGACGCTCACACCCTCATCAGAGTGGGTGGTCGCCTACGCAGAGCCCCCAATCTACCGGATGACATTAAATACCCGATCGTATTGAACAGCCGACACAAGGTCACAGAGCTGATTATAAAGAAATACGATGAGGATGTACATCACGCAGGAGCAGAAAGAGTCTTCGCGGAAATCAGACGTCGTTACTGGATCCTACAAGGAAGAGAGGCGGTACGACGCTTCCAACGAACATGTCTAGACTGCCGCAAGTGGCGCGCGCAGCCCAGCATACCAAGGATGGCTGACCTTCCTCCATGTCGCCTCCGAATCGGTGACAAGCCATTCCACTCAACGGGTATGGACTGCTTTGGCCCGCTGCACATAAAGAAAGGAAGAGGAACCGAGAAGCGGTGGGGTATTGTATTCAAATGCATGACCACCAGAGCGATACACATCGAGCTTCTCCCGACCATGAGCACAGACTCATTCCTTATGGCCTTCCGTAGATTCATATCACGGAAAGGAAGACCGTCTACCCTATTGTCCGATCATGGGACAAACTTTAAAGGCGGCGAAAGAGAGCTGAGAGAGAGCTTCCAAGCTATGGGCCCAGAACTTAAGACCCACCTCGCTCCAGCACAGGTTGATTTCCAATTCAACCCCCCAAACGCACCCCACTTCGGTGGCACTTGGGAACGAGAAGTGCGCTCCATAAAGACAGCCCTGTACGCAGTACTTGGGGCCCAGACTGTGGCGGAAGAAGTCCTAATGACAGTCCTCACGGAGATTGAGGGAGTACTTAACTCGAAGCCCCTCGGATATGTCTCCAGTGATGTGGCGGATATCGACCCAGTTACCCCCAACACACTCCTGATGGGGCGGCTAGATCCCACATTACCCCAGACAATGTACCGGCCTGAAGAAGCGAACGGCCGACGAATGTGGAGGTACAGCCAAGTATTAGCCGACAAGTTTTGGAACAGTTTCCTACTGCACTACCTACCGTCTCTACAGACCCGCCAGAAGTGGGTAAAGGAGAGAGACAATTTGACAGAAGGAACAGTCGTCATGATTATTGATCAATCACTGCCCAGAGCTATGTGGCCGGCCGGCCGCGTAAGCAAAGTGATCACCGGTGCCGACGGCAAGGTCCGAGCAGCTGAAGTGCTCGTCCAGGGTCGCACTTACACCCGTCCCGTGGCAAGGCTCATAGAACTGCCTCGACTCCCAGACACAATCGATGATGACCATGACCCTACAACCCTATGACTTTGTGAAGTTGACTGACCCCTACAGCAAACCCTTATGTGTAAATAGACAACGCGATTAATCTGTCTCCGTTTAACTGATTAGGTCTGGGACCTATTCAGGGGGTGGCTGTTGTGAAGGGCCAGATTAAACCGAATATATATATTTATTTATATATATATATTTAATTGTATTTGTATATTCTCTAATATTCCCTGATATCCCTTGTATATTCCTTGTACAATATGCATTGAATATCCATTCTAGCCTACTGAACATCCCATAATAGTCTCCATTCTACTATTGGTCGAGACCTTGGTGCCAGGCTGCCATACCCCTCAGACCCAGTTCAAACGTACCGCTCGACATGTACGAACAAGTCCTAGTTCCGCGTAGGAATTTGGCTACCGCACCACTAATGGGACTATTTGTTCATAGTGCGTATATATACTGCGCTACTAAAGTAGGACTTTCTTTTCAGTCCAGTTTCTTACCCTCCAATAGAGTCACAGACGCAAAGCCTCCCCGCGATGCCACGTGTGGGAGTAAGGCCAAGTTCGGCCTACCATCGGTATTGAGACATCGTGTATATTAATATTTGAATAGTCATATTTGGCACTATATCGTCGAGTTGGACGTAGTCTATTAAGCTAATAATAGTCTGTTAATATATAGTGCTTCGTGCGGTGAGAATACTACCGTAGTCAGTACCCCATCGTTTCGGGCAGAGAACTGGCTGCTTACCCAGGGTGGTTGACCCTATGTGAAGCTGCACCCGAGGAGCCCCAGAGCCGACGAGCGAGTGGACCTGTATACCGGATTATTCTACCGACGACAGCCCGCCTTCCCAGGCACGGATTATGCTTTGGATACTTTGATTATTCTATGGATAAAGACCCCCGACACTACCGTGTGTTGGAACCCCCCCCCCCTGGAGAGGACGCAAGGTGAGGAGACGCTCTGCAAGACGAGGTCTCTCCACATCTCTCCCCCGTGGACCGGAGAGAGCCGGCCCACAAAGAGTCCACCTGCTTTCATCTGTGGTCCAAGGATCGCCGGCGCATTGAACGGCACTACAGTGGGTTCACCTGGGATACCCTTGGCCGGACGAGGCAGCTGGATTCTACCCCCCCCCCCTCCTACTCCTGTCGGCTTACAAGCGACCGGATTAACCCCCTCTAGTGTATCCAGCCTATAATCATTAAAGTATCATTGCTGTTATTCCTTAACTATTCCAGGTCGTATATTTACCACCTGCGCCTTCAGAGATTGGACATTATCTATTGATATATCGACGAATACTCCTTGCCATAAAAGTGCATACTATTTCAATTCATAAATGTAATTAAGTGATTAAGTGTTTATTCTACACACCATCGCTGTGTAGGAAATAAAGACCTGTTTCTAATTCGTACATTTGTGTTGGATCCGTTTCATCTACGTGAGAGTGTTCATGATAATATATTTATGCCGTGTACTGGGTGACCGAATATTAAGTACAAAGGTAGTGGTAGTAAGTATCATATCTAGTAATACAGTCAGGGAATTGTACCCCTCAGTTACAATTGGTCCTTCGAGCCGGATGGTAATTAGTGTAATATTAATATAGTGTTATTAATATTGAAATGGCCTATGATGAACACTCCACGAAACGATCCTCCTAACCAACGCCCGCAGCGCGAACGACGGCTCCCTCAGTACTTAGAGGCTTACGCTGTCAGTCAACAACCTAGTCTTCTACTAACAGTAAACGCGGTAAAACTAGAAAGTAGAAGTATGTCTAACCCCAACGCCCAGACTACCCCGACCATAGAGGCCCCTACGGGCTCTAATGTAACTGACCAAGTTCACGGTGGGGACCAGTGGGAACCAGACATGACTTCACACCCCGCCAGTACTGAAGAAGTAGTCCCCGATGAGTCCCGGGAGGAATACAACGCTACAGAGAGAGAACTCGGCACGGAAGAAGACGGGGAGAGCACCGTGGAGATAGAGCTCCAAGGCTCCGCAAGGAGTACCCCGAGGGAAGGCTCCCCTATACAACCGCCTTCTCCCAGCGAGGCAGAGAGGACCCTACAGCAGGCATTCCTCGTCAGCCTGAAAGCCTCTACTGAACGCGATAGACTCCAGGGTGAACGCGATCGATTGCAGCTACAGCAACGGAGCGAAGAAGAGCACATACGCCTGGAAATAAGACGCATTCAGATGGAAGAGAATGTGGCCCGAGACCGAGCAGACAGCCAGCGAGCAGCTGCTGGTGCTCTACGGGACGCAGAGCGCGACAGACAGCAAGCGCAACTAATAGAACAGCTGATCAGACGGACAACACCCTCTCCCTCCGCCAGAGGCTCCAGGAACTCGTCTAGACACACCTCCAGGGCGGCATCCCCTAGCCGAGTAAACAACCCTGAACTTGACCAACAGACGAGGTCTATACCCCCCACAGACCACCTCCCCCCACCGGTCCAAGCGAGACCTAGCAACCGGGAAGGAGCAGCATATCCTGTGGAGAGGCTAAACCAGAGACTACAAGCACTGGATGACCTAACTGAAGACGAAGAGGAAGAGGAGGAGAACCGCGCCCGAAGACAGCACAGTACTCTACCGGACCAGGAGGTCCGGTACAGCCCAGGCTATACTCCCACGGAGCTGCGCTACAGACCCCCGACTCTATACACGGGTGAGCACGACGCACGACCCGCACCGAGGAACAGCACCTGGACAAGCGGGCCATGGTACACTGCCGGTACCAGCCCATACCAAGGAGCGGGAGGAGACTCGCCTAGGAGACCTCCCCCCCAACGCTCGCCGATGTATCCACAGTCAGCGTCATACATTGGCACGCCTATGGTACCCGACTTCACCCAAGAGAACCGGGCCCAGTATACAGAACTCCGCATGTGTCTGGAGACCATGTTGGTGGATGTATTGGATGAACGCCACAAATACGCCATCCTACTGCAGCACTTAAAGGTGCCCCGCGCACATAATATAGCGCTCGCCTACGCGACTTCCACCACCCCATACACAGCAGCGCTGGTAGCATTGGACCAGAGGTATGGGCGCATATGGGATTACGTGATCCAGGAGATCCGACACATCGACCGCTTACCCCCAGCAATAGACAATCGAGCACTGGACGACCTGTCCATCAGAGTGCAGTCCCTGGTAGGGATGTTGGGAGCGCAAAGAGAGAAGGGGAAGTATGAACTTTACGCCAACTCAAATGTGGAAAGGATCCTGGAGAAGCTGCCGCCCGCTCGTCAGGAGCGCTTTAGGCGGCAGAGGGACCACAGAGACCCGAATGGCCCCGAACCGAACCTCCTCGATCTAGCAGACTTCCTGGCGAGAGAAGTCAGCAGCCTACGGCTAGATACATTCGGACGGAGCACCCCTGGCTCCAGAGAAGGAACCAGACGACTAAATGATGGAAGAAGATCGGTGACTGTGATGCACCAATCGGAGTCAGTACCGAGCAGCAGGAGCCACAGTACCCCCTCCAGAACGGAGAAGTGGAAGATAGTGTGCCCCTACTGTGAGAAAGAACACTGGCTAGCGCAATGTGACTCCTTCCCCAAGCTGAACGCGGAGGAAGCAGGTCAATGGATAAAGTCCAACAAGCGCTGTTTTCGCTGTGCGCGCTCACACATGCCCGACAATATGACCCGCTAGGATGTATTCTACCGTACACCACCAGGGCAAAAATGATTGTACGAGCATTGTGGGACAAGGACCAGGGCTGGGACGACCCCATTCCCGCACACCTTGCATCCACCTGGAGAGAGTGGGAGATGGAGCTCCACTCACTCCCAGGCGTTAATATGCGCCGAAGCTACTTCCCACCCACGGTGAGGCCAGAGACATGTAAAATGGACTTACACGTCTTCAGTGACGCCTCAGAGGTCGCATACGGATCAGTAGCCTACTTGCGGGCCCAAGACCAAGGGGGAGAGATCTACACAGCATTTGTCCTCGCCCGCTCGAGAATAGCCCCACGCAAGCAACAATCTATCCCACGTCTAGAGCTCTGCGCAGCCCTAGCCGGAGCGCACCTAGCCACGCTCATCCAACGTGAGCTCACCATACCGGTGTCTAGAACAATCCTGTGGTCAGATTCCACGACGGTACTCGCTTGGATCAAATCGGACTCATGCAAGTACAAAGTCTTCGTGGGAGTCAGAGTCACCGAGATTCAAGACTTAACCGAAGAGTTAACCGGAGAAACAGAGTGGCGCTACGTTGATACAAAACAGAACCCAGCTGACGTCATCACCCGGGGGATGCCCCTGGATGACCTCACCCGTCGCAATGTCTACAGTGACGGCCCCGCATTCCTAAGACTCCCGGAAGGACAGTGGCCCATGCCTATCCCGAGGGAAGCAAGTCCAGAGGAGGTGGAAATTAAGAAGTCTGTGTTCTGTGGATTGAGCACCGTAGCCTCCACCGACCCTAACATAAACGATTGCACGTCCATAGAGAGTGCACAACAAAGAACATTCCTGCGGTACCACCCGGAGTGCAAGTCCCCCGCTGATATGTCAGCAGCTAACTACGAGGAAGCAGAATTGCTTCTACTGCAGCGAGCCCAGAGAGACTCGTTCCCCGATGAATTGGCCTGTCTACAGGGAGGAAAGCCCGTCCCATCCGACAGCAGATTAATTCACCTGGCCCCCGAGAGCGACGCTCACACCCTCATCAGAGTGGGTGGTCGCCTACGCAGAGCCCCCAATCTACCGGATGACATTAAATACCCGATCGTATTGAACAGCCGACACAAGGTCACAGAGCTGATTATAAAGAAATACGATGAGGATGTACATCACGCAGGAGCAGAAAGAGTCTTCGCGGAAATCAGACGTCGTTACTGGATCCTACAAGGAAGAGAGGCGGTACGACGCTTCCAACGAACATGTCTAGACTGCCGCAAGTGGCGCGCGCAGCCCAGCATACCAAGGATGGCTGACCTTCCTCCATGTCGCCTCCGAATCGGTGACAAGCCATTCCACTCAACGGGTATGGACTGCTTTGGCCCGCTGCACATAAAGAAAGGAAGAGGAACCGAGAAGCGGTGGGGTATTGTATTCAAATGCATGACCACCAGAGCGATACACATCGAGCTTCTCCCGACCATGAGCACAGACTCATTCCTTATGGCCTTCCGTAGATTCATATCACGGAAAGGAAGACCGTCTACCCTATTGTCCGATCATGGGACAAACTTTAAAGGCGGCGAAAGAGAGCTGAGAGAGAGCTTCCAAGCTATGGGCCCAGAACTTAAGACCCACCTCGCTCCAGCACAGGTTGATTTCCAATTCAACCCCCCAAACGCACCCCACTTCGGTGGCACTTGGGAACGAGAAGTGCGCTCCATAAAGACAGCCCTGTACGCAGTACTTGGGGCCCAGACTGTGGCGGAAGAAGTCCTAATGACAGTCCTCACGGAGATTGAGGGAGTACTTAACTCGAAGCCCCTCGGATATGTCTCCAGTGATGTGGCGGATATCGACCCAGTTACCCCCAACACACTCCTGATGGGGCGGCTAGATCCCACATTACCCCAGACAATGTACCGGCCTGAAGAAGCGAACGGCCGACGAATGTGGAGGTACAGCCAAGTATTAGCCGACAAGTTTTGGAACAGTTTCCTACTGCACTACCTACCGTCTCTACAGACCCGCCAGAAGTGGGTAAAGGAGAGAGACAATTTGACAGAAGGAACAGTCGTCATGATTATTGATCAATCACTGCCCAGAGCTATGTGGCCGGCCGGCCGCGTAAGCAAAGTGATCACCGGTGCCGACGGCAAGGTCCGAGCAGCTGAAGTGCTCGTCCAGGGTCGCACTTACACCCGTCCCGTGGCAAGGCTCATAGAACTGCCTCGACTCCCAGACACAATCGATGATGACCATGACCCTACAACCCTATGACTTTGTGAAGTTGACTGACCCCTACAGCAAACCCTTATGTGTAAATAGACAACGCGATTAATCTGTCTCCGTTTAACTGATTAGGTCTGGGACCTATTCAGGGGGTGGCTGTTGTGAAGGGCCAGATTAAACCGAATATATATATTTATTTATATATATATATTTAATTGTATTTGTATATTCTCTAATATTCCCTGATATCCCTTGTATATTCCTTGTACAATATGCATTGAATATCCATTCTAGCCTACTGAACATCCCATAATAGTCTCCATTCTACTATTGGTCGAGACCTTGGTGCCAGGCTGCCATACCCCTCAGACCCAGTTCAAACGTACCGCTCGACATGTACGAACAAGTCCTAGTTCCGCGTAGGAATTTGGCTACCGCACCACTAATGGGACTATTTGTTCATAGTGCGTATATATACTGCGCTACTAAAGTAGGACTTTCTTTTCAGTCCAGTTTCTTACCCTCCAATAGAGTCACAGACGTAAAGCCTCCCCGCGATGCCACGTGTGGGAGTAAGGCCAAGTTCGGCCTACCATCGGTATTGAGACATCGTGTATATTAATATTTGAATAGTCATATTTGGCACTATATCGTCGAGTTGGACGTAGTCTATTAAGCTAATAATAGTCTGTTAATATATAGTGCTTCGTGCGGTGAGAATACTACCGTAGTCAGTACCCCATCGTTTCGGGCAGAGAACTGGCTGCTTACCCAGGGTGGTTGACCCTATGTGAAGCTGCACCCGAGGAGCCCCAGAGCCGACGAGCGAGTGGACCTGTATACCGGATTATTCTACCGACGACAGCCCGCCTTCCCAGGCACGGATTATGCTTTGGATACTTTGATTATTCTATGGATAAAGACCCCCGACACTACCGTGTGTTGGAACCCCCCCCCCTGGAGAGGACGCAAGGTGAGGAGACGCTCTGCAAGACGAGGTCTCTCCACATCTCTCCCCCGTGGACCGGAGAGAGCCGGCCCACAAAGAGTCCACCTGCTTTCATCTGTGGTCCAAGGATCGCCGGCGCATTGAACGGCACTACAGTGGGTTCACCTGGGATACCCTTGGCCGGACGAGGCAGCTGGATTCTACCCCCCCCCCCTCCTACTCCTGTCGGCTTACAAGCGACCGGATTAACCCCCTCTAGTGTATCCAGCCTATAATCATTAAAGTATCATTGCTGTTATTCCTTAACTATTCCAGGTCGTATATTTACCACCTGCGCCTTCAGAGATTGGACATTATCTATTGATATATCGACGAATACTCCTTGCCATAAAAGTGCATACTATTTCAATTCATAAATGTAATTAAGTGATTAAGTGTTTATTCTACACACCATCGCTGTGTAGGAAATAAAGACCTGTTTCTAATTCGTACATTTGTGTTGGATCCGTTTCATCTACGTGAGAGTGTTCATGATAATATATTTATGCCGTGTACTGGGTGGCCGAATATTAAGTACAAAGGTAGTGGTAGTAAGTATCATATCTAGTAATACAGTCAGGGAATTGTACCCCTCAGTTACAGTAAGTAAGTACAGTTACTTTTTTATAATGTAAATATCTCCGCCATTTTTCATCAGATTGCAACACTTTACAGAAAGGTAAAGAAATGCGTCTGAGTGGCGCAGTGGGCAAGGCGCTCGCCACTAACGCAGGAGATGCTGGTATCAAGCCCAGCTCTCTGCGTTGCTACCGGCTTGGACGGCCGTCATACTAACACAATTGGCAGTGTTAGAGGGTGGGAAAGCCGGTGGGTGGGGATTGGACGTTGTGGACAGCGACTCCTACAGGTCGGTTGGGTGACGCCGGTACGGCGGAAACAGGAAGTATCGGGGGCAGCGTGAGCCTCCCACGCGTTACTCCTCACCACTGAGAGTTCGAGCTGCTGCGGTGGAAAGATGCGACAGGCTTCCTCCTCGTGTACCGGAGGGGACACGTGATGCAAGGCTTCTATCCTCACTACAGCCGACCAGTGGGAGGCATAGTCTAGCAACGTTCAAGACGGGGGAAGGAAAAAAGTGGATACAAAAAAAAAAAAGGTAAAGAAATTAACTTCATTATATTCTATGGAAATAACATTCAGGTTTGTTGGACCTGTGAGATATGATCCCATGATATGATCCCATGTCCTCGCATCTATATACAGATGCAGCCATTCGTTTTCCTAACCCTTTTGCCGTGACAAGCGCACGGTGGTCTAACTGCATGGGAATTAATTAGAAAACCAGGTTGCTGTTCTGTTAGGAGGCGCAAAGTCTGTTAACTTCATTAGGCGGCCCGACGCGTGGCTGTCTGTTCATTCATCATGAGGAGCGATCACAATGCTGTTATTGTAATGCTTTTTGGTAACAATAAGTTTGTTTAAGCACAATGTTGCTGAATAAAATAATTAAAGTGTTAAAACCTGTCAAATCAGTAGTCAAGGTGTATTTTCAGCATAACATTTGTTTACCAACTATTTTAACTGTTATTAGTGTAATATAACATTATAGATTCTCAATGCGTTTTCTGTGTGAGACTGTGGCCAAGTGGGATTATCCCCATCTCCGAATCTAAGCCATGTCTCAAAACCTGGAGAAACTGGTTTGAATCCGGTTATATTTTTTTTTATATAATTA
The DNA here is from genome assembly GCF_963971535.1 of Notolepis coatsorum. Classification (NCBI taxonomy): domain Eukaryota; kingdom Metazoa; phylum Chordata; class Actinopteri; order Aulopiformes; family Paralepididae; genus Notolepis; species Notolepis coatsorum. Next base: position 168,657,577 of record NC_140171.1, on the reverse strand, counting down.
ATTTATAAAAATGAAATGGTGTTCTGGCAACGTGTTTGGCTAAATACAGTACATGTACTGTAATGCCTTGTTTTATTAAATGTTAACAGACTTGATTTGACATGTTTGAATGATTAATTATTTAATTCAGCAACATTAATTCATACAGTCTGTAGACATAGTGATATGGCGTGATGTCATTTGCGGTCTCGTTGTAGCGCCCTATGAATGAAGTCACCAGCCGTAATCGAGCTGAATTACTGGTGTAACTAGAGCTTTGTCGAGCGCGGAGCTCCTCCTAATGAATGAACAGACAGCCGGCGCGTCGGGCTGTTATCACCAGCTGTATTCCAGCGCCCCTACTGGTCATCGTTAATACGGTGTCCAAACGTCGGTCGACAGACAATTAATGGCTGAATCTGTATGCCGGTTTATGTCTCAATGCGCTGAGATTTCTATACTCATATGTATTCATATAACACTTAAAATAATTGGTAAACAAACGTAGTGCTGAAAATATATACACTTTGACCTCTGACATTTGAAAAAGAAACGCAGCATTAATTAATACATTCTGTATTAATCTATTTATAGTGTGATATCAATCTCGTACCGGTACCGGACCGCTCGGGCTTAAGGGGTTATGTTGTGAAGGATCAGATTAAACCGAATATATATATATTTATTTATGGATATATATTTAATAGTATTTGTATATCGTTTGATATCCCTTGTATATTCTTTGTACATATACACTGAATATCCCTTTAGTCTACTACAGCCCATAATAGTTCATTCTCTCATTGGACAAGAACCTGGCGCCAGCAGACAGGCCCCTTGAGTCAAGTTCAATAGTGCCGACGAACATGTCCCAACTAGCCCCGGTTCCGCGTAGGAATACGGCTACCGAAATACGAATGGTACTATTTGTTCACCGTGCATATAAATAGGGCGCAAGTAAAGTAGAACTTTCTTTTAGTCCATTAGTCCTTTACCCTCCAACCTAATAACAGACGTGAAGCCTCATCCACGACCCACGTGTGGTGCAGTATGGCCTATTTTGGCCCCAGAATAGGCATTGAGACCTCGTGTAAATTCATAGCTGAATTGTCATAGTTTGGCACTGTACCGTCGAGTGGGACGTATTTCTATTAAGTTAATAATAGTCTATTATGTATGGTGCATCGTTCGGTTAAAGTTCTAAAGTGAGCAGCACCCCCATCGTTCCTCGCGTTATCTAGAGTCTTAACCAGGCTGGGCAGACCACGCGTGGTGCTTTCATCCGAGGAGTTCTGGGCGAGGACGAGTGGACCTGCACATTGGATTACCTACCCGGACGACTGCTGAGCCTATACGGCATGGAATATCTATTTGCTTTGGGTGCTTTGATTTGTGGAGCGGATAACAGCCAACGCCAGTGAGTGTTGGAATTACCCCCGAGAGGAGCTCAGGTGAGACGGCGCTCAACCCAGACCGAGGCCGCCTCGCTTCTCCTTCGTTGTGGACCTACAGCTACCGTCTACAAGAGGGCCCAAGTGTATTCATCTGTGGATCAAGATCCTGCGGGCACTGTTTTCTGTACCTGAATTCTCCCCAGGAATCGTTGGCCAGATGGGATGCAGCTGACGGCTCTCCAAACCCCCCCCCCCCCCTTACTGACTTACAACCAGCAGGACCCCTTTAGTATCCCGCTATAATCCTTAAGTACCATCGCTATAGTTTCCCTAAAGAACCAGGTTGTATACTTGCTTCCTGCGTAACCAGAGATTGGACATTCAGTGTTGATTTGCCTACAAATACTCATTTGCCTTACAAGTGCATTCAAATCATAAATGTAATTAAGTGAATGTTGTATATACCTTTTGCTATATTAAACCTTCGACTGTTATATTTGTGTGGACCTGATTTCATATGTGGGAAAGTGTTCATCATACTTAGATATCGTGTACTGGATGGCCAGAAGTTAAAGTACATCAAGCGGTAGTGGTTTAATGATACCATACTTATCAATACAGTCAGGGAATTGTACCCCTCAGTTACAGGTTAAGTATGTTGTTTTTAAGCAGATTTCTACACAATTCTGACTGAAAATAGTGGAATATATTGGTGCTTCTTTAAGTCTTAAGATTGTCTTAAGCTCTTCACATGCTGGTCACATAGATAAGGCTTCTCTCCTATATGAATTCACTGGTGTAAGTTTCTCTCCTGTATGAATGTGCTGGTGTGTCTTTGAATTGAATGATCAAATTAAATGTTTCCCCCACTGTCTTTAACCTCTTGAGCCTGAGCCCTATTTTCTGAAAATCCACCTAAAATACATGGAAGATTGCTCCACTTCCACAAGGTCCAGTGGCATGTTATTGGTATCTAGGGACATCTATGGATCTCATGGAATAATAATAATATAGTTTATTTGTAATGCGCTTTATAATTGTGGAGCAAATCTAAAAGCGCTACATTTTAAAGGAACATAAAAACTACCAAGAGTAAAGGAAGAAAGAATAACAAATAGGCAAGACTAAAGCTAGCAAGGAGTCAAAAGAACACTAAAACTAGTAGCAGAGTAAGAGAAACATAGAATAAATAAAACTGGTCAAAGAAATTGGTAAAAGAACATAAGATGTGTGGAGCAAAAAATTTGATAAAAATCAACAAAAGGCTCTATTAAAAAGATGAGTTTTGAGGCCCTTCTTGAAAGCATCCAGTCTGTGGTGCTCTCAGGTGGTCAGGGAGAGCATTCGACAGACTAGGAACGGAAGAGCAAAAAGCCTGATCTCCCATAGTGCAGAGTTTGGGCCTTGGGCGCTGGAGGTTTGCCTGGCCGGAGCGGAGATGTCGTGAGGAGGAGTGAGGGGTGATGAGTTCTTTGAGGTATAGGGGGGGCGTTTCCGTGGAGGCATTGGTGAGTGAGCAGGGAGACTTTGAACTCAATCCTGAGTGAGACAGGGAGCCAGTGAAGGGACTTGAGGATAGGTGTGATGTGGTGGTATTTTCGCACTCCCATCAGGATCCTAGCAGCGCTGTTTTGGATACATTGTAGCCTTTGGATGTTCTTGCTAGGGATCCCGATGAGGAGTGCGTTGCAGTAGTCCAGCCTGGAGGAGACAAAAGCGTGGATGAGCTTTTCGGCATCTGACAGAGTTGAGTGAGGGGCGAAGTTTGGCGATGTTCCTAAAGTGGTAGGAGTTTTTGTACAATTGATTTATGTGCGCCTCAAAGGTCAGGTGAGGGTTAATTTTTACCCCTAGGTTGGTGATTGTTGGTGACAGGGTGATGTTTTGGCCGGAAAAAGAGATGGTGGTGATGGTGGATGAGCGAACCTGCTGTGGGGTGCCAATAATAATGGCTTCAGTTTTAGAACTGTTTAACTGTAGGAAGTTGTGCTTCATCCACACCTTGGTCTCCTCCAGGCAGGTGGTCAGAGTGGATGATGGCAGAACTGTGGATGGGGTAGGGTTTATTTTTAGGTAGAATTGGTCAAGTCTGATGGTGGAGTGAAGCCAGTGGAGGAGGATGTCATGATCGAAGGTGTCGAAAGCTGCAGTGAGGTCAAGGAATGTATTCCCAGTGTCTGAAATATTGTGTCTATTACTAGGCTTGCTTAAATTGTGATGAAACAAAGGAGATTATGAATTATGATTTTTCTTTGCACCTTTGACAGTGAATAACACCATGCTAAAAATGACCAGACATAAGAAACTGCCACTGAGCTCGTTCAGTACCTTCTTGAGATCACGTGTACAGGAAATCTAAGGAAATGAATAAAGGGAAGATGATTAAACAGGTTTTGTAGATACAGTACTGAATTCTGCCATCCGGACCCATGCAATTTGAAATATTATTATAGAATAAGAGGCCTATAAATGACCTTATTATAGCCAACTTGCACACTATGGATCGGGCCAAATTTACTCTTTCCAATGGCAGCGTTCAATTTGGATTTAGTATCTCCAGGCATGCATGAAGAACAGAGAATGAAATCTACTGTATGTACAGTTAAATTCTTAGAACTGATATGGCTCCGCCATTTTGGATCGGATTTCAACACAGATGGTTGCTAAATGTTCACAGAAGGTAGACACACTAACTGCGCTCCAATCTATACCAATAACGTTCAGTTTTGTGATAGAGTATCCTGAGAAATAATTGTATTTCATACAGAAGTCATTTGTTTGCTGGAAGCTGGGTACTGTCGTTTTTTGAAATTTCAACGCTCATTGAGAGCTCTGGATGCCCTGTGCTCATATGACTACAAATCATCATCATTCGGCAACGGCCGCTAATTCAAAATGGCGGAAAATATTAATACATTTAAAAAACTAAAATCTCACTAATAACTTTAACCTATTGGTAAAAAAACGAATTGCTGAAAATATACACTATGACTGTTGTTGTGACATGGTTAGGATGTTTACTCTTGGATTCATACATACATGGATACACAAAAAACGCCACCTGACCGCCCAGACAGATTGATTTATGATGAGATGTCATCTTGGGACCGGTACCAGACCCATCGGGCTTAAGACCTCATCATACCATTCATTCAAGTGCAGGGTTAGGGAATGGCTCATTGATAACCAGAACTGTCAACACTGAGGTGTCTGTATGTGTATATGTGTGTGTGGATATGGATATGGTGCATCTGTCTGTCTGGGTCTCTTAATATGTCATGATGTGCTCTGTCCTTGTGTCCATGACTGTATTGTGACCTGTATCCCTACTATGTCTATGTGCTTTTGTTGTGTTTTTATTCTAATGTATTTATCTTGATTTTATTCTGTTTTTATTGCTAACCCTTTTTTTACACAGGATTTTAGCCTGTACCTTCTGGCAGGGGGACTACCAATGGAAATTAGTAGGGATGCTCGATATTGGCTTTTTTACCAATACCGATATTCCGATATTGTCCAACTCTTAATTTCCGATACCGATATCAACCGATACCGATATATGCAGGGTTTCCCACCCCAAAAAACGGAATAATTTCAGGTAACTAATAATTTCACTGGATATATATATAACAAATATTGTTATTGCTTTTTTCTTTTTTTAAACCGATACCGATATTTTTCGATATCACATTTTACTGCCGATATCGGCCGATAATATCGGTCGGCCGATAATATCGGACATCCCTAGAAATTAGCCTTTTGGCTAAAATTGGGTGCATTTACATTTGTAAAATGTTTTATTAATGTACACTGTCCCCCTTGAACAAATAAAGTAAACCTAACCTAACCTAAGAGGTTAGAGCAGGGGTGGGCAATTATTTTTCCCGGGGGGCCGAATGAGCAACTGAAAATATGTTGGGGGGCCGGGCCGAAATTCCAAACTCAATTATGCATAATATACATTTTATTTCTATATAAAAAGCAGTAAATGGCATTGTTTTGACCCCTGGTAAGAGTGTATGTTATTATTTGGCAATTAAAAGGTGAGGTTAGCTTTCAAAAATATCATTTATTCAAATAGAATTTATTTCCAAAATGATAAACAAAATGTGAAACATTAATAACAAAGGGCATTTTGAGTTTCATATACTATTGAAACAAGGATTTTCTAAAGACATCACATCATCTTATAGCAAAAATAAACAAGAAATGTCACTGAACTGTGTAAAGAAAAGTGTCCCAGTTTTGTAGCCTTTTTTACTTTACATGCCTATATTAAACATTTAAGAAAAAAAAATATCAAGTGTCCCATTTCACTTGTTATATTTCCACATTTGAGTGTTTTTCAGTTCTTTTTTGTTTCATTCAGTGTGAGAAATCCAGTCTCTGTTGAGCTTTAACAAGTCCATCAAAGTCAGGTTGCATGTCTGAGGTGGAGATGCGAAGCGCAGCTGCCAGATGTTCATCAGTGAGAGAGGATCTGTACCTGGACTTGGTAAACGAGAATGAGAATGTCTGTTCACATATGTAGGTGGATCCAAAGAGAACCAACATCTTCTGAGCATGTCTCCTAAGCGTATATTGTGCGTGTGAACGTTGACATGAAAAGAAAAAAGTAAAAAAAAAAAAAAAAAAAATATTAAAAAAAGATTTATTTTTTTATTTTTTTTTATTTATTTTTTATTGTCATGTAATCTTTCGCGGGCCGGTCAGAAGCATCCCGCGGGCCGGATGCGGCCCGCGGGCCGTACAATGCCCAGGTCTGGGTTAGAGCTTCTCTCCTGTATGAATACGGTGGTGTATCTTTAAGTTTCCAGAGGTACTGAAGCTCCTCTCACACTGGTCACAGTGGTAAGGCTTCTCTCCTGTATGAATTCACTGGTGTGAGCTTCTCTCCTCTATGAATGCGCTGGTGTTTCTGTAAGTGCTCAGATTTTCGAAAGCATGTTCCACACTGGTCACAGTGGTAAGGCTTCTCTCCTGTATGAATGCGCTGGTGTGTCTGTAAGTGATCAGATTTTCGAAAGCATGTTCCACATTGGTCACAGTGGTAAGGCTTCTCTCCTGTATGAATGCGGTGGTGTGTCTTTAATTCTGCTAAAGTACTGAAGCTCTTCCCACACTGGCAACAGTGGTAAGGCTTCTCTCCTGTATGAAAGCGCTGCTGGTGAATCTTTAATTGTCCAGAGGTAATGAAGCTCTTCTCACACTGGTCACAGTGGTAAGGCTTCTCTCCTGTATGAATACGCTGGTGTCTCTTTAAGGCTCCAGACTGACTGAAGCTCTTCTCACACTGGTCACAGTGGTAAGGCTTCTCTCCTGTATGAATGCGCTGGTGTGTCTTTAAATCTGCTAAAGTACTGAAGCCCTTCTCACACTGGTCACAGTGGTAAGGCTTCTCTCCTGTATGAAAGCGCTGCTGGTGAATCTTTAATTTTCCAGAGGTACTGAAACGCGTTCCACATTGGTCACAGTGGTAAGGCTTCTCTCCTGTATGAATGCGCTGGTGTTTTAGCAAAGTGGACTTATTGATGAAGCGCTTTCCACACTGGTCACAGCAGTGAGGCCTTGACTCGTTCATCTCTCTGCTTGTTGGGGAGCAATGCAGCAATTGTACCTGGAGAAGAGAGAAGTACACAATGAAGAGTTGTGTTTTGAAATCGTTCAGTTTGTATTTCTCAAGTTCTCAAAATGTTTTATGCTCCAAATTTTGTTGTGGTTGTATCTGTCCTTAGATCAAGATCATGGTTTGTTACGTAGTGTTATTGTCCTCAGGTAAGTTACCCAGGTACAAATAGGAGAAGGTCTCCGGTATCTTAATACTCAATATATCCTGCATGGTGGAGTGAACATCTTGCCAATAACGTTGAATACCTGGACAATTGCAAAAGATATGAGAGTGGTTTGCCTCCCTCTGGCCGCACTGTCTCCAACATGGTTGCTCTATGCCTACTTGTCGGGATTTGATTTTGGGGGTTATGAAGAATCTAGTCAAGTTTTTCCAGCAGAATTATCTCCATGTTTTTGAATGAGTCAAGCTACATTGAGTTCTGCACATGTTCTCCCATTGGTCTTCAGTTATTTCAATGTTTGATTCATTTTCCCAATTGGTTTTAATGTAACTTGTGTGGTTTTAATGTAACTTGTGGAGTCAGTTCTGGCCTGAACAAAGCTATTATATAATTTGGACACAGTTTTACTCATCTTGTCTTTGTATGCCTGAATGAATATCTGAATAACACTATCTATTGGGTTATTGGACTCAGACACCTTTACCTCTTTTAGAAAGTACTGGCGTATAGCTGTAGGTATCTGAAAAAGTCGTGCTTATCCAAACCGTATGCATCTTTCAAGGTTTGAAAGCTCACTAGTTCTCCATTTTCTAACATTGTACAGAATGAGGTAATACCTCGGAGAGCCCATTCCTTAAATGTTTGATCATACATTCTTGGTTTAAATCTTAAGTTGAAGGCAAACCACCTCAGGATCCTAATCCTTTTTTCTAACTTGAATTGTTTCACAATTTTAAACCATGTCCGCAGGGTGAGTACAATAAATAAGTTTAACCTCTTAAGGCCGGAGCCCTATTTTCTGAAAATCCGCCTTAAAAAATCCGCCTAAAATACATACATATTGCTCCACTTCTACAAGGTCCATTTGCATGTTCTTCTTGTATCTAGGGACATCTATGGACCTCAGTGAATGTATTCCCAGTAGTGGTGGTGGAAAATATTGATACGTAGTAGTATCGTGATACTTTGCGTGGATACTGGGACGCCAAGTATCGATATTTATTTATTTATAAAACACTTTTTTTTTTAAACATTTTGTATAAGGAAGTTGCATTGTTCATTTCAATACCTGTAATAGTACAGTCGTCCACACACACGCACACATGTGCATTCAGTTAAGTTGGAATATGACTGTAATACAAACAGTTTGTCAGGTACATGCAACACAGATTACAGTGTTTACATCTGTCTGCTTGAGAAAATACCATGTTCTGCAATAAAAATTATTGAAGTGAGATGAACACAATGAACTTTATTTTATTAGATAAAACATGTTGAAAGTTTTACTTTGCAGTTGAAAAAAGGTAATAAATAGCAATATATCGCAATATTAATATCACAATACTCAGCATATCGCAATATATTTAGTATCGCAATACTATCATATCGTGACTCAAGTATCGTGATAGTATCATATCGTGAGGCCTCTGGTGATTCCCACCCCTAATTCCCAGTGTCAGAAATATTGTGTCTATTACTAGGCTTGCTTAAATTGTGATGAAACAAAGGAGAATATGAATTATGATTTTTTCTTTGCATCTTTGACAGTGAATAACACCATGCTAACAATGACCAGACATGAGAAACTGCCACTGATCTCGTTCAGTACCTTCTTGAGATCATGTGTATAAAATATCTAAGGAAATGAATAAAGGAAAGATGATTAAACAGAAGGTTGAAATATTATTATAGAATAGCAGGCTTATAAATTACCTTATTATAGCCAATTCACACATTTATGGATTGTGCCAAATCTTATCTTTCAAATGCCTGAGTTCAATTTGGATTTAGTATCACCAGGCGTGCATAAGAACAGATAATTAAATCTACTGTATGTACAGTAGGTTTCTTATTCCTGCCAGAGTGCCGCCATTTTGAAATTGATTTCAAATCTGATTGTTGCTACATGCTAAAAAATAGGGAAGAGACACTAACTGCGCTTCAATATATATTCCAATAACGTTAAGTTTTGTGGTTTATTATCCTGAGGAAGTCACTGGAAGTAGGTTCCTCCATTAGCCTAGTTCCCAACACTGAGCATGCACGGGGAGGTACTCGTCGCGAGCAGAGACGAGTGTGTGTGCATGAGCGGCTCGAGTGGCAAGTGTGTGTGTGTGCGTGTGTGTGTGTAAACGGCACGCAGCCCCATATGGAGGCAGAGAGCAGAGGAGAGATAGGAGAGGACGGCAAACAAGACCTAGGCTAATGGAGGAACCTACTTCCAGTGACTGACGCTAAGCTAGGCTAACGGTGCACGTCTTCCTACTCCTACTGCATGCACAGAGAAGAAAACGGTATGTGTCTTCTTGTCTAACTCCAGGGTAGATGGCAAATAAGCAAATTTCCCAAAATGTTGGAGTGTTCCTTTAAGGGATCTTTAATCATATTAATTGTATTTTGGGCCTGTTTTCACAAACCTTCTGGCCAATAATTTAGTAGCCTTTGGGCCTGATTCATAATATGTTTGACGTAAATATTTAGATTTTTTTCTCAATGTCGTTTTTATAGACTTCGTCAATAAATGTTCTTGTCTCCCTAATTTGCTGTAGCAGCTGACTAGTTGGAGTATAATTATGCTGTTGCTCTAGAAATGTCAATTTTTGGGTTAGATCCTAATATTTGCGCTCTTTCGTCCTCTTCAGTGTTGCTGTGATGGCAATCATTTTCCCCCTTAGCACAGCTTTTGCAGCATCCCAAACAATCACTGGATTAACCTCACCATTATCATTATTCTCTATATATGTTTTAATTTCTGTCCTAATACTTTCACTAATTGTTTTGTTATTCAATATTCCTGTGTTAAGCCTCCATAGTGTGTTCCTTGGCCTACTATCCAAGTGTAAAGTCATATAGACTGCAGAGTGGTCTGATATGTCAGTAGTTCCCAAAGTACAATCCCTTATCCTATGTCTATCACCTCAAGTTTCAAGTTTCTTTAATAGTTGTCATACAGGGCGGTCAGGTGGCGTAGCGGAGATTGCGTTCGTCACCAACCCCGGAGACGCTAGGATTCGCCTGTTCGAATCCAGCTCACAGCTCCGGGGTTGTCACCAGCTTGGCTGGCCGTTCACACTAATACAATTGGCAGTATTAGAGGGTGGGAGAATCTGGCGGGGTGGGTCCGGGTCGTTGTAAAACAGCGACTCCTACAGTTCGGTCGGGGCGCCTGCTAAGCGCGGATAGGATCTAATTGGGATAGTGTGATCCTTCCACACGCTACGCCCACTCAGTGAGAGTCCGCGCTGCCAGGTGAAAAGAAGCGGTTGATTGGCTAGACGTGTGTCGGAGGAAGCACGTCGTGATAGCCTCCACTCTCCCAGACCGACTGTGGGGGGTAAGTGCGCAGCGACAAGGAAGGGGATTGGGAATTGGCATAACGACTAACATTGGGATGGGAGAAAATCGGAGGAAAAAGGAGGGGGAAAAAGATCAACAAAAAAGAAAAAAAAATAGTTGTCATACAGAAGTACAGAATACTTTTATACAAAATGCTTCTTTCTGTTAGGCTCCAGAGACTGTGCTAGACAAACTAGTGTTGTCAATAGATTAAAAAAAATTAACTAATTAATCTCACAATTTTCTGTAATTAATCTAGATTAATCTAGATTAAAAATAGCATTTTTCTACTTAAGACCGAAGCTTGTAACATATATTTACTTGAGTAAAATCATGGAACTAATGTAAAATCAGAAAGTATATTTAGATTCAAAGACTATTTTAACACATTGGGTGTCAACAACGAGATTTCTCGTTATTTCTCGCCATGCGTTGGTTGCCAATAACGAGTTCTCGTTATTTAATCGTTATTTCTTTTATTAGCGATATCCATTCATTTTTCATCCATCCAGCCTGACGTTATCATTGGGAATTGCTCTGAGCTCGAAAAGGGCAAATACCGCCGCCTATCGTCTCCCGGATGTGTATTCTACGTTCTTATGGAATGAATGATACATTTTTAATTTTTTTTGTAATTAATTTTTTAGTTAATTTTCCTAACGCGATAATTTGCTGTGTAATTAATTAATCTAATTAACGCAATAAACGGACAGCCCTAGTAAGAATATATATTTAATTAAACTGAAGCATTTCATATACAAATTAAAATGGCTATAGGCTATTTAACTCACCAGAACTAACCCGTGGCTCGTGCCGTGCGCTCCTTCTCTATTTAACTCACCAGAACTAACCCGTGGCTCGTGCCGTGCGCTCCTTCTCTATTTAACTCACCAGAACTAACCCGTGGCTCGTGCCGTGCGCTCCTTCTCTATTTAACTCACCAGAACTAACCCGTGGCTCGTGCCGTGCGCTCCTTCTCTATTTAACTCACCTGAACTGACCCGTGGCTCGTGCCGTGCGCTCCTTCTCTATTTAACTCACCAGAACTAACGCAGGAGACGCTGGGTTCGAGCCCAGCTCTCGGCGTTGCTACCAGCTTGGCTGGTCGCTCATACTAACACAATTGGCAGTGTTAGGGGTGGGAAAGCTGGAGGGTGGGTCCTGGTCGTTGTAAACAGCGACTCCTACAGTTCGGTCGAGGCGCCTGCACAGCGAGGGAAGGATCTGGAGGGAGGTAGTGTGACCTTCCACACGTTACACTCTCCCAGTGAGAGTCTGCGCTGCCAGACTGGCTGCACATGTGTCGGAGCAAAGCATACGATAGTCTCCGGCCTCCCGGACCAACAGTAGGGGGGGGGTGCGCAACAACCAGGAAGGGGGTTGGGAATTGGCATAACGACTAACAGTGGGATGGGAGAAAAATCGGAAAGAGGAAAAAAAAAAAAAAAAAAAAAAAAAAAAAAAAAAAAAAAAAAGAGTAAGACCCTAGTAGTAGTCTCTTTTAAAAGTATGAACTGGCCAAGATAATAGAAAATATACAAATAATATAACATGTACAAATTATTAATGATAAATAATGTAAAAGGTAGTATTTGTTTAAGAATGTTGACATAGACTAACTAATGAAAAAGAACAATATTATCTTTCCCACAGGATGTTGCCACACGATGGGGCACTAAGCAGAGGATGGTAGAGAGGGTGCTGGAGAAACTCCCAGCCATAAGAGGTGTCCTGGTTCAAGACCGAAAACATGGCCACCTCAACCCAACCTGGCAGGATGTTGCCGTATTGGAGTCCATCAACGCAGCAATGAAACCAGTGGCTGACTTGACAGACATCCTCTCAGGAGAAAAAGATGTCAAAGACCTGCTGAGAAAGGCCACCATCTTAGATCCAAGGTATCGTGGCAGCATGGCGGAGGCAGAGGCATTGGATGATGTCAAACATCAACTTGTGCAACAAGAGCTACTGGACTTAAAAGAGCCAGAAGGAAGTGGAGAAGGTACCAGTGGTGAGGGCTGCAGAGCTGCTGGAGGAAATGATGGACCTCCTGCTGCAGCCACCAATAAGAAGAGGCTGAGTGACCTCTGACCTCCTCCTGCTGCAGCCACCAAGAAGAAGAGGCTGAGTGACCTCCTCCTGCTGCTGCAGCCAAGAAGAAGAGGCTGAGTGACCTCCTCCTCCTGCTGCTGCAGCCACCAAGAAGAAGAGGCTGAGTGACCTCTGACCTCCTGCTGCTGCAGCCACCAAGAAGAAGAGGCTGAGTGACCTCTGACCTCCTGCTGCTGCAGCCACCAAGAAGAGACTGAGTGACCTCTGACCTCCTCCTGCTGCAGCCGCCAAGAAGAAGAGGCTGAGTGACCTGACCTCCTCCTGCTGCTGCAGCCAAGAAGAAGAGACTGAGTGACCTCTGACCTCCTCCTGCTGCAGCCGCCAAGAAGAAGAGGCTGAGTGACCTCTGACCTCCTGCTGCTGCAGCCACCAAGAAGAAGAGGCTGAGTGACCTCTGACCTCCTGCTGCTGCAGCCACCAAGAAGAAGAGGCTGAGTGACCTCCTCCTCCTGCTGCTGCCACCAAGAAGAAGAGGGTGAGTGACCTCTGACCTCCTCCTGCTGCAGCCAAGAAGAAGAGGCTGAGTGACCTCCTGCTGCTGCTGCTGCCACCAAGAAGAAGAGGCTGAGTGACCTCCTGCTGCTGCAGCCACCAAGAAGAAGAGGCTGAGTGACCTCCTCCTGCTGCTGCAGCCACCAAGAAGAAGAGGCTGAGTGACCTCTGACCTCCTGCTGCAGCCACCAAGAAGAAGAGGCTGAGTGACTTCCTCCTGCTGCTGCAGCCACCAAGAAGAAGAGGGTGAGTGACCTCTGACCTCCTGCTGCAGCCACCAAGAAGAAGAGGCTGAGTGACCTCTGACCTCCTGCTGCAGCCACCAAGAAGAAGAGGGTGAGTGACCTCTGACCTCCTGCTGCAGCCACCAAGAAGAAGAGGCTGAGTGACCTCCTCCTGCTGCTGCAGCCACCAAGAAGAAGAGGCTGAGTGACCTCCTCCTGCTGCTGCAGCCACCAAGAAGAAGAGGCTGAGTGACCTCTGACCTCCTCCTGCTGCTGCTGCCACCAAGAAGAAGAGGCTGAGTGACCTCCTGCTGCTGCCACCAAGAAGAAGAGACTTAGGCGGCGGTTACACTTTTCGTTTCATTTTCGTTTCATTGTCATACGAGTTTCGCCGCGACGCGGCAGCCTCGAGTCACACTTTCGTTTTTGTCACCTGGGCACAGTGATGTAGTACACTGCCAAAGCAGTAGGTGGCAGTAGGTGGCGAACATGAAGGCAATTTCAACCAATCATAACTTGAATGTGCCAATACACTTCCTGGAAGCTCCAGCAAAGAAAATGTCAACAAGGCAGGCGCCTATGCCGCGCCACCATCTTGCCTATTTACTCAATGCAGCAATTCTTTTTCAGCAAAGCCTAATAAAAGTGCAATAAACAAAATGGATACATTCACTGTGTGTTCTGCCTGTCATTTGTTGATGAAACAAAACTAACATCAACACAATTGACCACCAAGAGCGGATAGTTTAGTCTAAAAAAAGATCGGTAGCATTGTTAGCTGCATGCTAACGTCAATGGAATTTGCCATTATAACAGTATAGCATTGTGGCTAGAAGCTAACGTTAGCTCACGCTACTTAGCCAGCACCAAACTGATGATATCGGGAGCTATCAGTAGTTAGATAACATTAGAGACAACGCTGTGTGTATTAAACAAAGGTGAATAGATGACTGGGCCATTTTGTTTAATGCTTGTTAAGTTGAAAGAGGAGCTTTGAGCTAACATGGTTTGATAGCTAACACTAGCTCATGTTATCCAGTGGCAGTGCCAATCGGTAATGCTAGCAGAATGAATGGATGTAAACTTTATTTAACATATTGCATAATGGTACAATACAATACGGCTCAATACAAACAATTGTTAAGGGAATGCAGACTGTTGTAGCTTGGACTGGGGTCCTTATAACAATAACTTGACAACACATAGTAGCTGCAGCTATTTGGTTTGGGACAGCTCTGCTGTCACCGGAAGGGCACGCAGATGGTATCTACTGCGCATGGGCGTTTTCGCAACAACGGCTCCGTGCTGACTACACGGCTGTTGTCGGCGCATTTTTTAGGGGTTCTCCAAAACGCAAACACAATTTAGCGTTTCAGCCGTATCCGCCAAAAAACGCATTTCTGTGTAATAGCGACATCAAACGTATTCAAAAACGTATAAAAACGAGCCACAAAAACACTAGTCTAACCATGGCCTGAGTGAGAAATAAATTTTTCAAAAAAAGAAAAATCTCTAACCGGCCACAATAATATCGCTTATCGCAATAATTTCTGGGACAATTAATTGCCCAGCTAAATGTGTTATCGTGACAGGCCTAACTGTAGGTGTCTCCAGAAACCCTGAAGTCCTGCATCCACTAGTCCAGGGGTCGGCAACCTGCGGCCTCGAGGCCGCATGCGGCTCTTTAGCCAATCAGCTGCGGCTCCCTGACGATTTAAAAAAATAATAATAAAGTTTAATATTTTTTTTGACCTCTTATGTTGGAGATCGATGTGATACTTCGACACTGAAATAAAAAATATATTTCGTCAACTAAAATATGTCAACTAAAATAATTCATCCACTCCACTCAAATATTATGTCAACTAAAATAATTCGTCCCCTAAAATATATGTCACACCCCGCGCCTCTCCCTGTTGTGTCGTCTGCATGTGGTTAAGTTTCCGACCATGGTAAGCTAACCATGGATAAATCCAAGAAAAGGAAAGTCTCAGAGGAAAATAGAGGATTTAATTCAGCGTGGACAAATTAATTTGCTTTCACGGCTAATGATGCAGGCTTACCTGTATGCCTGATATGTGGTGATAAATTTGCAAACAACAAAAGATGGAATGTTGAAAGACATTTCCAGAATAAACACACAGCATTTTCTGAAAAGTACCACGCTGGAGATGAAAGGAAAAGAGCGATTTCGGAACTGCTGCGGAAAAAGGACCAGAGCAAAATTACTTTTACGAAGTGGATCAAGACTCCAAACACAACTGTTGCTAGTTTTGTGGCATCTCAGGAGATAATAAAGCGTGGGAAGCTGTTCACAGATGGGGAATATATGAAGGAAACATTTATAAAAATATCCGACCATCTATTCTCGGACTTCAAAAATAAAAGGGAAATTGTTCAGAAAATGAAAGATATGCCTCTCTCTGCAAAGACTGTCAAGGACAGGGCCATTAAGATGGCAAAAAACATCACAGATCAACAAATAGAAGACATTAATTCAGCTCCAGCGTTCTCAATAGCATGTGATGAGTCAAGTGATGTAAATGATATTGAACAGACAGCGCTGTTATGCAGATACGTGAACTCTGATGGGCCGCAGGAAGAAATCATCGAGTTGATACCGTTAAAAGGCCAAACACGGGGGGAGGACATTTGTGAGGCTGTGCTAAATTGTTTAAAAGCCAAAGAAATAAACACCACACACATGGTGTCAGTGGCCACTGATGGGGCACCAAGTATGAGAGGAACACATAAGGGGTTTACTACGTTACTTCAGAAGTCGCTGGATCGAGAGCTGCTGACGTTTCACTGCATCCTGCACCAAGAAGCACTGTGCGCTCAAACATTTCCCCCTGAATACAAGGAGGTGATACAACAAATTACAAAATAATGGCAAGAGGATTAAACCACAGACAGTTCCGTTCATTTTTAGATTAAGTCGACAGCACATATTCGGATCTCCTGCTGCATAATAAAGTCCGATGGCTGTCCAGGGGAGAGGTGCTGAAACGTTTTTGCTGCGTGTCTGGAACACGTGAAAACTTTCCTGGAAAGCAAGGGCCTCATCTATCCAGAACTGGAACATCCAGATTGGCTGGAAAAGCTGCACTTCATGGTGGATATGACAGGTCACCTTAACATGCTGAACAAAAGTCTCCAGGGAAAAGGAAGCACGGCCATTCAGATGCTGGAGAATGTTTTGGCATTTGAGCGCAAGATGACGGTGTTTGCCAGAGATGTGCAGAAAGGTTCGTTCTCTCACTTACCCTCCATGAGAGAATTAAAAGAAGCACACAACCACATCAATTGTGAGAACTTACAGCATGTGATCATCGAAATGCAAACTGCATTTGGACAACGATTCTCTGATTTTAGAAAGGAAAAAAACACACTATCCTTCCCCGTCACACCCCTGGGCATCGACCCATGCATGCTGAACACGTCAGCATTCACAGGAGTAAGTCAACCCGCCCTTGAAATGGAACTGGCCGACATAGCTGATAAAGAGTTGTGGGTGTCCAAGTTCAAAAGCCTGACAGCTGATCTTGAAGATGTCACACGTCAGAAGGCGACTCTCGCCCGGGAGCACAAATGGAGTGATATTGAAAAACTCCCTAAACCCGACAAACTTGTGTTTGAAACGTGGAATGCCATTCCCGATACATATGTGAACATGAAGAAGTATGCATTTGGAGTCCTTTCCATCTTTGGATCCACATACTTATGCGAGCAGGTGTTCTCAAACATGAACTACATCAAATCCAAATATCGCTCGCGCCTCACAGATGAGTCTGCAGTCCTGCGTGAAGATCAAAGTCACGTCTTACAGCCCCGACATAGAGAAGCTCAGCAGTGCTGTTCAGCTACATAAATCACATTAAACAGGTGAGAACATTATCATTTAATAGGCTATTATTTAGCACAAAAAAACATTTATTTTA
Source organism: Notolepis coatsorum (assembly GCF_963971535.1). Taxonomy (NCBI): domain Eukaryota; kingdom Metazoa; phylum Chordata; class Actinopteri; order Aulopiformes; family Paralepididae; genus Notolepis; species Notolepis coatsorum. Next base: position 168,640,307 of record NC_140171.1, on the reverse strand, counting down.
GAACCTGAGCTGATGTTGTTTTGTATGTTCAAGCTCGATGGTTGATTCCTGTACGTGGCTGAAGAAAAAACAAGAGGACGACCAACAACCTGAAATGGACTGAAGTCATAATTAAATACAAACTGGCCTATTTTTATGTTTTATATGTTTTATTTATTTCAAAGTGGACTACTTTTTATTTTATACATTTTCCACAAATAAGGGAAGGACTCAAATATACCTGCATAGTTCGGGGGTTTATTTCAAAGTACAGATGCCAGTGTTTTTTCAAAGTGGACTACTTTTTATTTTATACATTTTCCACAAATAAGACAAGGACTAAAATAGAGCTGCAGTTCTGTGTTTTATTTCAAAGTAGCTACAGATGCCAGTGTTTTTTCAAAGTGGACTACTTTTTATTTGATACATTTTCCACAAATAAGGCAAGGACTAAAATAGAGCTGCAGTTCTGTGTTTTATTTCAAAGTAGCTACAGATGCCAGTGTTTTTTCAAAGTGGACTACTTTTTATTTTATACATTTTCCACAAATAAGGCAAAGACTAAATAGAGCTGCATAGTTTATGTTTATATTTTATTTCTAGGTCTACAGATGTCTACAGTTTTTTCTCCTTCATAATAGTTTGAGGTTTTCCTTTGTAAAAACAGCAATAAAATGTCAACAATGTTCTTTTTGTCATTTTATAATTTCATAAATACTATAAATATAAAGTATAATACATCCCAATTACTTTGGATATGTAATCGTCAGGCGTTTTATGCTAAATGTGGGGTATGCTTGGGGATATATAAAACGTTATACACTGTGTTATCTTCATTTTAAGGGTAAATAGGTTGTGCGGCTCCCTGAGCATTTTATTTTGTGGGAGGGGGGGAAAGTGGCTCTTTTGATAGTAAAGGTTGCTGACCCCTGCACTAGTCAAACTTAAGTAATATATGTGCTGTATTTTGTTCATCCACTAGTCAAACCTAATGAATATATGGTGATATGATATTTTGTTCATCCACTAGTCAAACCTAAGGAAGATCTGGTGATGTGAGATTTTGTTCATATAGCCCAACCCTAAGCATAACAACTGAAGCATAATACCACCTCAGAGAGCATATGGTGTTGGCTAGGACCGGCTATGTGGTCATCTTTCTCATCTGCAGCCGGTGAAACAGCTCTGACACGTTTGTTGGGGCCGTCACTGAGGTCATTCTTTCCCTGGGACATCTTCACTGGACACGGCTCTGTAAAGACAAAATCATAATTTAAAGCAGATGAATCATTTCAGTTAGGTTAGGCTGTATGGTTATAGCAATTGTACACTAGAAATGTAGTAATGTCATATTACTACTGCAAAAATATGTAATTTCATAAAGTCTGTAAACAATATTTTCAAGGTTTCTTTGCTCCCAATTTGTCTCTTGCTCGTCTTTTCCACATGCTTGTTTTGATTCTGTAGGTGTGGGTGGGGCAAATACATTTGTATGCTCCTCTCTTACACATCTTTGTAAAACTACTGCTTTCTAGCGCTGCCTCCTTAGAGCTGCTTGTCTGTTAATTATTCTGAAAGAGTTGAAATAAAGGAAGCCTGCATGTATAAAGGCCTGGAACACTAAAGGAAGCCTGCATGTATAAAGGCCTGGGACACTAAAGGAAGCCTGCATGTATAAAGGTCTGGGACACTAAAGGAAGCCTGCATGTATAAAGGCCTGGAACACTAAAGGAAGCCTGCATGTATAAAGGCCTGGGACACTAAAGGAAGCCTGCATGTATAAAGGCCTGGGACACTAAAGGAAGCCTGCATGTATAAAGGCCTGGGACACTAAAGGAAGCCTGCATGTATAAAGGCTGGGACACTAAAGGAAGCCTGCATGTATAAAGGCTGGGACACTAAAGGAAGCCTGCATGTATAAAGGCCTGGGACACTAAAGGAAGCCTGCATGTATAAAGGCCTGGGACACTAAAGGAAGCCTGCATGTATAAAGGCCTGGGACACTAAAGGAAGCCTGCATGTATAAAGGCCTGGGACACTAAAGGAAGCCTGCATGTATAAAGGCTGGGACACTAAAGGAAGCCTGCATGTATAAAGGTCTGGGACACTAAAGGAAGCCTGCATGTATAAAGGCCTGGGACACTAAAGGAAGCCTGCATGTATAAAGGCCTGGGACACTAAAGGAAGCCTGCATGTATAAAGGCTGGGACACTAAAGGAAGCCTGCATGTATAAAGGCTGGGACACTAAAGGAAGCCTGCATGTATAAAGGTCTGGGACACTAAAGGAAGCCTGCATGTATAAAGGCTGGGACACTAAAGGAAGCCTGCATGTATAAAGGTCTGGGACACTAAAGGAAGCCTGCATGTATAAAGGTCTGGGACACTAAAGGAAGCCTGCATGTATAAAGGCCTGTGACTAGAGCTGCCGCGATAACCGCATTACCGCGGTATCGCTGTTGCATCACGCTCACCGCAGAGTTAGGCTGAATACCGCGTCACCGCTGTTTTTTATCATAATAATAAAGTTGGCTTGCGGCTCTGCAGATATACCCTACTCGGTTCCAAGCGACCCTATTGGTCCAGCCTGGCTCTGCAGATACCCCCTACTCGACGCGTCACACTTTGTAGCCTCTGAACGAAAACAGAACGCCGCGCCGCCATCTTTACTGCCTCGCTAAGGATGCATTTCATTCAGGATTTGTTTGCGACAGAACCAAGTGCAATAAACTAAAAAGAATGGATTCACTGTGTATTCTGCCTTATTTATTGATGAAACAAAACCGACATCAACCCAATTTACCACCGAGCGGAGAGTTTAGTGTCACAACAAGATCGCTGATGTGTTAAGTTTGTTGTTGTTATTACTACAGTCAGCCGATATACACGAGAGAGGTAACGTTAAACCCGGGTTTGCTTGGTAGAATACACAATGAGAGGTAACGTTAGCGTTGGCAGAATAGACGCAACGAGAGTCTGGTTAATGTTGTTATTGATTGATTGATTGAAACTGTGTTAAACTCTGGCTTGCTGCAAGCCCTCGGACATCTATGCCCACGGAGCTTTCAGTGTACACAAGCGAGCGGCGGCGGCCCCGCCTGCATCCCCATTCCCCACACGGAGACAAACGGAGTAGAAGTACCTGGCTGCAGTGGAAAAGGAACAAAGTACCAGGTGCCTAAAGCGGGTCGAGTCAAGTAGGTACTATGCAGTGGAAAAGCGCCATTAGACTAGAGGCAGGCTATAAGAGTAGACTACCAAAAAAAATAAAAATGCATTCAAACTTTTTTTTTTTTGTGCGCACTGTGCGGTAATTACCGCGGCGGTAGGAAATATTTCGCAAATTCGTGCGGTAAGGAAAATATCAATACCGCGGCAGCTCTACCTGTGACACTAAAGGAAGCCTGCATGTATAAAGGTCTGGGACACTAAAGGAAGCCTGCATGTATAAAGGCCTGGGACACTAAAGGAAGCCTGCATGTATAAAGGCCTGGGACACTAAAGGAAGCCTGCATGTATAAAGGCCTGGGACACTAAAGGAAGCCTGCATGTATAAAGGCCTGGGACACTAAAGGAAGCCTGCATGTATAAAGGCTGGGACACTAAAGGAAGCCTGCATGTATAAAGGCCTGTGACACTAAAGGAAGCCTGCATGTATAAAGGCTGGGACACTAAAGGAAGCCTGCATGTATAAAGGCCTGTGACACTAAAGGAAGCCTGCATGTATAAAGGCTGGGACACTAAAGGAAGCCTGCATGTATAAAGGCCTGGGACACTAAAGGAAGCCTGCATGTATAAAGGTCTGGGACACAAAAGGAAGCCTGCATGTATAAAGGCCTGGGACACTAAAGGAAGCCTGCATGTATAAAGGTCTGGGACACAAAAGGAAGCCTGCATGTATAAAGGCCTGGGACACTAAAGGAAGCCTGCATGTATAAAGGCCTGGGACACTAAAGGAAGCCTGCATGTATAAAGGTCTGGGACACTAAAGGAAGCCTGCATGTATAAAGGTCTGGGACACTAAAGGAAGCCTGCATCAGGGGAGGAAATTAGGCCACTTTACTCGCCAATTGCGAGTATTTTTTACGTTTGGCGAGTAATTCATGAAGAGCACTCGCCAGTCTGGCGAGTACTAGTAATTACAAAACAAAACAAAAAAATCATTCTGCAATCTGCTGATTCGCTCACTGGCACAAACCGAACTCTGACTCCCCCCTTGATTCCTCCCATTTGCGCCACATAATAATCAGACCATAACCAATGAACATCATCGTTGTACAGATGCGCTCTAAGCTCCTCCAATGAACACTCGTTTTCTAGAAGATGCCGCCCATCTAGGGGAAGTGGACAGACCACTGCGCGCAGACCTACAAACTCCTGCCACCGGCAGCCGGCTTGACAACGTAGACAAACTTACAAAAACACATCAGTGGATGAAAATAATTGCATGTAGAGTCGTCGCTTTCGGATATCGGTGCGGTCTGACATGGGGGCGAACAACAGCACGCGACGCGTCTCCTTCGAGTCGGATGAGAATGACAAGTCAACCAGCATTAGCCGGCTAGCTACCTAGCATGTAACAAGCTACCATAACGCGCATTCAACATAGTGGACGACTATACTGAGCGGCTTTGCTTAAATGCAGCCGAGTGACATTTTATTATTACCGGGTTTCCCAGCATATCACCACTCGCCCATATGCCCTTCACAACGGTGATGTTGTCATATTTGGCATTCAGAACACACCTGCTGAACCCCTAGCGTTGTCGATTCGGTTCCAATGTATTGTCATCTTACAGCACAAGTACAGTACAACCAGAATACATTTGGCATACAACCAGAGTGCAAATGTAACAAGTCAAGTTCAAGTTGTTTTATTTAGCTATTACATTACAGTGAAATGCTTGGTTCTTTCACTGCCCAACCCAGTATTGATTGATTGATTGAAAACTTTATTAACAGATTGCAGAATGGGTACAATACTGTTAGGGATTTCCTATCCCTCGTGAATTCTTAATTGATTTGCCAGTGGGCCAGTCGGCCGAAAGACGAAGCGGAGACAGAGTATTTCTCAAACGGAGCTTTTATTCATTAGAGAAGAAGACAGACAGTCAGCCCGCGCGGGCACATCACCAGTAGACAAAAGAGAGCAGGAGAGCAGAATGTCCATATTACATGTCATTTTATACACTAGAAAGGGGAGGGGTGTGTGTGTGTGTGTGTGTTGGTGTGTGTGTGTGTGTGTGTGCTGAAAGGAAGAGACATGATTTTGCATGTATAACTGCCAGAGAGAGAGAGTGAACTAGGATTTTGCATGTTCTGCTACATGATTTTGCATGTGTGTGAGGAGGGAGCCGGCCCTTGGAGAGAGACACAGAGAGCAGTGTGGCACAGACATCAAATATTACCAGGAATCAATGAACAAATCTATCAATTCCCCCTTTTGACGTTAAAAAACGTCAACACACAGTTCATTGATCTGTATCCGTCGATTGTCACCTCATTACATGCATCACATCCAATACCAGACGGGATAATCAACATCAGGAGAGCAGAGAGAGAGATAGAGGGAGGGGAGAAAGCGGGAGAGAGAGAGAGAAGAAAGAGAGAAACACAATTCTGGCAACCTAACAGAAGATACAGTAACCCCGTTGGACCCCCCTTACTCCGGTGGGAACTTTAACCCGGGGACTCTAACCCCTCTTTTAGGACTTTAACCTCTCAGGACTTCAACCTCTGGTGGGGCCTTTAACCCCTCTTTTAGGACTTTAACCTCACCTAACCCAGAGGATCCGGTCGCCTCTCATCCTGGCCCGTCTGTGTGTGTGTGTGTGTGTGTGTTGGTGTGTGTTGGTGTGTGTGTGTGTGTGTGTGTGTGCTGAAAGGAAGAGACATGATTTTGCATGTATAACTGCCAGAGAGAGAGAGTGAACTAGGATTTTGCATGTTCTGCTACATGATTTTGCATGTGTGTGAGGAGGGAGCCGGCCCTTGGAGAGAGACACAGAGAGCAGTGTGGCACAGACATCAAATATTACCAGGAATCAATGAACAAATCTATCAATACAGTACAGCTCAATACACACAATTGTTAAGGGGATGCAGACCAGAGAAGGACTTTAGTCTTGTTTACATCAGGGTCCCCCATTTCAGTCCTGTTTGCTTAATGCCTTGTCCACTTCCTCCACACTCCAATATGTTATGATGAATTGAAAATGGGGGACCCTGATGTAAACAAGACGAAAGTCTCTCTGGTCTGCATCCCCTTAACAATTGTATGTATTGAACTGTACTGTACCCATTCTGCAATCTGTTAATAAACTTTTCAATCAATCAATCCCTTCAACCCTGCTCCTGTCAAACCTGCTCTTTCCATTCCCTCCATCATGTCCCCCCTTTCTGGTGAATATTTCCTGCACTTAAGAGTCAGACACACATTCCTAGTAGTTGAGCTGTGATGAATGAAAACTTTATTTAACAGATTGCAGAATGGGTACAGTACAGTACGGCTCAATACATGCAATTGTTAAGGGGATGCAGACCAGAGAAAGACTTTCGTCTTGTTTACATCAGGGTCCCCCATTTTCAATTCATTTTCAATTCATCATTCAGTATAACCTAGACCAGCCCAACCCAGCATCTTTCACTGCCCAGTTCAGCCCAACCCAGTCCAGAATAGTTCCCTCTTTCATGTTAATATGTGATTTAATGATGTAATATTTTGAAGAGTAGAGACAGTGTGATTAATTTACTATGATTGAAAATCAATTTAGACGAAGACGTACAAAGAAGTAATTATCACAATTAGCGATTTTTTTTGTCTGGTAAAAAATCTATTTGGCTGGTAAAAAAAATCAGATACCCGCCAGTTGGCTGGTAAGCCAAAAAGTTAGTTTCCTCCCCTGGCCTGCACGTATAAAGGTCTGGGACACTAAAGGAAGCCTGCATGTATAAAGGCCTGGGACACTAAAGGATGCCTGCATGTATAAAGGCTGGGGCACTAAAGGAAGCCTGCATGTATAAAGGTCTGGGACACTAAAGGAAGCCTGCATGTATAAAGGCCTGGGACACTAAAGGATGCCTGCATGTATAAAGGCTGGGACACTAAAGGAAGCCTGCATGTATAAAGGTCTGGGACACTAAAGGAAGCCTGCATGTATAAAGGTCTGGGACACTAAAGGAAGCCTGCATGTATAAAGGTCTGGGACACTAAAGGAAGCCTGCATGTATAAAGGCTGGGACACTAAAGGAAGCCTGCATGTATAAAGGCCTGGGACACTAAAGGAAGCCTGCATGTATAAAGGCCTGGGACACTAAAGGAAGCCTGCATGTATAAAGGCCTGGGACACTAAAGGAAGCCTGCATGTATAAAGGCTGGGACACTAAAGGAAGCCTGCATGTATAAAGGCCTGGGACACTAAAGGAAGCCTGCATGTATAAAGGCTGGGACACTAAAGGAAGCCTGCATGTATAAAGGTCTGGGACACTAAAGGAAGCCTGCATGTATAAAGGCCTGGGACACTAAAGGAAGCCTGCATGTATAAAGGCCTGGGACACTAAAGGAAGCCTGCATGTATAAAGGCCTGGGACACTAAAGGAAGCCTGCATGTATAAAAGTCTGGGACACTAAAGGAAGCCTGCATGTATAAAGGTCTGGGACACTAAAGGAAGCCTGCATGTATAAAGGCCTGGGACACTAAAGGAAGCCTGCATGTATAAAGGCCTGGGACACTAAAGGAAGCCTGCATGTATAAAGGCTGGGACACTAAAGGAAGCCTGCATGTATAAAGGCTGGGACACTAAAGGAAGCCTGCATGTATAAAGGTCTGGGACACTAAAGGAAGCCTGCATGTATAAAGGCTGGGACACTAAAGGAAGCCTGCATGTATAAAGGCTGGGACACTAAAGGAAGCCTGCATGTATAAAGGCTGGGACACTAAAGGAAGCCTGCATGTATAAAGGTCTGGGACACTAAAGGAAGCCTGCATGTATAAAGGCCTGGGACACTAAAGGAAGCCTGCATGTATAAAGGCCTGGGACACTAAAGGAAGCCTGCATGTATAAAGGTCTGGGACACAAAAGGAAGCCTGCATGTATAAAGGCCTGGGACACTAAAGGAAGCCTGCATGTATAAAGGCCTGGGACACTAAAGGAAGCCTGCATGTATAAAGGTCTGGGACACTAAAGGAAGCCTGCATGTATAAAGGTCTGGGACACTAAAGGAAGCCTGCATGTATAAAGGCCTGGGACACTAAAGGAAGCCTGCATGTATAAAGGTCTGGGACACACTCTGATAACCCCCCCCCCAGCTCTGTCACCAATCCTGTGAAACAATGAAACCAGCAGAGCAACAAACAGTGTGGGGGAGGGTCGTCACAATTTGGTCATATCTGTCTGTCTTAGTAGTTACATACATAAAATGAATAATGTGTTAACTAACTATGTTGTTTATTTAGTTATATATATTATGCTTATGTTGATCTGAAAAACACATTACAAACTAATGATCAATAGTAAAATAGTAAAACACTTGTACTACGTCTGCAGCTCTTTTCTCCTTTATGACCCAATTCATTGAGGATGAACGTCAACAAGATGGCGCCGCGCTGTGCGCCTCGTTGAGCTCCGTCCAGATTGTGTTGATTTGGTTCATGTTTACTGTATGAAGCACAACCTCAGGAGGCTCATACAGAACCAAGCATTTCACTGTAATGTACTTGTACCGTATAATAAAAGTGGACTTGAAGCTACAGCTACGATCGAGCTAACAGCGGGAGCTCCCGGTATCGGGAGAAATGTAACATTTCATTGTGAACAGAATCACGTCGCTGCAGATGCTCACAGTTAGTTGCCATGGAGACGGTAAAGTACAAACATGGAAAACATTTGGCATTTTCTACAATTCAACTGGGATTGTACAACTTCAAGGCTCCTTTCGAGCCGCTTCTGCAAGGAGGAGCAATAAGAGGAAACAATGTTTACATGTTTGTACTTACAGATGTTGTGGTGTCCAGTCTGCTGTCTGGTTCCACAAGAAGAAGGTTTTGATCCAGATGTTTGAGTAGAAAGCCTTGGTCCAGTAGAGTTCTGTCACAGAGAGACTTTACACTAGAAACACACAAAGCGTGTGTCAGTCATTCAGGAAGATGTGTTGTGGAGCGGATCGAGGGCGAGGCTACTTTTGGCTCGCTGAGTACTACTGCGCATGGGGGGGGGGGGGGACACTACTGCGCATGTGGATGAGGGGGGGACACTACTGCGCATGCGGATGAGGGGGTACACTAACTGCGCTGTTGTATACTTTTCACATACAAGGAATTTGCTTTGGACGTTACTGATTGATTCAGATTCCTTTAATAAGCCATTATTATTAATGACACCTAGATTACAAACATTGGTGATTGTTACAGCAATTACAGTATATGCATTTTTCCATAAATCTTTTTTTTCACATAACAACAGACACAGGACAGTGAAGGATTAATAATTTGAATAAATATATATATGTAAAGCATATAAGTGCAGATTAAGAGTGGGTGTCAGACAAGAGTGAAGACTGTCAGGATACCAATTGATTGATTGAAAACTTTATTTAACAGATTGCAGAATGTGTACAATACAGTACGGCTCAATACAAACAATTGTTAAGGGGATGCAGACCAGAGAAAGACTTTCGTCTCGTTTACATCAGGGTCCCCCAGTTTCAATTCATAGTGACATTTATGACATACAGATATACAGTACTGTTTCATCCTGACATTTATGACATACAAGATATACAAATATACAGTACTAATAAGTCAAATAATAGCAAGGGTATAAAATCACAGTTTTTCACATTAGGATCCAACATCCCAACAGACCACCTTGTTTATAGTTTGATTCAGTTTTAGTAGAATTCTCTCTCCCTCTGGTAAGCTGTCCCCTCGCCTGCTCGCTCCTCCTGGGGGACTGTTGTGAGGGGGGAAAGAAAGGTATCCCTACCTCTCTTCCACCCCATGGACTCCCCGCTGCTCTCAAACCGTTATACTCCACTGTCAGAATGCTTCGATCCTTCGACGCCCCAGGATTACCCTCTTCTGGCAAGCATGGTGTTATCCAGGGAGCAGCTTCCCCAGATCGGGCCCTCCAGTGTAGCTGCGTGGCTCCGCTGGCTGATTACCCTCCGAGGCTAACGCTAGCCGCCAGTAGCAAGCCACCCTCCTGGCCCTCATGGAGACCAAAGGATTAGGGCCAAAGAAAAGGAGGCTGACCTCGCTGATGTCTCCTGATCCCCTGAGTGATGATGAGGAACCTCTTCATCTCCACGGTGAAGCGCCACCGTCTCACTGCCCTGCAATTTCTCAAATTCGGCCTCGCAGCGCCGCTGGATTAGCCGCCTGGTCCAAGACGCTGAAGAGCAACGGGGCGACCTCGCAGGAAACGCACTTCTGATTCTCTCTCTCTACCTCATGTAGGAAACACACTTCTGATTCTCTCTCTCCATCTCCCTCTCCCCCTCGCGTAGGAAACGCACTTCTGATTCTCCATCTCTCTCCCTCTACCTCGCGTAGGAAACGCACTTCTGCCGGCAGCAATGTTTCAGGTCACGGTCTACTTCTCTCTCTCCCTCCGGTAAGCGTCCCCACAGTCTTCCTTGATCTCTCACCTGTTGCTAATGCTAACGCTGCTACAGCTAGCTTAGCTGCTGCTAGTCATCCACCTCCTCCTGCTACTGTTGCTAACGCTGCTACAGCTAGCTTAGCTGCTGCTAGTCATCCACCTCCTCCTGCTACTGTTGCTAACGCTGCTACAGCTAGCTTAGCTGCTGCTAGTCCTCCACCTCCTCCTGCTCCTGTTGCTAACGCTGCTACAGCTAGCTTAGCTGCTGCTAGTCATCCACCTCCTCCTGCTACTGTTGCTAACGCTGCTACAGCTAGCTTAGCTGCTGCTAGTCATCCACCTCCTCCTGCTACTGTTGCTAACGCTGCTACAGCTAGCTTAGCTGCTGCTAGTCATCCACCTCCTCCTGCTACTGTTGCTAACGCTGCGACAGCTAGCTTAGCTGCTGCTAGTCCTCCACCTCATCCTGCTCCTGTTGCTAACGCTGCTACAGCTAGCTTAGCTGCTGCTAGTCATCCTCCTGCTACTGTTGCTAACGCTGCTACAGCTAGCTTAGCTGCTGCTAGTCATCCACCTCCTCCTGCTACTGTTGCTAACACTGCTATAGCTAGCTTAGCTGCTGCTAGTCCTCCACCTCCTCCTGCTACTGTTGCTAACACTGCTACAGCTAGCTTAGCTGCTGCTAGTCCTCCACCTCCTCCTGCTACTGTTGCTAATGCTGCTACAGCTAGCTTAGCTGCTGCTAGTCATCCACCTCCTCCTGCTACTGTTGCTAACGCTGCTACAGCTAGCTTAGCTGCTGCTAGTCCTCCTGCTACTGTTGCTAACGCTGCTACAGCTAGCTTAGCTGCTGCTAGTCCTCCACCTCCTCCTGTTGCTAACGCTGCTACAGCTAGCTTAGCTGCTGCTAGTCATCCACCTCCTCCTATTACTGTTGCTAACGCAGCTACAGCTATCTTAGCTGCTGCTAGTCATCCACCTCCTCCTGCTACTGTTGCTAACGCTGCTACAGCTAGCTTAGCTGCTGCTAGTCCTCCACCTCCTCCTGCTCCTGTTGCTAACGCTGCTACAGCTAGCTTAGCTGCTGCTAGTCATCCACCTCCTCCTGCTACTGTTGCTAACGCTGCTACAGCTAGCTTAGCTGCTGCTAGTCATCCACCTCCTCCTGCTACTGTTGCTAACGCAGCTACAGCTAGCTTAGCTGCTGCTAGTCATCCACCTCTCCTGCTACTGTTGCTAACGCTGCTACAGCTAGCTTAGCTGCTGCTAGTCATCCACCTCCTCCTGCTACTGTTGCTAACGCAGCTACAGCTAGCTTAGCTGCTGCTAGTCATCCACCTCCTCCTGCTACTGTTGCTAACGCTGCTACAGCTAGCTTAGCTGCTGCTAGTCCTCCACCTCCTCCTGCTCCTGTTGCTAACGCTGCTACAGCTAGCTTAGCTGCTGCTAGTCATCCACCTCCTCCTGCTACTGTTGCTAACGCAGCTACAGCTAGCTTAGCTGCTGCTAGTCATCCACCTCCTCCTGCTACTGTTGCTAACGCTGCTACAGCTAGCTTAGCTGCTGCTAGTCCTCCACCTCCTCCTGCTCCTGTTGCTAACGCTGCTACAGCTAGCTTAGCTGCTGCTAGTCATCCACCTCCTCCTATTACTGTTGCTAACGCAGCTACAGCTAGCTTAGCTGCTGCTAGTCCTCCACCTCCTCCTGCTACTGTTGCTAACGCTGCTACAGCTAGCTTAGCTGCTGCTAGTCATCCACCTCCTCCTGCTACTGTTGCTAACGCTGCTACAGCTAGCTTAGCTGCTGCTAGTCCTCCACCTCCTCCTGCTACTGTTGCTAACGCTGCTACAGCTAGCTTAGCTGCTGCTAGTCCTCCACCTCCTCCTGCTACTGTTGCTAACGCTGCTACAGCTAGCTTAGCTGCTGCTAGTCCTCCACCTCCTCCTGCTACTGTTGCTAACGCTGCTACAGCTAGCTTAGCTGCTGCTAGTCATCCACCTCCTCCTGCTACTGTTGCTAACGCTGCTACAGCTAGCTTAGCTGCTGCTAGTCATCCACCTCCTCCTGCTACTGTTGCTAACGCAGCTACAGCTAGCTTAGCTGCTGCTAGTCCTCCACTTCCTCCTGCTACTGTTGCTAACGCTGCTACAGCTAGCTTAGCTGCTGCTAGTCATCCATCTCCTCCTGCTACTGTTGCTAACGCTGCTACAGCTAGCTTAGCTGCTGCTAGTCCTCCACCTCCTCCTGCTACTGTTGCTAACGCTGCTACAGCTAGCTTAGCTGCTGCTAGTCCTCCACCTCCTCCTGCTACTGTTGCTAACGCTGCTACAGCTAGCTTAGCTGCTGCTAGTCATCCACCTCCTCCTGCTACTGTTGCTAACGCTGCTACAGCTAGCTTAGCTGCTGCTAGTCCTCCACCTCCTCCTGCTACTGTTGCTAACGCTGCTACAGCTAGCTTAGCTGCTGCTAGTCCTCCACCTCCTCCTGCTACTGTTGCTAACGCTGCTACAGCTAGCTTAGCTGCTGCTAGTCATCCACCTCCTCCTGCTACTGTTGCTAACGCTGCTACAGCTAGCTTAGCTGCTGCTAGTCATCCACCTCCTCCTGCTACTGTTGCTAACGCTGCTACAGCTAGCTTAGCTGCTGCTAGTCCTCCACCTCCTCCTGCTACTGTTGCTAACGCTGCTACAGCTAGCTTAGCTGCTGCTAGTCATCCACCTCCTCCTGCTACTGTTGCTAACGCTGCTACAGCTAGCTTAGCTGCTGCTAGTCATCCACCTCCTCCTGCTACTGTTGCTAACGCTGCTACAGCTAGCTTAGCTGCTGCTAGTCATCCACCTCCTCCTGCTACTGTTGCTAACGCTGCGACAGCTAGCTTAGCTGCTGCTAGTCCTCCACCTCATCCTGCTCCTGTTGCTAACGCTGCTACAGCTAGCTTAGCTGCTGCTAGTCATCCTCCTGCTCCTGTTGCTAACGCTGCTACAGCTAGCTTAGCTGCTGCTAGTCATCCACCTCCTCCTGCTACTGTTGCTAACGCTGCTACAGCTAGCTTAGCTGCTGCTAGTCATCCACCTCCTCCTGCTACTGTTGCTAACGCAGCTACAGCTAGCTTAGCTGCTGCTAGTCATCCACCTCTCCTGCTACTGTTGCTAACGCTGCTACAGCTAGCTTAGCTGCTGCTAGTCATCCACCTCCTCCTGCTACTGTTGCTAACGCTGCTACAGCTAGCTTAGCTGCTGCTAGTCATCCACCTCCTCCTGCTACTGTTGCTAACGCAGCTACAGCTAGCTTAGCTGCTGCTAGTCATCCACCTCTCCTGCTACTGTTGCTAACGCTGCTACAGCTAGCTTAGCTGCTGCTAGTCATCCACCTCCTCCTGCTACTGTTGCTAACGCAGCTACAGCTAGCTTAGCTGCTGCTAGTCATCCACCTCCTCCTGCTACTGTTGCTAACGCTGCTACAGCTAGCTTAGCTACTGCTAGTCCTCCACCTCCTCCTGCTCCTGTTGCTAACGCTGCTACAGCTAGCTTAGCTGCTGCTAGTCATCCACCTCCTCCTGCTACTGTTGCTAACGCAGCTACAGCTAGCTTAGCTGCTGCTAGTCATCCACCTCCTCCTGCTACTGTTGCTAACGCTGCTACAGCTAGCTTAGCTGCTGCTAGTCCTCCACCTCCTCCTGCTCCTGTTGCTAACGCTGCTACAGCTAGCTTAGCTGCTGCTAGTCATCCACCTCCTCCTATTACTGTTGCTAACGCAGCTACAGCTAGCTTAGCTGCTGCTAGTCCTCCACCTCCTCCTGCTACTGTTGCTAACGCTGCTACAGCTAGCTTAGCTGCTGCTAGTCATCCACCTCCTCCTGCTACTGTTGCTAACGCTGCTACAGCTAGCTTAGCTGCTGCTAGTCCTCCACCTCCTCCTGCTACTGTTGCTAATGCTGCTACAGCTAGCTTAGCTGCTGCTAGTCATCCACCTCCTCCTGCTACTGTTGCTAACGCAGCTACAGCTAGCTTAGCTGCTGCTAGTCATCCACCTCCTCCTGCTACTGTTGCTAACGCTGCTACAGCTAGCTTAGCTGCTGCTAGTCCTCCACCTCCTCCTGCTACTGTTGCTAACGCTGCTACAGCTAGCTTAGCTGCTGCTAGTCCTCCACCTCCTCCTGCTACTGTTGCTAACGCTGCTACAGCTAGCTTAGCTGCTGCTAGTCATCCACCTCCTCCTGCTACTGTTGCTAACGCTGCTACAGCTAGCTTAGCTGCTGCTAGTCATCCACCTCCTCCTGCTACTGTTGCTAACGCAGCTACAGCTAGCTTAGCTGCTGCTAGTCCTCCACTTCCTCCTGCTACTGTTGCTAACGCTGCTACAGCTAGCTTAGCTGCTGCTAGTCATCCATCTCCTCCTGCTACTGTTGCTAACGCTGCTACAGCTAGCTTAGCTGCTGCTAGTCCTCCACCTCCTCCTGCTACTGTTGCTAACGCTGCTACAGCTAGCTTAGCTGCTGCTAGTCCTCCACCTCCTCCTGCTACTGTTGCTAACGCTGCTACAGCTAGCTTAGCTGCTGCTAGTCATCCACCTCCTCCTGCTACTGTTGCTAACGCTGCTACAGCTAGCTTAGCTGCTGCTAGTCCTCCACCTCCTCCTGCTACTGTTGCTAACGCTGCTACAGCTAGCTTAGCTGCTGCTAGTCATCCACCTCCTCCTGCTACTGTTGCTAACGCTGCTACAGCTAGCTTAGCTGCTGCTAGTCCTCCACCTCCTCCTGCTACTGTTGCTAACGCTGCTACAGCTAGCTTAGCTGCTGCTAGTCATCCACCTCCTCCTGCTACTGTTGCGGCAAGTGATGGCAAGCCCTCTTTCTTTTCTCCTCCCGAATACATCCTTGTGGGAAGAAACGTCCCGATTCCCAAGGGCATCTCATACTCCTTTTCTGGTGCAAAAGTCCTTGATATAATTAAACATATTCCAACTATTGTGGAGCACTATCCGTCTGCACATACAGTCATTGTGCATGTGGGAGTAAATGACGTCAGAAACAGAAAATCAACAGACCATCACGAGACAGATGGGTACATCAAACTCACCAAACTGCAGACAATGTTTTATCAGCCGAGTTAAATTTTGTGTTCGATTGGATAAAACGGAATAAGTTGGTACTAAACATCTCAAAAACCAAATCAATTATCTTGGGTTCGAGTCAAACTGTCATCGATACCAAAAATTAGTTTGAACGTGTCTGAGGAACCCATAGAACAGGTAAATAAAGTAAAATTACTGGGCATAATAATTGATAGCCAGCCGTCATTGTTAGATACTTAGTATCTCTTCATTTAAGAACGACTCAGTATTTAAACAATAGTCTTTTATTTGCATCGTCCGTTCTCGTGCTCCCGCACGCGACTTACTCTCAGTCTGCAAACTCTGGAGTCAACGCCCCGCGTCAGCTCCTATGACGTAACCACGTAACAGCGTGGTACGTCAATACACAACATCCCCTCCTTACTAGGACATAAACTCCAAGGTCCCATACAGAAATATGTGTGAATTCAATTACTTTTTTTTTCACTTACAGAATACACTTCAATTCTGTTAAACCTGTTATCAAAAATAAACAAAGGTTCACCATGAACAAAACTCCACCTTGAAATTAGTGAATGCATGTAAACATCATTGAACATGAATAATAATGCATAACAATATCTGGCACCCACTCTTTTTTTTTTTTTGTGTGTGTGTGTGTGTGTGCCAGACAGGCTCATTTTACTTAATGACAAAATCCATCAATCTCTGAGGCATTTTGGTCTGCCTGTGGGGTCTCTCATACCTAGCCATAGGCGGTGTGGCTTTGGGTGTGGACACCCTAGTGTGAGTGTCTGCCTCGGACTCTGTGTCAGGTGTGTTCTCTTTCTCCTCACCCTCAGTCCATGTTAATTGCGTCTTGCTGGACGATTGTGGAGCAGGATCCTCTGTGTAGTACCTTTTGACGAACGTAGTGTTCCTGGAATAGGTCGCTCCACTTGGTGATTGGACAACCACATTGTTACCATCTTTACTGATAACCTTATGTGGTGTCTTGTCAAAGGCTGTTGTAAACTTGTCTGTTTTGTCTTGTTTGAGTAAGACTTGGTCTCCCACTGACACATCAGAGTATTTTGCTCTGTTCTTGTTGTCAGTGTACAGTTTTGACTTTCCTTTTCTCTCGGCGTCAGTGTCTCTGACCTCCAGGTGTCTTTGTGGTGTCATGATGTCCGGGAGCTTTCCTCTGATCTTTCTCTTGAACAGGAGCTCTGCAGGACTTTTCCCTGTTGTGGAGTGATCAATAGACCGGTAGATGGTCACATACTTGCGTATCTCCTTCTTCCAGTCCAGCCCCTCAGACTGTGCGATGCGAATCCTCTTCATCAGTGAAGCGTTTTGTCTCTCCACCTCCCCATTGGCTTGTGCCCACTTGGGTGTGGTTTTCACATGCTCAATTCCGTTCTCCTGGCAGAATGCTTGAAACTGGGCAGACATATACTGTGGTCCACAGTCTGACCGTATGGAAATAGGTAGTCCATGTCTGCTGAAGATATTCTCCAGGCTGTTAATGACCTTTTCAGCAGTGGTCGACTGCAGGATATCGTACTCGTAATACCGGCTGTAGTAGTCTATTACAACTAATATCGAGTGTCCTGTCGGTAATGGACCAAGTAGGTCAGTGGCTAAGTCCTGCCACAGCCCATCTGGAAGTGTTGTAGGTCTCAAGGGTTCAGGCACATCAGGCCTCGACACTATTTGGCATCCGTGACATGACCTCACATACTTCTCAGCTGCCTTATCTATACCTGGCCACCACACTTTACTCCTGAGGTGCTGCTTCGTACCGACAATCCCCAAGTGTCCCTCATGAGCCAACTCCAGGGCTCTGTCTCTGAGTGTGTGTGGCAGTACAATGAGTGTCCCTCTCACTGGTAGTCAGTGCTCATGGCGTAGCGTGTGTGGCTACAAACTAGAGTTGTTCCGATACCGATACTGGTATCGGAAAAGCCGCCGATACTGGCTAAAATGCTGGTATCGGCGAGTACCCTCTAATGCTGCGCTCCGATACCATATGACGTAATTTATCAACAACACTGTGGTCTGTTGAGTAAGCATTATAAAACAAACGTGTGCTTAATCGATTAAAGTGTCAATGCCATTTGTCATTTTAACAGCAGATACTTTCTTAAATGTCATCGTCCCGACAGAGCGGTGTTGACGGCGAGCTCATGGGTTCGCTTGGTGGCTGGTGTTATTAGCATTGAACGGCTAACCGAAAGCTAGCTTTAACATTACCTTGGCTAAAGTTGGGGCTATTCATATAATCCAGCAATAATGGCTGCAGACCTGCAAGCAAAGTACAGCAAGTTGGCAAAGGAGTATTCCAAGTTAAATCACAATATCACCAGTAACGTTACAGTCTTCTATGGTCTTCCCATATACCGGTAGCTCATGCTAGCTAACGGTAACGTCGACATTGCACAATTGCACGTTGCGTACACAATTAATGACATGTTGCGGACAGCCATATCGGCGACAATGTTTAGCTTTTAGTGCCAAATGATAAGAGTCTGAGGCGGAGTCTCAAAAGAGAATGTTGAATATTTATTGTGCAAAAATCAAAACAGATCCGACTGCTACTGAACGGAGCCTTGTAGACAGACTGGGTAGGGTATATCTGCAGAGCCAGTGGGTAGCGAGTGCAGCAACGTATAATGTCCGTGTGGATCATTGGAGTAGGGTATATCTGCAGTGCTGAAGCCCCATACTCATTGATTAATGATACTAATACAAATCTATACAATCACCTGTTGTTGAATAAATACCATTACTTTCTAGTTATGACTAAAAAACAGTATATATAAAACAGTATTTGTTAAAAAAAAAATATATATATATATTTATAAAAAATTTATATAATATCGTTTTTTTTTTTTTTATGTATGCACTGGTATCGGATAAGTATCGGTATCGGCCGATACCCAAAGCTTAGGTATCGGAATCGGATCGGAAAGGAAAAAATGGTATCGGAACATCTCTACTACAAACCCCACGTATTCCTCCGCTCCGTGCTTGTGGTTCCCGTCTGTCGTGCTTTCTCCCAGTAGTCGCGACAGTGGATCTGCAATGTTGTCCTTTCCAGGTATGTGGATCACTCTGAACTCATATGGTTGGAGCCCAGGGGAGGAAATTAGGCCACTTTACTCGCCAATTGCGAGTATTTTTTACGTTTGGCGAGTAATTCATGAAGAGCACTCGCCAGTCTGGCGAGTATTAGTAATTACAAAACAAAACAAAAAAATCATTCTGCAATCTGCTGATTCCCTCACTGGCACAAACCGAACTCTGACTCCCCCCTTGATTCCTCCCATTTGCGCCACATAATAATCAGACCATAACCAATGAACATCATCGTTGTACAGATGCGCTCTAAGCTCCTCCAATGAACACTCATTTTCTAGAAGATGCCGCCCATCTAGGGGAAGTGGACAGACCACTGCGCGCAGACCTACAAACTCCTGCCACCGGCAGCCGGCTTGACAACGTAGACAAACTTACAAAAACACATCAGTGGATGAAAATAATTGCATGTAGAGTCGTCGCTTTCGGATATCAGTGCGGTCTGACATGGGGGCGAACAACAGCACGCGAGGCATCTCCTTCGAGTCGGATGAGAATGACAAGTCAACCAGCATTAGCCGGCTAGCTACCTAGCATGTAACAAGCTACCATAACGCGCATTCAACATAGTGGACGACTATACTGAGCGGCTTTGCTTAAATGCAGCCGAGTGACATTTTATTATTACCGGGGTTCCCCCCATATCACCACTCGCCCATATGCCCTTCACAACGGTGATGTTGTCATACTTGGCATTCAGAATACACCTGCTGAACCCCTAGCGTTGTCGATTCGGTTCCAATGTATTGTCATCTTACAGCACAAGTACAGTACAACCAGAATACATTTGGCATACAACCAGAGTGCAAATGTAACAAGTCAAGTTCAAGTTGTTTTATTTAGCTATTACATTACAGTGAAATGCTTGGTTCTTTCACTGCCCAACTCAGTCCAACCTAAACCAGCCCAAACCAGTATTGATTGATTGATTGATTGAAAACTTTATTAACAGATTGCAGAATGGGTACAATACAGTACAGCTCAATACACACAATTGTTAAGGGGATGCAGACCAGAGAAGGACTTTCGTCTTGTTTACATCAGGGTCCCCCATTTCAGTCCTGTTTGCTTAATGCCTTGTCCACTTCCTCCACACTCCAATATGCCCTTCAACCCTGCTCCTGTCAAACCTGCTCTTTCCATTCCCTCCATCATGTCCCCCCTTTCTGATGAATATTTCCTGCACTTAAGAGTCAGACACACATTCCTAGTAGTTGAGCTGTGATGAATGAATGAATGAAAACTTTATTTAACAGATTGCAGAATGGGTACAGTACAGTACGGCTCAATACATGCAATTGTTAAGGGGATGCAGACCAGAGAAAGACTTTCGTCTTGTTTACATCAGGGTCCCCCATTTTCAATTCATTTTCAATTCATCATTCAGTATAACCTAGACCAGCCCAACCCAGCATCTTTCACTGCCCAGTTCAGCCCAACCCAGTCCAGAATAGTTCCCTCTTTCATGTTAATATGTGATTTAATGATGTAATATTTTGAAGAGTAGAGACAGTGTGATTAATTTACTATGATTGAAAATCAATTTAGACGAAGACGTACAAAGAAGTAATTATCACAATTAGCGATTTTTTTTGTCTGGTAAAAAATCTGTTTGGCTGGTAAAAAAAATCAGATACTCGCCAGTTGGCTGGTAAGCCAAAAAGTTAGTTTCCTCCCCTGTTGGAGCCGCAGCACCAACCTCTCAATACGGGCACATGGCTTAGAGGTCAGACTGTATATGGCCTCCAGAGCCTTGTGGTCTGTTACTAGGTCAAACTTTTTACCATATATGTATGGGTGCAGCCTCTCGCGAGAGCTTCTCGTTCAGTTTGTGAATATCTTGTTTCACAATCAGTCAGGCTCCTACTCACATAACATATTGGCACCATTTCCTGCTGCTGTTGCTGTACTAAGACTGCTCCTATTCCTACTGGTCCTGCGTCTGCTATGACTTTAGTAGGCGCATCTTTGTCAAAATATGCTAGAGTGCCGGCCTCAGCTAGCTTTTCTTTCAGCATTCTAAATGCCTGCTTTTGCTCTGGCCCAAATATGAAAGCTGTGTCTTTCTTGGTAAGCCTCCGCAGTGGCTCTGATATGCTAGCAAACTGTGGTATAAAACGGCTTCTATACCCTGCTAGGCCCAGAAAACTATGGGTCTCAGAGGCGTTCTCAGGCTCTCGTGCCTCTGCTATTGCTCTCACCCTTTCTGTGGTGGGGCCTATGCCCTTCTGTGAGAGTAACATGCCCATGAAAATCAACTTGTCCATGTTAAACTGACACTTTTCTTTGTTTAGAGTCAGCCCACAGTCCTCTAGTCTCTTCAGAACTGCATGGAGTCGTTTTTCATGAGTCTCCTGATCTGGGGCATGAACAATTATGTCATCGGAGATATTTTCTACCCCCTCAATGCCCGCTGTAGCAGTGGCTATCTCATGTTGATACTGTTCACTAGCTGATGACACTCCAAATATGAGTCTCTTGTACCTGTAGGTACCTGTGTGTACTGCAAACATAGTGATACCCCTGGACTCTGGTGTGAGCTCTAATTGGTGGTATCCCCATTTCAAATCCAGTTTACTGAAAATGACAGACCCGTTCATTCCCTGTAATAGCTCATCCACTGTGGGTATTGGATATCTCCCTCTGATGATAGCTGCATTAGCTCTTCTCATGTCTAGACACATCCTGATGTCGTCCTCATTAGCTTTTGGTGCAACTACAACAGGGTTCACCCACGGTGTAGGTCCCTCAACCTTCTCAATAATGTCCATGTCTAGCAGCTGATTTACTTTCTTCTCTACTGCTTCCCTCAGGTGAAATGGCACCCTCCTCAGGGGTTGTGCCACTGGTGTTACACTCTCATCAATATGCAAACTGATTTGCTTTGTGTTCAGTTTACCAACACCTTTAAACAGTTTGGGGTATTGCCTCTGTATTTCAGATTTAGCATCTGTCACTGCTGCTATGTTTGTGCCCACCCTCAGTACACCTAACTCAATAGCAGTCCTCCTGCCTAGCAGCGGCTCCCCCCGTCCCTGTATTACAGTGAACTCTGCTTCAGTGTCACACTTTCCCACCTTAACATGACATTTGAATATACCCATTACTGGAAGAGGCACCTTGGAAGAGTATGTATACAGCGGTTTGTTAGCTGCCTTGGTAGAAACACACTTAATATTTTTACTCTTAAGCATTTTCCATGTGTTCTCATCTACAATGTTACTTGATGCACCTGAATCGATTAACATAAGTAGATCTACTCCCCCAACAAAAAATGTGACCCTCTCAGTATTTGAATCATCTTCAACCACAAATGCATAGTCTCTGTTCCCAGTGTTCTGGTCCTCAGTTTCAACACATCTCACAGTCTGTCTTTCTTTACCTTTGGATTTACAGACTTTGGCATAATGGCCTTTTCCATTACACTTTCTGCATGTCTGTCCTCTTGCAGGGCATGCAGAATCGTTGGCCAGATGATCCCTGTGTCCACATCTGTAGCACACTTTATCGGATTTGGATTTCTCTTTTCCTTCTCCACGATCTCCACGAGGCGATGGTCTCCACTTTTGGAATTGGCCCTCTTTCTTGAAGACACGGTTCACCGTGTCTCTCCCCTCAGCGCCGTCACTCATCTTCATCGCCGCCATTTGCAGCTCCACTCTTTCACACTGCGACGCTATTTCCAACGCACGCGGCAGCATAAGTTGTGGTTCCTCCAGTAACTTTCTCCGTACATAGTCCGACGTGCCCCTGCTCAGCACCGCATCCCTTATTTGATTGCTAATGTCCGCAGCAAATGCACAGTCTCTGGCAGCCTGACGAAGCCTCGTCACAAACTGCTGTACAGTTTCACCTGGTTTCTGTGATACTTGGTAGAAAGCCTGGCGCGCAAACGCAGTGTTCACCTGCGGCACAAAGTAGTCATTTAGCGCCTTAACAGCTTTAGCATAGTCCGTCGGTCCTCCCCCGTCGGGCAATGTAGCGAATATATCTTGTACGTCTGTACCTGCATGATGTAAGAGCTAGAGCTGCCGCGGTATTCATATTTTCCTTACCGCACAAATTTGCGAAATATTTCCTACCGCCGCGGTTATTACCGCACAGTGCGCACACAAAAAAAAAAGTTTGAATGCATTTTTTTTTTAGTAGTCTACTCTTATAGCCTGCCTCTAGTCTAATGGCGCTTTTCCACTGCATAGTATCTACTCGACTCGACCCGCTTTAGGCACCTGGTACTTCGTTCCTTTTCCACTGCAGCCAGGTACTACTCCGTTTGTCTCCGTGTGGGGATGCAGGCGGGGCCGCTCGCTTGTGTACACTGAAAGCTCCGTGGGCATAGCCAATTAGCCATGTCCGAGGGCTTGCAGCAAGCCAGAGTTTAACACAGTTTAAATCAATCAATCAATCAATAACAACATTAACCATACTCTCGTTGCGTCTATTCTGCCAAAGCTAACGTTACCTCTCATTGTGTATTCTACCAAGCAACCCGGGTTTAACGTTACCTCTCGTGTATATCGGCTGACGGTAGTATTAGGCTAATAACAACAACAAACTTAACACATCAGCGATCTTGTTGTGACACTAAACTCTCCGCTCGGTGGTAAATTGGGTTGATGTCGGTTTTGTTTCATCAATAAATAAGGCAGAATACACAGTGAATCCATTCTTTTTTGTTTATTGCACTTAGTTCTGTCGCAAACAAATCCTGAATGAAATGCATCCTTAGCGAGGCAGTAAAGATGGCGGCGTTCTGTTTTTGTTCAGAGCCTCCAAACTGTGACGCGTCTCTCTTCTGACCAGTCAGTGGTCTGCAATGTTTCACATGACGTTTCTGGTACCACTTCTACCCAATAGGGTCGCTTGGAACCGAGTAGGGTATATCTGCAAAGCCGCAAGCCGCAAGCCAACTTTATTATTATGATAAAAAACAGCGGTGACGCGGTATTCAGCCTAACTCTGCGGTGAGCGTGATGCAACAGCGATACCGCGGTAATGCGGTTATCGCGGCAGCTCTAGTAAGAGCATAGCCCTTCTTCTCTGTCTCACTGTGGCGTCCACACCGACAGACAGAATCATCCCTTTTCCGTCAGCGTACAGCTCAAACGCCATTAGCCACCTGGTCCACCTCGGTCCCAGTGTAGCAGGCTCGTTGTAGCATTCAAACTTCGGCACGTTGTCCATGTTCTCTTCTCAACACCGTGATAACTCTACTCTTCGGAGTTTATCCTCGTCGCCATTGTTAGATATTTAGTATCTCTTCATTTAAGAACGACTCAGTATTTAAACAATAGTCTTTTATTTGCATCGTCCGTTCTTGTGCTCCTGCACGCGACTTACTCTCAGTCTGCAAACTCTGGAGTCAACGCCCCGCGTCAGCTCCTATGACGTAACCACGTAACAGCGTGGTACGTCAATACACAACAGTCATGGGCAGAACATATTGATACCATAGTGAAGAAGATGGGGAGTGGTATCTCCATGGTGAGGAAATGTCTTTTTTATGTCCCTACATACATTGTGGGACAGGTGGCGAAATCTTTATGTCACCTGGATTATTGTGGACCAGTATGGTCCTCTGCATCCAAAGGTCAACTAAAGAAATTGCAAACTTCCGAGAACAGAGCTGCAAGGTTAGTCTTACATTGTTCCATGAGAACAAACACTATAACTATGCACCGGACACTCTCATGGTTAACGGTAAGAGAATAGGCTGGTTTTCAACACAGTTAAATTTGTCAGGAACACTTTTCGTCTCAACCCGTTTTCTTATACAAACAAATTGTCAGATGCAGTCAGGTTCATTCTTATTTTACTAAGTCAGCCGATGATGGACAGATTATGTTACCACGTCCAAAATCAAATGCTTTAAAGAGGACTGTTTATCGTGCCATCAATCATTGGAATAACTGCCCACTGAACATAAGTAAATTGAATAGCAAAGTGTCTTTCAAATACCACCTGAGAATGCACTACTTAAATATGTGAGCAAAATATTCTGATGTTGATAATGATGTCTACAATGTTTTACTGTTTTTAGATTATCATTGTTAATTAAGTGAATTGTCATATGTATCTCATGTTGTTATGTTTGTGTTGTCTTTCTGTGTGGACCCCAGGAAGACTAAGTTAGCTCGCCACTTAGGTGGCAGCTAATGGGGATCCTTTTAAACAATAAACCAAAGACTATGAAGCCCTAGTGTAATTCTTCTTCTTCTTGTAGTTCTTTATAGCACTGGTGGGATTTCTTTAGTAAACAGTTAGCAGCACTTTAGCTACATGGCTTGGGCCTACACATAGCTAACAACCACAACACCAACACGTACCTTATTGGCTGCATGCAATAAGAGAGGAAATTATGGGGACTGTATCATCTTCTTGACCTTGTAACAATGACAATAAAGATCATTCTATTCTATTCTATTGACCTTATGAACTCCTTACAAGAAGAAGTGAAACTATCTCTTAAATCCGCGGAGATTTTGACACGCGTGCGTCGGCATAAAACGTCCCCGGACACTGTGGGCTTCAACCATTAGTTCCGCCATTAAACTAGCAGCATTTAGGTAGGAACCAAAAAACTGGTAGGAACCAATGAATGAATGAATGAAATGAAAACTTTATTAACAGATTGCAGAATGGGTACAATACAGTACGGCTCAATACACACAATTGTTAAGGGGATGCAGACCAGAGAAAGACTTTCGTCTTGTTTACATCAGGGTCCCCCATTTTCAATTCATCATAAGTGACATACACGACATACAGATAGACAGTACTGCTACATCTATACATTTATGACATACCAGATTTACAAATACAGTACTGTTTGTGATACAAAAAGAGTTTAAAAAAGAGAGTATATACATTTGACGTAGAAACGTAGAATTGGAGGAGGTTGGGTAGGTGGGGTGGGGGAGTTGGGTGGGGGGGGACTGGACATTGGAGGTGGTTAGGTGGGTGGGGTGGGGTGGGGGGGGTTGGGTAGGCAGGTGGGGGAAACTGTACAACTGTACAAGTAAAACTGTACATTGGAATATCGACGAAACCATACTTGGTTCCAAGAACGACAACGCCTCTACTTCCTCAGGCGCCTAAGGAAGTTCCAAGTCAGTCAGAAGATCCTTAAGAACTTCTACTCATGTACAATTGAGAGCATCTTGACCGGCAACATCACCTCCTGGTTTGGGAATAGCACTGCACAAGACCGAAGCAGACTACAAAGAGTGACACGTTCAGCCGAACGCACAATTGGAGGGGGGCTCCCCACCCTCCAGAACATTTACAACAAGCGTTGCACGGGCAAGGCTAAGAGAATCATTAAAGACTCCAGTCACCCGAACAACTGCCTCTTTGAACTGCTGCGGTCAGGCAAGCGATACCGGAGTCTCAAGGCGAGCACAGAAAGACTCAGAAGAAGCTTCTATCCCCAGGCCATCAGGCTGCTAAACGAACAATGAACAAACACTACACAACAACAACCACCAAACGCACATAGCACACACATCCACACGCACACACTCACTTTAAACAAACACACTGTAGCACCCACTCCACACACTTTATAGCACACACCCACTTTAAACAAACACACTGTAGCACCCACTCCCCACACTTTATATTTATTGATGAAGGATTGCACTACAACTCGTACACCTTACTGTAAATTGTACCTAAAATTGTACCTCATCCCATTTCTGCTTTGCACTAGATAGTACTGTACATTAGTACACTGCATAGTATTGTATATTATATGGTAACTCAGAACATTGTACATATGTCTATACCGAACACTGTGACCTCATTTTTCTTCTTCTAAATTACATGCTATATTATGTTATTTGATACTATCTTGTCTAGCACAGTCTCTGGAGCGTAACAGTAAGAAGCATTTTGTATGAAAGTATTCTGTACTTCTGTATGACAACTATTAAAGAACTTGAGAACTTGAACTTGAGAAGAGGGTCTTGTGTATTCTTGGGTTAGGTAATTTACTGTACATTGGAGGGGGTTGGGTTTGGACATTTACAGGGGCCAGTTTCGAATTGCAGTCTCCCGTAGGTGTTCTTTGAGCGTGATTTGGAAAGTGGGTAGTGATTCACATTCCTTTTGATGGGTACAAAAACTGGTAGGAACTAAAACTTAAACTGAACACAGAGGCAGTTACACCTAGTAGCAACAATTGTAAATCTTAGCAAGGTTTGCATTCTTTCTGGTCTAATTCCCACCCTCAGAGGGAGCTCTGAGTCTTTTAGCCATATCTACAGTGCTGATAGATGGCTGCAAAATGTTTGCTCAGCTTGTGGATATGGCTACATCAGCCACTTTGATTCCTTCTGGACTGAGACAAAGTTATATAAATACGATAGACTTCATCCCAATCATAAGGGAATTACAGTCATGGTGAACAACCTTGCTGCCACATTTCCACCCTTGTAGAACAACGCTATGACTCCCCCGTTCTGGGTGCAGAATCCACATCCCTCTGCAGACATTTCCCACAGCCCTCTCAACTTAACTGTCCCCAGCAGCGTGAATACTTTCGGCAAGCAACAAGCCCTTCCGCGTTGCTCTGATTGGCCGAGCGCGCGCATGCGCATGAGCCGCGACGCGCTCCTCAGCCAGGCAGCAATACTAAGCTCCGCTTAACGCAATTTATACAAATGGAAGTATTGATTTCGCCGTAACGAATCATTAAAAATATATACCGTTAACTGGAATATGTTGTGCCTTTACACATATGTTGGATTATGTAATTGGTTTGTCATGACAAACCAATAAAAAATCGCGAATTTACCGGTGGCTACAACAACACACAGTAACTACATTAATCATTGTTTACAATGAACGGTGGGACTAATCGAAAGGACTGGACACGGACGCGTTAAACAGCAATCAATTAATTTAATATAACAGTCCGGTTCTGTGTTTGTTTGTGTCTGTAGATTGTTGGTGAACAACTAACTTTAGGTTAGTTTAACTTGTCCGTGTCCAGTCCTTTCGATTAGCCCCACCGTTCATTGTAAACAATGATGCATGTAGTTACTGTGTGTTGTTGTAGCCACCGGTTAATTCACGATTTTTTATTGGTTTGTCATGACAAACCAATTACATAATCCAACATATGTGTAAAGAAACAACATATTCCAGTTAACGGTATATTTTTTTAATGATTCGTTACGGCAAAATCAATACTTCCATTTGTATAAATTGCGTTAAGCGGAGTTTAGTATTCCTGCCTGGCTGAGGAGCGTGTCGCGGCTCATGCGCGCGCTCGGCCAATCAGAGCAACGCGGAAGGGCTTGTTGCTTGCCGAAAGTATTCACGCGTCCCAGCACTCCCATCTGACCATGTCCAGCTCCACCACCAGGCCTAGTCCAGCTCCACCACCAGGCCTAGTCCAGGCTACAGCAGCAGCTCCACCACCAGGCCTAGTCCAGGCCACAGCAGCAGCTCCACCACCAGGCCTAGTCCAGGCTACAGCAGCAGCTCCACCACCAGGCCCAGTCCAGGCTACAGCAGCAGCCCGAGCCAAGAAGAAGTCTTCAGCCCGAAAGGACTTCACTTCATGCACCTGAATGTGAGGAGCTTACCACCAAAGATCGATGAGATTCGTCTGCTGGCTTATAAAACAAAGGTGAGAGTTATTTGTTTTACAGAGACCTGTGTCACCCCCCTGGTCCTATTGGACCGGCCATCGGACTTTCAACACCACTCATGAACAATACCCTATTGCATTTGTGCCTGTCTATGTTTATTAATTTGGTCTCTGTCATACTCACTAATCTGTTGTCTGTGTATCTGCTGTCTGTGTTGTGCCCCATTGTCTAGTCTAGTGATGTCTCCCCTGTGTCTGTATCTATGTGTTATTTAGTGTCGTCATGTTTCAGTATTTTACCCCAGGTTGTTCTGTCTTGTTCCCAATCACCCTCATGTGTCAATTAGTCTGGGTATATTAGTGTTGTCTGCCCTGCCTTCCTGTGCTGGATCATTGTTCATGTTACCCTCGTCCTGTGTGCTGTCAACCTTTTGTTTCTCTGTATTCCCAGTGAGTCAGTTTTGTATTGTTTGCCACGTTAAGTAAAGTGCTTATTACTTTCATCCACGACTCATGCTTCATCTATTTCATCCTCCACTACCTCTCCTCGTGTTAAGTCTGCATTCCGGGTTCTACAAATTTTTACCACCGACATGCCAACGAAACGTTCCAGGAATCGTAACAGAATGATCCAGCCAAACCAGAACCCTGCAGAGAGGAGAGACGGAGCGAGCTTCGCGCTCGGTATCCTGGGCGCTTCGGTCCTGTGTGCCGACCAGGCGGCCGCTCGGGATTTGGCACCGTGGGATGGAGTGGCCGGGCCAGTGGCGCCGATGACAACGGGTGCTTGCGCCGCGGCCACTCCTGTGCTGGATCCCTGGGTGGGGAGTCGTCTGGTCCGCAGGGGAGCGTCGGGGAAGGGGCGCGGATCCCGACGCCACAGCCCCAGGGGATGGGGTTCCCAGGATCACAGGTCTTCCTCGCCGGCCTGGTCGAGGTCTCCTCAGCCCTGGGAGGTTCCGGAGGACGAGCCACCTCCATGGCGGACCTGGAGGATGACGCCGAATTCCGCTGCCGGAGGGACCCCGGTCGGGGGTCCTGCACCGCGTCCTGCCGCCAGGAAGCCTCCTGTTCGGGGTTCGGCGGTGGGTCTCGCCGCCGAGGAGACCCCAGCCCCAGGTCCCACTCCGGAGCCGTCGCCTCTACCCTCCATCCTTCCCTGCTCAAGTCCTCCTCGTCAGCCCCCTTCCCCCGACCCAGTTCCCACGAGCCCCGTCCCTCGACCCCCCTTCCTCCCCCTGCACCTCTTCGCCGATGCTACTTCCCTCCCTTCCACCCTTCCCGTTCCCGGGGGGCCTGCTAGGCTGAGCCCCGTCCCTCAAACCCCCTTCCTCCCCCCGCACCTCTTCGCCGACGCTGCTTCCCCCCATCCCACCCTTCCCGTTCCCGGGGGGCCTGCTAGGTCGCCTGGGAGTCGACCTTTGAGGGCAGGGTACTGTCACCCCCCCGGTCCTATTGGACCGGCCATCGGACTTTCAACACCACTCATGAACAATACCCTATTGCATTTGTGCCTGTCTATGTTTATTAATTTGGTCTCTGTCATACTCACTAATCTGTTGTCTGTGTATCTGCTGTCTGTGTTGTGCCCCATTGTCTAGTCTAGTGATGTCTCCCCTGTGTCTGTATCTATGTGTTATTTAGTGTCGTCATGTTTCAGTATTTTACCCCAGGTTGTTCTGTCTTTTCCACGCAGCTGTGTCTTGTTCCCAATCACCCTCATGTGTCAATTAGTCTGGGTATATTAGTGTTGTCTGCCCTGCCTTCCTGTGCTGGATCATTGTTCATGTTACCCTCGTCGTGTGTGCTGTCAACCTTATGTTTCTCCGTATTCCCAGTGAGTCAGTTTTGTATTGTTTGCCACGTTAAGTAAAGTGCTTATTACTTTAATCCACGACTCGTGCTTCATCTAGTTCATCCTCCACTACCTCTCCTCGTGTTAAGTCTGCATTCCGGGTTCTACTCATCTCTACCACCGGCATGCCAATGAAACGTTCCAGGAATCGTAACAGACCTGGCTTGATCCCAGTATCAGTGATTCAGAAATGGAAATATACCCAATTACTCTGTAGTCAGAAAGGATCGCAGTCGTAGCGGAGGGGGGGTCTGTGCTTTTGTGAGAAATTATATTAATTTTACTGTCAAGACAGACGTGGTTGATGAAGTTGAAGTTGTGCTGCTGGACATTCACCTGACAAAAACGAAACCAGTGCTATTGGGTGTATGTTATAGACCACCTGATACATTTTTTTTTTCTTTTTTTAAACAATATTTTTATTGCATTTTCTTTTTTTTCATACGTACATACATATACTGTATGTACAGACATTAACACAGGTAAAAATAAAAAATAAAAGATACCCTTCAATCCCCTCTCTTCCCTAATCATAATTTGAATTGACATTCACACAGACATATTACAATACTAAAAACAAATATTAAATAAATATAAGAGATCACAATTTTTTTTAAATATATATATATATATATATATATATATATATATATATATATATATATATATATATACAAATAAAAATACTTTCTTCGGCTTCTCTACCCTCCCCCCTTTTTTATGTTTTTTGTTTCTTTTCCTTTTTCTTTTTCTCCCCTTTCCTATCCCTTACCTCTCTTGTTTCCTATCCCTTTCCTTTAGATTCTCACATTTTTCAGGAAATGTATAAATGACGTCCATGTCCTTTCAAATTGTTCTGTTTTTCCCTTCTGTATGTATGTTAGTGTTGTAAAATCCAAACATATATATCATGATTAACTAATGTGTAGAAATACTTACCCCTCAAAACAATAATTCATAGATTGTGTGTGTGTGTTTACATAGACGTGATTGCCATGGTAGGCACACAGGTCGATTTACACATGAAGTGAATGGTCAAATGATTCTAGCTACGACAGGCACCCAAGGGCCGTCTGCCATGGCCTGGAACAATGGGCTCTGTGAGATCAAAACAAAAGACAAAAGGTCACGTAGACATGTTATCTTGCTGGAGTTTCCTGTCACACACACACACACACATAGACACACACACACACAGACACACACACACATAGTCAGACACTCACACACTCACACACTCACACACACACATTTTCACATACACATCCACACACACACACACAGTGATGAGGTTAAAAGGATCAAAGCGCCCATGAAGTGTTATCAGCTGCTTTACGGCCTGGGGGACACAGACAGACACACACACATACTCACACACACACATTTTCAAATACACATCCACACACACACACACACTCACACACACACACACACATTCACACACACACATTCACACACACACACACACACACACACACACAGAAGATCTCCAAACAAGCTAACTATTTCCTGGTATATTGTTAAAATAGTAATTTGAATCTTGAATTAAGTCATTGAAGTAAGTTAAAATATAATTAGGTTTGATCATACTTAAATGTCTACAATTAGTTAATGTGTCTGTGCTATTTTCATTTATGTTCAATATGATTAATTGATTGTTCTATGTATTGAAATGTATTCTATTAAGCTAACAAAATGATTAGATTTGTTAGATATATGTTCTGAAAGTCAAACAGACTTAGTGATAAAGAAATATATCTGTGTTTAGGTAATCAATATATCTTGAGGTACATCAAAGTACTAACAAGTCAAGTAATGTGTTTAAGTAAAAGATATAAGGAAATGAAAATGATGCAATGTTTAAACTTTGATTAAGGTAGATTGTTAAGGACAGCCTCTTTTTGCAGTTAGGTGAAGGGGGTTGGCCTATAAGCCAAACCCTATTTTCAAAATGCCAGCTTAGCAGGCTTGTGATTGGGGCAATAATGTGATGATGTCATCAACTCCGAGACACTGGCCTGGGCTATAAGAATGGGGTGTAATGGGGAGAGGAGGACTCTGAACCAACCAAACCCACACAGGACAAGACCTCTCTCACCATCTCACCCATCTGAAGCAGGCAACGAGAACAAAAGGACTTTTTGGAGGGAAAACCAACTCTTGGTTATCAGACAACAAGAGACCATCAACAATTTATCAACTATCATTCTTTATACTGTAATATTAGTCTGGTTGTTATCAAGACGGCATAGTGTCTTTGATAACAACTATAGCATTTTCTTAATGTAGTTTGTATACACTCTTAAACTTTGATTAAACAACTGTTATACTACTTTCCTCCTAATTCCTTCTGCCTTTCTGCCTGCAACCGCTCAGTCGGTTTGAACAGAAGTGATTCCCACAGCAACCCCGAAGGTATTGAATCACAACGCAGAGTACTAACACAGCCAGGTTCTGATCAGAGCAGAACCGAAACAGCTTGGGAATCCACTTCATTAGCTTTTCCATTGCTAAGTTTTTTGACACTTCCTTTAACCATTGTTTAGCTCCTGGTCTCTGTATCTCCTTCCAGTTTAGAGCTATCACTCTCTTGGCTTGTAACAGACAAAAATTAATCAATTTCCTCTTTCTAACATAAGCTGGAAATGTATCTGGAAATAAGTGTAGTATACATAACTTAGGATTGGTCGGGATTTCTATCTCTGTCATCTCAGATATGAGCTCCTGTGAGGTTTTTGTCCGCTGCTCACCTACTCGCTCTGTTCCTTTAAGTTTTCGGTTAATTAATTGCATTCTCCTCTTCACACGCTTCTTCCTGTAGACGCCGTTTGATTGGTGCTCCCCCAACCACACGCTTGTCAATCTCATCCCGCAGCTGTCACAGCTTGTCATTAAGCATTCCTTTTGCTTATATATACCCTGATTCCCCATTAAGTGTTGTTGGATCGTTCTGATATATTCACTGCTTTGCCGTTCCTTCCGTCGCCTGCTTTTCCCTGTGCTTTGCCTCCCAGGACTCTCGAAGAGTATTCCGTTTGGACAACCCGTTCCCCGTTATGAAGCGCTCGCCCTGTTTGATCTGCTCGCTTCACGCACAACGCTCTGGTGAGTTTTTGCAAGACAGTCTTTTGACTCTATCAGTTTTCGTGTGTGTAAACACTGAAGAGTTCCTGCTTTTTGTTCAGTCTGTCTCTCACCCTTTTTGCCTGTTTTTTGGATGTCCATTGGAATTCATTATTGTTTGAACTTTGCTCACTGTGTATTCACACCGAAGATTCTATCACTTGGATTAAATTGTTGGGACATTGCTCACTGTGTGTATTCACACCGAAGATTCTATCACTTGGATCATTTGTTGGGACATTGCTCACTGTGTGTATTCACACCGAAGATTCAGTCACTTGGATTATCTGTTTGGGATAAGTCACTTCACCTGTCACCTGTCTGTTCCCAACTGTTCACTGAGCTAACGCGCTCTCTCTCTCTCCCTGTTCCGCTACCACCTCGGAGTACTGCCGGGAGGATTCTGCAGAGCGGCTCTGACGTCACTGACAGATTCCTCAGACGTAACCTTCCCGGGAGAGGCTGCAGAGCAGCAACATTCCTCAAATGCTTGAATCCCAGTCTGTTTCTGTTTTCAACCCAGTTCTTTCTGTTATTCAGTAAAATAAACAAGCCCTAGTTTTTGGCTAACTCTGAAACTACTCTCTCTGTGTCGTTTGCGTTTGGGGTCGGTGTCAAACCATAACAGCTCCAAAATCTCTTTCCAATATTCCTGTATCTTCTCACATTCCCACATACAGTGGTGTTACGATGGCACCAGATAAGAGTGTAGAGTTCCAATAGTGGTTGGCAATAAGGAGACGGAGAGTAGGTTTGTTCTTCACAATTCGGGTATCCTCTTTATTAGGAACAACCGTAGAGCAGTTTAGGTAAATAGGAGTACTGATCAACAGAGAACAAAAGGATAGAATGCTAGTTACTGCAGCACTTGTCTCTTGGTACCGCCGCGTACTGGTTCTGGAGATTGTGTGAAGAGCCGACGAGGAACAGAGAAGACAGGAGTTATTTGAGGGCAACATACCAGACATTCCACACGTTCCACAGAGTGACAGCCAATACCAGGTGACAACCAATAATACAATCAAGGGAGAGGAAAGTGACAGGTGACAGGATGGTAGCCGGGATCTCAGGTCAACCAGACCCGAGAACCCAGAACGTTACACAGTGGTACAGGGTCCCCACCTCTACCCCACACCTAGTACATTCATCCAGGATCATGGGATAAAACTTGTGTAATTTCTCTGGTGTCATATATACTCTACACTCTAATATACTCTCAACCCTGCACCACCAGCAGCCAGTCTGTTGTTATTTCATCATTTATTTCCTTTGTTGAACCAGACCAGGCTTTAGCTCCACTATCTTCACCTTGGTTAACAAACAGGAAAGGCCCAAGAGAACATATTGTATTCTTGTTGAAATCTAGTAATAATCATGCATGAAATTATTATTATTATCTTTTTTTTTAATGTCTTAGTTACATCAAGATTGTGCCATGAATGCAGTGTTATGTGTATATGTGATGTATTTACAATGATGACATGTCTCTACATAATATAGATTAATAGTGCTGAGTGGAATATATTGGAGCACATAATCCTCTCAAAGTAACTCTGAAGTAACATGTTTATGCATTCAAGATATATCTCTTTTAATGGCTCTTACCATACAGTACGTCTATTATATTGTTGTTACAATATATTTCACATTCTGTTTATAGTGAATAGACATTAAACAATAAATATACATTTGTATGTGTTATAATGTGGGTTCACTGGGTTACTTTTCATTCAGTCAGTCAGACCTTCACCTGCAGTGTCCTATGAGAGACACCTACTTAGGTAGTATAATGCAGTGGCGGCTGGTCAATGGGGGCGCTAGAGCGCCGCCCTCCCTGGTTAAAAGAGAGAAGAAGAAGAAATATATATATATATATATATATATTTTATAGCCCTATAAATAATATAAACATGTTTAAAATGAATAATATTTACTCATTTTAAGTATGTTTGTGTTTCCAATGCACAATATAACGTTAATATATCAAATATAAATAATTGTTTTCATGAACAGGAAGTGACTGTCTGATAGAGAATACGTTCCGTAGCCGCATTGTTGTAACTTAATAGGCCAGGTTAATGATTATGAGTTATATTTCATATATGTTAATATTGATTATTGTTTACCTTTGAAAGAAGAAGTGGAAGTGGAAGAGTGTTTGTTTATTCTAGTCAGAGATACTATTATTTACATTAGTCGCCACGTTAGTAGAAATACAAGTCCCAGGATGCATTGCACCTGCTAACAGCTGCGTCCTTTTAGGTGATTGAGTTGCCGTCGGCAGAGAGCGTTTTTATGAATGAAACTGATGAGAACTCAACTGTAATGTAACGTGCGCTGAAGGTTCTATATAAAGTACAGCCTATTGGAATCCGACGTATTGGACAATCTATTCTTTTGGACAGTAGTTATTCTACATTTTTGGTGCCGAAACCAGGGAACTTTAGATCATTTAGATCATTTGGATTTTAAATCAGATTGACACTGAGATTTGAAAGGAGGCTCCGAGTGTTGAAGACTTGACAACTATGTTGGATGTACTGGCATCGAAGGAGGACAGTTTGCTTGAAATAAACCGGGAAATAGAGCAGCTAACTTTGATGGATGATTTGGACGCGGAGATTGAATCAACGGAGACGTGCAAGGAGCGCATCATTATCCAACGGAGCCGCGCACAACGAGTAATAAGGAACCAAAAGGAACTGACAGCAGAGGCCCGGTGGGTGAGTGATACTGAAGCAAGATCACAGAGACAGTCAGTAAAGCTACCAAGATTGGTCATTGAGAAATATAATGGAGATGTCAGTAAATGGCAGGAATTCTGGAGCCAGTATGAAACTGCTATTCACAATAATGATGGACTGTGTAAAAGAGAGAAGTTTACTTACCTGAAAACCTATCTCACTGGACCAGCTGCAAAGGCAATAGCAGGACTGACATTAACAGATGATAACTATGACAATGCGGTCACTTTATTGCAAAATAGATTTGGAAGGAAAGATCTACTGATCAGTGCTCACATGTCAAAACTACTGAATCTTACTCCTGTGAAGAAAGCCTCTGACGTGAATGCATTAAGGCAGCTATATGATGAATGTGAAATTCAAATGAGGAGCTTGGAGTCACTGGGTGTAGTGTCAGAAACCTACGGAAGCCTGCTATGCCCAATTTTACTGCAGATGATTCCAGATAGCATAGCTCTTGAATATAGTCGTCAGAGGGGAGTAGATGATGAATGGAACGTTTTTGAAATAGTCACATTCCTACAGAGGGAGGTTCAGAGCAGAGAAAGAGCACTGCAAATGACAACATTATCCAACCATCAGAAAGAAGAGAGCAAGCCATGGAAACAGGCCTACTCATTCAGTGAAGTGAGATCAAAAAGACCCAGCATGCAATCTACTGCTACACTGCATACAGCCAGCCAGGTGTACAACTGTTTGTTCTGTGACAGTGCTGATCACAAAGCAGAACATTGCCCAGACAACAACGTTATTGAACGTAAAGACAGACTAATGAGAATGGGAAGATGTTTTGTGTGTTTAGGACAGAAACACTTAGCCAAATTCTGTAAAAAGCAGGTCTCCTGTGCAACCTGTGGAAGAAGACATCACATTGCTGTGTGCACTGGCAAGAAAAGCGAGGAGCAGAAACCCCCTGTTTCGGAAGAGGCTGTTGTTTCCTCAGTCATTCCTCATTCAGTGAAGATGAAACCAGATGGACAGAACACTGTGCTGTTACAAACTGCCAAGGCATGGGTGGAAGGCCCAGGAGGCAGGGCAATAGCTCATTGCTTACTAGATGGAGGGAGTCAGAGGAGCTTCATCCATGAAAACCTTGTGAAGAGCCTGAAGTTACCAGTAATGAGACAAGAGAAACTCACTCTTCACACGTTTGGATCCTCTGTCCCTACAATGTCACAGTACAACACAGTAAAGGTCACCTTGAGGAATGTCTGGGACACCCAGCAAAAAATCGAAATAGAGGCTATAGAGACCCCACAGGTGTGCTCAGCAGTGATGAAGGTGCCTGGTGACCAGGTTCAACATGAGCTCAAGAAAAAGGATCTGAGACTGGCAGACTTCCCAGGAAATGAAAGTGATCCAGAGCACCTTTGGATGGTCTGTGCAGGGGCCGGTGTCCATGTCAAGTGTAGCTGAGGCAGCATGCATGTTTATCCCCATTGATGAAGACACACTTGTCTCCAATCAACTAAAGACTAAAGAAAGATGTTACCTTTTACAGCAGGTATCATGAAGTAGTGGAGGACTATTTACAACAGAACATAGCAGAGGACGTGCCGAAGGATGATGCAAGGACAGACAGTGTGAAATACTACTTACCTCACCACGCAGTACTCAGAGAGGACAAGGTGACGACGAAACTGAGAGTAGTGTTTGATGCTTCATCTCATGAAAATGGCCATCCATCCCTCAATGACTGCTTATTCACAGGACCCAACCTGAACCCAGACCTCCTCAACGTCCTGATTAAGTTCAGGCAACATGCGATTGCCTTTATGGCAGACATCAAGAAGGCCTTCCTGCAAATATCCCTCGCAGAAAGGGACAGAGATGCCGTGAGGTTCTTGTGGCTCACTGGCCCACCAAAGGGAGAAGAGGAGGAAGAGCCACGAGTGTTAAGGATGACCAGAGTGGTCTTTGGCACTTCCCCAAGTCCATTCTTACTCGCTGCTACAATCAGGAAACACCTGAAACAGTATGAGACAGAACATCCATCCGTTGTAGAGACATTGAGAGAATCACTTTATGTCGATGATATTATTGCAAGTTCACACAACGTTGAAGAAGCTTACACTGTGACGACAACTGCTAAACAAATGCTGTTGACCGCAGGCATGGACCTCTGCAAGTGGATGACAAACTCTCCTGAATTGATGGAAAAATGGGAGAAGAGCAAAACTGACCTCACGGTGGCGCCAGAGACACACGGAGCAGTACTGAAAGTGCTCGGCTTGGTATGGAGGCCAGAAACTGATGACTTCACATTTGACTTAAGGCCACTGGTGAGCATTCTAAAACAGAAGGAGAACACAAAGAGAAGTGTTCTGCAATCGTCTGCACGCATTTATGACCCCCTTGGGTTCCTGACTCCTTTCACCGTCCGAGTCAAGTGCATGTTTCAAGAAATGTGGGAGAGAGGACTCTCCTGGGATGAGGAGCTACCACCTGATCTGACTCAAGAATGGCAACAGTGGTGTTCGTAGCTCCCCCAGCTACACCAGCTCGCTATCCCAAGATGGTACAGAATAGACCTGCAGACAGAGAACAGCCACCTCCTGAAACTACATGTGTTCTGTGACGCCAGTGAAAGGGCTTACAGTGCTGTGGCCTACCTGCAGGGCGAAAACCGAGATGGAGAACTTAGAACGAGCTTAGTGGCATCCAAGTCCAGGGTAGCCCCTCTCAAGAAAATGACACTGCCGTGCCTGGAGCTCATGGGAGCTGTAATTGGGGCAAGACTAGCCAGCCACTTGATGAAGACTTTGAAAATGGAACACAAACAGATCACAATGTGGACAGACTCTATGATTACGCTGCACTGGATTTGCAGCTCCGCTCACAAGTGAAAACAGTTTGTCTCAAACAGAGTGACAGAGATCCAGTCCTTGACCAACCCAGAGTCATGGTCACACATAAAAGGGAAGGTAAATCCAGCTGACCTCCCTACCAGAGGACAGACTGTGGAAAACCTGATACAGAACAAGCTATGGTGGTACGGACCTGAAGTTCTGACAACACCTGACCAGTCACCTGATCAGTCAGAGGAGACTGATGAGGGCCAGGTTCCAGAAGAAGTTCACACAGAACTCAAGTGCCATCACCAGGTCACAGTACAGCTTACTGCAAATGACGCAGATCTCTCTGAACCAGTATTGGAGCTGGCAAGATATAGCAAACTGAGAAGGGTCTTAAGAGTGACTGCCTGGATCAAGAGATTCATAACCAATGCTCAAAGGAAGACAAAGACACAAGGAGAGCTGACTGCTGACGAGCTATTTGAGGCAGAAAGGTACTGGATCAAGACAATACAACAACAAAGTTTCAGTCAGGAGATCAAATTACTGAAGACAGGAAAGAATCTGACGAACGACTGTAAAATAAAGGAACTCCAACCATTCCTGGATGAATATGAACTGCTCAGCGTGGGAGGAAGACTGCAACAGTCCAACTTCACCTTCCGAGAGCAGCACCCGTGGATTCTGCCCGGAAAACAAAGATACTCAGAAATGCTGATACAGTCCTGTCATGAAAAGATAATGCATTCAGGAGTGAGGGACACCTTAGTACAACTAAGAGAAAGATACTGGATCCTGTGTGCTAGACAGCTAGTCAAGCGTGTTTTAGCAAGATGCACTGTCTGCAAGAGATTCAAGGCAAAGGCTGGATGTCAGATCACTGCACCTTTACCAAGAGACAGAATAACTGAATCCCCACCCTTCGAAGTCACAGGTGTGGATTTTGCAGGACCGCTTTATGTGAAGGCAAATGGATCGGTGACAAAGTCATACATTGCACTGTTCACCTGTGCTGTGACCTGGGCGGTACACCTGGAACTGGTCTCAGATCAGTCGACAGAGAAATTCCTGTTAGCTCTGAAAAGATTCATTGCCAGAAGAGGAATATGTAAAGTTATCTACTCGCTGTGCGTTGAAATATGATAGGGCATATTGGAAGCGTGGCTGCATTTGACTGACTGTGATCATATATTGATTGATTGATTGATTGATTGAAAACTTTATTAACAGATTGCAGAATGGGTACAATACAGTACAGCTCAATACACACAATTGTTAAGGGGATGCAGACCAGAGAAAGACTTTCGTCTTGTTTACACCAGGGTCCCCCATTTTCAATTCATCAGGACATATATGACATACATGACATACAGATAGTCAGTACTGCTACATCTATACATTTATGACATACCAGATTTGCAAATACAGTACTGTTTGTGATACAGAAGGAGTCAAGAAAAGGGAGTATATACATTTGACGTAGAAACTGTACATTGGAGGAGGTTGGGTGGGGGGGGTTGGGTACACTGGGATATTGACAACCATACTGGGTAATTTACATTGGAGGTGGTTGGGGGGGGGGGGGGGGGCACACTGTATAAACAAGCAAAACTGTACATTGAGGGGG
Source organism: Notolepis coatsorum (assembly GCF_963971535.1). Classification (NCBI taxonomy): domain Eukaryota; kingdom Metazoa; phylum Chordata; class Actinopteri; order Aulopiformes; family Paralepididae; genus Notolepis; species Notolepis coatsorum. Next base: position 168,599,793 of record NC_140171.1, on the reverse strand, counting down.
GGGAGACTCTGTACAAACAAACAAAATTGTACATTGGACTATTGACAAAACCATACTAGGTAAATGACTGTACATTGGAGGGGGTTGGGTTAGGATATTTACAGGGGCCAGTGTTGAATTGCAGTCTCCCGTAGGTGTCTCTTGAGAGAGGTTTTGAAAGTGGGTAGTGATCCACATTCCTTTACAGCTTTGGGTAGGGCGTTCCACATTGATGTGGCATAATTGCGAAACGTGTTTAGTCCCTTATTTGAGCCGAATCTGGGTTTAACATGATTTGTGGAGCTCCCTCTGGTGTTGTGATCGTGGTATTCACTGACCTTTGGGAAGTATTTTGCCATGTACATGGGTACCTTGGTCATGTAGTGTATCTTGTAGACCAGGCCCATTGCAAGTTGCTGTACTCTGTCATCTACTCTAAGCCATCCTAGGTTGTCAAAGTGGGCAGGGGTGAGGTGGGTTCTAGGAGTAAGGTCAAGCAGTAGTCTGACCAGTTTGTTTTGAGATGTTTGTAATTTTGTTTTTAGCGCCTTTGAGGTGCTTTGGTACCATGAGGTGCAAGCATAGTCGTAGTACCCCTGAATGAGTGCTCCTGCCAGAGTCTTCAGGGTATTCTTGTTTACCAGAGAGGAGATCCGGTACAAGAATCGAGTTCGTTGGTTGACTTTTTTTATTACATTGGATGCCATTTTGTCACAGGAGAGATTAGCCTCTAGGATGGAACCCAGGTAGGTAATTTCATCTTTCCTTGTGACAATATTGTCACCCACTGTAACTGAGAAGCCGTCGGTCTTGCTGAGTTTGTTATTTGAACCGAAGAGAATGGACTCTGTTTTGCCCATGTGTAATGATAGTTTGTTATCAGCGAACCATATGCAGATTCTGCCTAGTTCCGAGCTGAGGGTTTTTTCAACCTGTAACTTGTTCTTGTCAGAGACCAGCAGGGCTGAGTCGTCCGCAAACAGGAACAAGTTGCAGTCACAAGCTGACGACATGTCATTTGCATAAATTAGGAACAGTAGCGGTCCTAGTATGCTTCCTTGTGGAACACCACAGCTCACTGTGAGAGGGGGGGATAGGGTACCGTTTACCTCCACCATCTGTTCCCTCCCCTCAAGGTAGGATTGCATCCAGCTCACTGATAGACTATCAAAACCAATTGCTTTTAGCTTGTCAATCAGAATGGAGTGATTGACCGTGTCAAAGGCCTTTTGTAGGTCCAGCATGACCATGCCGCAGTATTTGGCTGCGTCCACCTCTTGTTTGATGTGGTCATTCAAATAGAGAAGGCATGTGTCAGTGGAGTGGGATGTTCTGAAGCCAGATTGGAATTCGTAGATTAGATTTTTTTCCGCTAGGTACTTTTCGACCTGTTCGTAGACTATTTTTTCCATGACTTTCGAGATGGAGGTGAGAATAGAAACAGGGCGGTAGTTGCCTGGGTCTAATTTGCTGCCCTTTTTGTGCAGAGGGGTCACCCTCGCAATTTTGAAGTCCTTGGGGACGTGTCCCTGTTTTATGGAGAGGTTTATTATGTGTGTGATGATTGGGGTGATGGCGGCTGCTGAGTCTCTGAGGAATTTGGAGGGGATGTTGTCATGGCCAGTGGCCTTGTTAGGTTGGAGGGCGCTCAGTTTATTGAGTACCTCATCTGTTGTTACCATTTCCAGCTTGAAGTCGTCCTTGCGGACCCCTAGGTTTTTGTAGTAAGCTACTATGTGTTCTACCCCATAAAGCCCTGAGTGGGAGGGTAGTTTGTTTACCAGTGTTGTGGCTATGTTTGTGAAGAAAATGTTTAAGTAATTGGCTACATCCAGCTTGTCTGTGATGAGCGTGTTGTCCGTTTTTATGTTTATGTTTGAGAATCTGGTTTTAAGTTTTTTACTGCATCCTAGTTGATTATTGAGTAATTTCCAAAGTTCACGTGGTTTGTTTTTGTTTTCCTCAGTTTTGTCATTGATGAAATTCTTTTTTGCAGTTTTGATCATGGAGTTTGATGGCAATGGTGATAGTTGTATGTACCTACTTAAATATTCGCCAATGCGTGGTACATGTTTGCAAAATGTTTGGTATAGCGCCCCTCATGGAGAAGAATGCACCGGCCGCCACTGGTATAATGAGTAACAGCTGTGTGTTGCATTGGACCTGTATTGCTTTTGACAGCGTGAAATAAACATCACAAACGAACATTTGGACTGGACCTTTACATTATTACATTGGCGACAAGGATGGACTAAACAGCTTGGAGTTTTAGCCGAACATTAGAAAAATGACGACGTATGAGAAGATCCATGAGTTTTATCAAGAAACAGATGATTGGCAGCAGTACGTGGAACGTCTGGAATTCTACTTTGTGGCTAACAAGATCACAGATGCAGGACAAAAGCGAGCCATATTCCTGAGTGCATGTGGAGGAAAAGTCTACGCTATGCTGCGCGATTTGTGTCTGCCGGGTAAGCCAGGAGATTCGGACTTGACGGGGCTATTGAAACTGTTGAGTGATCACTTCACGCCTAAACCCAGTGCCATTGTGGAGCGTTTTAAATTTCATTAGAAAATGAGACAGCAAGGACAGTCTGTGTCATCATTTGTAGCCGAGCTGAAGAGAATCACTGAACATTGTGGGTTTGGCGCTACGTTAAATGACATGATTAGAGACAGACTGGTGTGCGGGATAAATGACGATCGCATTCAAAGGCGTCTGTTAACAGAACCGGATGACAGACTCACGTTGGCCAGGGCTATTGAGTTGGCAATCACTATGGAAACAGAGGCTAAAGATATAGCGGCGCTGCAGCAAACGGGAGTGGAGGGACCCATTCATAAATTACAACTACAACCTGTAGCACCGGAGCGCAGACCACCGTCGGCAGGATGTTACAGATGTGGAGGGAATCACGGGCCGGCGGATTGCCGATTCATAGAGGCAGTTTGCCACAACTGCCAAAGACGAGGACATTTGGCTAGAAAATGCCCCCCAGGCAGGTCAGACAGCCCCGACAGGCATAATTGAGCCTGTGGATTTTTCAGAGTGGGCAGCTCCCATAGTGCCCATACTAAAACCAGACAAGACAACCCGAATATGTGGGGACTATAAAGTGACAGTGAATCCAGTGTCCAAGTTGGACAACTACCCTATTCCCAAAACAGAGGACTTGCTGGCGGTATTAGGGGGGGGACAGAAATTCACAAAATTGGTCATGTCACAGGCCTATCAACAGCTCCCACTGAATGAAGAATCTAAGAAATTCACAACAATAAACACCCACGGGGTCTGTATCAGTACACCAGGCTACCCTATGGTGTGTCATCAGCACCAGGTATATTCCAGCGCACCATGGATAACCTACTACAAGGCCTTCCCCAGGTGGTGGTGAGAATAGATGACATTCTGGTGACCGGTGACGACGATGCCAGCCATCTACACAACTTAGAGGTAGTGCTGAAGAGACTCTCAGCTGCAGGACTGTGTCTGAGGAGAGACAAATGTGTGTTCATGGTACCAGAGGTTGTTTACCTGGGTTATCGAATTAACCACAAAGGGATTCAACCAGTGGCTGACAAGGTACAGGCCATTGTAAATGCCCCACAGCCAACTGACCAGACACAGTTAAAGTCTTTTCTGGGCATGCTAAACTATTATCACAAGTTCCTGCCAAATGTGTCGACCATATTGGAGCCACTACACAAGCTTTTGAGAAAAGAGATCCCATGGAGATGGGGAAAATGTCAGACCCAGGCATTTGAGGAGGCAAAAAAGTGCCTCCAGTCTGAAACATTATTAGTGCACTTTGATGAGACAAAGCCGCTCTACTTGGCTTGTGATGCATCACCTTATGGCGTCGTATTATCACACCGGTTTCCAGATGGCTCCGACAGGCCAATCGGATACATGTCACGGTCACTGTCATCAGCAGAACGGGGATATTCACAGCTAGAGAAAGAGGCGCTGTCTATCATTTTTGGTCTAAAGAGATTCCACCAGTATCTGTTTGGAAAACACTGCACTATTGCGACGGATCACAAACCACTACTAGGCCTTTTGGGAGAGAGTAAGGGCATCCCACAGCTCGCGGCAGCCAGAATGCAAAGATGGGCCTATGAGTACACCTTGGAGTATAAGGAGGGCTCAAAAAACGGGAATGCAGACGCACTGAGCAGACTCCCACTGCCCATAAAGCCCGGAAATATACCACAGGAGGAAGAGGTGGTGCTGCTTATGGAGCATATGAATGGTACACCACTGCAGGTAAAAAAACATCCGAGACTGGACTCGTCGGGACCCTATCCTGTCCAGAGTCCACCAGTGGTTGTTGCAGGGCTCCTGGCCCTCACAGAGCACAGACCCAGAAATACAGCCTTACACAAGACAACAATATGAACTGAGTGTGGAGGACGGGTGCATCCTGTCCAGATGCGTCCATGTTATGATCAAAACACCACGCCAGCACGTCTACCGGAGGAGAGCTTTTCACCACAAGAAGCAGTCCATCCAGGGTCAGAGACTCCTGCACCCGAGGCAGTCGTGTTGAGGCCTCCGGAACCTCCTGCACCCGAGGCAGTTGTGCTGAGGCCTCCGGAACCTCCTGCACCCGAGGCAGTCGTGCTGAGGCCTCCGGAACCTCCTGCACCCGAGGCAGTCGTGCTGAGGCCTCCGGAACCGGGTCCAGAAATAGGACGTTGTTATCCAGGTAGAGTTAGGCAGGCACCCAATTATTTTAATGCAGGGGCAGAATAATCCCCTTGGGTGTCTGGAGGAGGGGCAGTCTACCCCCTACCTTGTAGCTGAGATTAAGCTTAAAAAAATGTATACCAATGATATTTCAAGACTATGGGGGAAGGGATTGTTATAATGTGGGTTCACTGGGTTACTTTTCATTCAGTCAGTCAGACCTTCACCTGCAGTGTCCTATGAGAGACACATACTTAGGTAGTATAATGAGTAACAGCTGTGTGTTGCACTGGACCTGTATTGCTTTTGACAGTGTGAAATAAACATCACAAACGAACATTTGGACTGGACCTTTACATTATTACAGTATGCATTGTATTCTTGTCATTGAGCAGTCCTTGAATATATAGGTACTAATATTGTAGTTCCAATTAGATGGAAAGACATGCAGGACACAACTGAAAATATTGTATTATGTGATTGAATGGAAGAAACTTCTTGAATTAAAACAATACAGCACTTTGGCAGAACATTTTCAATCTTTAGCAATCAAATGTATTGCAGTTCACAAAGAGTCAACCATCAATATTGTCTGCTCTGGGAGTGGAGACCACTAGTCACCACCACTAACTTGTGTTTCAGAAACCTTGTTTAAATATGCTGATACTATAGGCTCAAAACTAGGGGAGACAGAGCTTTCTCCACCGCAGCGCCTAGACTGTGGAACAGCCTCCCCCTCAGCGTACGGACTGCCCAGACCGTACAGGCTTTTAAATCACTCTTGAAAACCTACCTGTTCTCCTTGGCCTTCCCCCCTACCTAACTACCACTAGACCCCTGACCCTTCTATCCTCTTTGTTTTACTGTGTCCTACCAGTTTTTATTACTTTCATTGCTTTATTATGTTTTTAATCTTATATCTTGCACCATATTGTTTGTTTAGTTGCTTTCATTGCTTTACCATGTTTTTTTTTATTTTTTTTATTTCTTTCTTTTAATCTTATACCTTGCCTCACACTAATTTGTTTTTATCAACCTGCTTGTGAAGCACTTTGGTGTCAGCTACCGCTGCCTGGAAATGTGCTATACAAATAAAACTGACTTGACTTGACTTGATACTAACGCATATACATGTGAAAATGTAGAGCCAGGTACTAATATTTAATTGTGTGCCCAGGTAAAAGAGAAGCCATTCTTCCTGTTTTCAATGATCAATATTAAGATCTGGGGGAAAGCCCAAAGATGCCAGTGATGTATACAGATATCCAGGAGAGGTCATATTCCAGGTGGAGTGAACTATCGAGCGGAGCAAGTAATGCCTTACTTTTATAAATAATAAAGTACCTTGGACCTAATGAGGAACTAAATGTTAAAGTATATTGAACAAATATTCTTCACCTGAAGGTTTCAGCTCTCTATCTTACCCATATAATCTATTTATTATATTGTTACAATATATTTCACATTCTGTTTATAGTGAATAGACATTAAACAATAAATATACATATGTATTCTCGTCATTGAGCAGTCCTTGAATATATAGGTACTAATCTTGTAGTTCCACTTAGATGGAAAATGAAGAATTGTGGGGTTTTTCTCCGATTATAGCAGGATAGTCAATTATGTCAGGACACCTTTTGGTGTCTGTAGCAGATGTTTTGGGGTGTTTGAAGCTCTGATCTCTCCCTCCTACGCAAGGCTAGGGCCCGAGGTCAGGTTACCAAGGCAACCTGACCTGAGACGCCTGAAGAAGATGGAGTCTGGTAGAGAAAACAACATTGACAGATTTACAGGGAATGACTGGCACCCCCAAGGATGGCCTGCATTCCTTAAGATAACGAATGTAAAGAAACTGAGTTTTCTTTCATCTGGGCCAGTTCTTTGTTGCAGCGGAGAGAGAGAACAGAGTGAGGAGAGACCTTATGATCAGAATCTCAAGCTTTGTTAATCTTTTGTTTCATTTCTTGTTTTTTTAAGGGACTTTCTATTCACATTTCAGCATCAGGAGACTAAATGCACCCATGGGGCCTGCAAGCCCAGTATGTTTACATTTATTAAAACATTTTAGGGAGTGGTTAAGGATAGGGCAATGAGTGTGTTAGGGATAGGGTTATGGGAGTGGTTTAAGGTTAGGGTACACTGTGTAGGAGGTCATGCAGCAGGTGATGGCTATTCACTAGCTGACAGGCAGAGGGCGCACATGGTTAATTTACAGTACAGGGTGTCCCAGGTGGGAGGAGGTTTCCCTTCCTGTACCATTACATTACATAGGCCCAATGGAAAAGAAAACCAAGCCAGTCTCTCAGGTTGTAAAACATGGACATCCCTGATACAAATTAGGATTATAAAAATAGTGCAGCTATCTAATTATATGTAGGGTAAACTAAGAGCAAAATGGATACCACTTCAGATACATCTAACATGTCGCCTACTAAACTAATATCCTCCTAATATGTCACACTATGATCATTTCTACTCCTCAGCATTTTGGAGACAGGGTAAGAGATAATTCTGCTGTAGGATCTGATTCCAGACCAGAAGGTGTATGTGGCTCCAAAGGGTGGGGACACCATCTCTGGGCATTTCACATCTAGACCATCTCTGAATTTTTATTTATTTCAACCTTTATTTAAAATCGTAAGCATCTGAGGTTTCCCTCATTTACAGAAACGACGATTGTACAGTACATAATAAAAACAATATTCACAGAAATTTAAACACCAGAGTAAAAAATTCAAAACGTTTCAAAATTATTTCAAAATATCAACTAAAACAGTTTCACAATGGTCTGAAATCATACGTTTAAACATTCCAAGGGAAGGGAGAACCTCCAATTGCAGCGTGAGTTGAAGGACATTCCATGAGTTAGAGGCATCAAAGGAAAAGGCTGACTTCCCTGGCTCAGAACATATTTGAGGAACCCTAAGAACCATCCAGTCATTCGATCGAGTTGAATAGGTTCCAATATTCCAATCTAACAGTGAGGAGATATAAACAGGTTGTTTACCAATAAGGGCTTTAAAAATAAATAAATACCAGTGTATCTACCACCAGTAATGATACAATCCCAGTGAGTCAAGGGGAAGGGGCAACTAACATAAAAGATGATTGTGTTGTAACCTGGGATAAATTAACCAAAGGCAAAATAAACCAAGGCCAACAACAAATGAGGTGAAAGAAAGTGATATATTGTGCAATTGATATTTACAGTGTTTACAATAAACCAAAGACAGACTAAATACACAATGATATTTACAGTGTTTACAATAAACCAAAGACAGACTAAATACACAATGATATTTACAGTGTTTACAATAAACCAAAGACAGACTAAATAAACAACAATGATATTTACAGTGTTTTCAGATTCAGATAACTTTTAATCTCCATTTTGTTTACAACTACAAACTAGTGATAGATGACCCACGTGGCGTGTGGCCAGGACTACACACAATATCGGACCTTAACAGGAAACCCAACAGCACCGCTAACATTGCTGCCTCCCTACCGGATGAGCTGAACAGCTTTTACGCCCGTTTTGAACGGTACCACCAACCATCCAGGGGAAGCCCCCACCACTCATTAACCCCTCCCACAAGTCTGTATGATGAACGGTTCATGAGATATGAAAGGGGCGGGGCTCATTGCAATGGACAATAATCTATTCATAAATATTTGTAATGCAGTATATCAATGACAATAGGTTCACTATGGCATGTCTATATATTGTTAACAGGTGCCAGAGAGCTGATTACCAGCGAACCTGTGTAATATCACCCTCGTGTGGTGAAAAGCTATAACTTCATACTGAATATGCATTTCAATGATAGAAATGAATTAACTTAAAATACTTGTCCAAAACTGCCCTATTGTGAGGTTAGCTGCGGACAGAGATAGACAGGTGGACAGAACCGACCTGATGGAGATAATTATTATATTATATATAGTGAAGAGGCACTAAACCAACGTTCATCTCTATGTGGGGGAATGGTATCCAACAAACAGTAAAGTAGCAACGGAGAATGAGACACTTGTTTTAAATTAAACCATTATTTTCTTTTTCTGCCTACAGTAGGTTACGTCTCTAAACTCTTACTGACATAAAGAAATCACTTCCTGTTCCTTATATTATGGGGAGGGGGTAATAGGTTAAACCCACAACATTAATATATTTCTCACAAATTAATAATATAGCCATACCATCGGTAATATGAACAAAAACTAAATCTTTATATTAAATCAAATTAGATTAGTGTAAATATTTATATTCAATAATGTAAATGAATATAAAAACTTCATGAACACAAAATCACTATTCTGGCTGCTACATTTCCAATCCCTAATTGTTACCGTCGAAGAATTATCAATGAAGGATAATATTGCAGCCACAATCTACAACATAATATGTACCTACAGTACATTATGGAAGTCCATTTCTGTTTTTAAATTGAAGTCCAGGTCCAATGTGATGTGTTCGTCTTTCAACATTGAACACTGAAGTCTTCCTAGGGATCAGAGCTTCAAGCACGTGACCCACCAGTTCTGTGGTGAAACAGGCTCTGAGGTTTTGTCAGATGCTCTCTGGCGCCACCAGTTATTGAAGGAATACACTGTTGCTGTCACACCTCAGTCTTCTGACTGCTACCTTGAACTACTTATGAGCGAAGCCCACTAGGGCAGGGGTTCCCAAACTTTTCAGGCCGGGACCCAGAAAATAAGGTGTCAGAGAGCCGTGGCCCAATGCACATCGTCAGGCTTTTTTTTTTTTCATGCGACCGATTTTTAAGCCAAATATCACTTCAATCCTATTAAGTTAGTTCAAGTTAGTTATTCATTTATATGTGCTATTTATGAGAGGGCTAACTTGTTGCAAAATAATAATGATAATAATAATAGCCTCATTAAAATACTATTGTTGCTTCGGTTGTTTTCAGCGTTTTATGTGCATAATCTGTTATTTAGTTTGAAATGTTCGTTGAAATAAGTAGATTTTTCGTTTTTGTTTATTTATTAAGTTAATATAAAATCATATAGTCACATTTTAGAATACAATAGAATAGAATTTTAGAATACAACTAGAAACACCGTCCTGGCTTGCTTCTAAGTTCAGTGGCCTGACAAAAAAAAAAGAAAAAAAATGTTTTTTTGGATATATATATATTTTTTTAATCATCTCGCGGCCCTCCCGTGGCTGCTCGCGGACCACCTTTGGGTCGCGACCCCGACTTTGGGAACCACTGCACTAGGGCACGACATATCTGCAGTAGAGATGTGCGCTGTCACTCCAATACAATGGAGCTAAATGGCACCGGGTTTGTGCCAAAATAATACAAACTCAACATTAATGTCTATAGAGCTTTCTATTTCATTTAGCAACTATTTTCTGTAGAGTATTCTACTTTTAACTTAAGTAAAATATCATGTCCTAATGGCTACAGAGCATTTTAAATTATAACACTCATAATGAAAGAGTCAAAACAAGCATGAGATATATTTTATTGACTAAATCAAAAAAGGAGGCACATAATCTTTGTGTTTGATATGAATGAAGATAAACGGAAATCAGTCACAAAACAAAAATAAGTCCTAAGGATTCCTATTGGGTATACTACTTAGTATAAGTACATGGGGTTCCTGTTGAGTGTACTACTTAGTATAAGTACATCGGGTTCCTGTTGAGTATACTACTAAGTATAAGTACATGGGGTTCCTATTGGGTATACTACTTAGTATGGGAACAGAATATTTGGGCAGCACGGTGGTGTAGTTGTTAACACTGTCGCCTCACAGCTAGAAGGTCCTGGGTTCGATTCTGTTAAGAGCTACAGGTGTCTCTATCTATCTCAACACCGATTCGAGATAAAACCCTGTGGCCGCTCGATATCCCTCAGCGAGGTGCTAAACTCGCCAAGTTCTCGAGTCAATTCCCAATCCTAATCACTCCATGTATTAAGCCACAGAACCTCTGATTAGTTCAACAAGTCCATGGACCACTTAGCCTTGGTACCCCTCACCACAGTGTCCTGTTGTGAAGAATCTCAAGGCCGCTGGATAAATCTCATTGTAAAGTGTCACAGCCAACTAAGTGACACTGGGTATGACATCCTGATCTTATATATGATTATGGGGAATGTCTGTAGATTCTTCCTGGACAATGGAATAGAAACACGTTATGTGTAAACACATTTTAAGTGCCACAAGTCGACGAGTGACACTTTGTATAAAATTCATATGCTTATTATATATGATTGGAGCTATGTATATGACCTGTATACTCTTTATACACTTATAAAACTATGTTACAGTTAATGTGCAGTCGGAGTGAAGAGCAGGCCTGAGCTGAGAGCAAGTCGGCACAGTTTAACCCTGTCCTGTCTGCATAAAATAAAACCAGTATGTGCATATATATGTGTACACTGTATACTATATATATATGTGCTGTATTATACATGTATGTGTATACACATACATGTACCATGTACATGTACTATCCACTATGTACTGTGTACTATGTACTCATGCTGGAGAGTTGCTTTCACTTCAATACTGCTTGGTCTGTACACATGCATCTGTCTCCCTCCCTCCTCTCCGGTGTCTCCATAGAAGGGGCCGGTGTCTGTGAAAGGGGAGTTAACCTGAGGAATGTGGCCCTGAGGATGCAACAGCAGAGGAGAGAGAGCTGTAATGTTAACCCTTTCAGACGGGAAGGGTTGCTGGTTGAAAAACAGGGAGTCTTGAATCTATAGAGGGAGATCTTAAAAAAGAAACTATATAACAATTAAATGTTTGATGTGTACAGTAAAAGTTTTCAAAATGGCATGCTTATAAATTGAGTGTCAGTAGAGAATAATACTAAAAGAATAATGTGTAAAAACTGTTTGTCTGGAGGGATCCTTAAGAGATACTATGGTGAGGCCTCGTGCATGGTACGATATCACGTGGTCACCACAGACAAAGCCGTTGTCTGTTTTGAAGGAAAAAGGGACTTTCTGTTACTTAAAAATCACTAGGTAACTAGCAGTAACGATAGTACAAAGAAGGAGGAGTCCATAACGAATTATGTATTGTATGTTGGTTTGCTAAACAGAAATGACGACCATTTGACATCACTGTGTTTAGACCAATCAGAAATACGATACAATATCAAATAAAAGAGACGGTTGCCGATGAAGAGGCAGATTTTTTGGAGAGATGGAGATCCTGCTGCCAGACACGGGGCACAAGCCGTGCAGAGATGAGATGTTCTGTTTTCTGCTTATTTTAAACTGAATTGGGTGCTTTTCACTTCAGTCTCTTCTTGTAACTAGCTTTTTCTAATTAAAATTACCTCTTTATAAATATGATTTGTATCCTTTCTTCTGACCAGACGACCGGGTAAGCATGAAATGTGTTTTGCCTTGTAACTTCACCCTATTGCGTTTTGATTAATGATAAAAACTTTAGAATAAGTGGCTTTATCCCTGCATTAAGGACTAAAGGTGGATTCTGTATAATGGGATTATCAAGTAAAGCCATATAGTGATAATACGTGTACTTAGGAGACATATGATTATGTATTAATGCAAAATAGAATAAGTGGCTTTATCCCTGCATTAAGGACTAAAGGTGGATTCTGTATAATGGGATTATCAAGTAAAGCCATATAGTGATAATACGTGTACTTAGGAGACATATGATTATGTATTAATGCAAAATAGAATGAGTGGCTTTATCCCTGCATTAAGGACTAAAGGTGGATTCTGTATAATGGGATTATCAAGTAAAGCCATATAGTGATAATACGTGTACTTAGGAGACATATGATTATGTATTAATGCAAAATAGAATGAGTGGCTTTATCCCTGCATTAAGGACTAAAGGTGGATTCTGTATAATGGGATTATCAAGTAAAGCCATATAGTGATAATACGTGTACTTAGGAGACATATGATTATGTATTAATGCAAAATAGAATAAGTGGCTTTATCCCTGCATTAAGGACTAAAGGTGGATTCTGTATAATGGGATTATCAAGTAAAGCCATACAGTGATAATACGTGTAACGGATAAGGAAAATGGACCTCATCTAATTAAAGAGAGTCCGTCCCAGTGCAAATAAAATAAAAGATTCCGCAACTTCAATCACTCGACCTAAGGTCGATGACTGACGGGGGTCGGAACGGTGCATTCGCTGTCTCTTGTCGGTCAGTGGTAACAACAACATTTTGTAGACTCGGTTGGTTCTGCGTGTCAACCACTTCACAGGACGCTGTTTGAGGTCAAGATAGGCAGACCAATGAGTTATGAAGTTATCGATCTGACCTAAGAGCGAGCGTGGGCATTCAACATGGCATCCCTGGGTGGGCATTTATACTAACCAAAATAGGTGCTAAACGGCCGAAGAAGACAGGACTACTGTCAAAAGCCTCTGGAGTAAAATTAAATTACAGATTTGGCAAAAATTAAAGTAGAAAGCTCTACTGGCGACTCGAGTGGAAGGCTGTACTCGGGGATATCACAAATGAATAGAAAGCTCTATCTTGGTGATTAAAGCAACGTTTACTCACAACTAAAGGGTAACATAATGTTTATAGAGCTCTGGGGGGAGTTACAAGTGCAACATAATTTCGTGCTTTGCCCACAGGAAGAGAACTGGCCCTACCCAAGGCGAGGGCTCCCTAGCCCAGAGACACTGTTTGTAAGGAGCGGAGTGTGGATGTGAAGCGAAGTCAAAACGACCGTTCACAGAAAAGCGAGGGCTTCCTAGCCCAGAGACACTGTTTGTAAGGAGCGGAGTGTGGATGTGAAGCGAAGTCAAAACGACCGTTCACAGAAAAGCGAGGGTTCCCTAGCCCAGAGACACTGTTTGTAAGGAGAGACTGGATGTGAAGCGCAGTCAAAAAGACCGTTCACAGAACTGCAAGCTAACTAGCACGACATCGGCTAACAAGCCAGTGCTAACACCCATGAGCTGGCCCTAGCCAGACGGAAGCTAACTAGCTCGCCATCCGCCAACAAGCCAGGAGTGTACTGAATGCTAACTGGATGGCTACCTAGCCCGAGGCTACGTGACACGAAGCCAGACGGAAGCTAACTAGCTCGCCATCCGCCAACAAGCCAGGAGTGTACTGAATGCTAACTGGATGGCTACCTAGCACGAGGCTACGTGACACGAAGCCAGACGGAAGCTAACTAGCTCACCATCGGCTAACAAACCAGTGCTAACACGATGTCTCACAATCATTCCCACATCATAGAGGAGGAATTACCCTCGGAGGAGGGATTGGGAGTGTTTGTACCCGACCTGGGTCTGGACTACCCAGGAGAACGGGAGGAATGCCCTGAGTCCCCTGAAACGTTTGCGGGAAGTGAGGAATTCACAGAACCAAGCAAATCACAATATCCAGAGCTGCCGGCTGTACAGCAAGCAGTAATTGGCACAGAGGAGAAACCTTACTGCTGTGACCAGTGTGGAAAGAGCTTCAAGACGAAGCGTCACCTTAAACAACACCACATGGTACACACAGGAGAGAAACCTCACTGCTGTGACCAGTGTGGAAGGGCCTTCAAGACGAAGGCAGAACTTAAACAACACCACACGGTACACACAGAAGAGAAACCTTACTGCTGTGACCAGTGTGGAAAGAGCTTCAAGGCGAAGCGTTACCTTAAACTACACCACGTGGTACACACAGGAGAGAGACCTTACTGCTGTGACCAGTGTGGGAAGACCTTCAAGACGAAGAGGGAGCGTAAAGGTCACCACTTGGTACACACAGGAGAGAAACCTTACTGCTGTGACCAGTGTGGAAAGAGCTTCAAGATGAAGAGTCACCTTAAACGACACCACATGGTACACACAGGAGAGAAACCTTACTACTGTGACCAGTGTGAAAAGACCTTCAAAACGAAGGAGAATCTTAGAAGTCACCACATGGTACACACAGGAGAGAGACCCTACAGCTGTGACCAGTGTGGAAAGAGCTTCAAGGCGAAGCGTAACCTTACACTACACCACATGGTACACACACGAGAGAAACCATACTACTGTGACCAGTGTTACATGAGCTTCCGGAACCTGCAAGGGCTTAAGAGACACAGACGGCGGAGGCAGCCATGCAAGGTGCCAACCTGCTTAACGGGGGCAGTAAGGGGTGATGTGTCTCGCTCAAGAACACTGCGACGCACTATCAAAGACGAGTGTGGAAATGGAAGAAACCAAGAAGACGATGTAGTCATTCTTCCTCTTTATGAGGCGCCAGGCTCCACCTCAAAACGAGTATCTCCCTCCACTGACATAGAGGCGTTCAACTCTCTAGACGAGTACCTAAAGGCCAAAAACATAAATTACGAGCACTGTTCCATTTTCTATGGCTCAGAAGAGGAGAATGGCGACATTCAGATCAAGGATCAGAACCCGGGGCCACAGATGACACCCTCAGGTGAAACTGAGTCTGTGCCTGAACAAGATGGGGAGCTAAATACCTCTGAAACTGAACACAGTTCTGATTACTCAACATATTGAGTAATAGCTCAAGAGAAGCTAGCATAAGGAGACGCTAGCTCACCAAAGGGGCTTCAATTGCCCAAATGATGGAAAGAGAAGTAAGGACCCCCGGTCAAGATCCAGGGGATAAGATGGTGGAGAAACCAACCCCCGAGCAGCAAGCAGAGATGAGGGCAACAAAGGGAGAAATTACCTTCTGGGGCCCTGACACAAGTGACTCAAGCAAGTGCAAACTGCACTTGACATACAGCTCATCTGTCAAGAGGAATAATATAAAGTGTTATTGTCATTTAGGAAGAAACATGACATAGAATACTACATGCATTTTGTGTATATTCTAAGTATAATATGTAAAGATGTCCGTCCTTGCTCTAAACCCAGTGTAAAGTAAAGTGAATTTGTAATCTATTTCATTCGGAAGGGATTTCCTGACAGCAACCATTTGGTGGGTTAGCACCCTACCAGCCATATCAGCTGCATGAGATGTACACTCACCGGCGCCTATGGGTAAAAAATTGAGACTCTGCAAACTCTCATCAAGCTTAGCACCTTGACGCGGGGGGACAGAGCGAGCATCAGGGTCTCTGTATCCGACGGGCCTATCAGATTTGTGGGGACTTGGAAGCCTCAGCATACAGGACGCTGTGGTGCTTGGGCGGCCAAGTCACTGGTTTATAGGTCTGTCAAAACAGATTGGAGGTTCCGGGGTTAAGAACATAAGTTCAAGTGAGTTGGGCTTTATACTATTTAAATAGGTATCAAAAGCCGAAAGAATATGAACCGAAATGACTGCTGTCAGGTGCCTCTGGAGTAGAATTAATTACAGATTTGAAAAAAACAAAACGTAGAAGGTTCTACTTAAAAAAAGAATCACGCTTAAAGTATATTTTTGTGATTACGGTAAAAAGGTTTACTCATGACTAAAAAGTTACGTAATGTTTTCTTACAGTCAAGAACGTAGAAGGTTCTACTTAAAGAAAGAATCACGCTTAAAGTATATTTTTGTGATTACGGTAAAAAGGTTTACTCATGACTAAAAAGTTACGTAATGTTTTCTTACAGTCAAAAACGTAGAAGGTTCTACTTAAAGAAAGAATCACGCTTAAAGTATATTTTTGTGATTACGGTAAAAAGGTTTACTCATGACTAAAAAGTTACGTAATGTTTTCTTACAGTCAAGAACGTAGAAGGTTCTACTTAAAGAAAGAATCACGCTTAAAGTATATTTTTGTGATTACGGTAAAAAGGTTTACTCATGACTAAAAAGTTACGTAATGTTTTCTTACAGTCAAAAACGTAGAAGGTTCTACTTAAAGAAAGAATCACGCTTAAAGTATATTTTTGTGATTACGGTAAAAAGGTTTACTCATGACTAAAAAGTTACGTAATGTTTTCTTACAGTCAAGAACGTAGAAGGTTCTACTTAAAGAAAGAATCACGCTTAAAGTATATTTTTGTGATTACGGTAAAAAGGTTTACTCATGACTAAAAAGTTACGTAATGTTTTCTTACAGTCAAGAACGTAGAAGGTTCTACTTAAAGAAAGAATCACGCTTAAAGTATATTTTTGTGATTACGGTAAAAAGGTTTACTCATGACTAAAAAGTTACGTAATGTTTTCTTACAGTCAAAAACGTAGAAGGTTCTACTTAAAGAAAGAATCACGCTTAAAGTATATTTTTGTGATTACGGTAAAAAGGTTTACTCATGACTAAAAAGTTACGTAATGTTTTCTTACAGTCAAGAACGTAGAAGGTTCTACTTAAAGAAAGAATCACGCTTAAAGTATATTTTTGTGATTACGGTAAAAAGGTTTACTCATGACTTGAAGTAACTGAATGCTTACTTAAAGTCAGAACTTAAGTAGAAAAAACTCTACTTTGTGAATAGCAGGCTGAAATAGCCATTGCGAATAGCAGGCTGAAATAGCCATTGCGAATAGCAGGCTGAAATAGCCATTGCGAGCAGGCTGAAATAGCCATTGCGAATAGGAGCGAATAGCAGGCTAACTAGCCATTGCTAATAGGACGAGGCTACTCACATGAACAGACAGGTATATGATAACCTTGGACATGCCGGAAGTAAGAGGATGTTGGTATACCTGAGAACTAACAACATTCTCATACCTAAAGCCAAACAAAGAGCGATAACAGTCCGAAAGGCCTGTGAACAATGTGCGCTGGTAAAGGTGCGCTGGTAAAGGGACAAAACCTGAACCAGTGCCACACTCTTAGACGGGGGGGGGGGGGGGGGCTGTCCCCCGGAGTCAGCGGACGACGCAGCGGATGGCAAGAAGGAATATACTGACTCAGGTCAGAAATTGGAACTAGAGGAAGACCGGGATAGGTCAAGCTCCAGAGCATCCTCAAGGTCCTCATCTAGACCTCCCAGACCTCCCAGACCTCCTAGACCTCCCAGACCGGACAGAGAGACATCGGCCTGGACCCAGGTTACAGGGCGACGAGAGCCCTGAATGGACCTGAAAGAGAGAAAAGAAATGAGTCCTCTGTGGACTGTATCTGTGATGTCCTGCGAGGCCTACGGACAGGGTCACACGACCAGGCCAACCACACTTCAATAGAGGACTGCTGCTACAATTCTCGGGAACCCGTGGGGGTCGCCCGAGAAGTGACAAATCAACCTACCTCAAACTATGGGAGAGATCCAAGAGGTCAGAGGGGGTGACCCCAAGATGACCAAGATGACCAAGATGACCAAGATGACGAAGACGACAACAACCTGGGTGCATCGGCCGGGAAGTCTTCCCGCCGGATACCAAGCAACAACGTGACCCCTATCCTGTCGAGCCGTCCTGCCAGGGAACAACAGATGCAAGTCTTCCCGCCGGCTACCAGGGTAACAAGGTACCAAGATGGCAGAGGGGGTGTGGAGAGTCACAGCCACGTGACCCCACAATCGCCATCTCGTTCCCCAGTACAGACGCTATTAAGACAATGGAAAATGACCGACCAGGATGACAGAGGGGGTGTAAAGTGTCACAGCCAACTAAGTGACACTGGGTATGACATCCTGATCTTATATATGATTATGGGGAATGTCTGTAGATTCTTCCTGGACAATGGAATAGAAACACGTTATGTGTAAACACATTTTAAGTGCCACAAGTCGACGAGTGACACTTTGTATAAAATTCATATGCTTATTATATATGATTGGAGCTATGTATATGACCTGTATACTCTTTATACACTTATAAAACTATGTTACAGTTAATGTGCAGTCGGAGTGAAGAGCAGGCCTGAGCTGAGAGCAAGTCGGCACAGTTTAACCCTGTCCTGTCTGCATAAAATAAAACCAGTATGTGCATATATATGTGTACACTGTATACTATATATATATGTGCTGTATTATACATGTATGTGTATACACATACATGTACCATGTACATGTACTATCCACTATGTACTGTGTACTATGTACTCATGCTGGAGAGTTGCTTTCACTTCAATACTGCTTGGTCTGTACACATGCATCTGTCTCCCTCCCTCCTCTCCGGTGTCTCCATAGAAGGGGCCGGTGTCTGTGAAAGGGGAGTTAACCTGAGGAATGTGGCCCTGAGGATGCAACAGCAGAGGAGAGAGAGCTGTAATGTTAACCCTTTCAGACGGGAAGGGTTGCTGGTTGAAAAACAGGGAGTCTTGAATCTATAGAGGGAGATCTTAAAAAAGAAACTATATAACAATTAAATGTTTGATGTGTACAGTAAAAGTTTTCAAAATGGCATGCTTATAAATTGAGTGTCAGTAGAGAATAATACTAAAAGAATAATGTGTAAAAACTGTTTGTCTGGAGGGATCCTTAAGAGATACTATGGAGAGGCCTCGTGCATGGTATGATATCACGTGGTCACCACAGACAAAGCCGTTGTCTGTTTTGAAGGAAAAAGGGACTTTCTGTTACTTAAAAATCACTAGGTAACTAGCAGTAACGATAGTACAAAGAAGGAGGAGTCCATAACGAATTATGTATTGTATGTTGGTTTGCTAAACAGAAATGACGACCATTTGACATCACTGTGTTTAGACCAATCAGAAATACGATACAATATCAAATAAAAGAGACGGTTGCCGATGAAGAGGCAGATTTTTTGGAGAGATGGAGATCCTGCTGCCAGACACGGGGCACAAGCCGTGCAGAGATGAGATGTTCTGTTTTCTGCTTATTTTAAACTGAATTGGGTGCTTTTCACTTCAGTCTCTTCTTGTAACTAGCTTTTTCTAATTAAAATTACCTCTTTATAAATATGATTTGTATCCTTTCTTCTGACCAGACGACCGGGTAAGCATGAAATGTGTTTTGCCTTGTAACTTCACCCTATTGCGTTTTGATTAATGATAAAAACTTTAGAATAAGTGGCTTTATCCCTGCATTAAGGACTAAAGGTGGATTCTGTATAATGGGATTATCAAGTAAAGCCATATAGTGATAATACGTGTACTTAGGAGACATATGATTATGTATTAATGCAAAATAGAATAAGTGGCTTTATCCCTGCATTAAGGACTAAAGGTGGATTCTGTATAATGGGATTATCAAGTAAAGCCATACAGTGATAATACGTGTAACGGATAAGGAAAATGGACCTCATCTAATTAAAGAGAGTCCGTCCCAGTGCAAATAAAATAAAAGATTCCGCAACTTCAATCACTCGACCTAAGGTCGATGACTGACGGGGGTCGGAACGGTGCATTCGCTGTCTCTTGTCGGTCAGTGGTAACAACAACATTTTGTAGACTCGGTTGGTTCTGCGTGTCAACCACTTCACAGGACGCTGTTTGAGGTCAAGATAGGCAGACCAATGAGTTATGAAGTTATCGATCTGACCTAAGAGCGAGCGTGGGCATTCAACACTCATGTACCGGCTGACACAGAGTCTCTGGTGCTGGCTTGGCATCCCTTCCAGGAGATTTGCTTAATTCTTCATATAAGTGGCCAAGTTTGTATTTTATTTAATTCTTATTTCATAGTCACTGGTTAGTTTCATCCATTTCATATGCAATATAAACTTATAAGTTTATAAACTTGTTAACCTCTTCATTGTTTGTAATAAACAGAATGTCTGCATGGGAAAACTCCTTTCATTGAATAGTCATATTCACAGCAATACTATTTAATAGGTAGTACTATTAATAATAGTGTAATATTAGCGTATAATATTAATAATCATTTCCATAAGACCAGGTCGAAAACGCGCTCAATACAAGGGTATCCGCATCGAAGCCCTACTTTTGACTCCAACCCAGGTACAGACGTAAGAATTACTGAATAGTCATTGATATAACTTTAGCTAGAAGCAGTAACCAGCAATTGATTGAATCTGTAATCAGGCTACCATGACATAATTATCTCTCGCTTACCTCAGATGAAAGCAAGGCGTGGCCAGCGTTTTGAAAGATCATGATGGAGCTCGTAAAAGAACGCAGTCCAAGAGTTGAATAAAAGTATTTAACAAAGTTTGGTTTAATTAGAAAAAGTAGTTACAATAATACTGTCTTGGAAAGATCCAATCCAGGAAAATAACAAAGCAAGGACATAAACTCATCAAAGACGAAATCAACATCTTTCGCCTGAAGAACAATAAAAACCTCTATAGTTTAAAAATCATCACAAAAGATGAGCTAAGAGCCTAGCACAGCTCTTAAAATCTAAAAAGACAGGATAGCTATGTTGAGAGCTGGCCATCCTAGGGAAAAGCCTGCACGGAAAACTGCCAGTTCCAAATGTCTTACACCGCATGATTTTGGAATGGAGATAAAAAAAAGTCACAAAAGCAAGCCGGAGCTTTTCATGCGCGAACATTACTTTTTATATACAGTTCCGTAGCGTCATATTGCAAGCAAAGATAAACACTCCTTCTTTCAACTGTGTATTGCCATTGGCTCATCGCTACTCCAATGGTTAGTAACTTGAAAAAGTAAAAGTAACAGTTTAACTGAAACTGACAGGAGCACTTGGATTGGTCCCCGGGCGCGGCCCACGCCACAGCCCATGTCTGCTCCCGGCTGCCCTTGGGGGGAAGAACGACGGGATGGGAAAAGTGCAGAGAGACGTTTCATCAGTGCATGTGTGTGAGTGTTCCTGTGTGTCGCCCATCTCGCATGTCTGTGTTCTTCTTCCAAAAACAGTACATGGGGTTTCTATTTTTTTATATACTGCAAACTGTGTTTGGGGACCTGTTCTCTTTATTCTTTTCAAGTCTACTCTCAGCTTAAACGGAACTAAATGGTTTCTTTCCAGTATGAGTTCTAGTGTGTTTCTTCATATTTGATTTAACATTGAACCCTTTCCCACAAACTGAACAACTAAATGGTTTCTCTCCAGTATGTGTTCTCATGTGTGTCTTCAGATTTGTTTGCCCTTTCCCACAAACTGAACAACTAAATGGTTTCTCTCCAGTGTGAGTTATCATGTGCGTCTTCAGACTTTCTTTATGACTGAACCCTTTCTCACAAACTGAACAACTAAATAGTTTCTCTCCAGTATGTGTTCTCACGTGTCTCTTCAGATGTCCTTGGTGATTGAACCCTTTCCCACAAACTGAACAAACAAATGGTTTCTCTCCAGTATGAGTTCTAGTGTGTATCTTCATATTTGATTTAATATTGAACCCTTTCCCACAAACTGAACAGCTAAATGGTTTCTCTCCAGTATGTGTTCTCATGTGTGTCTTCAGTTGTCCTTGGTGACTGAACCCTTTCACACAAACTGAACAAACAAATGGTTTCTCTCCAGTATGTGTTCTCATGTGTGTCTTCAGATGTGTTTGGTGATTGAACCCTTTCCCACAAACTGAACAGCTAAATGGTTTCTCTTCAGTATGAATTATCATGTGCGTCTTCAGATCTCTCTTCGTACGGAACCCTTTCCCACAAACTGAACAGCTAAATGGTTTCTCTCCAGTATGTGTTCTCATGTGTGTCTTCAGATTTCCCTTCATACTGAAACCTTTCCCACAAACTGAACAAAGAAATGGTTTCTCTCCAGTATGAGTTATCATGTGCGTCTTAAGATCGCTCTTCGTACGGAACCCTTTCCCACAAACTGAGCAGCTAAATGGTTTCTCTCCAGTGTGAGTTATCATGTGTTTCTTCAGATCTCCCTTCATACTGAACCATTTCCCACAAACTGAACAACTAAATGGTTTCTCTCCAGTATGATTCTTTATGTGTATCTTCAGATCTCTCTTCTTGCTGAACCCAGGCGTTTGTATTTTCTGTGTCTTCTTTTGTTTTACTGCCATCAAACCTGGACCTCCACTCTCCTTCCATTCATCACCGTCATCAGTCTCAGCTGCAGAACTGTCATCATCACCGTCATCAGTCTCAGTTCCAGAACTGTCATCACCGTCATCAGTCTCAGTTAGAGAACAGTCTGAAGAGAGAGGCTGGCTGTCTCTAGTTGGTTCTAAATCACCAGCTGGATCTAAGTTACTGGTTAGTTCTGCTACTCCACAGTCCTCTCCTTCAGGTTCTGTTTTCATGTGTTCAGTTGAGGTGCTGGGTAAAGAGTATGCTTCTCTGTTTTTCTCCCTTTGGGTTTGAAGGGGCTGGAAGGACAGAGCGTTCTCTTGACCGTCTTCACATTTCACTGGGTCTACTGTGATCTTGGAGAGATCAGCTTCTTCCAGCCCTTGATCTAGTTCATCTTTAATCTGCTCTGGGTCCCTGTTTTGGCTGAGCTGTGAGGACTGAGGTTTCTCTTCATCATGTTCACTCTTCACAGAGACAGGAAGCTCCTCTCCCTCCTGACTGATCCAGAGTTCCTCCTGTTCCTCTTTAATCTGGAGGGGCTCTGTGTCCTGGGTTTGGCTGAGCTGTGAGGACTGAGGTTTCTCTTCATCATGTTCACTCTTCACAGAGACAGGAAGCTCCTCTCCCTCCTGACTGATCCAGAGTTCCTCCTGTTCCTCTTTCATCTGTAGGAGCTCTGGCTCCTCCTGGACCAGACTGGGGCTCCTCTCCTGCTGTTCAGGGGGAACCTCCTCTTTACAGACAGGGAGCTGTGGGGGGCCTGGAGGGAGGAATAATAATAATATGAATAACAAACAAAGATGCAGTAGATAACTTTTCACTATTAAGTGAAACTCTGCAACTGAAAGTAGAAACACAACCGATCAATTATTGTTTGGCTACAAAATCAGAAAATCTCAATCATGCCTCATCACGCTGTCAATCACAACTTGGAGGTTGATCAGATGTTGTCAGGAGGTGAAAATGTAAACAAACAGAGTGAGACTTGAGGTTCTCCAAACTAAACAAGGTAACTATGGATAGCTGAAATACTTATGGATTGTTAGCTTGACCAATTACCTTTTTCACTTGAGTTGGGGCAACTGTTGTAATTCCTACACTGTTCACCGGATTTAGATGTAATTAAAGCTGGAAGTCTGCACTTGAAGCACACCTGTATTTCATTTCAAGTCCATTATGGTGTTGTACAGAGCCAGAATTAGTAAAATTGTGTCAATGTCCAAATAATTATGGACCGACTGTATAAAGTCAGAATACAGGCCCCAGGGGTGAATGGAGTCCCCCACCGGGTTTATAAAAGTGCACCTGATGTACTCAGATTATTGTGGAGGTTATTGAGAGTAGTATGGGATAAACAGGTTATACCAAAAGCTTGGGTTAGAGCAGAAGGAATCCTAATCCCCAAGGAGAAAGAGTCCTCACTGTTAAAACTCTTCCAAATCGACCAACACGGCCCCGTACAGATAGTGCGCTGTCTATTTATATCCGCACTGTTCGGCCATTTTTTGGCGGAGGGACAACATTTTTGTGACCATATTAGGAACACCGGCCACCACACGCACAGCAAGTATCAATCCGCAGCTCTCAGCGGAAGTCCATAAAAGCCTCCGTCAACGGCAGCTAGAGTTTTTTGCTGGATTTCTCCACAGCAGCCAGTCGCAGCGTAAATTTCTACGGGGAAAATGCGCTCTGCTATAGATTTCGAAACAACCGTGTAAGTACTGTTTATACTAATCTATTGGACTTCTTATAGCATTCGTTAACTTTTATGACCGTCTATAGTGTTTGTGAGATGTTTTTCCAGAGATTCTGGTCATATTTTCCATCAAAAAGCTTGTTTTGAAATGTACCGCGGGGAGTACCAATTTCCCCCCAGGAAAAGTTGCTGTGGTCAGGTTAGCTGCGAGCTAACGCACGGCTAACGGCAACACAGTTGACGTATTTATTTCGCAAATGCAGTGTTTTCAAATAGCCATCTGGCAATCCAGCTCGTCAAAGAAGCAAGCAAACTCTGCAGCACAGGAAAGCTCAGACTTCATAAGTTCGTCTCCAACAGGAATCAATACCAAAGGAAGAGTGAGCCGAAAGTGTCAACCTGAACATGGCTTGGAAGGGAGTGATAGAGAAGGAAAAATAAATTGAAAGAAAAATCGCAAATTAATCAATCAATCAATCCGTGATTTTTCTTTTGTTCTGCATTGACTCATGACCCATCAATTACATCATCCAACATTGTTTAAAGGACTAAGACATTCGCTGTGACAGAATCGCTTCATATTTAGTCGTTAGGACGCTATCATTGTTAAAGATTATTGTGCACCATCTTGTGATCCGGCGGATTGATGTGATGTGATTCGGTTGTGGGCGGGTCCTGGGCCAGCAAGCGTGGACTGTTCGCAATACATACGTGTAAATGGACTGTTTCAGCCAATCAGAATCGAGAAATTTGCATGCCGTTGTATAATGTGGGTTAAGGGTAGCCAGCTAGCTGGCTGGCAGTTCGTAGTGCAGTAGCTGGCTAGCTGGCTGGCTAACGTTGGCCAATATACTGTAGCTGTAACTGAACGCCAATGATTCTAGCCTTATGCGATCTTATGAGTTTCAGTTCATAGGAAAATACTTTGACTATAATGGTCAGAAGTAAATAAACTTAGATGCTGTTATGCTTAACACCCAGTAAGTACACTTTACTTAATTTCTAAGATTAGATTAGATAATTTAGTCCGGAGTCCGGACTTTGAGAATGCCTGTGTTAGACCTACAGTACTGCCATATGCTATAACAAAACCAAAAACGATCTGTATCGGCAGTGTATCGATCGATATGGCTCATAGACGATTGGTGATTGGTGGCAAAAAATGTGATCGGGGCATCGCTAATAGGGATGGGTACCGTTCACATTTGAACCGATACGGTACCGGTACCTGTGAATGGATACCGGTACCCAACGGTACCTTTTTTCGGTACTTCAGTCTCTAAAAATGTAATCTACCTACCTCAGTCGTGCCATTGCCCCGACTGCTTTGTTGTTGAATCAAGTCAAATCCTAGGTACGCGTATATTGTGCGTGTGAACGTTGACATGAAAAGAAAAAAAGTGTAAAAAAAATGAATTTTTATTTTATTTTTTACGGTATCTCACGTGAATCGATACTCGGTAGTACCGACATGTTTCGGTAAGTAGCGAATTCGGTACCCATCCCTAATCGCTACTATTTATATGAATGATATTGTCTCCGATATTGTCAGGATCATCTCTATGCGGATGACACTATCGTCTATTGTGTTGTTGACTCTGTACAACTACCCATTAAAAATGTACAACTCTCATTTAATACTTTGCAGGATACGCTTGTTAATCTTAAACTGGTACTCAAACCAAACAAAGTTCATGCTCTTATCTAACATCTAACATCTGTGAACATTTGCATATACTGTATCTCATCTGTGACTTAGTCTATTATTGAGAGTTAAAGAATATAAATACCTTGGCATCTGGCTTGATCAGAAATGTGCATTTAAATACCATGTAGATAACCTTGCAAGTAATCTGTGACAGAAGGACGGCTTTTTGTACAGAAACATATCCTATGTTCCTATGCTTAGCAGAAGGAGGATTTGTTGAAGCTATTTCTGCTTTGGATTATGGACACATAGTTTATAGACATGCTGGTGCTTCTACTATAAAGCCACTTAAGGTCCCCAGAGTTTGCACTGAATTAGGAAAATCTGCTTTTAGCTTCTGTGCCCCCGACACATGGAATATTTTGCAAAGCACTTTAAACTGAACACTTGAGTATCCATTGGTCAGTTTAAATCTATAATAGCCGACCATTTGTTTTAATTGTTTAAATGATTTACTTTTCTGTTTCTATATTATTTTTGTATTATGTATTGTACCTCTCGACATAATTGTAAATGTTCTTTCGAGATTAAATAAAGATTGTTATAGAAATTATGCTAAACTCATTGACTGCCATGCTGTTTTTCCATCTTTACTCCCTGGCGCCAGCATTATTGACAATTTTCACGATGTTTGCGGACCCATGGTATATTCTATATTATAGCTATGGAGACAATAGTATGTCTAATTTGACAGGCACTATTTATACTCCAATAGGGCCGAAACTGTTTATTTCTACATACCTTCGTTTGTGCGCTATACCACGCTAAAAATCGCCCCGTTTCACAATAAAACCCGTTTTCTAGATTGTGAGATATAGTGTTTTGTGTGCATATGCTCAAATCTCGCGGCTGCTCGCCTGAAACCTATATTATTGCCAGGTCAAAGGAAACACGACCATATGTTTCTTCACAAAGCCATTGGGGGGGGGGGGGGGGGGGGTCGTTTCCCGACGCTGCGATCATTTCAAAAGCACGTTTTATGATGGGGTTCGGTAAAAATAGACGTTACCTTTGTCAGCAGGTACTCCAATCTGGCTCCATGTGTCTTCGATCAGAACAGAATCAATACATATAACGTTAGGTGGCCCTCATCCGTTGTTGTCTTCTTCTTCATTTGTGTGCTCGGCCAGACTATACCACGGAGCCGGTTTGACTATAGTATTTTTATCCAGAATTTCTCTTTTCATTGAAGCATCATGGGAAATTTTTTCATTTCAACCTTTATTTAAAATCGTAAGCATCTGAGGCTTCCCTCATTTACAGAAACGACGATTGTACAGTACATAATAAAAACAATATTCACAGAAATTTAAACACCAGAGTAAAACAAATTAAAAACGTTTAAAAATAATTTTAAAATATCAACTAAAACAGTTACAGGTAGTCACACAATGGTCTGAAATCATACATTTAAACATTCCAAGGGAAGGGAGAACCTCCAATTTTAGCGTGAGTTGAAGGACATTCCATGAGTTAGAGGCATCAAAGGAAAAGGCTGACTTCCCTAACTCAGAACAAATCTGAGGAACCCTAAGAACCATCCAGTCATTCGATCGAGTTGAATAGGTTCCAATATTCCAATTTAACAGTGAGGAGATATAAACAGGTTGTTTACCAATAAGGGCTTTAAAAATAAATAAATACCAGTGTTTGTTGCGCCTTTCTGCAAGAGAAGGCCAACCCACCCTATCATACAGGACACAATGGTGAGTATCATATCTGTCACCAGTTATAAATCTGAGAGCTGAGTGATATGCAGAATCCAGAGGTTTAAGAGTTGATGCCGCAGCATGCCTATAAATTACATCACCATAGTCCAAAACTGATAAGAAGACTGATTCCACAATTATTTTTCTACTAAATAGAGGAAAATTGGATCTGTTTCTGTACAGGAAACCAATTTTCTGTCGCAGTTTAGTGGCAAGATTTTCCACATGGAACTTAAATGTTAATTTCTCGTCAAGCCACAGGCCAAGATATTTATACTCAGTGACTCTCTCTATACAAGAGCCACTAACAGTAGATATCCTCACATCATCAAGGTTAATATTCCTTGCTCTTGAAAATAACATAAACTTTGTCTTACTAGCATTAAGAACCAATTTAAGACTAGTAAGGGCATCCTGTAGAGCATAAAAGGAAAGTTGCAATTTCTCAAAGGCCAGCTGTACAGAGTCTGCAATACAGTACACAATTGTGTCATCAGCATACAGATGGGCATGACATCCATACAAAGAAGAAACAATATCATTAATATAAATTGTAAAAAGGACAGGACCCAAAACTGAACCTTGTGGCACACCTTTAGTCATGGCCAAGAATTCAGATTGTGCTTGACCTAACTTCACACACTGCCGCCTAGAAGATAGATAATCCTGAAACCAGACACAGGCATTATCATCCAACCCAATGTTAGATAGTTTCTTTAGAAGTAAGTAGTGATCAACTGTGTCAAATGCTTTTGATAAGTCAACAAAGAGGGCAGCACAATGTTTCTTCTTATCTAATGCTGAAATAATGTCATTTGTAACCAAAGTGATGGCTGATGTTGTACTATGTAATATATTTTTTCCTTATGTTTTAATGGGACAAGGGTCCATTTAGTAGTAATGGGGAATTGGAAATGGCTGGAAATTGAAATGTCTAGAAATGATTGATGGGCCATTTATTTTGGTGATATAATGCAAATCTTATATAATAAATCTTTTTTGCATTTCATGTGAGGTTTAAAATAAAGTTAGATTTATTGGAATATGGAGATTTTCTTCAGATTCATCACAGTATTATGTCACCTTGAGAATGATGGTAATGAGAATCATGGAAAAACATGCATAAAAACAATTGGGGATATAGTTTGAATAATCGCCTCGTCTTTGCATGATTTATTTCAAGCATCTGTATGAACACTGAAGATGGATTTACCCTTTAGAGCCTTACCTCCTCCTTCATTCACAGTTCCTTTAAGTCCTGGTGTTTTAATGCAGTCCACCAAGTAGACGGATAGTTCCTTTAGTACCAACAGAGAGAGGTGACTGCAAGACGCCATCTCTTCCACTGTACTGGATATTAGTGGGGCTGTGGCCTAAAAATACCAGATAAAAAACAGTAACAATAAGAGTCTTGCAAAGTACAACGTTCACTCTCCCCAGAGTAATTGTAGATTGACAGGTTTGGCTGAGTGTTTTTTTTTTATGTTAGACATGTCTTGTCACTGGTACTTGATGATGAAAGTGTCACCTTAAAGCATAGGTGTCAAACTCACGGCCCGCGGGGCAAATCCGGCCCGCCACGTCATTTGATGTGGCCCCCCAAGAGCTCAGGTTAAATTTTTTTTTTTTTACATTAATATTGGGTTAAAAAATAGCAGTGTTAAAATAATTGTGGGTTAATGCGTTAATAAAGCTTTAACTTTGACAGCCTTAGTTATTACACATTCTTACACATACATGTATGTTGAACATCTGAGGTAACAAAGGAAAAAAGCCAAAAGCACTTACAGCCCAAAATACAAAAAAGATCCAGGCGGAATAGGTAACAAAGGGTTGAAGAAATATTGTCTGAACTGTCAGATGCAAACTGGCTGTGTGACATAACCGAGCATCTCGCTCAATTGAATAAGAAGCTGTAGGGACGCAAACAAGTCCCACCCAAAACTTGACCAATATAGTTGTGAACTGAGACAACCCTTATTTAGTTATTTTTGAGTACAGTTACAGTTGTGTGTTCATGCAGACACATAATAGCAATTTCATTACGAATTGAAAATGGGGGACCCTGATGTAAACAAGTCGAAAGTCTTTCTCTGGTCTGCATCCCCTTAACAATTGTGTGTATTGAGCTGTACTGTACTGTACCCATTCTGCAATCTGTTAATTAAAGTTAATTAAACTATCTTCCATTAGTTGGATGTATGGCCTCTGCAAGGTTGTGTGCAGCCATTTGTTTTTGTAACATCTGCTACATCTGTCCCACGTGTTCTTTGCAGCTCACAGTTGTTAGTTCTGCCCCTCTTGACTGTGACAAAAAGGTTTTGAACAAACTTAATGTCATAGCTTGTATTTGATGATATTCTTCTTTGTTATTTACTTGAATGGTTTGATCATTGATTGGTGGAGTAATATGGGGTTCTGATAAACTAAAATTATTTGTTAAAATAACATAAGCTAACATATATTTTTACATTTATGCAAATGAATATGCAATATGTATAACTTGAATAAGTAATAAATACAGAAACACCATGTTTAACAATATGTAAATGTGTAGCTACATTTATTTTACATTACATTAACATTTATACGGTCTTTGGCCCTTTGAGGGCAACCATAATGCTGATGTGGCCCTCTGTGAAAATGAGTTTGACACCCCTGCCTTAAAGGGATCGTTCAAGAGTTTTGGACATCAAGTGGTATGAAATACTATAGTAGTATAGTTGATGCAGTGCCCTCAGTTTACACACAGAGTCTCATGGTCGGAGTTCCAGGCAGAAGTTTTAATCACCCACAGCAGAAAACAGCGTGCCTAATTTTCTATGCTTCAAGACCCAGCATTTAGTGACTACCTCACACTGAGACTAGTTCAACACATCATGTCACTCTGAAGCATTTAGTGATGTCACACTGAGACTAGTTCAACACATCATGTCACTCTGAAGCATAGGAAATGTTTTCTGCTGTGGATGATTACAACTTTTGCCTGCAGGTTATTGTGTGGAATAACACTTTTTTGTCTCATGACCTCGTTTGCTGCCTGTCTGAAGCCTCCCGGTTTACTCAGAACCAGGCCAGAACTCAGACCACGGTACTCTGTGAGTTAAGCTAATGGCATTGCATCAACTATACTACTAGCAAGTATTTCATACCACTTAAGAGTCCAAAAATCCAAACTATCCCTTTAACTCACAAGTCAGACAAGTGTTTGGCCATGCCAAGTTTCCCCACATGCTGGGGTACAAGATGGGCCAAACAGGGTATTATGCTGCTTGGAGTTTAATCAAATCACATGCTCTCCTGGTGTCAGATTTTAGCATTGGGGAAATCCCCCCCAATCCCATTAACCCTGTTTTAGCCTGGCATGGCCCGATACCCGTATCAATACATCCCTGGAAGACAATCGTTCACTAGGACAAACTTTTCATTTGTTCATAACATATTCATTAGCATATATTATTATGCTCAACCAATGTATTGAAGAGTATTTTGTTTGGATTGTAATAAGGGGGGGGGGGGGGGGGTGTGCACAGATAACTGGTTTGCCAGCTAACCACTTATTTGAAATCAACCAGATATTCATAACGGTTCATTTGGAAATTATTTTGATACCGATATCAAATAGATGTCATATCACATTGTAACTGGTATTGGAAAACTCAATACCATAATAATGTCAAAACTAGCAAATAGTCTACCCAAAAAGAGTAGATTCCTGAACTCCTACAGTCTAAGGTCGCTTTCACACCTGAGCTCTTTGGTCCTCCTTAATCGAACCCTAGTTTGTTTCCTCGGATAGTCAGGTTGGTTTTGGGTGGTGTGAAAGCTCATTCGAACTCTGGTGTGGACCAAACAAGTGAACTCAGATGTAGCTATGTAGCCAAAATGGCCAATATGTGCCAACTTCTATCATTGGAGTGAATGTGTCAACTCTGCTTGACTCCAAAGTCCTGCATCCACTAGTCAAACCTAAGGAATATATGTGATGTATTTTGTTCATCCACTAGTCAAACCTAAGTAAGATCTGGTGACATGATATTTTGTTCATCCACTAGTCAAACATAAGAAAGATCTGGTGATATATTTTGTTCATCCACTAGTCAAACCCAAGATGGATATGGTGATATATTTTGTTCATCCACTAGTCAAACCTAAGTAAGATCTGGTGATATGAGATTGTGTTCATATAGCCCAACCCTAACCATAACAACTGAAGCATAATACCACCTCAGAGAGCATATGGTGTTGGCTAGGACCAGCTATGTTGTCATCTTTCTTGTCTGCAGCTGGTGAAACAGCTCGGACACGTTTGTTGGAGCCGTCACTGAGGTCATTCTTTCCCTGGGACATCTTCACTGGACACGGCTCTGTAAAGACAAAATCATAATTTAAAAGGAGATGAAACATTTCAGTTCGGTTAGGCTGTATGGTTATAGCAATTGTACACAAGAAATGTAGTAATGTCATATTACTTTTGCAAAAATATGTAATTTCTAGTACTGTCAATAGATTAAAAGAAATAACTAATTAATCTCACAATTTTCTGTAATTAATCTAGATCAGGGGTTCCCAAACTTTTTCAGCTCGAGACCCAAAAGAGACATTTGGTGTTTCCCCGGGACCCAAACTTACAAAAAGACATCATGAATTGCCATAACATACATTTATAAACTACTGATAAAGAACACAACAAACCATGAATACTAGGGATGTCCGATATTATCGGCCTACCGACATTATCGGCCGATAGGCATTAAAATGTGATATCGGTATCTGTTTTCAAAAGAAAAAATCTTAATTATTATTTTTTACATTTCTATAACCTTTATTTACCCAGGCAAGCAAGTAAGAACAAATTCTGATTTTATTTATTGTCAAAAGTATGCATAATGTTGTGTTAATTCCACAACAAGAGATATGTAATGTTAATTACCTGAAATTATTCAATTTTTTGGGGGGGGGGGGGAAACCCTGCATATATCGGTATCGGTTGATATCGGTATCGGAAATTAAGAGTTGGACAATATCGGTATAGGTAAAAAAGCCAATATCGAGCATCCCTAATGAATACCAAAACCACCATCACCAGATCCGGACCCATCACACCACTGGTGCCCCCACGGTTGAAAAATGCTAGCTAAAGTGCCCTTTTGAGAGGCGAAAAATTTGAGGGTGTCCCCTATTGGTGCTCTTCCAATGGTCTAAACTTGACCATGTGCCCCTACAGTTGAAAAACATCACGCAAAAGTGCCCTTTTGAGTGCTTTTGTGCCCCACGGTTAAATAATGTCATGCAAAAGTGCCCTTTTGAGTGGAAATAATTACAAACTATTGGTGCCCCTCTAATGGTTAAACTTGACTATGTGCCCCCACAGCTGAAAATATCACGCTAAAATGGCATTTTGAGTGGCGAAAATGAGAGGACGTGCCCATTGGTGCCCTTCCAATGGTCTAAACTTGACCCAGACGGTTAAATAATGTCACACAAAAGTGTTAGCTACTCTGAGCAGCCCCGTCACTACAATATTCCATCCATTTAAATCAGGGGTCTCAAACTCAATTTACCTGGGGGCCGCTGGAGGTAGAGTCTGGGTGAGGCTGGGCCGCATCAAATATTCCACAAAAAAAGGGTTTAAAGGGGAACTATTTTACTATTTCTTTCACTATTTGGGTACTTTTACACAATTCCTGTGAGTCTATGGAACACCTCTGTAATATATATATTTTTTTTTATTCATTGTTTTGTATTTCTAATCAAGTCCTCAAAAACTGCATTTTTCTACCTCAAGATCTCGAGCCGTTTTGAGCCTGGGCTCCTAAACCACTGCGCCGTGCCGGCGCCGCCTGAACATTATCATGCAGCGGTGTCTTTCTGACATCACATATCGCGCACATTTTCAAATGACTCAGTTCAGTGAGGGTGAATATTGTGAGAGGAGAATTGGAAGAATGCGCCAATATGAGAATTTTGAGACATAGATCATATTAATATAAGTTCACATAGCTAGGAAACAATGCTAAACACTCAAAAAGGCCATTTATAAGATAGTTCCCCTTTAAAGTATTGTGGTAGAATTGACGTTGAATTTCATAATTAATATGTGTGAATAAATTAGAGGACCACATCAAAAGCCAGATGTATCTTTCAATAGCAGAGAGAGACTCAGTGGCTAAATCAGTCTCAACTGTCAGTGGAGACAGCTGCAGGCAGCAGATAACAACAGAGAGCCATTCTCAACCCCCACTACACCTTTTCGAACTGACTGTATGTAAATGCTGATCAAAGACAGCTGCACTGACAGAGCAGAGACCAGATAGCTGGCTCTGATAAGTATCAGACAGGATTAAAAGATCATTAATCAATAAAGACATGGTTTAAAGCTAAATGAAAAAGCATGATACTTGATTGGCTTTGATTGGATAAAGAACCCAATAAAAACATCTATATAGATATTTAGAGTTATCACAGCTATATGATCTGGTCACTAAGGGTACACACAGGAATGTTTATTCAGTCAGAGGATTTGAGCAGCCAAGGAGGGGGGCCATTAAAAGCGCCCTCCTCGATACTCATCAAAGGAACCACACCGACGGGGGCCATTGGCGGCCCCCCTATGTTTAAAGGAAGACCCACACAGGAAATCGAGGAGGTGGGGGCAACCAGCCCCCCCAGAGGAAACCAGGGGGAAGGGCGGACCGCCCTTCCAGAAGAACCAGCCGGATTGGAGGACCATATTAGTAAAATGTGCTATTATTGGCTAGAAATGATAGGATATAAGGGGACACAAAGTGTTAGTCTGGAGCCCAGATCCCACCCGAGATCTGCATGCTCCAACCGCTCCCCACCATCGAGAGACTACTGCTGTGCTGTTTTAATGTGAGTAAGTCGAATGGAACCACACCCTGTTTGGTTAGTGTAACTGAGGGGTACAATTCCCTGACTGTATTACTAGATATGATACTTACTACCACTACCTTTGTACTTAATATTCGGCCACCCAGTACACGGCATAAATATATTATCATGAACACTCTCACGTAGATGAAACGGATCCAACACAAATGTACGAATTAGAAACAGGTCTTTATTTCCTACACAGCGATGGTGTGTAGAATAAACACTTAATCACTTAATTACATTTATGAATTGAAATAGTATGCACTTTTATGGCAAGGAGTATTCGTCGGTATATCAATAGATAATGTCCAATCTCTGAAGGCGCAGGTGGTAAATATACGACCTGGAATAGTTAAGGAATAACAGCAATGATACTTTAATGATTATAGGCTGGATACACTAGAGGGGGTTAATCCGGTCGCTTGTAAGCCGACAGGAGTAGGAGGGGGGGGGGGGTAGAATCCAGCTGCCTCGTCCTTTTGAGTGGAAATAATTACAAACTATTGGTGCCCCTCTAATGGTTAAACTTGACTATGTGCCCCCACAGCTGAAAATATCACGCTAAAATGGCATTTTGAGTGGCGAAAATGAGAGGACGTGCCCATTGGTGCCCTTCCAATGGTCTAAACTTGACCCAGACGGTTAAATAATGTCACACAAAAGTGTTAGCTACTCTGAGCAGCCCCGTCACTACAATATTCCATCCATTTAAATCAGGGGTCTCAAACTCAATTTACCTGGGGGCCGCTGGAGGTAGAGTCTGGGTGAGGCTGGGCCGCATCAAATATTCCACAAAAAAAGGGTTTAAAGGGGAACTATTTTACTATTTCTTTCACTATTTGGGTACTTTTACACAATTCCTGTGAGTCTATGGAACACCTCTGTAATATATATATTTTTTTTTATTCATTGTTTTGTATTTCTAATCAAGTCCTCAAAAACTGCATTTTTCTACCTCAAGATCTCGAGCCGTTTTGAGCCTGGGCTCCTAAACCACTGCGCCGTGCCGGCGCCGCCTGAACATTATCATGCAGCGGTGTCTTTCTGACATCACATATCGCGCACATTTTCAAATGACTCAGTTCAGTGAGGGTGAATATTGTGAGAGGAGAATTGGAAGAATGCGCCAATATGAGAATTTTGAGACATAGATCATATTAATATAAGTTCACATAGCTAGGAAACAATGCTAAACACTCAAAAAGGCCATTTATAAGATAGTTCCCCTTTAAAGTATTGTGGTAGAATTGACGTTGAATTTCATAATTAATATGTGTGAATAAATTAGAGGACCACATCAAAAGCCAGATGTATCTTTCAATAGCAGAGAGAGACTCAGTGGCTAAATCAGTCTCAACTGTCAGTGGAGACAGCTGCAGGCAGCAGATAACAACAGAGAGCCATTCTCAACCCCCACTACACCTTTTCGAACTGACTGTATGTAAATGCTGATCAAAGACAGCTGCACTGACAGAGCAGAGACCAGATAGCTGGCTCTGATAAGTATCAGACAGGATTAAAAGATCATTAATCAATAAAGACATGGTTTAAAGCTAAATGAAAAAGCATGATACTTGATTGGCTTTGATTGGATAAAGAACCCAATAAAAACATCTATATAGATATTTAGAGTTATCACAGCTATATGATCTGGTCACTAAGGGTACACACAGGAATGTTTATTCAGTCAGAGGATTTGAGCAGCCAAGGAGGGGGGCCATTAAAAGCGCCCTCCTCGATACTCATCAAAGGAACCACACCGACGGGGGCCATTGGCGGCCCCCCTATGTTTAAAGGAAGACCCACACAGGAAATCGAGGAGGTGGGGGCAACCAGCCCCCCCAGAGGAAACCAGGGGGAAGGGCGGACCGCCCTTCCAGAAGAACCAGCCGGATTGGAGGACCATATTAGTAAAATGTGCTATTATTGGCTAGAAATGATAGGATATAAGGGGACACAAAGTGTTAGTCTGGAGCCCAGATCCCACCCGAGATCTGCATGCTCCAACCGCTCCCCACCATCGAGAGACTACTGCTGTGCTGTTTTAATGTGAGTAAGTCGAATGGAACCACACCCTGTTTGGTTAGTGTAACTGAGGGGTACAATTCCCTGACTGTATTACTAGATATGATACTTACTACCACTACCTTTGTACTTAATATTCGGCCACCCAGTACACGGCATAAATATATTATCATGAACACTCTCACGTAGATGAAACGGATCCAACACAAATGTACGAATTAGAAACAGGTCTTTATTTCCTACACAGCGATGGTGTGTAGAATAAACACTTAATCACTTAATTACATTTATGAATTGAAATAGTATGCACTTTTATGGCAAGGAGTATTCGTCGGTATATCAATAGATAATGTCCAATCTCTGAAGGCGCAGGTGGTAAATATACGACCTGGAATAGTTAAGGAATAACAGCAATGATACTTTAATGATTATAGGCTGGATACACTAGAGGGGGTTAATCCGGTCGCTTGTAAGCCGACAGGAGTAGGAGGGGGGGGGGGGTAGAATCCAGCTGCCTCGTCCGGCCAAGGGTATCCCAGGTGAACCCACTGTAGTGCCGTTCAATGCGCCGGCGATCCTTGGACCACAGATGAAAGCAGGTGGACTCTTTGTGGGCCGGCTCTCTCCGGTCCACGGGGGAGAGATGTGGAGAGACCTCGTCTTGCAGAGCGTCTCCTCACCTTGCGTCCTCTCCAGGGGGGGGGGTTCCAACACACGGTAGTGTCGGGGGTCTTTATCCATAGAATAATCAAAGTATCCAAAGCATAATCCGTGCCTGGGAAGGCGGGCTGTCGTCGGTAGAATAATCCGGTATACAGGTCCACTCGCTCGTCGGCTCTGGGGCTCCTCGGGTGCAGCTTCACATAGGGTCAACCACCCTGAGTAAGCAGCCAGTTCTCTGCCCGAAACGATGGGGTACTGACTACGGTAGTATTCTCACCGCACGAAGCACTATATATTAACAGACTATTATTAGCTTAATAGACTACGTCCAACTCGACGATATAGTGCCAAATATGACTATTCAAATATTAATATACACGATGTCTCAATACCGATGGTAGGCCGAACTTGGCCTTACTCCCACACGTGGCATCGCGGGGAGGCTTTACGTCTGTGACTCTATTGGAGGGTAAGAAACTGGACTGAAAAGAAAGTCCTACTTTAGTAGCGCAGTATATATACGCACTATGAACAAATAGTCCCATTAGTGGTGCGGTAGCCAAATTCCTACGCGGAACTAGGACTTGTTCGTACATGTCGAGCGGTACGTTTGAACTGGGTCTGAGGGGTATGGCAGCCTGGCACCAAGGTCTCGACCAATAGTAGAATGGAGACTATTATGGGATGTTCAGTAGGCTAGAATGGATATTCAATGCATATTGTACAAGGAATATACAAGGGATATCAGGGAATATTAGAGAATATACAAATACAATTAAATATATATATATAAATAAATATATATATTCGGTTTAATCTGGCCCTTCACAACAGCCACCCCCTGAATAGGTCCCAGACCTAATCAGTTAAACGGAGACAGATTAATCGCGTTGTCTATTTACACATAAGGGTTTGCTGTAGGGGTCAGTCAACTTCACAAAGTCATAGGGTTGTAGGGTCATGGTCATCATCGATTGTGTCTGGGAGTCGAGGCAGTTCTATGAGCCTTGCCACGGGACGGGTGTAAGTGCGACCCTGGACGAGCACTTCAGCTGCTCGGACCTTGCCGTCGGCACCGGTGATCACTTTGCTTACGCGGCCGGCCGGCCACATAGCTCTGGGCAGTGATTGATCAATAATCATGACGACTGTTCCTTCTGTCAAATTGTCTCTCTCCTTTACCCACTTCTGGCGGGTCTGTAGAGACGGTAGGTAGTGCAGTAGGAAACTGTTCCAAAACTTGTCGGCTAATACTTGGCTGTACCTCCACATTCGTCGGCCGTTCGCTTCTTCAGGCCGGTACATTGTCTGGGGTAATGTGGGATCTAGCCGCCCCATCAGGAGTGTGTTGGGGTCTCTGCGTAGGCGACCACCCACTCTGATGAGGGTATGAGCGTCGCTCTCGGGGGCCAGGTGAATTAATCTGCTGTCGGATGGGACGGGCTTTCCTCCCTGTAGACAGGCCAATTCATCGGGGAACGAGTCTCTCTGGGCTCGCTGCAGTAGAAGCAATTCTGCTTCCTCGTAGTTAGCTGCTGACATATCAGCGGGGGACTTGCACTCCGGGTGGTACCGCAGGAATGTTCTTTGTTGTGCACTCTCTATGGACGTGCAATCGTTTATGTTAGGGTCGGTGGAGGCTACGGTGCTCAATCCACAGAACACAGACTTCTTAATTTCCACCTCCTCTGGACTTGCTTCCCTCGGGATAGGCATGGGCCACTGTCCTTCCGGGAGTCTTAGGAATGCGGGGCCGTCACTGTAGACATTGCGACGGGTGAGGTCATCCAGGGGCATCCCCCGGGTGATGACGTCAGCTGGGTTCTGTTTTGTATCAACGTAGCGCCACTCTGTTTCTCCGGTTAACTCTTCGGTTAAGTCTTGAATCTCGGTGACTCTGACTCCCACGAAGACTTTGTACTTGCATGAGTCCGATTTCATCCAGGCGAGTACCGTCGTGGAATCTGACCACAGGATTGTTCTAGACACCGGTATGGTGAGCTCACGTTGGATGAGCGTGGCTAGGTGCGCTCCGGCTAGGGCTGCGCAGAGCTCTAGACGTGGGATAGATTGTTGCTTGCGTGGGGCTATTCTCGAGCGGGCGAGGACAAATGCTGTGTAGATCTCTCCCCCTTGGTCTTGGGCCCGCAAGTAGGCTACTGATCCGTATGCGACCTCTGAGGCGTCACTGAAGACGTGTAAGTCCATTTTACATGTCTCTGGCCTCACCTTGGGTGGGAAGTAGCTTCGGCGCATATTAACGCCTGGGAGTGAGTGGAGCTCCATCTCCCACTCTCTCCAGGTGGATGCAAGGTGTGCGGGAATGGGGTCGTCCCAGCCCTGGTCCTTGTCCCACAATGCTCGTACAATAATTTTTGCCCTGGTGGTGTACGGTAGAATACATCCTAGCGGGTCATATTGTCGGGCGAGTGTTGTGTACACACTCCGTCTGGTGGTCGGCGCCGCCGCCGGCCTTCCCTGCTCCGTAGTCAGGGGCTTGTGTCTGTAGTGAAGCGAATCTGTTTTGAATCGCCACACCAATCCCAGGGTCATCTCCTGGGCTTCTCCCGGGATTGTAGCCATCCAGGTCTCGCTGCTGGCTGCCTTGTCCTCGGAGGAGAGGCTGCGCAGTACTTGCGGATCGCTGCTGGCCCACTGCCTGAGATCAAAGCCGCCTTTGATCAATGAGGCGCGGAGTTTAATCAGGAGAGCCTCGGCTTCTTCCTGGGTTGAAAGGCTTTGTAGACAGTTGTCTACGTAGAAGCTGTTCTTTACGCTGTGTCGGACCTCTTCGTCCGCTGCTGGGTCCTCTGCTACATGTTTCTGTAGTGCAAATGTCGCACAGCAGGGGCTGCACGTCGTTCCGAAGGGGAGGACTTCCCATTGGTAGATGGCTGGGTGCTCATCTCCTGGCTTCTCTCTCCATAGGAACCGTAACAGGGGCTTGTCCGCCTCTACTAATCTCACCTGCAGGAACATTCCTTTAATGTCCCCGCTGATGGCCACCTTTTCCTGGCGGAAGCGGAGTAGAACGCCGAGTAGGGAGGGGCCGAGTGTGGGACCGGGCAGTAACTCTTTATTCAGATTTTGGGATCCGATCTGGTAGCTGCAGTTAAATACTATGCGGTCTTTACCGTTGTGATGGACCTTGTGGTGGGGCACGTACCACGATTCAGTGGTCTGGTCAGCCTCTTTAATGTCCATCTTTGTGACGTGTCCCGCTGTGATGAGCTTCTCAATCTCAGCGCGGTATACACTCTCTTGGGCGGGGTTCTTGGCTAAGCGCCGCTCCGTGTTCAGCAGGTACCGTTCTATGGCGTCTGTCTTGGCGTGGAAAGTAGGCATTCCTTCTCGCCGCAGGAGTGGCGTGGCGTATCTCAACACGCCGTTGACCGGGACTCTCTTGGTCCCTGTCTCGAGGAGGTGAATGGCGTAAATGTCATCTTTAGAGCGAATGTCTTTCTTTCCATTCTTAAAGGGCATTTGTTCCAAGCTCCATAGCCGCTCTACGTGTTGCAGGAGTGCGGTTTCTCCCTCTGTGACTCGGGAGTGGAGACATCTAGTGGCTGTACTTCGGTTGAGAGATTTGGCGAGCGGGCCTTGGAGAGTCCATCCCAAACGGGTCTCGACTGCTGCAGGACAGCCTCGGGGTCCGGTATGAACCCGGTCTATCGGGACAATGAGGTCTGCATGGTCGGAGCCTATCAACAGGGTCGGCATAGCATTGTCTATGAGCGGGATCGGTAACTTGCGCAGATGTGCATATTTCTCCATCAGCTTGGCGACGGGGTATGTGTACCGCGACAGTCCTATTTCTTGGCTGGTGAAAGCGTCTGCAATCTGGTACCGTCGCTCAGGCTGGCCGCTTGCTGCGATAGAGAATGAGACATTCTCGCCCTTTATCGTCTTCAAATCTCGTCTTATTGTCCGAATTGTCATTTGGGTTTCGCTTCCCCGCAGCCCTAGCTGGGCCGCAGCGGAGGCGAGCAGCAGGGTCTTCTCTGACCCGTCATCGAGGATGGCGTAAGTGTCCAGGACTTTATTCTGGTAGCTTAGTGTCACACGCACTACTTTTAGGAGTACTCGGGCTCCACTGCTGCTGGCGGGATCGATGTACATGACGCTCGCTTTGCGGCTGGATGGTGCAGGTGAAGGGCGCCGTCTGTTACTGTCGTGAAGTATGTCCAGATGGGCTCCATCGCACTTGGTGCACCTTTTCTTTAAGCGGCATTCGGCTGCCATGTGTGAGCGCGCACAGCGAAAACAGCGCTTGTTGGACTTTATCCATTGACCTGCTTCCTCCGCGTTCAGCTTGGGGAAGGAGTCACATTGCGCTAGCCAGTGTTCTTTCTCACAGTAGGGGCACACTATCTTCCACTTCTCCGTTCTGGAGGGGGTACTGTGGCTCCTGCTGCTCGGTACTGACTCCGATTGGTGCATCACAGTCACCGATCTTCTTCCATCATTTAGTCGTCTGGTTCCTTCTCTGGAGCCAGGGGTGCTCCGTCCGAATGTATCTAGCCGTAGGCTGCTGACTTCTCTCGCCAGGAAGTCTGCTAGATCGAGGAGGTTCGGTTCGGGGCCATTCGGGTCTCTGTGGTCCCTCTGCCGCCTAAAGCGCTCCTGACGAGCGGGCGGCAGCTTCTCCAGGATCCTTTCCACATTTGAGTTGGCGTAAAGTTCATACTTCCCCTTCTCTCTTTGCGCTCCCAACATCCCTACCAGGGACTGCACTCTGATGGACAGGTCGTCCAGTGCTCGATTGTCTATTGCTGGGGGTAAGCGGTCGATGTGTCGGATCTCCTGGATCACGTAATCCCATATGCGCCCATACCTCTGGTCCAATGCTACCAGC
The DNA here is from genome assembly GCF_963971535.1 of Notolepis coatsorum. Classification (NCBI taxonomy): domain Eukaryota; kingdom Metazoa; phylum Chordata; class Actinopteri; order Aulopiformes; family Paralepididae; genus Notolepis; species Notolepis coatsorum. The sequence goes on along the minus strand of NC_140171.1, from coordinate 168,557,814 downwards.
GCTGCTGTGTATGGGGTGGTGGAAGTCGCGTAGGCGAGCGCTATATTATGTGCGCGGGGCACCTTTAAGTGCTGCAGTAGGATGGCGTATTTGTGGCGTTCATCCAATACATCCACCAACATGGTCTCCAGACACATGCGGAGTTCTGTATACTGGGCCCGGTTCTCTTGGGTGAAGTCGGGTACCATAGGTGTGCCAATGTATGACGCTGACTGTGGATACATCGGCGAGCGTTGGGGGAGAGGCCTCCTAGGCGAGTCTCCTCCCGCTCCTTGGTATGGGCTGGTACCGGCAGTGTACCATGGCCCGCTTGTCCAGGTGCTGTTCCTCGGTGCGGGTCGTGCGTCGTGCTCACCCGTGTATAGAGTCGGGGGTCTGTAGCGCAGCTCCGCGGGAGTATAGCCTGGGCTGTACCGGACCTCCTGGTCCGGTAGAGTACTGTGCTGTCTTCGGGCGCGGTCCTCCTCCTCTTCCTCTTCGTCTTCAGTTAGGTCATCCAGTGCTTGTAGTCTCTGGTTTAGCCTCTCCACAGGATATGCTGCTCCTTCCCGGTTGCTAGGTCTCGCTTGGACCGGTGGGGGGAGGTGGTCTGTGGGGGGTATAGACCTCGTCTGTTGGTCAAGTTCAGGGTTGTTTACTCGGCTAGGGGATGCCGCCCTGGAGGTGTGTCTAGACGAGTTCCTGGAGCCTCTGGCGGAGGGAGAGGGTGTTGTCCGTCTGATCAGCTGTTCTATTAGTTGCGCTTGCTGTCTGTCGCGCTCTGCGTCCCGTAGAGCACCAGCAGCTGCTCGCTGGCTGTCTGCTCGGTCTCGGGCCACATTCTCTTCCATCTGAATGCGTCTTATTTCCAGGCGTATGTGCTCTTCTTCGCTCCGTTGCTGTAGCTGCAATCGATCGCGTTCACCCTGGAGTCTATCGCGTTCAGTAGAGGCTTTCAGGCTGACGAGGAATGCCTGCTGTAGGGTCCTCTCTGCCTCGCTGGGAGAAGGCGGTTGTATAGGGGAGCCTTCCCTCGGGGTACTCCTTGCGGAGCCTTGGAGCTCTATCTCCACGGTGCTCTCCCCGTCTTCTTCCGTGCCGAGTTCTCTCTCGGTAGCGTTGTATTCCTCCCGGGACTCATCGGGGACTACTTCTTCAGTACTGGCGGGGTGTGAAGTCATGTCTGGTTCCCACTGGTCCCCACCGTGAACTTGGTCAGTTACATTAGAGCCCGTAGGGGCCTCTATGGTCGGGGTAGTCTGGGCGTTGGGGTTAGACATACTTTTACTTTCTAGTTTTACCGCGTTTACTGTTAGTAGAAGACTAGGTTGTTGACTGACAGAGTAAGCCTCTAAGTACTGAGGGAGCCGTCGTTCGCGCTGCGGGCGTTGGTTAGGAGGATCGTTTCGTGGAGTGTTCATCATAGGCCATTTCAATATTAATAACACTATTAATATTACACTAATTACCCTCCGGCTCGAAGGACCAATTGTAACTGAGGGGTACAATTCCCTGACTGTATTACTAGATATGATACTTACTACCACTACCTTTGTACTTAATATTCGGCCACCCAGTACACGGCATAAATATATTATCATGAACACTCTCACGTAGATGAAACGGATCCAACACAAATGTACGAATTAGAAACAGGTCTTTATTTCCTACACAGCGATGGTGTGTAGAATAAACACTTAATCACTTAATTACATTTATGAATTGAAATAGTATGCACTTTTATGGCAAGGAGTATTCGTCGGTATATCAATAGATAATGTCCAATCTCTGAAGGCGCAGGTGGTAAATATACGACCTGGAATAGTTAAGGAATAACAGCAATGATACTTTAATGATTATAGGCTGGATACACTAGAGGGGGTTAATCCGGTCGCTTGTAAGCCGACAGGAGTAGGAGGGGGGGGGGGGGTAGAATCCAGCTGCCTCGTCCGGCCAAGGGTATCCCAGGTGAACCCACTGTAGTGCCGTTCAATGCGCCGGCGATCCTTGGACCACAGATGAAAGCAGGTGGACTCTTTGTGGGCCGGCTCTCTCCGGTCCACGGGGGAGAGATGTGGAGAGACCTCGTCTTGCAGAGCGTCTCCTCACCTTGCGTCCTCTCCAGGGGGGGGGGTTCCAACACACGGTAGTGTCGGGGGTCTTTATCCATAGAATAATCAAAGTATCCAAAGCATAATCCGTGCCTGGGAAGGCGGGCTGTCGTCGGTAGAATAATCCGGTATACAGGTCCACTCGCTCGTCGGCTCTGGGGCTCCTCGGGTGCAGCTTCACATAGGGTCAACCACCCTGGGTAAGCAGCCAGTTCTCTGCCCGAAACGATGGGGTACTGACTACGGTAGTATTCTCACCGCACGAAGCACTATATATTAACAGACTATTATTAGCTTAATAGACTACGTCCAACTCGACGATATAGTGCCAAATATGACTATTCAAATATTAATATACACGATGTCTCAATACCGATGGTAGGCCGAACTTGGCCTTACTCCCACACGTGGCATCGCGGGGAGGCTTTACGTCTGTGACTCTATTGGAGGGTAAGAAACTGGACTGAAAAGAAAGTCCTACTTTAGTAGCGCAGTATATATACGCACTATGAACAAATAGTCCCATTAGTGGTGCGGTAGCCAAATTCCTACGCGGAACTAGGACTTGTTCGTACATGTCGAGCGGTACGTTTGAACTGGGTCTGAGGGGTATGGCAGCCTGGCACCAAGGTCTCGACCAATCAAGATGAGAAGCTCGTTCAGCCACAGACTCATCCCCCCCCGACACTCAACTAACCGCCTCGGACAGTCCTTCATACCAGCGGCCATCAGGCTCCACAACAGTGGGCAGCGACTAGCAGCCTCCAGGCCCCACAACAGGGGGCAGCGACAGCGACTGCTACCAGACATTGACCTGGGACTTATAGGAACCCAAGGGGGACAAAGTAGACTACCCTGGTACTTTGATTAATGTATACTCAGTAGATAGTAAATTATTATTATAACACTACCTCTTGCATACTGCACCTCATGTGACACTGTGAATAATGTGAATATTCCTCAGCTAGTCAGATAGTAAATTATATTGACCATATTGATCAAATTGTTTACACTGCCTGTGTTGTCTTTTACTACCTGTATACTGTATACTGTGTTGTTTTACTACCTGTACCCCTCCCCCCCTCCCCCCCATGCTGCTATGATGCCTGAATTTCCCCAAGGGGATCAATAAAGGAATATCTTATCTTAATAGTAGAATGGAGACTATTATGGGATGTTCAGTAGGCTAGAATGGATATTCAATGCATATTGTACAAGGAATATACAAGGGATATCAGGGAATATTAGAGAATATACAAATACAATTAAATATATATATATAAATAAATATATATATTCGGTTTAATCTGGCCCTTCACAACAGTTAGAATATAATGTAAACTTAGCTTAGAAACCAGGCTTACTTACATACAAAAAGGGCTTACAGTATTGTCAATGTATGTTCAAATTATGTTAACGAGTGACTGTTTCTGTACATATTGGGGTTTGAGATGCAAAACCTGATTGTGATTTCTGTACACGACAGCCATGTTGATGTTTTCTGATAATCTTTTGGATGTAAAAGGCAACTTCTTATTCACCCTTGACCGCTGGCTCAAATAAATGTTGAGTTGAACTATAGTTCATGGTTTGTCTGGCTACACGTTTATTTTTTCATCTGCTTTAAATCAGATGAGGAGACCAACAATTCTATCACTATGAACCCTTTCTCCTCCTTCCAGATAAGCAATCCCATTTGTCCTGTACTACAATAACCTTAGATTATTGTGGGATTCTGTAGGAATATACTACAGAAATGGTGCCGTTCTTACCCACCCTGTTGTGCCCCCCCTGTAGATGTGCGGTGAGGTCTCTGGACCTTGCGTGTATGTTGGGGACGTGCATGGAAAAGAGCTGGGGGTTGCTGCGTTTGAAGTTGCAGGGCAGGGGTTGTTGTCTGGAGGGAGGACAGAGGGACAGGATGAAGGCTGGTTGTGTGCGCCACTAGTTGGGACCCACGGTGGATATGGCCTTTTGCGTACATGGATGGGAGAGCGGTGGCTTAGGTTAGGATGTCCGGAGGTATAGGGATCGCGCTTGTTGTGCAGTAAACATGCAAACGTGGGCTTTTTATGTTTGTGTGTTTGTTCAGACACAAGAGGCCGTTCCCGGCCTATACGGGCCGCGGGGGTTGAGTCTCGTATGGAATATACTTTATGAACTATACGAAGGGGGAGGCACGACTATCTGATTTATGGGGTGGTCAAAGAGTCGGATGGCGACAGATGAAAGGCTTTACTGATCATAAGGCTCGGTAATCTGGTTGGCGTTCGACAGGAGCGCATCCTGAATTATGGGAACCCTAGAACATATTCTCAGGAGACGGGCGCTATAATGTTGGTAATTTTTGCGTGTCTGAATAGTGGGAGAGCCGTGTGTGTGCGACCGGGGACGTGATACTGTTCTGATCTCGATAGCCGCATACTCAAAACGGCCGGGGCGAGTGTGTTTCACAGAAGCGGGCGTACGGTGGCTCTGTCGCTATTTGGATCATGTAAATCAGGTATAGTAAAGACGATGGGGATCAGCATGAATCAGGGAACTTGTTGTGCGGTTACAGGAATATCACGGAATGGTTAATATAAGCGGGGCTGGTGTGTTTAGGGGGCTTCAATAATAATAGTTTTCTGGCTGGGCATGATGGACAGGACATGGAAGCTATCGGCCGAATTAAATGAAGAAATATGTTCGTTTTTAGGACGTATTCGAGCGGATCTGAGAGATCCTTTTTAATATATTGAACATGCCGGCGTGTTAATTGATTACGTGCGCTGTGATGGGGCGAACGATGCGCTTGGAAACATTTCGGTTGAGAGACTGATTAAGTACTTAGTAACGGGGACAGTAGCTCTTGGACGAATGTAAGTGTACATTGCATGTATGATATGTTAATCTCGTTTTTAGTGGTAGCGCGAGGTATGTGTGAACAATGGCTATGGTTAGGAATGATTGACGAAACGTAAGAGCTTATTGTTGTATTGTTATGATATTTTAATGACCAACGAACATGGGTCTGGGGCGAGTCATATTGGTGATTGGGGCTAACTAGCTTAGCTCTGTGGAAAAGTCCGCGGTGAAACTAGGGACGTTATGACAACGATGTGGGAAGAATTGACGAAACGCTGTGGCGGTGATTATTGTTAAGAAGCGTATCGAGGCATGGGTTGGGGAGATTGTGCCCGTTTTGAGGGTTATTATTGATGCAGTAACGATTGTGTACGATATTAAGAAGTCGCTGCTTGATGACGTCATGGTGTTGAATGGAGTGTGTAACGTTCACGGTACTACGGAGCCAGGCGGAGAGAAGGGTAGGAGAGATGATTCGTGTTGGACTGTGTATGCGGCGTTGGTGGGTGTGAATGTTTTAAAAATTATTTTCTTTTAAAGTAGTTTGTTATTTTAAGCATGTGTGAGTTGTTTATAGTTGGATTGGTACTGAGCGGATTACATGAATGAACGGATCTCGAAAGGCACGGCTCCCGAGAGGGCATTGAACGTCGCATTGGGTTGGCTAGCGGGTTAGCTGGTATGAGAGTTTGGGCGATAGCGCCGTGGAAAGGGTTCGTGCAATTTTATGTTTGGAAGCGGCAGGGTGGCGTTGAGTGAGCGATGCTTATGTGTGAAGCGATTGTGTGATAATAACGTTGATTGGGAGTTATTTGCGAAAGTTGGTCGCTTCTGACGTCATAATTGTGGGACCTAGGGCTTGGGAGGCGCTGGGGCTGGCTAGGCTAGTTAGCTTGCGTGCGGTTGTTTTGTGGAGTTTGTGAGCGAAATGTATTGCGTTTCGAGTTTTGAAGATGATGTTTAGGAAGGGTTAACAGCGGCGGTGGATGTCGTGGCAGTGTGTTAGGTTGAAACAAGGCGTTTATGATATTAGTTATGCTTTGCCGTGATGCATCGTCCTGTGTGCGCCGTTGGCTACTGCGCATGCGCGGTACGACATGGATTGGGTCAATGCATTCGTGGTAATTCGCTCAGGGGACGGAAATAACGGGTAAGAGAATATTCTGCATTATGTAAGATGGTTGTGTTTGTATATTGTGCATTCTGTGAGTTGTAAACAATGTTCTGGGAGTGGTTTTGGTGGTATTACTACAAATTGTGTAGGTGTAGCATGTGATGAGACAGGCGGATAAGATAGGATTAGATGATTTAATATACATGCCCTAAACAACGCTGGGATTCATATACCAGATACACATTGTGCTCGTAATAAATGGGCAATAAATATGTTACACAGGGGGAGTCTTGTCCAAGGGGAGAGGCATATCGCTTGCGTCATATTTTGATTAATACATCTACATTATAATCACATGTCACCTGTATACAGGGCTAAGCGTTCCCAGAATATTCTGTTTACAGTTATGAGACTTAGCATGATGGGAACTTAACTGATAAATAATGTGCTTTCTAGTGAGTGGTGGTTGATAGGATTGCTTAGGTGTGTGTTGTGCGTGTACAAATGTGATTTAATTATTTTAAGATGTTTGTATGAGGTAAATCTTTAATACACTGTTATTATGTGGACACAGGTCTCAGACTTATGGGAGATTATAATTTGTTGGTGGAGGCTTGTTGTCTGTGTGAGAAAGCAGTTTTATTAGTACATTGGCGATTTAATACATGTGTGTGTGCACGGGCTAAGGAATGTAACATTGTTAGTGGTTGGTTTACATACGCACATTTGACACAGAGGTATTTTTATCCAAGGGGGGATGAGTAGTTGATTGATAGTACAGCTAAATACATACAAAAGTAAGATACAGTAGAATCATTTGTCACGTTTGTATATAGGAACATTCCTAAACCTGTTTACAACAATTGAGGCTTGGTGCACATTTAGGACTAACCACTATAATGTTATGCTGAAATGAAACATGCTTACATGTATACTAATTAGAGTTGATGGACATTTCCAGTTTTTTTAATTTGTGTAATGTGTACAATTGTAAGCTTGGAATAATGATGTTGTGTTTTATGTAGCTTGAATTAAGATGCTTGTATAGAATGCATTGATGTTAAAATGTCAGATTTTTAGGCTTGTTGGCATGGTATTTGGTTGCATTGCTATGTTGAAATACGGTCAATTGTTATAGCTTTAAGACCATTTATAAATTACATAGGCTGATGTAAGATGTATGTTATTGATTGCAAGTCCGGGGGTCACAATAGGATAACTTAGTGGCGGGGGACTTGTTTGAGTGCTGTAACTTTAATGATATGATTGTGTTTACAGTAGTTGAGATAATACTAGGTGAAATTGCAAATATGTGCTACCTAACCTCTGGGGGGAAGGGATTTAGCCTCCCCTGGAGGCAGTAGGAATGTGTGTTTTATTCATTTGAAATTATTATAGATGATTTGTGTGCAATGATTAACCCTTTGTTGATTACAGGAAATAATGGGGCTTTGTAGGCCTGGGGGCCAACAGGGCCGCAGGGGGCCTGCATATGAGACAAGGGGCGTGTGAGGTGCTTGCACCAGGTGCCAGTAGCAAAAGAGACAAAAGTGGAGAAGGTTATATTGCCCAGGGGGGTAGGAATCCTTTTGAGACAGGTCACGGGAAGCCACGAGGGAGGGCTAAAACCTGTTGTATATGATCACTGTTACAATCAGGGAGACGCAGCAGGGGAAGTAGAGGTCAGAGGTGAAGATTACAGAAGACAGTTGTAAAGTGAGATAACAGGTGACAGTTATTTTTACAACAAGGGACATGGAAGGTGTGGCAGGAAGCGCGCTAATACAGAACACAGCTGGGTGAGTGAGTGAGACAATCAGGGAGGTAGTCGTTCAATGGGATTATGACTTTTGAAGGGCTAGCTTTTTGGTTAGGGGGAATAGCGGTAGACTCTCAAGGTACTAGGAATGCTTTGAGGTTCTGTCGTTGAGGGAGAGTTCCTAGACTCTTTCTGGCAGTAGGTAGGAGTGTAGAAATTAAGTGTGGATTGTATTAGCCGGAAATGAGTGTAGCCTGATGAGAGCAGAAGAGGGAGGAACAAACTAAACCATTGTCGGTCTGTGGTTGATTAACGAGTTGTATGAGAGAGTTTGAAAGTATTTGTTTAGGTTCAAATGATCAGTGTAACTGTGAATGAATTGAAGTTTGAAAGTATTTGTTTAGGTTCAAATGATCAGTGTGAACTGTGGATGCTTGTGTGCCAGGTGGTATGCATGTGTGGGGCTAGCGTGAATGGCTGTGCCTTTACATGGGTAACTGATAAATGTGAGGATACTTGAATCTGTGAATGAATTGAGTGGCGTGTGAGTGCGTGTCTGGATGTGTTAATTTCAGTGGGTGATTGAAACTGTGATGTGAGCGAGGGACACATAGGAGGACAGGTTAGAATTAAAGATACACATAGTCATTTGCAGAGCAATAAGAGTTAAAGTGATTTTATTCACCTAAGTTACCATGTCCAGAGATATTGGAGGGTAGGAGTTTTGTTTTATTGCTTTCATTTGGTATTGTTTCTTTTAGAATGGGTTGTCACTCAGTACATATGTTTATTTGAATTTTTGAGTGTGTGGCCTGACATGTGTGAATGGAACAGTGGTGGGATGAGTTTTGTCTGTAAGATTTCTAGATTTCTTTTCTTTTCTTTCTAAATAACCATTGAGGTGGTCTAGGTTTGGAGCTTGTTGATTTTATTGATTTGCTATTTTGGGTATGAATGGTAATTTGATTTTGCATGTGGACAATGCGGAACAAAAAATATGTGGGGTCTGTTGGGATATATTTTTAAAATATTTGCCTTTTGTTTCTTATTTCTCATCTGTTTATGGTCTGGGTGAGTGGAGAAAGCTGGAGGCTGAAGGAAGTGGCGTCAGAACGTCAACAGTGTGTCAACAAAAGCTAAGTGGCCCCATCACGTTTGCATATGATTACCATTTGGCTTCTCTTGAAAATATTTGACATGTTATGTGAAAAGAAATTTGTTTTGTGTTTGTTCCCTCGCAGATTTCAGTGGAGGGGGGAAGACGGACAGTCACAGGTAGAGGAATCATGGAGGATGTGTAGGAATACATTTCATTAGATTACGACACAATGGTGTGAACCTATTCAGTTATTTCCTGTGGGAGATTGTTGGATTGTGGAAAGAGGTCGCTTGTGGACGCTGGCCCCTCCTTCATCATAGCCCCGAGAGCAGCGGCCAAAGGTTTGGGAAAAACCGCCAGGCTGGCAGAGTCATCTGTAGGTCCAAGGAAATACAGTCAGGGGTCAGAATGTGACGAGATCACAGGCCTACAAACGGGGTGAAGGGGGAGGCAAAAACGGTCAGAGACTGTGCAAGAAAGATGAGCGAGGGCCTCTGTGGAATGTGGTGTTTGATTAGTATGATGAACGGGAGGTAACTGAACGGTAGCAACTGATATAGATTATGACACAACGCAGAGGTACTAAACACATTCACATAGGTAGAATATTAGGCGTAGATTATGGCCAAAGTGAGGTGGTGAAATTTTTTTTCCTTGAGTGGTTCTCCGCCTTCCCTGCCCGACTGATGCAACGACGAGGTGAGAAGGTTTTATGACCATGATATGTTCATAAAGGGGGGTGGATAGGTGAGAAGACCAACTGATTGATTATGCAAATGTGATTGTGCTGTCTTAGAAAAGGAATTAACAGGAGAAAAAAGCAAAATGTATGTAAAAATGAATACTAATTTTTGTGTCTCCCCCAGATCTTATGAAAGAATGTGGAATCAAAAGTGCTGTAACTTAAGAAAAATGGGTTTTTAAAAATTGTGTTTTATTTAAAGGTATAATGATTAGATTAAATTGTTTTATTGTTTTCAACAAACCCAAAAGTTGTTGGTTAAAAAGTAGGCCTTTGGCTAATGAGCCTCAAAAAGGAAAAAGCTAATTGATGATATGTACCAAAGAAAAATGGAAAAAGAAAAAATGGAGAAATTTGAAAAAAGATTTTTAATTTTGAAAAAATGATTTTTTATTATTAAAATGTATGGTTAGTATGTATAGAAAATCAAGTCAATATACCGTAGGTGACAATGAGAATTGTCAAAGTGGGGAAATGTGGTAGAATTGACGTTGAATTTCATAATTAATATGTGTGAATAAATTAGAGGACCACATCAAAAGCCAGATGTATCTTTCAATAGCAGAGAGAGACTCAGTGGCTAAATCAGTCTCAACTGTCAGTGGAGACAACTGCAGGCAGCAGATAACAACAGAGAGCCATTCTCAACCCCCACTACACCTTTTCGAACTGACTATGTAAATGCTGATCAAAGACAGCTGCACTGACAGAGCAGAGACCAGATAGCTGGCTCTGATAAGTATCAGACAGGATTAAAAGATCATTAATCAATAAAGACATGGTTTAAAGCTAAATGAAAAAGCATGATACTTGATTGGCTTTGATTGGATAAAGAACCCAATAAAAACATCTATATAGATATTTAGAGTTATCACAGCTATATGATCTGGTCACTAAGGGTACACACAGGAATGTTTATTCAGTCAGAGGATTTGAGCAGCCAAGGAGGGGGGCCATTAAAAGCGCCCTCCTCGATACTCATCAAAGGAACCACACCGACGGGGGCCATTGGCGGCCCCCCTATGTTTAAAGGAAGACCCACACAGGAAATCGAGGAGGTGGGGGCAACCAGCCCCCCCAGAGGAAACCAGGGGGAAGGGCGGACCGCCCTTCCAGAAGAACCAGCCGGATTGGAGGACCATATTAGTAAAATGTGCTATTATTGGCTAGAAATGATAGGATATAAGGGGACACAAAGTGTTAGTCTGGAGCCCAGATCCCACCCGAGATCTGCGTGCTCCAACCGCTCCCCACCATCGAGAGACTACTGCTGTGCTGTTTTAATGTGAGTAAGCCGAATGGAACCACACCCTGTTTGGTTAGAATATAATGTAAACTTAGCTTAGAAACCAGGCTTACTTACATACAAAAAGGGCTTACAGTATTGTCAATGTATGTTCAAATTATGTTAACGAGTGACTGTTTCTGTACATATTGGGGTTTGAGATGCAAAACCTGATTGTGATTTCTGTACACGGCAGCCATGTTGATGTTTTCTGATAATCTTTTGGATGTAAAAGGCAACTTCTTATTCACCCTTGGCCGCTGGCTCAAATAAATGTTGAGTTGAACTATAGTTCATGGTTTGTCTGGCTACACGTTTATTTCTTCATCTGCTTTAAGTCAGATGAGGAGACCAACAATTCTATCACTATGAACCCTTTCTCCTCCTTCCAGATAAGCAATCCCATTTGTCCTGTACTACAATAACCTTAGATTATTGTGGGATTCTGTAGGAATATACTACAGTATTCAAAAAAAAAAGTACAACTGATCCAATCTTCTCACAAACTCACTAAAACCTCACAAACACCAGCAACTGAGCATTCTCAGTGGTGTCAGTGGACTCATCCACAGCTATGGAAATGCACTGTGCATTTTCTTTTTACAAAGCTGTTTAATCAAATCATCAGCCAGTATTTCAGTTATTCTGGTTGCTGTGCTATCTGAGGAGGATTTGCTTTTGTTTGCCTTCAAACATGGTATCCATCACTTCAGTCATACATTATTTTATTATTTATGCATCAGAGAATGGCTTCTTGTGTTTAGCCAACACCCATGCCACTGAGTGAGGACGTTGTTGCTTTTTCTCATTGTGACATAGCTTTAACAATAATTCTGCTTGCAGCTTGATATGATTTCATTCCATTTATTTTTGTGGTTCTTAGCACTGAATTCTGAGGAAAGGCTGCATCAAAATAACTGTTTTGTTTCATAGTGGCGTTTCAAATTGCCACTCTTCACAAGAGCTACCGTTTCTTGGTGCTGGGAGGATCAGGATGCACGCATATTTTTCAGTCCATGCAGCTTTGAATTGCAGCGATTTTCACTGTCGACTTTTCTTTTACTTTCTTTGAACATGCCACATTTTTCTACTAACTGCCTGCTGGCGAAACTAGGCTACTAGCTACATTTATCTCACGGGGATACAACTGGGAACAAGGTTACTAGCTACAGTACCTGCAGATTAGACTACCTGTCGATGCGCTGTCAACTCGCTCTGACTGGGACCCACTGAAAGACAACACGCATTCCGTGAAGACCCGCCCTACTCTGCTCTGATTCGCAGACTGTGGGTGGGGGGGGGGGGGGGGGGGGGAGAAACGCTGACGGGGCGCTGAATGTCACAGACACAGACAGTGGAGAAGTGCTTGCAGAGGAGATGAGCGGAAAATTTTGAGGATGCCTGCCATACGCACTAGATATATTTTCCTTCCACACGGAATCACGTTTCAACCAAGTCACTAACGTAACGTTGCTGCCATGAGCCTGCGCTATGGTAGCCTACAAGTGATAAAATAAATAAAACATCCAACTCGCACAACGACGCGGCAAACAGTTGCGCGCGGGCCGCACTATACTAAACGTTGATGTCAAGTAGGGGGCCGCAAAATATCATCCAGCGGGCCGCAATTGGCCCCGCGGGCCGCGAGTTTGAGACCCCTGATTTAAATGTTCAGTTTTAGACACTTGAATGTTCAGATGCCAGAGGGCTTAATGCAGTCTGAGCTGTAACCCTGCATCCTACTGCTGTGTGTGAGGTAGGACATCAAGCTTTCTTTGAAGTAGCAAAGATTGAGTTTGTTTTTACCAATTATGCATTACTAAATACACTATTAGTACTATAAACAAACTCAATCTTTGTACACTGCAAGTGCTTTTATTTAGGATTATTTACACAAAATATACCCATATAGCACTTTAACGTTCAGTGTGAATTGCTTTTTAAAGCTAATTTAAGAGTGGTAGTAAACGCCAAAATTGGCCATTTTAGTTTTAGTTTTTGAGGACTGCATACTTTTTTTGCAAACCAAAATACTATACTTTATACTTATACCACATGCATGAGCCTGGTCTCTTTTGAAAGAGTTTCTGATAAAATAAGGAAAACTCACCTTTAGTGCTAATGAAATAGAGTAACATAGGTCTGAACTTGAGTTGTAGATAAACTTGTTACTCACATTTTTCTGTAGTAGTCCAGAAGTAGTATTTCCCCAGAATGGCTGGAGGCTTAAAAAACACCCAAGATCCATAGCCTGAAGTCTTATGTAGATCATAAAGATCCGATCAGAAATTAGTGATTAGGAGTGATTTTGGTAAACTGTGTACAAAAGAAAAGCTCAGTTTTCTCATAGACGTCAACTAATTTTTTTTTTTTTTTATATATATATATTTTTTTAAACAGACATATAAACAAACATGACAACACACGATAAGATATACAAGCATTAATTAATAGTGCATATCCAATGAAATTACCATTTAGTCAAATGTCTTATACAGGATATACCCCTGTTATCTAAAAACCTACACACATATGCTCCAGCTCGAACCCCCCCCTCCCGGACCCCCCATTGGATAATCCAACCATTATAACTTGTTCCTAACCAGACACTACCATTATATGCTAGCTTTTATTCTCTCCACCACTTCTAACCACAATGTAATTTTGGATTCATTGAGACCCAAAATTCTTGCTGTAGATATTTCTTGATAAATCACATCAAGATATGTAAGAGTCCAGACCTTCCGGCAAATTTTTTCCGGTTGAAACCATCGTGATGCTATCAGCTTTTTAGCCACTGTGATACCGGATAAAACCAATCTCTTTAGCTGTGGAGGTACTGCATGCTCAAAGACATCATTCAGCAATAATACAGAGGGGTGTACAGGTATATCCAGAGTTAAGATATTTGCTGGGTCACTTCTTTCCAAAATATCTTAACTGGTGGGCAGTCCCAGTACATGTGCATAAATGTCCCTTCGTCCCCATTTGTACATAGGGAGCATTTGGAGTCTTGTTTAAGACCCATTTTGTTCAGTCTTATAGGAGTTAAGTATGTCCTGTGAATATAGTTAAGATTGATTTGTTGATGGTCCGGGTTCCTTGATGCAAGTCGTACATTTGCCCAGGCCTCTTGCCAGTCAAAGTCTGTCTCCAGGTCTGGTATATCCCTCCTCCAGACTGAGTCTAGATGGAGGGTTTCATACGAGGCCGTTAGTAATTGATGATAAAGATCTGATACAAAACCTCTCGATGTATCTCTTTCATAGAAAAATTTGTGGTATCTGTGGTGTACAATTGGTATCTTTAATGGAACACCGTGAGCCTTCAAACATGCCAATAACTGTGCGTAAAAATAATATGTGGACTTGGTGAGATTTTTTTGCGTATTTCATTGAAACTACAAAAACCCTGTTTGTTGAAAACATCTCCTAATGAGTGTATGCCTTGCTTTTCCCATCTAGGGAATCTTATAGGTTATTTTCCAATCAAGAGTGCATTGTTATTGAATAAGGGAGTATGATTATGCCATTTATGTGGGGTAGAATATTTTTTTTGTGTTTCGCGCCATATCCGGATCGCATGAGTGATTATGGGGCCAAATTTCCGTTCGCATTGCTTAATTGATAATTTGGTGTATACTATGCCCTTCAGCCTATGTGGAGCTACTATATTTTCTTCTAAATTTCTCCTCGTCAACTAATTCTGCGGTTTTTCTCTTCCTGTTTTCGCTCGTGACTTTTCACCTAGATCCCTGATTCGTACATCCCCAGGTGGGGTATCATTGGAAAGCCACACTCATTGGATACAACCCTGTCCAATCATTTTCGAGATCGCCAAATGATTGACTGAACTAGAGCCCCAAGAGTCGGGAGTAGTATTTGTGCAATACCGTGTACTTCGCGCAAGCCTCACATATCGGCATGTAACTTGAGAACCGCTGAATGGATTGTCACCTGAAAGGGCTATCGACAAAAAAAGTGCCCCTGATATATATATGATATATATTCGATATATATATATATTGTATTAAAAAATATGCACAACCAAGCCACTAGAGGTCGCCAAAGTGCAGGTGGGCAAATCGTCCTCAAGGATAAAAGTGGGTTTAGCATTGGCCTATATTCTATGATTACAGAATGCCAAGGAGAGAAAGAAATCGGAAGAATATTAAAAAGCAGCTGAAAAAATCTGCGAGAGGCAGCTTCTCTTTGAAAAATTGGGTCCAAAGCAACAATAGTAAGAGAGGAGATAAGGATACAGGTATGTATTTGCAGTGATGGGCAAGCTACTTGGAAAATGTAGCAAGCTACACTACAAGTTACTCTCGATTAAATATAGCTCAACTACAATGGAAGCTATCCCCAGATAAATGTAGCAAGCTACACTACAAGAACATGGCAAAAATAGCTAGCTACATCGGCACTACTTTTTTTTTTTTTTTTTTTTACTTCGTGATCAAGTTTCCACCAAACAAATAGGCAGGAAAAAAAATTCTCAGTTTGATTGTTTATTATAAAACTGAAACAAGCCCTCGGTCTGGCTTTTTGTGTCATCCTTTTAACATGAACTTGTATTATGTACAAAATCCAGGAAGGCACGTTTAGCTGGGTGCAGCCTCTACAAAAGGAAAGAAAGAGACCATTTGGTTTTATCAGTTTTTATAGTATAGGTTGTTGATTACTTTTGATGCAGTAATGGTCTTTTTCTTTTCTATTCTATCTTTATGTATTATTTATCCCTAAACTCTGCATCTTCTGAAACCTGCCCACTTTATCAACCAAAATCACACTTCTTCAATATCTGAATTGTAACTGTTTTACTTCATTTTACTAGTATTATGCTACCATGTATACTACTACCAACTAGGCTAATATGTCTATACTACTACAGTATGTACTCAAGAGTATAACACTCAAGCTTGACACTGACAAACAATACTACTTATCCTTGGCTGCTAGATATGTACCACTCCTGCTGACTTGTTGTACACAATTTGTAAGTTGCTTTGAATTAAAGTGTCAGCTAAATGACCAAATGTATTTAAATATGTAACTCACAAAACATTTCATGGCCCCAAAATCATGTGGGGACCCCCCCTGGGGGTCCTGTCCCACAGGTTGAGAACCACTGCTTTTCCCTCTTTTTTTCTTTTCTCCACCCCCATAATATTGTTCATTTTCTGCCTACAGTGAAACATCATCATGATAGCAGCTATCTGTTAGTTAAAGCTGTTGACAAAAAGTGTACTGACTTGTGTGCTGTTTGGGAACAGTTGATTTTCATCAGCTCACCTGAATGTGTTCTCAAGTTAGTGCTGGACATGTTGAGAGGAGCATATGTTTTAGCCGTTTTTTCAGTCAAACTCATAAATGTGTCCCAGATAGGGCCATGGAGAGGCATTGTTGTTATTGACATCATCATCTTCATCAATGCCATCGAAGCACTCTGCCATTTTGCGCGGACTGGTTCATGTAATCCGTTAAATTGCATTCATTCAGTACGTCTGTGTTTTGATTTTCACTTCCTGCTTTGCGGGTTGGAGTCCCGTCCTATCCTGCCTCTGATTGGCCTACCCGTAATGTTTTGGCCTACCATACCCAATCGTGAGTCGTCATACTCATATCTAAACCAACCAACAAACCATAGTGGGTTTTTTACGGGGAGTTTTTTTTTCTCCTCACAAATCTTCTAGTCTAGACTGTTTCTCCCGACAGTAGCGTGTAGCGTTTCCTCGTCGCTACGTCACTACTTCGTTCTATAAATAGCTCTGCTACAGAGACCGCTACCCTGGTTAAAAAGTAGCGACGCTACCAGCACTAGGGATGGGAATCGAAAACTGGTTCCGGTTGGGAACCGGTTCCTAATTGGCCGATGCCTGGAACTGTGTGGCTCCCGTGACTTTCGATTCCCTTATCGCTGCCAGGTTTTTCCTACAGTTGCGCAATAATGTAGCATGTAGCATGTAGCCATGGCAGACTCTATTTGATTCATTAAGGGCTCGAAATTGCCTGGGTTTTGGTAATATGCTCCCGAAATGCTCCCGCTGTTTGGCTACTTCTATGTGCAGTGAAAACTACTTGAATGCTTTAGAACCTAGTCATTGATTTAGTTCAGGGTGAGCTCAAATTAGCCGCGGAGCTATCGCTAGCTAACGTGAGCTAACGCTATTTAATCAAGCTCACAAGAGATAAACAGCTGACAGCGGATAGTACAGGTACAAATACAATAAAAACAGCGGGTGGGGGCTGTTGTGTAAACCTTGTACTCTTTAGTTCACATATAATAAGAGACGGAGTGTTTGTTTACTAGTCTCTACTCTGAGTCTGTCAGACAGGAAGTACCATGGTGCAACATACAAATGTGTCCGTGTAGCAACACAAGCCAATACCTTACAGGACAGGGGCCCGGGGAGGGAGCTCTGTGTGTGTGTGTGTGTGTGTGTGTGTGTGTGTGTGTGTGTGTGTGTGTGTGTGTGTGTGTGTGTGTGTGTGTGTGTGTGTGTGTGAGACAGAAGTCAGAGGAATAACGACCTGTTATTCAATAGATTAAATTAGTTTAAGAATAAAAAAATAAAACGAAACACGAAACACAAAAAAAATATTCTACCCTACATAAATGGCATAATCATACTCCCTTATTCAATAACAATGCACTCTGGATAGAAAAACAACCTATAAGATTCCCTAGATGGGAAAAGCAAGGCATACACTCATTAGGAGACGTCTTCAATAAACAGGGTTTTTGTAGTTTCAATGAAATACGCAAAAAAATGTATCTCGCCAAGTCCACATATTACTTTTACGCACAGCTATTGGCATGTTTGAAGGCTCACGGTGTTCCATTAAATATACCAATTGTACACCACAGATACCACAAATTCTTCTATGAAAGAGAGACATCCATCAAGAGGTTTTGTTTCAGATTTTTATGATCAATTACTAACGTCCTCATATGAAACCCTCCATCTAGACTCAGTCTGGAGGAGGGATATACCAGACCTGGAAAGTGATTTTGATTGGCAAGAAGCCTGGGCAAATATTTGATTCACATCAAGGAACCCGGACCATCAACAAATCAATCTTAACTATATTCACAGGACATACTTGACTCCTATAAGACTGAAAAAATGCTCCTTATGTACAAATGGGGACAAGGGGACATTTATGCACATGTACTAGGACTGCCCACCAGTTAAGATATTCTGGAAAGAGGTGACTCAGCAACTATCAAACCTCTTAAATTGGAATATACCTGTACACCCCTTTGTACTACTGCTGAATGATGTTTTTGAGTGTGCAGTACATCCACAGCTAAAGAGATTGGTTTTATCGGGTATCACAGTGGCTAAAAAGCTGATAGCATCACGATGGTTCCAACCGGAAAAAATGTGCCGAAAGGTCTGGATTATTACATATCTCGATGTGATCTATCAAGAAATATCTACAGCTAGAATTTTGGGTCTCAATGAATCCAAAATGACATTGTGGTTAGAAGTGGTGGAGAAAATAAAAGCTAGCATATAATGGTAATGTCTGGTTAGGAGCGAGGGAAAATGGATGGATTATCCAATGGGGGGTCCGGAAGGGGGGGTACGAGCTGGAGCATATGTGTGTAGGTTTTTAGATAACAGGTATTAGGGGTATATCCTATATAAGACAATTAACTAAAATGTGATTTCATTGGATGTGCACTGACAACTAATGCTTGTATATCTTATCGTGTGTTGTCATGTTTGTTTATGTGTTTGTTTAAAAAAGAATACAAAAAAAGAATAAAAAACAAAACAAAAAAAATACAACACTTTGGCTGCCTAAGGTTAAATTCATGATATACCATAGATTGCCAGCGCTATTTGTCTATGGAGAAAGTCCCCTTCTTTGCAGGGCTATAACTTTTTAAATTCTATTGCTACATTGCCATTATTAGGGCCCATTCAAAGTCCTATATGTATTGTTCATTGTGTAGCAACGTTAAACTTTTTCATTCACATATTCATAGTAAAGTATGGTCTAATGCAGGGGTTCCCAAACTTTTCAGGCCGGGGCCCAGAAAATAAGGCGTCAGAGAGCCGCGGCCCAATGCACATCGTCTGGCTTTTTTTTTCTTCTTTTTTTTGCCAGGCGACCGATTTTTTAAGCCAAATATCACTTCAATCCTATTAAGTTAGTTCAAGTTAGTTATTCATTTATATGTGCTATTTATGAGAGGGCTAACTTGTTGCAAAATAATAATGATAATAATAATAGCCTCATTAAAATACTATTGTTGCTTCGGTTGTTTTCAGCGTTTTATGTGCATAATCTGTTATTTAGTTTGAAATGTTCGTTGAAATAAGTAGATTTTTCGTTTTTGTTTATTTATTAAGTTAATATAAAACCATATAGTCACATTTTAGAATACAATAGAATAGAATTTTAGAATACAACCAGAAACACTGACCTGGCCTGCTTCTAAGTTCAGTGGCCTGACAAAAAAAATTTAAATAAAAATAATTTTTTTTTATTTATTTTTTATTTTTTTAATCATCTCGCGGCCCACCCGTGGCTGCTCGCGGCCCACCTTTGGGTCGCGACCCCAACTTTGGGAACCACTGGTCTAATGTATAAGTATGTTTTCATCTCTTTCTGCAGCTTTCTCCAGAACGTGATATATAGCCCCAAATGCATTATATTGATGATGAAATACAGTTTGATGGCAATCAGCGCGATATAAAAAATTCCAACTAGACGTACTTCTAGAAGTTACTACACGTCATCTGATGTTGACCGGATGGGCGAGGGGGCGTTTATAATTCCGTGGGCAGCGTTATACCAATCATCTAATGTGGGTCAAATGTTGATAATAGCAGTTAGTATCGAAGACGGTAACGTTACACGCTCAAACTCACCCCAGTCTCCGCGCGCCGTTGGGCGATCATCGTAGAGTTGAAATTCTATCATTATGGGATGGCGATTTACCCGGTCCATCTCCAGCTTGTATAATGGTATATACGTCCAAATCATGTTGTTTATCGAGTTATTGGCAATCGATCGCTATGTAGCGTGACGAGCCAGAATCCCGGGACATGTACCGAGTGGCCGGAAGCAATACGGACGTCTAGCACAACCTCTATGGCACATCCTGTTTAAGCGATTGCGCCGATCGGCCACCAGATGGCGCTCCTGAACCGCCAGAGAGCTCAGTGGGTCCTGCTGGTGGATCTCAGGCCAGCGGAGGGGACATATGAATCCGATCGCAGATTTTTGAAATATTGATATAAGGACAACGTAAAGCGTCCTCCGGCAACTTGAGCATGGCCGGGAATGACGTCTAAAGACGGTTCCCGGCACCCAAAGTGTTAAGAGAATCTCAAATACATTATTTTATTTAAGTGTAGGCTATAGTTAATGTTTTATTTTTTACAGTTTTTGTATTTTTCTGACATGGTAAATGGCTGCTTTTTTATATAGCGCTTTTATCCAAAGCGCTTTACAATTTGTTCCTTACATTTTACCCAATCACTCACATTCACACAACGACGGCGGAGGCAACCATGCAAGGTGCCAACCTGCTCATCGGGAGCAGTTAGGGGTTAAGTGTCTTGCTCAAGGACACATTGACACGCTGCCCGGGAGGAGCGGGAATCGAACCGGGAACCTCCGGATTGCCAGACGACTGCTCTACCTCCCGAGCCACTGTCGCCCCTGACATGGGGGCTCAACAATAAATGACAATCAGAAATGTCAAGTTGCATGTTGTTATTCTAACCAGCTTAGTTCTGTTGCATTTCCAATTTATTTATTTAAATTATAAATTGATCAGGTATCGATAAGAGAATCGATAAAGAATCGAATCGATAAGCAGAATCGATAATGGAATCGTATCGATAAAATCCTATCAATTCCCATCCCTAACCAGCACGCTACTGAGAATTGTAGTTAAGCTATGTAGCGTCGCTACTTGTAGCTAGCTACTGCCCATCACTGTGTATTTGTAAGTCCTCACTACTAGATACATGTACAAGCTTGTCTCACAGAGCCATAGTTATAACTGAGAATCTGGTGCTAACATGGTCAATAATGCTTATTTTGGACAGAAAAATGTGTCTTAAACATTTAAATTGACCAACCATAGACCCTTTTTATTCCAATCAAGGCAAGAGGTCTAGTGGTGGTAGTGCTATATGACATATTATTTTATAATACAATACAACATCACTAGCATTAATAGAACTCATTGAAAAAAATCACAAATTCCATAGATAAAAAAAAACATGTAGCTGGAGTATTCATTGATCTAAAAAAAAAGGATTTGATACTATTAATCATGATATATTAATCAGGAAATTGGAAAGATATGGGATCAGGGGGGTAGTATTGGACTGGGTGAGAAGCTATCTAAATAAAAGACAACAATTTGTGACAATGAGAGATTATAAATCTGAATGTTTGGACATTGCTTGTGGTGTCCCACAGGGGTCAGTGTTGGGTCCAAAACTGTTAATCTTGTACATTAACGAGATATGTAAAGTATCCAATATATTTAAATGTATTTTATTTGCGGATGACACTAATCTTTTTTTTTCTGGTGAGAATATCCAGCAGCTTTTAGAGGTCATCACATCTGAAATGAAGAAATAAAAAAAATGGTTTGATAGAAACAAATTATCATTGAACTTGAGCAAAACTAAAATTATGTTATTTGGAAACTGTAGATTAAATACTCAAGTACAAGTTAAAATAAATGATGTGATTATTGAAAGAGTTTATGAAAATAAATTCCTAGGTGTAATAATAGACCATCAAATCTGAAGTCTGGGGAAACAATTATAAGTCTACACTACAACCACTTTTTATACTCCAAAAAAGGGCCATACGGATAGTTCACATTGCAGGTTATCGTGATCACACAAACATATTATTTTTAAAGTCAAAAACATTAAATTATCTTGTGGAATTTAAAACGGCACAATTAATGTATAAAGCAAAGGGTCATGTACTTCCAGGAAACATTCAAGAACTGTTCTTTGATAGGGAGGGGGGGTTATAATCTGAGGGGAGAACTCAATTTAAAAGTGCTTAATATACGCACTACCATGAGAAGACACTGCATCTCAATATGTGGAGTGAAACCGTGGAACAGTCTAAATGTGGTGCTAAAGCAATGTCCAAACAGACAATTCAAACTGATGTATAAGGAAATTATGTTCACGAGGTACAGGGATGAGGAAGGGACTTGATATTCACGGGTGTTTACATTTTTATTTTATTTCTTTCATGTTTTACATATATAGTTTGTTTTTTTTGTTTTGCATATATATATATATATATATATTTTTTTTTATGTTTTAAAATAGTACACTCATTTGAGTAGTGGAAAAGGGGTAGGATTAAATAAGTGTATACTTCTTCCTACTCCTTTTCGAACATGTAGATTGAGTTGTGTTTTGCTTTTGTTATTGTTTGTTTGTATTCATTGCATGTTCGAAATAAAGATTTCAAATCAAATCAAATAACATTGTAGGCTACAGTATGAATATTATATACAGTACAATTATATTACTATTATAAAACAAATATTATTTGCTCCACCTTAGATAAAGACAGTACAGACGATGAAGATGGAGATATTCAAGAGGGAAATAATGATATCAGGAAGAGAGATGGTGAAGAAGTGGAGGAAAGAGAAAATGCAGATGATTCTATGGAGAGAAATGATGAAGAAGTGGAGGAAAGAGAAAATGCAGATGATTCTATGGAGAGAAATTATGAAGAAGTTGAGGAAAGAGAATGCAGATGATATGGAGAGAAATGATGATGAAGACGGTCATGGAGATGCTAAAGAAAGTGTAGATCATTGGCTGAATGATTATCCAGTTTGACTATTGGCCACTACGGGCCACCGTACCGCTAGTGCGACTGCGTACAAACTGCCTCGCTACTATGAACCTGCTCTCACCGCCACGTCACAACTAGATGTTTAATAAACCTACGGTTTGATATACCCAAGTGTGTTCATTGACTCACACGCAACTGAGGTACATATTAACACAGTTTACAGTGTTATGAATGAAAATGATGATAGGGAGAGAAATGATTCAAACGACACAACAACAAATAACTTGAATGCTCTCCTGTTGCCATTAAAATATGTCAGAAGACAGTACGGACTTTTCGCCCATGAGTAACGTGTTTTTTCGTCGTGTTTTTACTAGCCTGTGATAGCCTAGCCTAGCTAACCTAGCCACGGACAAGCTAGTAGACGGCCACGGAGTGGCAGAACACGATGCCAACCTGAGAAAAGTGCTTGATCGGGTGAGAGAGGTCAACCTCAGGCTAAACTCAGCAAAGTGCAGGTTTCGCCTAGACCAAGTAGGTTATGTAGGCCACATCTTCACGAGCGAAGGCCTGAAAGCAGACCCCTCTAAAACAGCAGCTATAACTGAGATGCCAGTCCCCACAGATGTCACTTCACTACAGCGTTTCCTAGGGATGGTAAACTACCTGGCAAAGTACATCCCCAGCTTCAGTGACATAGCAGTGCCACTGAGGAAGCTAACCCACAAGGAGACGGCGTGGTGCTGGTACCAGCAGCACCAGGAGGCATTTGAGCGCCTCAAGTCGTGCCTATCCAGCCCACCAGTGTTGATATACTACAACATCAAGGAGCCAGTCACACTCACATGTGACGCGTCATGCTATGGACTCGGAGCAGCATGCATGCAAAGTGGCAGGCCAGTAGTATTTGCGTCGCGTACCCTCACAGATACTGAGACAAGGTACGCCCAAATAGAAAGAGAGCTTCTAGCTGTCGTGTTTGCCTGCACAAAATTCAAGGACTATGTATATGGAAAGCCCACAATCATGGAAACAGACCACCAACCTCTGGTGACAATCATAAAAAAGCCCATTCACACAGCCCCAGCCCGTCTTCAGAGAATGCTACTCCGTCTACAGAGCTACGACATCAGCCTAGTGTACAAAAAGGGCAAGTACATGTACCTGGCTGACACCCTCTCCAGAGCTCCAAACAAACATGTCACCCAGAGCCCTGCTGAAAACGATGCTTATGAGGTCATGTCGGTGAGTTGCATCTCCACCGCTCGCCTAGAAGAACTCAGAAAGCACACAGCAGAGGATGAGATGTTACAGACCCTCAGCGCGGTCATTCAGAGAGGATGGCCCAACAGAGAAAGCCAGCTCCAGCCTGCTGTCGTTCCCTTCTTCCCTTACAGAGACAAACTCGCAGTGGAGGATGGAATTAGGGCTGGGCGATATGGAAAAAAATCATATCGCGATAACGATATGATAATTTTATTTTATTTCTCGATATCGATAATTATCGAATTGTTATAAGTATATATATATATATTTTTTTTTTAACAACAGATGTATGTTTATTTTGCAGCAATTCTTTGTCATTGCCGCCATCTTTAGTGTTACATCCCCTCACACTCCAGTTCTCAGGCTGCAGCTGGTTTAAAAGCTAAAGTAAACCGGCTTCTCTGCTGGCTGTGGCTCCAGAGGAGTTGAACAGTTCTGGCTCTGCTAGTTTATTTTCGATCTTTTGGCGCTTTTTTGGTGGACAAACCACCGCACATGTGCACTGTGACTCGTGACTGGAGTCTAGTTCTGCTAGCACACATAGCCTACTGTGTACAGACGGTTTCAATGTATTTTAAATTAGAAAGCAAACAAAATAAATGGACAAGAGAAAAAGAAATCTGAATTTGGTCAGTATTGTCATTTGGACAAGCAAAGCCATTACTTTAAGTTGCAGGCAAGAAAGACAAGTCTGTCCACTGTCTCTGGTTTTAAAACTGCCCTGTTGCAGGAAGGGGAAAAAAAAAAAAAAAAAAAAAAATCGATTTTTTTTTATTTCGATATTCGATATCGATTATTAAAATATATCGCGATATTTATCGTTATCGTTATATCGCCCAGCCCTAGATGGAATCATCATGAAAGGCCACAAGACAGTCATCCCCCAGTCTCTGCACAGAGAGTACATCAACATCGTGCACAAAGGACACCCAGGTGTTGAAGCCACAAAGCGCAGAGCCAGAGACATCATATTCTGGCCGGCAATGTCAACTGACATCGCTGAAGAGCTGCTCTCATGTGTAACGTGCAACAGCACCAAGTCCCACCAGCAAAAGGAACCTCTGAAACTTCAATCAGTTCCAGACCTCCCATGGTCTACAGTTATGTTTGAATGGCATGGTAAACACTACCAAGTGCTAGTAGATTCGTATTCTGGCTGGTACGAAATCGACCTTCTCCACAGCCTGACATCATCGGCTGTGATATCTAAGTTGAAAAGACATTTTTCAGTCCACGGCTCACCCTCTTCTCTGACAATGCTAGACAATACACCAGTCAGAGTTTCAAGGACTTTGCCAAACAATGGGATTTTGTACATACCACCAGCAGCCCAGAGTTCCCACAGTCTAATGGGCTCGCAGAGAGGGCGGTCAGAAGTGCCAAGCAACTGATGGAGAAATCTCATAGAGATGGAACCGATGTTTTTTTTCAATCTCCTGAACCTCAGGAACGTCCCCCGTGACTCAACACTAGGCTCCCCTGCTGAACGTCTGATGTCATTCCAGTGTGTAGCAAACTACTGGAACCAGCCCCCAAGGACGCCCGGCGAGTCAGCGCCCAGCTCCTCAACAGAAGGCTCACTCTGAAGCACCACTTCGACAAGTCAAGTCGGCCACTACCGCCTTTAACAGAGGGACAGGTGGTCCGTATGCAGACCCCGAAAGGATACGACCGACTTGGGACTGTGAAGGAGAAGAGCAAAGAGCCGCGCTCCTACGTCATCCAGTCCAACGGGAAGACATACAGGAGGAATCGCCGTCACAGAACCACCACCACCACTGTTCCACACAGAGGACCCAGACTCCCAGAACACCGGCTCCTCTACAGTGAACAATGCACCCTACACGCCACTATCACCAGGGCCAAACAACATGCAACACACACACTCTCCCCGGCCGACACACCCAGCACGCTTCCCAGCTGAGAACAGTAACGCACAATATACAACGTGTGCAGGCCGCATCTGCAAGCCAAACCCCAAGTATATGCAGTAGATTGTATTGAAAAGAAAAAAAGAAAAAAATGAGTAAAGAAAACTGATGTGTATAACATGGTTAATGTAGAATGCTGTGCCAATGTGTCAATATTATTTGCACTAAGTTGTTCCACTTATGCACTTATGGTGATTCCAAGTTTTATGAATGCACTACTTCTCAAAGTGATATATACTCGTCCACCTTTGTCTACAGATGGATAGTTTTAAGTTTGTCTAAGAGTATCTTCATTTAATTGTTTACTGGAAATTGTAGAATTCAAAGTAAAAGAAATGTTCTGTGATGTTAAAATTCACCTAGTGATACAGTATTTTGTTATACGAGATTTGAGCTAAAGGGAAAGGATGTAGATCATTGGCTGAATGATTATCCAGTTTGACTATTGGCCACTACGGGCCACCGTACCGCTAGTGCGACTGCGTACAAACTGCCTCGCTACTATGAACCTGCTCTCACCGTCACGTCACAACTAGATGTTTAATAAACCTACGGTTTGATATACCCAAGTGTGTTCATTGACTCACACCACACGCAACTGAGGTACATATTAACAGTTTACAGTGTTATGTTTTAAATCTTTTTATTTTTCATGAGGTTTCACATTCAATCGACAGATCTACAGAATGTTCAGTGTCTCTCATGAACAATTTTTAACAATTTTCCTTGTGCTCCCCACTCAATCCATTCTCCCATCTCTCACTCACACTCACACACACTGGGACATACACACACGTACACGCGCACACACGCGCATACAGGCATACACACACACACATACACACGCCCACATACACACAAATAAACAATTAGACAACAAAAAAAAGAAAATAATAATAATAAAAATAAAGTAAAATAAAGGGACAGTAGGTAAATCATAAGTAAATAAGGAATAAGGAATAAAAGTGCAAATGTCGGTATTGTAAACAGTGACATTTTATAGCACCCAGTTGCTCACACCCGCTTATCGATGGCTACTCCGACAGAGAAGGGTCCGGGCCGCTGCGTGTTCAGCTCCCTTTCCCAGACCCGACCCCGTGGGGGCAGGGTTTGACAGCCATGCGCAGGCAACCAGGCACTTATACGCAGACAAAGAGCCTCAACAGATCAGCTAATCTAATCTGCTAAAACTCCACGTCTGTTATTTAGATATGACACATTTATAGGACTACATTATGAGTTTCCAGTTGAGTATAAAGTGGATTCCAAAGTTCTTGAAATAAGTGACCCTGGTTGTGGTTTTCAAGCGTTATCTTTTCTAAGGGAAGAAACTGAGATATTTGTTCTATGAACATATTGAATGTTGGTGCGATTTCATTTTTCCATAGAAGAAGTATACATTTCTTTGCAAAATATGTTATGTATACCAACAGTCTGCATTTCTTTTGGTCTAAGTGGCAGTTTGTTATATTATTTAATAGATACACATGGTGATAACTCAAATTCCAACTCCATGACAGATTTAGTAAATAAGTGGATCTTGTTCCAGAAATGCTTCAATTTGCTACATTGCCAGAACATATGCAGAAATGTTCCTTCTTTAATTTTACATCTTGGGCAATTTGGTGAGTTTTCTTTCGAGATTTTGTGCATTTTTACAGGAGTAAGGTAGAATTTATGAATAAATTTGAAATTACTTTCTTTGATCTTATTGCTTGTAAAGGGAAAGAAAGTTCGATCACAGATATCTTGCCAATTGTTTTCTTCAAATTTCGTTGCCAGGTCCATCTCCCAGCATCTTAATAGAGCTGGGAAGACTGTTTGGCATTCATTAGTTAGAATTTCATATAGTTCACTGATTTTACCTTTAATTGTGGATGAGGTAGTTAGTTTTTCTTCCAATTCTGTCATTTCAAAGCTTAACTTGTTTTCTTTAGTAAGTGAACTTAAAGTGCTTTGAATTTGCATATATTTTAAGAAGTCTGAGTTAGGAATGTTGTATTCTTCTCTTAGCTCCTGAAATGCTTTTAATTTCCAGTTTTTATGAAAAAGGTATTTAAGTTGAGTTACCCCCAAGTGTCTCCACTTGTTTATATCAGTTGAATGAAAATGTTTTTTTAGGTCAGGGTTTTGATGAATAGGTGAATAAACAGAGATGCATTTAGTTATGCCAAACCTTTTCGAGCAATCTTTCCATGCAGATAGGGTATTCACAACCGTGAAATATTGCTTTATATTTTCTATTTTGTCAAAATTCTTTATAAAAAAAAGAGAGTTTAGAGGTAAAGGATCAACCTGTCCCGCTTCTATCTGTATCCAGTGTGAGTCTGGTCCTCCCAATGACCATGATACTATAGTTCGAAGTTGGGCTGACCAGTAGTAGTGTTGGAGATTGGGAAGACCTAGACCACCCATGGACTCAGGTTTCATAAGAGTCAGTAATTTAATCCTTGGTTTTTTATTGGACCAAATAAATTTTGAGATACGTTTATTCAATATGTTAAAATATGTTATAGATGGGTAGCAGGGTACATTTTGAAAGAGAAAGTTCAATCTCGGAAGGATATTCATCCTGATGACGTTTATCCTTCCTAGAAGGGATAGGGGTAGTTTGTCCCATCTACCTAGATCTGTGTTCATTTCAATTGTAAGAGGAGTGTAATTTTTTTCAAATAAATAATTTAATTGCGGTGTAAAGTGTACTCCCAAGTATTTGAAGCCTCCTGGTGACCATCGAAATGGGTAGGATTTCTGCATTTCTTTTGTTGGTTTCATATGTAGGAGACATGCATTAGATTTATTATAATTTATCTTGTATCCTGAGTACTTTCCAAATTGTTCGATTGTGTTATACAGATGTAATAAGGAGTTTTCTGGTTGCTCAATGTATAGAACAATGTCGTCAGCATATAAAGATATTTTGTGTTCAACCTTATCGATATATACTCCTTTTATGTTAATGTTGTCTCGTACAGATGCAGCCAAAATTTCTATTATTATTGCGAATAATGAGCTTGACATTGGGCACCCCTGTCTTGTTCCTCTCATTAAGAGAAACGGATCAGATGTATTGCCATTAGTAATAACTGCTGCTTTTGGAGTTTGATAAATTGCTTTAATCCACTGGATAAAATGTGACCCTATATTAAGTTTTTGCAACATGTTAAAAAGAAAGTTCCACTCGACTCTGTCAAAAGCCTTCTCTGCATCCAGAGATAGGAGTAGAGAGGGCCTCTACTCTACTATTTTAGATTCAAATGATTGGTTATATTTAATAACCTTCTGATGTTATCGGTAGCATATCTTCACTTAACAAATCCAGCCTGATCTGGGTTTACCAATTTCGGCGTGATGGTTTCAAGTCTTTTCGCTAATGCTTTGGTGATAGTCTTATAATCATGATCTAAAAGACTTATAGGTCTGTATGATGAACAGTCTAGTGGATCCTTACCACTTTTATGCAGTACTGTGATGTTTGCCAAGCTCATTGTTTGGGGAAGTGCCTTGTTGCGTCCAAAGTTGTTAATCATTCCCATAAAAATGGGTTTCAAGTCATTCCAGTACTCCTTATATAGCTGTGCCGGGAAGCCATCTGGTCCTGGACTTTTGTCTATACAGTAGGCATTGAATTAATTGTTGCTAGTATTTCTTGTTCGGTAAAGGGTGCATTAAGACTCTCTTGATCTGATTCTGAGAGCTTTGGCATTTTGATACCTTCTAAGAATCTATCCAGTTCCTCCTGTGTGTAATTACTTTGAGATTTGTATAGTATATTGTAATACTCCTGGAATGCCTGATTGATTTCTTTTGGATGATGTGTGATGTTGCCCTTGAACCGAATTGCTTTTATAGTCCTTTCGGCTTGTTCTTTTTTTAGTTGATGGGCTAATAGTTTACTGGGTTTGTTGCCAAATTCATAGTGTTTTTGTCTAACCTGATTCATTTGTTGCATGATTATATTTGTAGTCTTGATATTTAATTTGGCTCTGGCAGTTACTAAATGTTTCCAGTTGTCTTCTGTTGCTGCAACTTTATGGAGGGCTTCGCATCTTTCAATTTCTTTTTCTAGTTCTTTTGTGTGTGCGATTTCTTCCCTTTTACTAAATGATGTGTATGAGATAATATGTCCTCTTAAAGTGGCTTTTGCAGCTTCCCAGATTATGTTTGGGTCCATGCTAGGATCATTGTTTTCATCTATGTAATTTTTAATCCATACCTTCATTTTTGATCTAAATGTTTCATCCCTCAGCAATGAGGTATTGAATCTCCATTGCCTACGAGTGAACTTTTCTCCATCCAGACGAACGGTCAAGTCAATTCTCGCATGGTCTGATAGTGTGATTGGATTGATACAACAGTTTTTTACCACGTGAAGATGTCTTGAGTAGATCAAAAAGTAATCAATCCTAGAATATGAGACATTGGCGTTTGAATAGTAAGTGTAGTCTTTAACCTTTGGATTTAGTTCCCGCCACACATCAACTAGGCCACTTTCTTTGCATAAACCTTTGAGTACTTTTATGGACTTTGGTTTGTTACTTTTAGACTGTGTGGTCTTGTCCATCTTCTGATTCAGTGCACAGTTAAAGTCTCCGCCTATGACCCCAAATCCTTTGCAGTTTTCGTTGAAAAGCAATACCATATCTGACATGAATGCAGGGTCATCTGTGTTAGGAGCGTAGATATTAAGGAAAGTGGTAGATATTCCATTAATAGAACCTGAAATCAAAACATATCGCCAATTTGGGTCAGTGATTTTTTTCTCTAATTTAAATGGCGTGTTTCTATTGATTAGAATAGCAGTTCCCCTACTGTGACTTTTGTATGAAGAAAAATACACTTGTCCCACCCAATCCTTTTGTAGCTTTAAATGTTCAATTTCTGATAAGAATGTTTCTTGCAGGAAGGCTATATGTACCATCTTATCTTTTAGAACAGATAATTTTTTTGCCCTTATAATGGGATTACCCAAGCCTTTGACATTCCATGAGTTTATTATCAAATCCGACATAATGGTTGCAAAATCTTATTAGTATTACTTATGAGTATGTAAAGTTGTTCTAAAGCATATATTGTCACTGTATGCATTGAGATATTTAGAAAAGAAAATAACAAACAATAAAGAAAAAGACAATAACATAATTATCCACCCTTGTTGTGGTTCCCAGACCCACAACATTGTGTTGGCTTCACTTTTAGTAGGCCAGAGAAAGAAAACAGTAGAGAAATAAAAACTAAAGAATACTAACGTTTTCATAAATGGTGTGGTGCCCGGAGCTCCTACCCTCATTTATTTTAACCCCCCCCCCCCCCCCACTTCCATCATAAAAATAGTTCTTCAATTTCATCCATGCTTAATTGTGTAGAATTGAAAGAAGCAGTCATTGCAATAGTATTATAGCTTACAAGTGTTGACGTCTTATCGTGGGGTAAACCGCTTTCAAATGGTAGTCCGCGTGACGTCACTCTTTGTTGCAGGAAGTATGAGCGCAAACGTGACTGCAGGACGGTGTATACAAAACAGATTCACGTGGATCTTGACTAAACCATCAACACACACGCTTTTCATAGATGGATATTTCTACTACACGATTTTCATGAGGAGGGGACCTAACAACGTCTTTTTTTACAGTGTTATGAATGAAAATGATGATAGGGAGAGAAATGATTCAAACGACACAACAACAAATAACTTGAATGCTCTCCTGTTGCCATTAAAATATCCCACTGATCCAGCCAGTATCCATGCAGGTACAATATATTATTAACTTTAATGGAGATAATGAGGAAGATAGAGAGGGGGGAGGGAGAGATAGAAGAGAGAATGAGAGGACAGGATGAGAGAAGGAGAGGAGAGGACATGAGGAGAGAAGGGGAGTACAGGAGGAGAGAAGGGGAGTACAGGAGGAGAGAAGGGGAGTATAGGAGGAGAGAAGGAGAGGACATGAGAGAAGGAGAGTTAGGAGAGAGAAAGGAAGAAGATCAACGGCACTCAAATTAACTTTAACTGTTAAACTGTTTTATATCCTGTAAAATATATGTTGTAAATAGCTTTTAAAGAATAGGTTCACTATTTTTCAACCCAGACCATATTAAAATGCTGTTTCCCAAATATTTATATTCCTCACTGATATCTTTAGCATTGAGCAGCAATGGTTTAGGCCTTCAAACACCATAATCTACTTTTCAAACACCATGATAAATCTAAGTTTCAAACACCATGATAATTTACTTTTCAAACACCATGATACATCTACTTTTCAAACACCATGACAATGAGGTGAAATAAACATTTGAAAGGTGTATTGTTCCTTGTGTGTTTTTATCATAGAGGTGCGTTATACTATTAATCTGGATTGTCTATGTTATTCTAATGTTAATCTTAATCAAGGATAGGGATGGGTACCGAATTCGGTACTTTTGAGGCACCGAACCGAAACACGTCGGTACTACCGAGTATCGAATCAAGTGAGAAGCCAAAAAAAAAAAAAAAAATTATTTTTTTTTTAACTTTTTTCTTTTCATGTCAACGTTCACACGCACAATATATGCTTACCTAGGATTTGACTTGATTCAACAACAAAGCAGTCGGAGCAATGACAAGCCGAAAACTGTCGAAATTGTAGTTATTTGAAGTTTGGATTTTTTTTTTTTACGACTGAGGTAGGTCAATTAAATTTCTTGAGACTAAAGTACAGAAAAAAGGTACCGTTGGGTACCGGTATAGATTCACAGGTACCGGTACCGGTATCGGTAAAAATGTGAAAGGTACCCATCCCTAATCAAGGATGAAGACTATCTTACCATACATGATGACGCATCATAGCTTTTTGCTCACTGATGGTGTCCCATGTTGTGCAGTAGGTGCCCTTTTTTTCTTTTCGCCCCTGCCCTTCAAACAGCCTGAGTCCGCCACTGCATCACACTCACCATCAATGACTCCATCACCCCTTCCTCCCTAGTCCGAAACCTTGGTGTCCTCCTTGACCCCACCCTCTCATTTGACCCCCACGTCCGCTCCATTGTAAAAACGTCATACTTTCACCTCCGCAACATTGCTAAAATCCGTAACTGCCTCTCCCCCCCTGCTGCTGAATCCCTGATACACGCCTTCATCTCCTCCCGCCTGGACTATTGCAGCTCCCTCCTCACTGGCATCACCTCCCGCTCCCTCAATAAACTGCAGATGGTCCAAAACTCAGCCGCCCGCCTACTCACTAACACCCGGTCCCGTGAACACATCACTCCTGTCCTCCACTGGCTCCCGATCAAACACAGCATAAACTTCAAAACACTACGCCTCACCTTCAAAGCCCTCCACAGCCTGGCCCCACCCTGCCTGACTGATCTCCTTCTTCCCTACCGCCCCACCCGTTCCCTCCGGTCCTCCTCCACTGCCTCCCTCACTGTCCCGACATCCAAACACAAAAACGTTGGTGATTCTCTTGCACTGCACCCCGGATCTGGAACTCCCTCCCTCAGTCCATCAGAGACTCCCCTACACTCTCCACCTTCAAAGCTTGCCTCAAAACCCACCTGTTCTCCCTTGCCTTCAACCCCCCCACGCATAACCCCCCCCCCCCCTCCAACCCGATTGATGTCTGTTCCTGTCGCTCTGTCTCATGCTGTTTTCCCCGTTTCCCCCATGGTCTCATGTTCCTTTTTTGTTTCTTTGTTTTTACTATAACTACTGTCAGCGACTTCGGGTCATTGAGAAGCGCTATATAAATAAAATGAATTATTATTATTATTATTATTACAGGCTTTCCGGTTTCGACAAAACAATTATAGAAACGTGTGAAGTGCACAATATTTCCTCGTTTAAGCCACTGCAACGGCTTTGCATGAAGAATTTACTACATGACCGGGACGTTCTAGCTTGTTTGCCAACAGGATTCGGGAAAAGTTTGGTCCGTTCGGAGGCAGCTTCCAGGGCAATTACATACACCTGAAATTCTACCCCATAGACCAGGGGTTCCCAAACTTTTTCAGCTCAAGACCCAAAAGAGACATTTGGTGTTTCCCCGGGACCCAAACTTACAAAAATAGATAATGAATTGCCATAACATAAACTACTGATAAAGAACACAACAAACCATGAATTTCAAATGTATATGAAATGTATTTATTTAATTATAAAAGTACATCACACAGCAATAATACACAGAGTGTAATGTTAAGTTGCTCACCACCTCATAATATATGTACATACAATTTTGTAACACTTTTAAATGAACAAACATGTTCTACTCTGCTTTCTATTTATCACCCCTTTTTCAACTCTCCATTTCTTACCCCCTCCCTCCGCCCCTCAACCTTAAACCCCAACATTGAGCAACATTCTGATTAACACTTTGAGTGCCACTCACGAGATTTCTCGTTTTTTTTTTAGGTGGTTGCATGCCACTCACGAGATTTCTCGGATTTTCTTTTTTTTTCTTTTTTTGCGATCTGAAAAATTATTGCATCACCCGAGCCTACCCGGGGCGCCGGCGATCACTGTGGAAAAAAGCGCCCACTGTCGTCTCCCAGATGACATAAGTGATTTTGGAATGGACTCAATGAAAATGAATGGGGAAAAAAATCCGGTACTCCACATTTTCCAGTTCACTGATCCAGCCGGGGTTACCAGAGTTCATTCTGGAGCCTCAGAGCCCCGCGGATCATGGAGTTCTACTGTATCGCGTTGGATCCATACACGTATCGATTTTTTCGAATGGTGATCAGGAATTGGAATATACCAGTTGGATACCATCTGATGTCAGGTAAGGACTCTATGTTATCAGTGGTAGGATAATCAGAGTAAGTTTGATGAAGTTATAAGCTGTTTTGTGAAATGTCTTCTTTCGGTTTCACTGTAAAAGTCCATGAGGAAATCAACGGGGCGATTATCCGTGCGCGGCCATAATGTGCTTGCGTGCACGTATAATATTGATCATCTAGCGTTTATTTGAAAACGATTCATAAAAAGGCAGACGAATATCAACGTTGTGAAATATTCCACTAAAAGACGATTTTCATAGAATGCTCCAGAATGAGCTGTTTTTTATATCAAAACGGGGGCTTTTCTAACTGCTCTGAAATGGAAACGACGCGATAAAAAAACAATCTGCCTTCACAGCACTGACTGGAAAATAGTCTTTGATAATGCGATGGGCAGATTAGACACATAGCCATAATTTAAAACATAGATTAGGCGATATTAACGTTAACATTGGCGCCGATGGTGGCATTCAAGCGGTAAAACGGAAAACCAGGCGTGGCGCTGAAAGTGTTAATTTGTACCGACTTATTTAAAAATTATACTGACGTCATGCTAGAAGGGGTATAATATTTCATCTATGGCACAATGAAATCTAATGAGAGGTATGTGGCTGGTTGAAGTTTTCAACCAGCAGATCTATTCTGGGCTTGGTTTTTTAAAGTGCTATTCTGAGGTCATGCTGAGCATTTAGTCTGTTTCTGTATTTGTTCAGGTATGCTAGAGTAGAAAACCCTGATTCACATAAGTATGTGGTGCCAAACTGAATCAACACATCTACAGCTTAAAAAAGGTCCGCGACCCTAAATTTGGGAAACGCTGATCTAGATTAATCTAGATTAAAACCGCATTTTTCTACTTAAGACTGTAGCTTGTAACAGATATTTACTTGAGTAAAATCCTGCAATTAATGTAGAATCAACACAAAGAAAGTATATTTAGATTCAAAGACTATTTAATAGCTTTCTTTGATCTTTGAATACAGTTTCTCTCCTGTGAAATACAAATGTTCAACAACCATCAACATTGACTCAGCTTTAACACTTTGAGTGCCACGCCGGGTTTTCCTTTTTACCCCCTTGATGCCATGGTCCACTTCAATGTTAACGTTATGTTAATATCGCCTAATCTATGTTTTAAATTATGGCTATGTGTCTAATCTGCCCGTCGCTTATCAAAGACTACTTTTCCAGTCAGTGCTGTCAAGGCAGATTGGTTTTTTTATCGCTTCATTTCCGTTTCAGAGCATTTAGAAAAGCACCCGTTTTGAGATAAAAAAACAGTTCATTCTGGACCATTCTATGAAAATCGTCTTTTACTGGAATATTCCACAACGTTGATATTCGTCGGCCTATTTATGAATCGTTTTCAAATAAACGCTAGATGATCAAGTACCAGATTTTTTCCCCCATCCATTTTCATTGAGTCCATTCCAAAATCCCTTATGTCATCTGGGAGACGATAGGGGGCGCTTTTTTCCACATATGATCGCCGGCGGTGCTCGGGTATACTCGGGTAGGCTCGCGTGATGCAATATGATTTCAGATCGCCAAAAAAAAATAAAAAAAAAATAAATCAGAGAAATCTCGTGAGTGGCTTTCAACATAACTATCGGAAACCCGAGTTATCTCGTGTGTGGCAGTTAAAGTGTTAAAGACCTCTTTCTTATATCTGTGGCGCTAACCGAAATAAAAACAACACAGGCCTATGTTAAAGTGCAGATTTGCTTAGGAGGATAATGTCTTGTATGAACTACCAGTAATATAAATCATATTAACAACAAAAATGTGTTCCATCTTCATGTCTGATGATTTTCAAAAAGGTGCATGAGTCAATGCAAAAAAAGAACAAGCAAAGATACTGCTGAAAGTTCAGAACGTTGAAAATGTTTCACTCCATAGATTAATCTAGATTTTAACTAGAGATGTTCCGATACCATTTTTTCCTTTCCGATCCGATCCCGATACCTAAGCTTTGGGTATCGGCCGATACCGATACTTATCCGATACCAGTGCATACATATATAAAAAAAAAAAAAAAAAAAAATAAAAAGTATATAAATTATATATATATATATATTTTTTTTACAGATACTGTTTTATATATACTGTTTTTTAGTAATAACTAGAAAGTAATGGTATTTATTCAACAGGTGATTGTATAGATTTGTATTAGTATCATTAATCAATGAGTATGGGGCTGCAGCACTGCAGATATACCCTACTCCAATGATCCACTCGCTTTGCACTCGCTTCCCAGTGGCTCTGCAGATATACCCTACTCAGTCTACAAGGCTCCGTTGAAGTAGCAGAGGAACTGTTGTGATTTTTGCACAATAAATATTCAACATTCTCTTTTGAGACTCCGCCTCAGACTCTTATCATTTGGCACTAAAAGCTAAACATTGTCGCCGATATGGCTGTCCGCAACATGTCATTAATTGTGTACGCGACGTGCAATTGTGCAATGACGACGTTACCGTGAGCTAGGTTAGCTAGCAGGAGCTACCGGTATATGGAAAGACCATAGAAGACTGTAACGTTACTGGTGACATTGTGATTTAACTTGGAATACTCCTTTGCCAACTTGCTGTACTTTGCTTGCAGGTCTGCAGCCATTATTGTTGGATTATGAATAGCCCCAACTTTAGCCAAGGTAACGTCAAAACTAGCTTTCGGTTAGCTGTTCAATGCTAATAACACCAGCCACCAAGCGAACTCATCAGAGCTCCCTGTCAACAGCGCTCTGTCGGGACGATGGCATTTTAAGAAAGTATCTGCTCTGCTGTTAAAATGACAAATGGCAATTGACACTTTAATTCACGGTCGATTAAGCACACGTTTGTTTTATAATGCTCACTCAGCGAGTAGGGTATATCTACAGAGCCCAACGTCCGCAGTGTTGTTGATAAATTACGTCATATGGTATCGGAGCGCAACATTAGAGGGTACTCGCCGATACCGATACCAGCATTTTAGGCAGTATCGGCGGCATTTCCGATACTGGTATCGGTATCGGAACAACTCTAATTTTAACACTTTAAATAATTTAATTTAATCTCCAAAATTAAAGCATTAACTTTGACAGCCCAATTTCATAAAGTCTGTAAACAATGTTTTCAAGGTTTCTCTGCTCCCAATTTGTCTCTTGCTCGTCTTTTCCACATGCTTGTTTTGATTCTGTAGGGGGCAAATACATTTGTATGCTCGTCTCTTACACATCTTTGTAAACAAACTACTAGGGATGGGAATTGATACGATTTTATCTATACGATTCCATTATCGATTCTGCTTATCGATCAGATTCTTTATCGATTCCCTTATCGATTCCTGCTACATTTATACTTTAAATAAATACATTGGAAATGCAACAGAACTAAGCTGGTTAGAATAACAACATGCAACTTGACATTTCTGATTGTCATTTATCATTTATTGTTGAGCCCCAATGTCAGAAAAATACAAAAACTGTAAAAAATTTATTAACTATACTATATGTGGCCGGGTGGGGGTATTGTGGGTGTGGCTCTGGCATCAGCGTGTATTTCAGCCTGGCCGGACGGCGGCTGGAAGGAACACCTCCTAGTAGCGAGCGAGTGACGGTAGTGGCAAACATTTCCCCACGCATGGTTCCCCTGTTACAGGACGAGAGAGAGTGTGGCGTGTAGATACTCAAGTGACAAAGTGTCCTGGTGAGTAACTTAATTATAGTATAAAGCGGAGCTTGCTTGCATTATCATGTGGCTAGGTTGATGTGCACTGTTTAGGTGTTTATACAGTGTATGGCCTTCCCTAGGGAACGACAGACAGTGAACGGTGAAGAGGCGAGGCGTTGTGCTTACGCCTGGCGATACAAAGGTATCGCTCACTTCTTTGGTTTATGAGTTGCACACATGCATACACACACAGACTGTTTAGGATAAATAGTAATACAGACGACCAGTCCTGATTTCCCTCAGGTTGGGGAAATAGATGTACCGTTGCGACCCGGGTGTGTGCCGTGTGTGTGCTGCGCCGGGTGTTTCACTCATTCGGTTAAAGTGTAAGTCTAGCTCTCTCTCGTCGTTTGTATTACCGTGCATTCCCTTTGTATCATTATGTGACTGTGTGTGAGTGTTTTATAATAGATATGGTGAAGCTAAGTGGTAACTATAAATGTGTGTCTTGTAGTGTGCAACAGCCAGCATTTGATATAAGGTTTATGAATTTCCTCGATGCACCGATCGCCACTTCCGGTTTAGCGTGAGTGTAAGTCGCCCGACCATCCACCAGGGGGCGGTATTGAGGCGTTGCAATCTCAGACAGGGTGCCGCTGCAGACCGGAGGGAGACTGGATGAATTATGAATGCCATGGCGAAAAAATGAAATATTGATCCCAAAAACGATTTATGCCGTTGTTGCTGTTGCTATTTTACAATGAACTATAATGAATTACGGGGGTCATACAGAACACGTCAGTCAAACTAATGAACGAAAGCTTATTTCCGCGTTGAAACTAATGCATGGAACTGATTAGAGCATATGCCGTCCGTCTGTAGTATCCATATTCTACCGCCGGGCGCCAGGTACGCATGCCCTGAGCTGAGCGTAAATATACGCACAAAGTCAAGTTCACATTCAAATTGATAAGTCACACACTTTGCTTAGAAATTATCGTACGCACGGGTTACGCACATATCTGTGTGTATGCAACGTTGATAAATGAGGGCCCTGGACTTGAACTGTGCTGCACTGTATCCATGTCCCCAACCACTGCAATTTTACTGTCTTATTGTTGTCTCACTGTTCTGTCCTGTTTTGCACTTATTAGGGGTGCACCGATATATCGGTCGGGTATCGGTATCGGCCGATAAGTGCCTTGTTGACTGCTATTGGCCTGTCGGCCGATAAGCTCAAATGTGCCGATAGCAGTCGCCGATAAATACCCATCAATTTGTGTAGCGTCAAAAGGCAAAAAAAATATTCACTCGCGACCTACCTGCACAACGCCCGCCGTCCCCCACACACACACACAATCTACTGCATCAAAGTAACTACTTATGATTAACAAGGCATTCGTTTTGTGGCATTAGCGTTATATAGTTAGTGTTACACGGACAATAACATCAGCATATTATTATTACTCATAGCAGCAAGGCATTACTCAGAGTCCGTTCATTAGCTCGGTTCCATTCCGTTGCTCATTCCGTACCCAACTACACATTCTGCAATCTGTTAATAAAGTTTTCAACCAGACAAATGTATAGAAAGGCTTTGTTTTATTATAACATTTGTTGCAGTAAAATCATTATGTCTCATTTGGTCATGCGTGGAGCGCCGGTCGGCGGGCCGGGCAGCTAACGTAGCTACGTTATTAGCTATTAGATGCAAGACTAACGTTACTGGTGAAAATGTGATTTGCGTTGGAATACTCCTTTGTCAACTTGCTGTACTTTGCTTGCAGGTCTGCAGTCATTATTGCTGCATTATGAATAGCCCCAACTTTAGCCAAGGTAACGTTATGGCTAAACCTTTAACAATAGTTAACGCTAGCTTTCGGTTAGCTGTTCAATGCTATTAATAACACAACTCCCCGTCAACACCCTCTCTCAGGAAGATGGCATTTAAGAAAGTATCTGCTGTTAAAATGAAGTGTTACACGTTCAATAACAAGCATATTATTTACCCGAAGATAGCAGTAAACAAGGCATTACTCCGTTAGTCCGTTCATAGCTCGGTTCCATTCCGTTGCTCATTCCGTACCCAACTACACATTCTGCAATCTGTTAATAAAGTTTTCAACCAGACAAATGTATAGAAAGGCTTTGTTTTATTATAACATTTGTTGCAGTAAAATCATTATGTCTCATTTGGTCATGCGTGGAGCGCCGGTCGGCGGGCCGGGCAGCTAACGTAGCTACGTTAAGTGTGTTCTGCTCTCGCAAACAGAACAATGGCGGCATGCCCGGAAGTAGAAAAATTTATAAACGCTTGCCGATTGGTGGTAAGGACAGCAGGAGGTGGGTGCTAGCGGTGTGGCGTAATTGGCCGAATCGATTGTCAATCAAAATGGTTCCATTGCATTGGTTGAAAGCTCTGGTTGAGAGAATAGTATCCCGCTGCAGGCCGCAAGAATGGTTCCATTGCATTGGTTGAAAGCTCTGGTTGAGAAAATAGTATCCCTCTGCAGGCCGCAAGACGATACTGGGAGAGAGATAGTGATACCATAAACATATTTCTTGATGTTTCCTTTTTTTAAGTAAGTAAAGAGGCCTACAAATACAAACATACACATACAAATATACAGTAGTTTCATTAAAAAAAAAAAATTAAAAGAAATTAAAAAAATATATATTTTTTTACAAATACATATACAAATATACAAATATCGGTATCGGTATCGACCGATAGTGTTAGTTGAACAATCGGTATCGGTATCGGCGGCCAATTTTCATATCGGTGCATCCCTAGCACTTTATGTTATTCCTATTTGTGAAAAAAAAACATGCACTGTAATGTCAAATCACGTTCCATTTGTATATACAATATGGTGAATAAAGTCATCTGAATCTGAATCTGTTGACCTGGTGCAGCCAGAACAATCTGGAGCTCAACGCTCTCAAGACACTGGAGATGGTTGTGGATTACAGAAGGACCCCAACCCCACTCAACCCCATCACCCTGTGTGACTCCCCAGTGGACACATACCATATTGGCGGATTGCTCTCATTCAGGTGAGACCATTTCCTGCTCCAGTTAATTAGGTCATTCTGAGTTGACTCGCAACGTGACGTCACAATGCGCTGGTGGAGTATTTTCATTGTAACCCGACACTTCTCCAAGCGGCGAGGCAGGTGCAGATCTGGGCAGTTTTAAGTTTTAAGTCAAGCCTGATGTTGCCTTGCACAAAAGAATGATCCCAGTCTCTTCCACACAGTGAGGCATACAGTTTATTAATTGAATGAATGAAGTTTATTTTCTGTCTTTGCTTATAACAAATCAAAAACACACTAGTGATCCTTACAATTCTTAAAAACTAAATATATTTTAAAGGAGACATGCATTGCTATTCCTAGCACTATTTGGGCAACTTTACACAATTCCTGTGAGTCTATGGAAGACATCTGTAAGGTTTATTTAAAAAAAAAATCATTGTTTTATATTTCTAATGGAGTACTCAAAAGCATAATTTTCCAGCCTCAGGATTTCAGCCTGTTATTGGCTGGGCTCCGCCCATAAGCACTTTCAGTGACAGCGTGATACATACGAGAGAGAGCGCGAGAGAGAGAGAGATGTCCCCGTAATCTAATTTTGCACACGACCCTCGCATTATAATGAGCTGGACAGGTGTGTATGTGTGTGTGGTAACGTGAACGCGATAGCTGCCATGCGAGACTAGGCGAGAGGCTGTCGTCAAATCTGAAGTGTTCGACGTTCTGACTCCTCCCCCGGCTGCAATCGTCTACTCTCGTCTACTTTCGAGGCGAGCCGAAATCAATAGGCGTGTTTGAGATTGGCGAGGCTGACGCAGATCTGCGCAGTTTTTACTACGGCCTTGCCAAGCGAGTTGCATGACTGTTAGAATGTTGTCCGACTTGCTCTGGAAATCTGACTAGGCGAGCTGTGGAAATCTCACGGGAGCGAGCCACACACAGCCTTCAGAGCCAGGCGCCACAGTACCTCTCCAGCGACTGCTCGACGCAAATGCATGATGGGAAACGACTTGCTATCATTGCGCAAAGCGCCCATTGGCTCAGAAAAGTTGTCACCGCCCACAAGAGGAAGTTATGAGACGTTGTTAAGGGGATGCAGACCAGAAAAAGACTTTAGTCTGGTTTACATCAGGGTGAATGAATGAATGAAAACTGTAAACAGATTGCAGAATAGGTACAATACAGTACAGGTCCCGTCTATCAGATAGATTTATTATTATTATTATTGGATACAGGAGTTTGGGTACCAAGAGCTTCTTCAAATAAAGTTATCTTATCCATCATTATTCCAAGATAAACTTCATGAACTGTCAAACAGACACCAAATTATTTTTATCAGAGAACTGACATTCATGCTTTACACATTCCTCATAAATGCTGTCTTAATAACCATCTCTGCAATGGAGTTTATATCAAAGTAACAATATATCAACCCCCCTGAACAAATAGTTGGTGTGTTACCAAGTAAACAAATCACGGAGATGGCCAGTTAGCCCGCAGCATCCGAGTGCTACTATAGTTAGCTCTCAGAAGGTAGCCAGA
This sequence comes from Notolepis coatsorum, assembly GCF_963971535.1. Taxonomy (NCBI): domain Eukaryota; kingdom Metazoa; phylum Chordata; class Actinopteri; order Aulopiformes; family Paralepididae; genus Notolepis; species Notolepis coatsorum. The sequence goes on along the minus strand of NC_140171.1, from coordinate 168,514,868 downwards.
AGCCCGCAGCATCCTAGTACTACATTTACATTTAGTCATTTAGCTGACGCTTTTATCCAAAGCGACTTACAAGTTCTGTACGACAAGACAGCAAGAAGGGTACAACTCTATCAGCTGAGTAACAATGTTTATCAAAGTGTTGCGTGTTAGTGTAGGTTAGTTTATTAGGACAAGTGCATGACAGTAAGGTTAGTCAGGGTTCGATTTTTTTTTGTTAGTTTAGTACTACTAACGTTAGCTCTCAGAATGGTAGCCAGAAGCCTGCAGCACCCTAGTAACGTTAGTATTGTGTATTCAAAAACGCACCGGACTGCGACGTAACGTTTTACCGTTTATTTGTTTGCTCCACCAGAGCACAACAACACACACTCTCGTTACCACAACGCTTTACGGTATTTTCACAGCACTGTCGCAACATTACCGTAAAGCGTGAACACCGTTGTGATCCACATACACAACAGTTAGCTGTCAGAATAGCCAGTTAGCCTGCAGCACCAGCAACGGTAAGCGTGTCTCATTTAATTTCCACCACTGAAGCGGGGTTTCCCCTCCTCCTGTGTGTAGAAGACAACCAGCTCTGCGTGTGCTCGCTCCACTAGTGAGGACTGGTATCGCCCTCTGCTGGCGCGTGTGTGCACTACAACCAACCACTGTCAAAACTCTGTTTCCGTGTAATATAAACTGAAACGCATCTGTGATTTTGACGGTATTGATTTTCAATACCGTCGGGATTTCTAAATACCCTGGTATACCATAATACCGTCATACCGCCCAAGCCTACTGTATTGTACCCATTCTGCAATCTGTTGATACAATTTGCAATCAATCAATCTGTTATGCTTAACACGCTATTAACTTTTAACTATTAACTTTACTTAATTTCTAAGATTATATCATTTAGTTATTTTTATGTGTGATCTAAAGATAAACAAAGGGTTTTAAAAGTGTTATATTTATCTTCTCTTATAGTACCAGAGAGAAGCTGAGGAGAATCAATCAGCAACTAAAGCTAAATGTATTTAAAAAAAAAATGTATATTTATCTTTTTTTTTTTACATTTTAAGATTGAACCTTTTTCCCTGTGGTATCGAAAATGGTATCGAATATCGATACTTTTCAATGTATCGTATCGAAGTTTGAAATTCCAGTATCGTGACAACACTAATATCTGCCATGGGAGACTAGGCGAGAGGCTGTATTCAAATCTGAAGTGTTCGACGTTCTGACTCCTCCCCCGGCTGCACTCGTCTACTCTCGGAAGCCTGCATGTATAAAGGCCTGGGACACTAAAGGAAGCCTGCATGTATAAAGGCCTGGGACACTAAAGGAAGCCTACATGTATAAAGGCCTGGGACACTAAAGGAAGCCTGCATGTATAAAGGCCTGGGACACTAAAGGAAGCCTGCATGTATAAAGGCTGGGACACTAAAGGAAGCCTGCATGTATAAAGGCTGGGACACTAAAGGAAGCCTGCATGTATAAAGGTCTGGGACACTAAAGTAAGCCTGCATGTATAAAGGCCTGGGACACTAAATGAAGCCTGCATGTATAAAGGCCTGGGACACTAAAGGAAGCCTGCATGTATAAATGCTGGGACACTAAAGGATGCCTGCATGTATAAAGGCCTGGGACACTAAAGGAAGCCTGCACGTAGGCCTGCCGCGATAAGCAATAAATCGATTAATTGCCGCGATAATTTAAATGAATGCAATGATTTTGACGGACGCGATTAATTGCTATTTGCGCGTTTGTTTTAATGAGGCGGAACCAGTGCCCCTTGTCAGTCACTGTCCGTGTTGGGAGGCGGGCCGCTGGCTTTACTACAGCACAGCACAGGAGCTCCGTGGGGCAACACCACATAGCTTAACTACATTTCTCAATAGTGTTGCTCCTTTTAACCAAGTAGCGTTATTTGTAGTGTAACGTTAGAATAACACAGAATAACGTTAATACAATTACATGCATCATTGTTTACAATGAACGGGTGGGGCTAGTCAAAGGACTGGAGACGGGGACAAGTTAAACATGAATTAATTTATTATAACAGGTCGTTTTCGAGTCGTGCTGCAGTGCCTACGCACCACAGCTATTCTATTATAATACTGCTTTGACGCTTCCTCCTCATCGTTGATTGCCTGTAGTAGCTGCATCTAACGTTAGTAGCTAACGTTAAAACTAAAAAACACAACCGGACGAGACAAGTTGTCGGCTAGGATAATCACAACAATACTTCCGGTCCGGTCGGTGGGCTTCAAAATAAAAGTCTTAAACACCGGAAAAGACGGAGCGGTGGGCTTCAAAATAAAAGTTTTGGGAAATAAATTTCTCAAAAAAATTCTCTAACCGGTTACAATAATATCGCTTATCGCGATATTTTCGGGGGCAATTAATCGCCCAGCAAAATGTGTTATCGTGGCAGGCCTACCTGCACGTATAAAGGCCTGGGACACTAAAGGAAGCCTGCAAGTATAAAGGCCTGGGACACTAAAGGAAGCCTGCATGTATAAAGGCCTGGGACACTAAAGGAAGCCTGCATGTATAAAGGCCTGGGACACTAAAGGAAGCCTGCAGGTATAAAGGCCTGGGACACTAAAGGAAGCCTGCAGGTATAAAGGCCTGGGACACTAAAGGAAGCCTGCATGTATAAAGGCCTGGGACACTAAAGGAAGCCTGCATGTATAAAGGCCTGGGACACTAAAGGAAGCCTGCATGTATAAAGGTCTGGGACACTAAAGGAAGCCTGCATGTATAAAGGTCTGGGACACTAAAGGAAGCCTGCATGTATAAAGGCCTGGGACACTAAAGGAAGCCTGCATGTATAAAGGCCTGGGACACACTCTGATAACCCCCCCCCAGCTCTGCCACCAATCCTGTGAAACAATGAAACCAGCAGAGCAAGTAAACAGTGTGGGGGAGGGTCGTCACAATTTGGTCATATGTCTGTCTTAGTAGTTACCTCTGTGCACATACATGTGAAATAAGGTGTTAACTAACTATGTTATTTATTTAGTTATATATATTATATATATGTTGATCTGAAAAACACATTACAAACTAATGATCAATAGTAAAACAGTAAAACTCTTGTACTACGTCTGCAGCTCTTTTCTCCTTTATGACCCAAGCAGGGGGCGAAACTAGAGCCCGCCAAGCGCCATTGGCGCTCAGTTTTTAGGTCTGCCCGCCGTGTGGCGTGTAATCAATCAATCAAGTTCATAACAATACTCTTATTTTGAAAATCTGTGCGGGTCTCATTTCCGCCGCAAGCGCATCTCCAGTCATAATATCGATGGCTCCGGCAGTTAGCAACATTCGGTTCGTATGATACTCTTATTTTGAAAGAAAACGTGGCAACGAGTCATATCCGCCCAGCCCTGCAGCGGGATACTATTGGCTTCTGCTCGTATCAACACAGAGGCAGTCTGCTCTAGTCTAGAGCGGACCTCCATGAGCTACCGTTACTGTTTAAACAATGACCCAGTCAACTATTCACTTTTAGTTTAATACATGACGAGGCATTGTCTAACGGTATCTAGCTGGCTAGCTACTGATAGCTGCTGATATCAACAAATGCTCCAGCAATAGTCGACTTGAGTGCATAATACCTCCGTTCCCTCGTTAGCTAGCTCACGTTAGCTAGCTCACGTTAGATCTATATTGTCCCAGTAAACTAAATTGTCTTAACTTTATCTAGCGGGCTAGCAGTAGCTACAGATAGCTCCTGATATCAATGTCTTATAACATTGATTCAATGCGTATTCTAGCTGAGGGCATGTTGAATGTGATTTGACCAAAGAACCGTAACATTATACCAATAGGGTCCAGCTGCAGCGCCGGAGAATCCTTGCATGCTGAATGTAGGGTCTAGCTGAATATAGGGTCTAGCTGTAGCGCCGGAGAATCCTTGCTGGAGCTGGAGGCTACTCAAGTATACACACAGACAGTGGAGCTGTTTGCAGATAGTGAGCATTTTGACTTATTGCGTGGTGGCGATGTCTCGCCGATAATACAACTACAAGTATGATTATATAATATATATTTTATTAAAAAAAAATTATAAAATATATATATATTTTTTTTTTTAATCAAAAAAAATTTGGCAGGTAAGAAATATGCTTGGCGGGTAGATTCTTCCCATCTACCCGCCACTGGCCGGTGAGTCAAAAAGTTAATTTCGTGCCCTGGACCCAAGTAATTGAGGATGAACGTCAACAAGATGGCGCCGCGCTGTGCGCCTCGTTGAGCTCCGTCCAGATTGTGTTGATTTGGTTCATGTTTACTGTATGAAGCACAACCTCAGGAGGCTCATACAGAACCAAGCATTTCACTGTAATGTACTTGTACCGTATGTGATAATAAAAGTGGACTTGAAGCTACAGCTACGATCGAGCTAACAGCGGGAGCTCCCGGTATCGGGAGAAATGTAACATTTCATTGTGAACAGAATCACGTCGCTGCAGATCCTCACAGTTAGTTGCCATGGAGACGGTAAAGTACAAACATGGAAAACATTTGGCATTTTCTACAATTCAACTGGGATTGTACAACTTCAAGGCTCCTTTCTCGCCGCTTCTGCAAGGAGGAGCAATAAGAGGAAACAATGTTTACATGTTTGTACTTACAGATGTTGTGGTGTCCAGTCTGCTGTCTGGTTCCACAAGAAGAAGGTTTTGATCCAGATGTTTGAGTAGAAAGCCTTGGTCCAGTAGAGTTCCGTCACAGAGAGACTTTACACTATAAACACACAAAGCGTGTGTCAGTCATTCAGGAAGATGTTGTGGAGCGGATCGAGGGCGAGGCTACTTTTGGCTCGCTAAGCACTACTGCGCATGGGGGAGGGGGGACACTACTGCGCATGGGGGGGACACTACTGCGCATGCGGATGAGGGGGGGACACTACTGTGCAGGGGGGGGAGACACTACTGCGCATGTGATTGAGGGGGACACACACTACTGCGCATGTGGATGAGGGGGGGACACTACTGCGCATGTGGATGAGGGGGGGGACACTACTGCGCATGTGGATGAGGGGGGGACACTACTGCGCATGAGGGGGGGACACTACTGCGCATGTGGATGAGGGGGGGACACTACTGCGCATGTGGATGAGGGGGGGACACTACTGTGCATGTGGATGAGGGGGGGGAGACACTACTGTGCATGTGGATGAGGGGGGGGAGACACTACTGTGCATGTGGATGAGGGGGGGGAGACACTACTGTGCATGTGGATGAGGGGGGGGCACTATTGTGCATGAGGGGGGGACACTACTGCACATGTGGATGAGGGGGGGACACTACTGTGCATGTGGATGAGGGGGGGGGACACTACTGTGCATGTGGATGAGGGGGGGACACTACTGCACATGTGGATGAGGGGGACACACTACTGCACATGTGGATGAGGGGGGGGGGACACTACTGTGCATGTGGATGAGGGGGGGACACTACTGCGCATGTGGATGAGGGGGGGGGGGCACTACTGCGCATGTGGATGAGGGGGGGGGGGACTACTGCGCATGTGGATGAGGGGGGGACACTACTGTGCATGTGGATGAGGGGGGGACACTACTGTGCATGTGGATGAGGGGGGGACACTACTGCACATGTGGATGAGGGGGGGACACTACTGCACATGTGGATGAGGGGGGGGGACACTACTGTGCATGTGGATGAGGGGGGGACACTACTGTGCATGTGGATGAGGGGGGGACACTACTGTGCATGTGGATGAGGGGGGGGACACTACTGTGCATGTGGATGAGGGGGGGGACACTACTGTGCATGTGGATGAGGGGGGGGCACTACTGCGCATGTGGATGAGGGGGGACACTACTGTGCATGTGGATGAGGGGGGGACACTACTGTGCATGTGGATGAGGGGGGGGACACTACTGTGCATGTGGATGAGGGGGGGACACTACTGTGCATGTGGATGAGGGGGGGACACTACTGTGCATGTGGATGAGGGGGGGGGGACACTACTGTGCATGTGGATGAGGGGGGGGACACTACTGTGCATGTGGATGAGGGGGGGACACTACTGTGCATGTGGATGAGGGGGGACACTACTGTGCATGTGGATGAGGGGGGGGCACTACTGCGCATGTGGATGAGGGGGGGGGGACACTACTGCACATGTGGATGAGGGGGGGGCACTACTGCACATGTGGATGAGGGGGGACACTACTGTGCATGTGGATGAGGGGGGGACACTACTGTGCATGTGGATGAGGGGGGGACACTACTGCACATGTGGATGAGGGGGGGACACTACTGTGCATGTGGATGAGGGGGGGACACTACTGTGCATGTGGATGAGGGGGGGGACACTACTGTGCATGTGGATGAGGGGGGGACACTACTGTGCATGTGGATGAGGGGGGGACACTACTGTGCATGTGGATGAGGGGGGGACACTACTGTGCATGTGGATGAGGGGGGGGGACACTACTGTGCATGTGGATGAGGGGGGGACACTACTGTGCATGTGGATGAGGGGGGGGACACTACTGTGCATGTGGATGAGGGGGACACTACTGTGCATGTGGATGAGGGGGGGGACACTACTGTGCATGTGGATGAGGGGGGGGGACACTACTGTGCATGTGGATGAGGGGGGGGAGACACTACTGTGCATGTGGATGAGGGGGGGACACTACTGTGCATGTGGATGAGGGGGGGGACACTACTGTGCATGTGGATGAGGGGGGGGGACACTACTGTGCATGTGGATGAGGGGGGACACTACTGTGCATGTGGATGAGGGGGGGACACTACTGTGCATGTGGATGAGGGGGGGGGGACACTACTGTGCATGAGGATGAGGGGGGACACTACTGTGCATGTGGATGAGGGGGGGGACACTACTGTGCATGTGGATGAGGGGGGGACACTACTGTGCATGTGGATGAGGGGGGGGGGACACTACTGCGCATGTGGATAAGGGGGGGGGGGGCACTACTGCGCATGTGGATGAGGGGGGGGGACACTACTGCGCATGTGGATGAGGGGGGGACACTACTGTGCATGTGGATGAGGGGGGGACACTACTGCACATGTGGATGAGGGGGGGGACACTACTGTGCATGTGGATGAGGGGGGACACTACTGTGCATGTGGATGAGGGGGGGACACTACTGTGCATGTGGATGAGGGGGGACACTACTGTGCATGTGGATGAGGGGGGGACACTACTGTGCATGTGGATGAGGGGGGACACTACTGTGCATGTGGATGAGGGGGGGGGACACTACTGTGCATGTGGATGAGGGGGGGACACTACTGTGCATGTGGATGAGGGGGGGACACTACTGTGCATGTGGATGAGGGGGGGGGACACTACTGTGCATGTGGATGAGGGGGGGGGACACTACTGTGCATGTGGATGAGGGGGGGACACTACTGTGCATGTGGATGAGGGGGGGACACTACTGTGCATGTGGATGAGGGGGGGGGACACTACTGTGCATGTGGATGAGGGGGGACACTACTGTGCATGTGGATGAGGGGGGGGACACTACTGTGCATGTGGATGAGGGGGGGGGACACTACTGTGCATGTGGATGATGGGGGGGACACTACTGTGCATGTGGATGAGGGGGGGGGACACTACTGTGCATGTGGATGAGGGGGGGGGACACTACTGTGCATGTGGATGAGGGGGGGGACACGACTGTGCATGTGGATGAGGGGGGGGGACACTACTGTGCATGTGGATGAGGGGGGGACACTACTGTGCATGTGGATGAGGGGGGGACACTACTGTGCATGTGGATGAGGGGGGGACACTACCGTGCATGTGGATGAGGGGGGGGCACTACTGCGCATGTGGATGAGGGGGGGGACACTACTGCACATGTGGATGAGGGGGGGACACTACTGTGCATGTGGATGAGGGGGGACACTACTGTGCATGTGGATGAGGGGGGACACTACGGTGCATGTGGATGAGGGGGGGACACTACTGTGCATGTGGATGAGGGGGGGGGACACTACTGTGCATGAGGATGAGGGGGGACACTACTGCACATGTGGATGAGGGGGGACACTACTGTGCATGTGGATGAGGGGGGGGACACTACTGTGCATGTGGATGAGGGGGGGACACTACTGTGCATGTGGATGAGGGGGGGGACACTACTGCGCATGTGGATGAGGGGGGGGGGGACACTACTGCACATGTGGATGAGGGGGGGGCACTACTGCACATGTGGATGAGGGGGGGGACACACTACTGCACATGTGGATGAGGGGGGGGCACTACTGCACATGTGGATGAGGGGGGGGCACTACTGCACATGTGGATGAGGGGGGGGCACTACTGCATATGTGGATGAGGGGGGGACACTACTGTGCATGTGGATGAGGGGGGGCACTACTGTGCATGTGGATGAGGGGGGGCACTACTGTGCATGTGGATGAGGGGGGGCACTACTGTGCATGTGGATGATGGGGGACACTACTGCACATGTGGATGAGGGGGGGGCACTACTGCACCTGTGGATGAGGGGGGGGCACTACTGCACATGTGGATGGGGGGGGCACTACTGCACATGTGGATGAGGGGGGGACACTACTGCACATGTGCATGAGGGGGGACACTACTGTGCATGTGGATGAGGGGGGGGGACACTACTGCGCATGCGGATGAGGGGGGGCACTACTGCACATGTGGATGAGGGGGACACACTACTGCGCATGCGGATGAGGGGGGGACACTACTGTGCATGTGGATGAGGGGGGGGGGCACTACTGCGCATGCGGATGAGGGGGGGCACTACTGCACATGTGGATGAGGGGGGGGGACACTACTGCACATGTGGATGAGGGGGGGACACTACTGTGCATGTGGATGAGGGGGGGACACTACTGTGCATGTGGATGAGGGGGGGGACACTACTGTGCATGTGGATGAGGGGGGGGGACACTACTGTGCATGTGGATGAGGGGGGGGACACTACTGTGCATGTGGATGAGGGGGGGACACTACTGTGCATGTGGATGAGGGGGGGACACTACTGTGCATGTGGATGAGGGGGGACACTACTGTGGATGAGGGGGGGGGGACACTACTGTGCATGTGGATGAGGGGGGGGGGACACTACTGTGCATGTGGATGAGGGGGGACACTACTGTGCATGTGGATGAGGGGGGGACACTACTGTGCATGTGGATGAGGGGGGACACTACTGTGCATGTGGATGAGGGGGGGACACTACTGTGCATGTGGATGAGGGGGGGACACTACTGTGCATGTGGATGAGGGGGGGACACTACTGCGCATGTGGATGAGGGGGGGACACTACTGTGCATGTGGATGAGGGGGGGGGCACTACTGCACATGTGGATGAGGGGGGACACTACTGTGCATGTGGATGAGGGGGGACACTACTGTGCATGTGGATGAGGGGGGGGCACTACTGTGCATGTGGATGAGGGGGGGGCACTACTGTGCATGTGGATGAGGGGGGGGCACTACTGCGCATGCGGATGAGGGGGGACACTACTGTGCATGTGGATGAGGGGGGGCACTACTGCGCATGCGGATGAGGGGGGGACACTACTGCGCATGCGGATGAGGGGGGGGGCACTACTGCGCATGTGGATGAGGGGGGGACACTACTGTGCATGTGGATGAGGGGGGGGGCACTACTGCGCATGTGGATGAGGGGGGATACTACTGTGCATGTGGATGAGGGGGGGACACTACTGTGCATGTGGATGAGGGGGGACACTACTGTGCATGTGGATGAGGGGGGACACTACTGTGCATGTGGATGAGGGGGGACACTACTGTGCATGTGGATGAGGGGGGGGCACTACTGTGCATGTGGATGAGGGGGGACACTACTGTGCATGCGGATGAGGGGGGACACTACGGTGCATGCGGATGAGGGGGGGGGACACTACTGTGCATGCGGATGAGGGGGGGACACTACTGTGCATGCGGATGAGGGGGGGACACTACTGTGCATGTGGATGAGGGGGGGGGACACTACTGTGCATGCGGATGAGGGAGGGACACTACTGTGCATGCGGATGAGGGGGGGACACTACTGTGCATGTGGATGAGGGAGGGACACTACTGTGCATGCGGATGAGGGGGGACACTACTGTGCATGTGGATGAGGGGGGGACACTACTGTGCATGTGGATGAGGGGGGGACACTACTGTGCATGCGGATGAGGGGGGGGACACTACTGTGCATGTGGATGAGGGGGGACACTACTGCACATGTGGATGAGGGGGAGAGACTACTGTGCATGTGGATGAGGGGGGGGGACACTACTGTGCATGCGGATGAGGGGGGGACACTACTGTGCATGTGGATGAGGGGGGGGCACTACTGCACATGTGGATGAGGGGGGGAGACTACTGTGCATGAGGATGAGGGGGGGACACTACTGTGCATGTGGATGAGGGGGGGCACTACTGTGCATGAGGGGGGGGGACACTACTGTGCATGCGGATGAGGGGGGGACACTACTGTGCATGTGGATGAGGGGGGGGCACTACTGTGCATGAGGGGGGGGACACTACTGTGCATGCGGATGAGGGGGGGACACTACTGTGCATGTGGATGAGGGGGGGGCACTACTGTGCATGAGGGGGGGGACACTACTGTGCATGCGGATGAGGGGGGGACACTACTGTGTAGAGCTGCCGCGGTTATCGCATTACCGCGGTATCGCTGTTACGTCACGCCCACCGCAGCGTTTAACTGAATACCGCATCACCGCTGTTTTTTATTTAATTTAAAATGTTTATAATAATTATTATTATTATATATTATTATTATTATAATATATTATTATATTGTTATAATTGTGTATAACCTATTTTCTTCACGCCATGTGATGTGGAGTGGAAGTTTCCACTCGCAGTTGCGCAGTTAACATTCTGATCGAAACCCATGTGCGTTGCTGCTATACTGAAAGTGAAATCAACTCAAAAGGTAAACATGGATCTTGTAGCTAAACCGAATGTAACTTCACCTGTTTGGGAACACTTTGGCTTTGAGCCTGATGAAGAGGGAAAGCCTAAGAATGTAGATGAGGCAGTGTGCCGCATTTGCAGAAAGAAAATAAATGTGATGCGAGGAAACACGACAAATCTGGCATCGCATCTCAGGACCACTCATCGCCCTGTATATGATGCAATGAAAGGCACCGCATCTACCTCGGGGGGCACCGGCTCGGGACTGCGCCAGTTAGGAGTTGCCGACGCATTTGCCAGAGTAACAAAATATAATCGAGACAGCAACAAGTGGCGAGCCCTTACAAAAACTGTAACAGAGTATTTGGTTGCGGAGATGGTGCCCTTCCGGACTGTAGATAAGCCGTCATTCAGAGCTATGCTTCAGTCCTTCGACAAACAGTATGAACTGCCAGGCAGAACATATTTTCCGGAGACAGCCATACCAGAAATGTACTTTAAAGTAAGAAAAGAAGTCGAAGCACAGATAAAAGAAGCGGACTATTTTTCTGTCACAACGGACATGTGGTCCAGTGTAAATATGATGCCCTACATGAGCCTCACGGTGCACTGGCTCACTTCCGACTGGGAACTGAAAGCCCAGTGCTTGGAGACCGTTTTCACACCAGAAAGCCATACTAAAGAATATCTGGCCGAAACCCTTCGCTGCTCATTCCGAGAGTGGTCTCTGGATGAGCGCAAACTGGCTTGTATTACTACCGATAATGGGGCAAATATTATTGCAGCAGTGGGGGAATTGGGCTGGCAATGGCTAAACCGTTTTGGCCACAATCTTCACCTGGCTGTCACCAATGCGATGACATTAGAGAAGGAGCGCACTGCACGAGCCATGGGTCTGTGCCGATCATTGGTGACCACGTTTTCTCAGAGCTGGCAGAAGAAAAGAAAACTACGGAAAGAACAGGATGAACTAAAAATGCCCCGAAAAAGCTTAGTTCTGGTGAGTTAAATAGCCTATATCCATTTAAATTTGTATATTAAATGCTTCTATTAAATGCTTCAGTTTAATTAAATATATATTTGTACGTTAATAATAATATTTACATTTATATATTTATAATTACGCATAAATCCTCATCTTGCAACATAAATAGTTACTGTATGAATTTTCATCTCAAAGAACGTATTTGAAATAAGTGGCATTGATCCTAAAGAATAAATACAAGCTACCCGCAACACAGAAGCTACTTGAAAAGGCCTCGTTTCTCGATCCCCGGTACAAGACCAGCACACCCAGTGAGGAACTGACAGATGCGCTCTTGGAGGAGATGATGGAAATCCCAGAACAGGATGATGCAGCTGCGCAGCCAAGACCCAGTACGCCGCCAACAGCAGGAAAAAGAAAACTGGCAGACCTCCTCGGGAAAAAAAGAAACCAGGCAGCGCAGTCAACGCCTATTCCAAAGAGACTCCGTGCTGACGCAGAGTTGACCAAATATGTACAAGAGGAAGCCATGGACTCCCATTCGGATCCTCTTGCATGGTGGCGCGACAACCAGTCCCGATACCCACTACTTTCAAAGATTGCCAGAAAGTACATGGCAGTATGCGCCACCAGCACTGCATCCGAGCGGGTGTTCAGTGCAGCGGGGAATGTTGTCACCCCATTGAGAGCATCTCTCAAACCCGACAATGTGAATATGTTGGTTTTTCTTGCGAGGAATGCCAAGTCGCAAATAGGATGAGTCACTAAGGCCTTTGGAGAGAGCTGGGGAATGTGCACTTTATTTGTATTTTATAACTGTTTCTGTTATATGCACATTTAGTTTACAATTTGTTCTGTGTTCTTGCAGTTGCAAGCGCTTGTATTATTTCATTATTGTTTTGTTTTTTAAACAGTGGGCCCTTTACAATGAATGTGCACTTTATTTGTATTTTATAACTGTTTCTGTTATATGCACATTTAGTTTACAATTTGTTCTGTGTTCTTGCAGTTGCAAGCGCTTGTATTATTTCATTATTGTTTTGTTTTTTTAAACAGTGGGCCCTTTACAATGAATGTGCACTTTATTTGTATTTTATAACTGTTTCTGTTATATGCACATTTAGTTTACAATTTGTTCTGTGTTCTTGCAGTTGCAAGCGTCAATAAACAGTGTTCAGTACTATGTTGTCTGTGTTTCACTTTCAATAACGAATGCGTGCTTGCCGAATCCCAAACAATATTCATGCTGCAAAGTCATCCTCTAAAGATAGACATGTAGACTAGAGGCAGGCTATATGCTATAAAGAGTAGACTATACTTTATATTAAAAAAAAAAAAAAAAAATGCATTCCAACTTTTTTTTTTTTGCGGTTAATACCGCGCGGTATGAAATATTACGCAAATTTGTGCGGTAAGGAAAATATCAATACCGCGGCAGCTCTACTACTGTGCATGTGGATGAGGGGGGGGCACTACTGTGCATGAGGGGGAGGGACACTACTGTGCATGTGGATGAGGGGGGGACACTACTGTACATGCGGATGAGGGGGGGACACTACTGTGCATGTGGATGAGGGGGGGACACTACTGTACATGTGGATGAGGGGGGGACACTACTGTACATGCGGATGAGGGGGGGACACTACTGTGCATGTGGATGAGGGGGGGGGACACTACTGTACATGCGGATGAGGGGGGGACACTACTGTGCATGTGGATGAGGGGGGGGGACACTACTGCACATGTGGATGAGGGGGGACACTACTGTACATGCGGATGAGGGGGGGACACTACTGTGCATGTGGATGAGGGGGGGACACTACTGTGCATGTGGATGAGGGGGGGACACTACTGTGCATGTGGATGAGGGGGGGGGACACTACTGTGCATGCGGATGAGGAGGGGACACTACTGCACATGTGGATGAGGGGGGGACACTACTGTGCATGTGGATGAGGGGGGGACACTACTGCGCATGTGGATGAGGGGGGGACACTACTGCGCATGTGGATGAGGGGGGGGGGACACTACTGTGCATGTGGATGAGGGGGGGGCACTACTGTGCATGTGGATGAGGGGGGGACACTACTGTGCATGTGGATGAGGGGGACACTACTGTGCATGCGGATGAGGGGGGGACACTACTGCACATGTGGATGAGGGGGGGACACTACTGTGCATGTGGATGAGGGGGGGACACTACTGTGCATGTGGATGAGGGGGACACTACTGTGCATGCGGATGAGGGGGGGACACTACTGTGCATGTGGATGAGGGGGGGACACTACTGTGCATGTGGATGAGGGGGGGGACACTACTGTGCATGTGGATGAGGGGGGGACACTACTGTGCATGTGGATGAGGGGGGGGGGACACTACTGTGCATGTGGATGAGGGGGGACACTACTGTGCATGTGGATGAGGGGGGGACACTACTGTGCATGCGGATGAGGGGGGACACTACTGTGCATGTGGATGAGGGGGGGGACACTACTGTGCATGTGGATGAGGGGGGGGGACACTACTGTGCATGTGGATGAGGGGGGGACACTACTGTGCATGTGGATGGGGGGGGGGACACTACTGCACATGCGGATGAGGGGGGGACACTACTGTGCATGTGGATGAGGGGGGGACACTACTGTGCATGTGGATGAGGGGGGGCACTACTGTGCATGCGGATGAGGGGGGGCACACTACTGTGCATGTGGATGAGGGGGGGGACACTACTGTGCATGTGGATGAGGGGGGGGGACACTACTGTGCATGTGGATGAGGGGGAACACTACTGTGCATGTGGATGAGGGGGGGGGCACTACTGTGCATGTGGATGAGGGGGGGACACTACTGTGCATGTGGATGAGGGGGGACACTACTGTGCATGTGGATGAGGGGGGGGGGACACTACTGTGCATGTGGATGAGGGGGGGACACTACTGTGCATGCGGATGAGGGGGGGGCACTACTGTTCATGCGGATGAGGGGGGACACTACTGTGCATGTGGATGAGGGGGAGACACTACTGCACATGTGGATGAGGGGGGGCACTACTGTTCATGCGGATGAGGGGGGACACTACTGCACATGTGGATGAGGGGGGACACTACTGTGCATGTGGATGAGGGGGGGACACTACTGCGCATGTGGATGAGGGGGGGGACACTACTGCGCATGTGGATGAGGGGGGGACACTACTGCGGATGAGGGGGGGGGCTCTCTCGCGCACTCTCTCTCTGTCGTATACTTTTCACATACAAGGAATTTGCTTTGGACGTTACTGATTGATTGATCAGATTATTTTAATAAGCCATTATTATTAATGACACCTAGATTACAAACATTGGTAATTGTTACGGCAATTACAGTATGCATTTTTCCATCAATCTTTTTTTCACATAACAGCAACAACAGACACAGGACAAAGACAGTGCGGTGAAGGATTAATAATTTGAATAAATATATATAAAGTGTAAAGTAAAATGCAGATTAAGAGTGGGTGTCAGACAAGAGGGAAGACTGTCAGGATACCAATTGATTGATTGATTGAAAACTGTATTAACAGATTGCAGAATGGGTACAATACAGTACGGCTCAATACACACAATTGTTAAGGGGATGCAGACCAGAGAAAGACTTTCGTCTCGTTTACATCAGGGTCCCCCATTTTCAATTCAGTGACATTTATGACATACATGACATACAGTACTGTTTCATCATGACATTTATGACATACAAGATTGTTACGACCCTGGCTCATGGGCACGCAACCTATGTGCAAACCGACACCAAAACCCTGTGCTCTAACTCAAAGTGCTACTATATCAAGGAACTATTAATGTAATTGTAAACTAATGTACTAATGTAAACCCAACGGACCAGAACTGGAAGAACCTGACAGCTCTTTCTCTAAGCACCGACCTGCATGTGTGTTACTAGGCCTGGCTTTAAAGCTCCCAGCAGGTAACCAATCAGCACTAATTGGCTAATTGGCAGCCCTCACCTGCATGCCCCGTGACACAGGAGTGATCAGGCCTGCCTGAACAGTGACACAGGAGTGATCAGGCTCCTGGTACATAACACCTCCCCCACCAAACTGGTTGCCCCAGAGGCAACCACCACACAACAACCCATAAAAAAAAATTAAAAAAAAAACTGTGACCCATTAGTTGTCAGGGCCACCACCACAACAGTGATAGCGGGTCGGCCCCTGTCGAACACGACCACCAACCGTGTTGTATGCTCCCTTTCAACAGGCCCCTCCACCGATACCGACCTGTCAAAAATAGACTGCAAACCAAAATCAACCTGAGAACTGCGCTCAACAGAACAGAACACAGCTAAACAAAAACCATAGATCACTGATAGCACCACCGCGCCCATATCCATCCCACCTGGCACTGGCAGTCCAGGATACTGCAAACCGTGAACATCCAGAGTAGGATGTGCCGCCTCAGGTACAGCCCCACCGTACCTGGAACATGGCAGTACGACAGTCACAAAAACGTCTGGAACACCATCTAAAATGGCGTCACCCAAAATAACATTGTCCTGATCAAAATCAAAATGGCTGCCACTCAACAGACCAGGTCGCGAAGGCGGCTCCTGCCCCACAGGACACAGGTAACTAGGTTGACCATCACACCTAGTGCATGGCAGAGAATCAGTGTGGACATGTGGATCAATGTCAGAATCATCAACTGACATACTGGGACCATCCCTGCCCACAAGTGAAACATTAGGGACAATAGAGCTACTGTGGGAAGGCTGGCAGCCTAAGTCAGGCTTAGTAGCCTCTCCAACTAGAACGGTGTCACATGAAACAACAGCACCTCTCATAGCATCCTTCCCACACTCCTCCTCCCATTCGTTCGTGGCCTCAGCCACCATACAGGCTGGGAAGACCCTGAGACACTGCGCTGCCGTACCATCTCCTGCCACATGCTTATCCGGCACGCATGTCAACTCTGGTTTCACCACCGGGCCTAACACAAAGCCACAATCAAGAGAATCATTATGCAGAGGTAGATCCACAGTGTGCTTTCCAAAATTCTCAACAGGTACACATAGGCCTGCCACGATAACACATTTTGCTGGGCGATTAATTGCCCCAGAAAATATCGCGATAAGCGATATTATTGCGACCGGTTAGAGAATTTTTTTTTGAGAAATTTATTTCCCAAAACTTTTATTTTGAAGCCCACCGCTCCGTCTTTTCCTGTGTTTTAGACTTTTATTTTGAAGCCCACCGACCGGACCGGAAGTATTGTTGTGATTATCAGGTACTTTGGGTACCAGAAAAGTCACGTGAAACACTGCAGACCACTGATTGGTCAGAATAGAGACGCGTCTCTAGGATTTCATAATCATTATGTTTGCAGCAGGCACAAGTGCAATAAACAAAGGATACAGTCACTGTGTATTCTGCCTCATTTATTGATTAAACAAAACCGACATCAACACAATTTGCCACCGAGCGGAGAGTTTAGTCTCGCAAAAAGATCGCTGACTTGTTAAGGCTTGTTGTTAGGTTAGGTGCTAATGTTGTGCTAGCGTTTTAGCATGGCTATCGTACATAGCGTGATCAATATAACTCGCTATTGATTGTTTGTATGAGTAACGTTAATGCTAGTAGAATAGACACAACGTGAGGTAATCACCATCCATTTTAAACCGGTTATTACCTAATGCTAACGTTAGCAAATAGACGCGACTGGTAACGTTACAGCTTGTTAGCCTAATGCTAACGTTAACGTTAGCATAGACAGCCTAGCTAACGTTAACGCTTGTAGAATAGACACAATGAGAGGTAACGTTAGCGTTAGCAGAATAGACACAATGAGGGTCTCGTTAATGTTGTTATTGATTGATTGATTGAAAACTGTGTTTACTCTGTTTGTATGAGTAACGTTAATGCTAGTAGAATAGACACAATGAGGGGTAACGTTAGCCCCACGGAGCTCCTGTGCTGTGCTCTGTAGTAAAGCCAGCGGCCCGCCTCCCAACACGGACAGTGACTGACAAGGGGCACTGGGTCCGCCTCATTAAAACAAACGCGCAAATAGCAATTAATCGCGCCCGTCAAAATCATTGCATTCATTTTAATTATCGCGGCAATTAATCGATTTATTGCTTATCGCGGCAGGCCTAGGTACACATTTTAATTCAACAAAGAATGTGTCACTAAGTGTAATGTCCCAAGTCGAAGTATCAACAACATCACTTTTGTCCTTTGACATTTCCCGAGCCACAGCACACACAGGAAACACTCCTGGATGTTTCTGTGCCAGCTCATTAGGGACCTCAGAAACCACAGGGATGGGAGTTACAACCGGAGTAGCCAACACTTTGTCACCAGCCAAATCATTCCCTAGAATGAAGGACACCCCCTTTATGGGAATGTGAGAACATACCCCCACAACAACATTGCCTGATACTAAGGGAGAATTGAGCGTGACCTCATGCAAAGGTGTATCCACAAATCCACCCCCAAAGCCCCGAACGACACCGGAATGCAAAGAAGAGTTTTCTGAAAACGGCAAAACCCCCTCCAGAATGAGGGACTGAAAAGCACCGGTATCTCTCCAAATTGTTATAGCCTGTTTGGACTCTAGTGCATTAGTCAGGGAAACAAATCCATTCATCATAAACCTTGAGGAACCCTCGAGCTCTTTGTCCACACATTTGATACTTCCCCCATCCCCATCTAACGTTGGCATAGGCGTTCTGCATATGGTTTCTACCAGAGCCACGGTTCTGAAATTTTTCTGCTCAAGCACCGGGCACCCAGCAACGATATGACCAGGTTCTTTACAGTAGAAACAGATAATCCCTTCTGGGAATGCACCAGCAGAACCACCCCGCCTAGGAGGTGAAGTTAACTGACCAGCAGACACAGGTTTTGGGAAACGGCCCCCCTGAACAGGACGCCTATCCCCGGACTCAACACGGTAGTCCTCCAAAAACACGGACTTGTGTGTCAACACAAACTCATCAGCGAAGACAGCGGTGTCGCCTATCTTCGATACCTTACGCTCATTTAGATGTGTGGAAACAGTATCAGGAACACATCTTTTAAATTCCTCTAGGAGAATCAACTGCCTAAGCTGCTCTCTTGAGTCTGCCTTCTGAGAAGTGCACCACCTGTCAAACAGGTTCTCCTTCTCCCTTCCAAATTCAACATAAGACTGCCCCTCCGACCTGCGATAACCTCTAAAACGCTGACGATAGGCCTCGGGGACCAACTCATAAGCCCTCAAAATGGAAGCTTTAACCAGCTCATAATCAGCGCTTTGTTCAAGGGACAGAGCAGTGTAGGCTTCTTGTGCCCTACCAACTAAAACACATTGCAGCAGCAGTGTCCAGGCGGTATCAGGCCACTTCAATGTGGTTGCCACCCGTTCAAAAAGGGGAAAATATCTTTCCACGTCTTTCTCAAAAAATGGTGGCACCATCCTAATATTCCTGCCTACATCAAACCCGGAACGTGACTCTGGATGCAGAGCACCCGCCTGCAAGGCAGCATGCTTATATTCAAGCTCCTTCTGTGCACGCTCGTGCTCCAGCAACATTTGTTTCTCCTTAAACACACGCTCCTCACGCTCACGCTCCTCTTTCCTCTCTCTCTCCTTTAGCTCACGCTCCTCTCTCCTCTCCTCACGCTCTCGCTCTAGCTGCCTTTCCTTAAACTCCAACTCCCTTATCCTCCACTCACCCTCCACACCAGGTAATAGCGGAGACGCGCCAGACGAAGGAGGCTCCTCCACCCTCTCCTCAAGCACCTGCTCCCTAACGAGTAACACCCTTAACGCACTCAAGGCAGACTGCTTCAAATGTTTCTCCCCTGCAGAAAGCTCTACCCTGTAGTGTACAGCAAGTTCTAGCAGTTGTTCTTTGGAAAACTTCTCTAACAAGTCATGAGACGGGCGATCAACAAAGTCCCTGATGGAAGCCATTGTCACTGAACCAGCCACCCCAAGCTACACACCCTACCTCACAGTCACGAAGAACCACTAACGAACCACGAAGACCCCCCCAACGAACCACTGAAGAACCACGAAGAACCACTGAAGAACCATGAATAACGCTAAATGCCAATAATAACAACCAGAAGGGAACGCAGTGGAAATGTGAGCTCTACGGAGCGCACCTTTCTAGGTTGCAAAAAAATAAAAAATAAAAAATAAAACACACCCACCCTAAATAGACGTGTCATACCATACCAGGTATGCTCACCAAACACTCAAACAAACAAAATAAATCCAACAAACAATTCCAAACAGGTGCGCCTTCTAACCTGATATGACTACCTATGCTTCTACGTCTAAACTGCAGAAAAAACCGGCCCACCACATGTCTACCCTAAGAAACACTAAATCAAGCCCTACCACACTACCTGTGTTTTCTGGCCGCCCTAATCTACCTACCCTTAAACTAATGCCCTGTAGACCTAGGGCTGGGCGATATAACGATAACGATAAATATTGCGATATATTTTAATAATCGATATCGAATATCGAGAAAAAAAAAAAAAAAAAAAATGTGTGACCTGCAACAGGGCAGTGGACAGACTTGTCTTTCTTGCCTGCAACTTAAAGTAATGGCTTTGCTAGTCCAAATGACAATACTGACCAAATTGAGATTTATTTTTCTCTTGTCCATTTATTTTGTTTGCTTTCTAATTTAAAATACATTTTGAAACCGTCTGTACACAGTAGGCTATGTGTGCTAGCAGAACTAGACTCCAGTCACGAGTCACGGTGCACATGTGCGGTGGTTTGTCCACCAAAAAAGCACCAAAAGATCGAAAATAAACTAACAGAGCCAGAACTGTTCAACTCCTCTGGAGCCACAGCCAGCAGAGAAGCCGGTTTACTTTAGCTTTTAAACCAGCTGCAGCCTGAGAACTGGAGTGTGAGGGGATGTAACACTAAAGATGGCGGCAACGACAAAGAATTGCTGCAAAATAAACATACATCTGTTGTTAAAAATTTTTTTTTTTTTTTTTATACTTATAACAATTCGATAATTATCGATATCGAGAAATAAAATAAAATTATCATATCGTTATCGCGATATGATTTTCGCCCAGCCCTATGTAGACCTAACCATCTTCAACCACACCTGCTACCAGTCAAAGATCATACTTGACCATCCACCCGTCCAGTACATGATACGGTACCAGACAAGCAGATGGTGCTAATCCCTTCCCTGACTGCCCCAGGAGTACGTGGTGCACAGGACGCTAACCAACAACCAGAAAATAATGTCCCTATCTACATGTGGTGCCCACTAAACTATATATCTTAACAGCATAGGTAGTCACATCAAATTACAAACAAATACGGCATACTCACCTGTTTGATGAAATGGCTCAGCCCCCACGTTACACCATATGTAACGAACACCACCCAAACCATAATACCATGACACCCCGTGTAACACACACACAAAAAAAAAAACCAAACAAATTTCTAGGGGTAAATATCCCGGACGAGCGCCCAACTGTTACGACCCTGGCTCATGGGCACGCAACCTATGTGCAAACCGACACCAAAACCCTGTGCTCTAACTCAAAGTGCTACTATATCAAGGAACTATTAATGTAATTGTAAACTAATGTACTAATGTAAACCCAACGGACCAGGACTGGAAGAACCTGACAGCTCTTTCTCTAAGCACCGACCTGCATGTGTGTTACTAGGCCTGGCTTTAAAGCTCCCAGCAGGTAACCAATCAGCACTAATTGGCTAATTGGCAGCCCTCACCTGCATGCCCCGTGACACAGGAGTGATCAGGCCTGCCTGAATAGTGACACAGGAGTGATCAGGCTCCTGGTACATAACAAAGATATACAAATATACAGTACTAATAAGTCAAATAATAGGAAGGGTATAAAATCACAGTTTTTCACATTAGGATCCAACATCCCAACAGACCACCTTGTTTATGGTTTGATTCAGTTTTAGTAGAATTCTCTCTCTCCCTCCGGTAAGCTGTCCCCTCGCCTGCTCGCTCCTCCTGGGGGACTGTTGTGAGGGGGAAAAGAAAAGGTATCCCTACCTCTCTTCCACCCCATGGACTCCCCGCTGCTCTCAAACAGTTATACTCCACTGTCAGAATGCTTCCGACGCCCCAGGATTACCCTCTTCTGGCAAGCATGGTGTTATCCAGGGAGCAGCTTCCCCAGATCGGGCCCTCCAGTGTAGCTGCGTGGCTCCGCTGGCTGATTACCCTCCGAGGCTAACGCTAGCCGCCAGTAGCAAGCCACCCTCCTGGCCCTCGTGGAGACCAAAGGATTGGGGCCAAAGAAAAGGAGGCTGACCTCGCCGCTGTCTCCTGATCCCCTGAGTGATGAGGAACCTCTTCATCTCCACAGTGAAACGCCACCGTCTCACTGCCCTGCGATTTCTCAAATTCGGCCGCGCAGCGCCGCTGGATTAGCCGCCTGGTCCAAGACGGTGAAGAGCGACGGGGCGACCTCGCAGGAAACGCACTTCTGATTCTCTCCCTCTACCTCATGTAGGAAACACACTTCTGATTCTCTCTCTCTACCTCACGTAGGAAACGCACTTCTGATTCTCTCTCCCTCTCTCTCTACCTCGCATAGGAAACGCACTTCTGCCTGCAGCAGCGTTTCCAGGTCACGGTCTACTTCTCTCTCTCCCTCCGGTAAGCGTCCCCACAGTAAAATGTTCCCCCCGGTGCCCACAGTCTTCCCTGATCTCTCACCTGTTGCTAATGCTAACGCTGCTACAGCTAGCTTAGCTGCTGCTAGTCCTCCACCTCCTCCTGCTACTGTTGCTAACGTTGCTACAGCTAGCTTAGCTGCTGCTAGTCATCCACCTCCTCCTGCTACTGTTGCTAACTCTGCTACAGCTAGCTTAGCTGCTGCTAGTCCTCCACCTCCTCCTGCTACTGTTGCTAACGCTGCTACAGCTAGCTTAGCTGCTGCTAGTCCTCCACCTCCTCCTGCTACTGTTGCTAACGCTGCTACAGCTAGCTTAGCTGCTGCTAGTCATCCACCTCCTCCTGCTACTGTTGCTAACGCTGCTACAGCTAGCTTAGCTGCTGCTAGTCTTCCACCTCCTCCTGCTACTGTTGCTAACGCTGCTACAGCTAGCTTAGCTGCTGCTAGTCTTCCACCTCCTCCTGCTACTGTTGCTAACGCTGCTACAGCTAGCTTAGTACATTGGAATACTGACAAAGCCATACTTGGTAATTTACTGTACAACTGGGTTAAGACATTTGTAGAGGCCAGTTTCGAATTGCAGTCTCCCGTAGGTGTTCTTTGAGAGTGTTTTTGAAAGTGGGTAGTGATTCACATTCCTTTACAGCTTTGGGTAGGGCGTTCCACATTGATGTGGCATAATTGCAAAACGTGTTTAGTCCCTTGTTTGAGCCGAATCCTCCTGCTACTGTTGCTAACGCTGCTACAGCTAGCTTAGCTGCTGCTAGTCTTCCACCTCCTCCTGCTACTGTTGCTAACGCTGCTACAGCTAGCTTAGCTGCTGCTAGTGATCCACCTCCTCCTGCTACTGTTGCTAACGCTGCTACAGCTAGCTTAGCTGCTGCTAGTCTTCCACCTCCTCCTGCTACTGTTGCTAACGCTGCTACAGCTAGCTTAGCTGCTGCTAGTCCTCCACCTCCTCCTGCTACTGTTGCTAACGCTGCTACAGCTAGCTTAGCTGCTGCTAGTCATCCACCTCCTCCTGCTACTGTTGCTAACGCTGCTACAGCTAGCTTAGCTGCTGCTAGTCATCCACCTGCTCCTGCTCCTGTTGCTAACGCTGCTACAGCTAGCTTAGCTGCTGCTAGTCATCCACCTCCTCCTGCTACTGTTGCTAACGCTGCAACAGCTAACTTAGCTGCTGCTAGTCATCCACCTCCTCCTGCTACTGTTGCTAACGCTGCTACAGCTAGCTTAGCTGCTGCTAGTGATCCACCTCCTCCTGCTACTGTTGCTAACGCTGCTACAGCTAGCTTAGCTGCTGCTAGTCCTCCACCTCCTCCTGCTACTGTTGCTAACGCTGCTACAGCTAGCTTAGCTGCTGCTAGTCATCCACCTCCTCCTGCTACTGTTGCTAACGCTGCGACAGCTAGCTTAGCTGCTGCTAGTCCTCCACCTCCTCCTGCTACTGTTGCTAACGCTGCTACAGCTAGCTTAGCTGCTGCTAGTCCTCCACCTCCTCCTGCTACTGTTGCTAACGCTGCTACAGCTAGCTTAGCTGGTGCTAGTCATCCACCTCCTCCTGCTACTGTTGCTAACGCTGCTACAGCTAGCTTAGCTGCTGCTAGTCATCCACCTCCTCCTGCTACTGTTGCTAACGCTGCTACAGCTAGCTTAGCTGCTGCTAGTCCTTCACCTCCTCCTGCTACAGTTGCTAACGCTGCTACAGCTAGCTTAGCTGCTGCTAGTCCTTCACCTCCTCCTGCTACAGTTGCTAACGCTGCTACAGCTAGCTTAGCTGCTGCTAGTCATCCACCTCCTCCTGCTACTGTTGCTAACGCTGCTACAGCTAGCTTAGCTGCTGCTAGTCCTTCACCTCCTCCTGCTACAGTTGCTAACGCTGCTACAGCTAGCTTAGCTGCTGCTAGTCATCCACCTCCTCCTGCTACAGTTGCTAACGCTGCTACAGCTAGCTTAGCTGCTGCTAGTCATCCACCTCCTCCTGCTACAGTTGCTAACGCTGCTACAGCTAGCTTAGCTGGTGCTAGTCATCCACCTCCTCCTGCTACTGTTGCTAACGCTGCTACAGCTAGCTTAGCTGCTGCTAGTCATCCACCTCCTCCTGCTACAGTTGCTAACGCTGCTACAGCTAGCTTAGCTGCTGCTAGTCATCCACCTCCTCCTGCTACTGTTGCTAACGCTGCTACAGCTAGCTTAGCTGCTGCTAGTCATCCACCTCCTCCTGCTACTGTTGCGGCAAGTGGTGGCAAGCCCTCTTTCTTTTCTCCTCCCGAATACATCCTTGTGGGTGATTCTATCGTAAGAAACGTCCCGATTCCCAAGGGCATCTCCATACTCCTTTTCTGGTGCAAAAGTCCTTGATATAATTAAACATATTCCAACTATTGTGGAGCACTATCAGTCTGCACATACAGTCATTGTGCATGTGGGAGTAAATGACACCAGATGCAGACAATCAACAGACCATCGCGAGACATATGGGTACATCAAACTCACCGAAGACTATGCAGCCCTAGTGTAATTCCCTCTTATGCAATGATGACAGCAACACGTTCTTTATAGTACTGGTGGGATTTCTTTCAAATCCGGACGGTGAGAACTGTGGAACACATGAAATACAATAAATCACAGATCAAACAATAACAACATAGATCCATCTTATTTCTATTGTTAAACAAATTAACTTAACCTAAAAAACACATTGAATGAATGAATGAATGAATGAATGAATGAATGAATGGAAACTTTATTTAACAGATTGCAGAATGGGTACAAATACAGTACGGCTCAATACACACAATTGTTAAGGGGATGCAGACCAGAGAAAGACGTTTGTCTTGTTTACATCAGGGTCCCCCACATATACATGTGATGGGGAGGGGACTGTACATTAGGAGGGGGTGGGTGGGAGAGAAATATACATACGGTGGGGTGGAGACTGTACATTAGGAGGGGGTGGGTGGGTGGGAGAGAAAAAATATACATATGATGGGGAGGAGACTGTACATTAGGAGGGGGGGGTGGGTGGGCGGGAGAGAAATATACATACGGTGGGGAGAGAATATATACATTGATTGATTGAAAGGTTTATTAACAGATTGCAGAATGGGTACAGTACAGTACAGCTCAATACATACAATTGTTAAGGGGATGCAGACCAGAGAAAGACTTTCGTCTTGTTTACATCAGGGTCCCCCATTTTCAATTCATCATAACATATATGACATACATGACATACAGATAGACAGTACTGCTACATCTATACATTTATGACATATCAGATTTGCAAATACAGTACCGTTTGTGATACAAAAAGTGTCCAGAAAAAGAGTGTATATACATTTGACGTAGAAACTGTACATTGGAGGAGGTTGGGTGGGTGGGGTGGGGCTGTACATTGGAGGGGGGGGGGGGGGGGGGGGGGACTGTACTCTGTACATTGGAATACTGACAA
Organism: Notolepis coatsorum; assembly: GCF_963971535.1. Taxonomy (NCBI): domain Eukaryota; kingdom Metazoa; phylum Chordata; class Actinopteri; order Aulopiformes; family Paralepididae; genus Notolepis; species Notolepis coatsorum. Next base: position 168,488,804 of record NC_140171.1, on the reverse strand, counting down.
AGCCATACTTGGTAATTTACTGTACAACTGGGTTAAGACATTTGTAGGGGCCAGTTTCGAATTGCAGTCTCCCGTAGGTGTTCTTTGAGAGTGTTTTTGAAAGTGGACCGTGATTCACATTCCTTTACAGCTTTGGGTAGGGCGTTCCACATTGATGTGGCATAATTGCAAAACGTGTTTAGTCCCTTGTTTGAGTCGAATCTGGGTTTAACATGATTTGTGGAGCTCCCTCTGGTGTTGTGATCGTGGTATTCACTGACCTTTGGGAAGTATTTTGACATGTACATGGGTACCTTGGTCACGTAGTGTATCTTGTAGACCAGGCACATTGCAAGTTGCTGTACTCTGTCGTCTACTCTAAGCCATCCTAGGTTGTCAAAGTGGGCCGGGGTGAGGTGGGTTCTAGGAGTCAGGTCAAGCAGTAGTCTGACTAGCTTGTTTTGAGATGTTTGTAATTTGTTTTTTAGTGCCTTTGAGGTGCTTTGGTACCATGAGGTGCAAGCATAGTCGTAGTACCCTTGAATGAGTGCTCCTGCCAGAGTCTTCAGGGTATTCTTGTTTACCAGAGAGGAGATCCGGTACAAGAATCGAGTTCGTTGGTTGACTTTTTTTTATTACATTGGATGCCATTTTGTCACAGGAAAGATTAGCCTCTAGGATGGAACATGCGGTGGGGAGGAGACTGTCTGTGAAAACTTTATTTAACAGATTGCAGAATGGGTACAATACAGTACGGCTCAATACACACAATTGTTAAGGGGATGCAGACCAGAGAAAGACGTTTGTCTTTAAGTCCTTCTGCAATAATAACTCACTTAGCAAACATTTAGTTAGCAATTTAGCTCCATGGCTTGGGCGACACATAGCTAACAACCACAACACCAAAAACGTACCTTATTGGCTGCATGCAATAAGAGAGGAAATTATGGGGACTGTATCATCTTCTTGACCTTGTAACAATGACAATAAAGATCATTCTATTCTATTCTATTGATCTTATGAACTCTTTACAAGAAGAAGTGAAACTATCTCTTAAATCCGCGGAGATTTTGACACGCGTGCGTCGGCATAAAACGTCCCCGGACACTGTGGGCTTCAACATTATTTTCGCCATTAAACTAGCAGCATTTAGGTAGGAACCAAAAAACTGGTAGGAACCCAAACTTAAACTGAACACAGAGGCAGTTACACCCATAGATATATATAGAACACTAGATAGCTTGCCTGCGCTGCCCATAGATATAGATATCTATGGCGCTGCCGGCCAATGGAGGGCGACGTCACAGAACCGCCGCCATCTTGGGAGGGTCAGCCTTGAGTGAGAGTGAGTGAGCTGCACAGACAAAAATACTCATAACTCGCTGAAATATTGACGGATTTACAAACGGTTTGGTTTATTACACGCATTATTAACGTGGCTATGATTCAAGCGGTTTGAAAAAAAAAGATTTTTATAAGTATGCAGTATCATAACTACCAGTGGTGCAGTCCTAATATGGGAACTGGTAACACGCCACGTGCATGCGCGGGTACGTGCATGCGCACAGAACTGATTTATACACACACTCACACACACGCACGCACACACACACACGCACACACACACACAAGCGCATATACGCAAGTGCAATCTTTCTATCATACAAGCTCTTCTTGCTCTCTATTTGTGTGAATGTGCGCGTGGAAAGCTGGCGCGCAGCACAGACGCTTGATTCAATATCATAAGCAGGTAGACCCCCATCACGAATTCCGAGCCACATTAGTATTCACCTCCACTGCCTGTGTCACACAGAATGAAGGGGGAGATGCATTCAGATAGCCAACACCCAGACACTTAGTCTACCTGCGCTTTTTATTATGTAAAACGGTGGCCGGGTACTAGTCACAACGAATGGATACAGCGCATTTTTGTGCGCGCGTACACGCGAGTACACATCCGTGCGCGATCGCGCGTACTTCTGCCTCAGTGATCTGGTAACACGGCGTGTAACCGGGTGTGACCGCGACTGCACCACTGATAACTACATCTTTGATGTTTATAGCAAACCAACCGTTTGTAAATCCGTCAATATTTCAGCGAGTTATGAGTATTTTTGTCTGTGCAGCTCACTCACTCTCACTCAAGGCTGACCCTCCCAAGATGGCGGCGGTTCAGTGACGCTGGTGACTCCGCCTTAAGCTATCTAGTGTTCTATATATATCTATGGTTACACCTAGTAGCAACAAAATTGTAAATCTTGGCAAGGTTTGCATTCTTTCTGGTCTAATTCCCACCCTCAGAGCAGTGTGCGAACCATAGCATGGTCTTCGGGGGGGGCCAGGAGCTCATTATTCTCGCAGGGAGGAGTCGGACTGTCGGAGGATAGTGTGACGCTTTCTGTACTCGACATACTGTAGCCTGTAAGCAGGGCCGCATCAGGGGTGTGCGAGCAGTGCGGGGCCTTGCGGGAAGGGGGGCCTCGCAAAAAGAAAAAAAAATGTTTTTGCGAGGCCCCCCTTTTCATCACAGACCTAAAATCTAGTTTTGCTTACATGCTTATATATTTCACATTAGACACGTTTGTAGAATGTGTCTGACTTGTTCCGGGCTCTGTGGCTCTGCAGATATACTATTGGAGCTCTGTGGCTCTGCAGATACACTATTGGAGCTCTGCGGCTCTGCAGCAGATATACTATTGGTTTCAACGAGGGGAGGGGTTACAGGTAAGGTACAGCCAGGCGGCCGGCGTGCGTCTGACTATTTCCATGGGAGCGCGTGCTGCGTGCAGCATTGGAGGTTATGGCAAGACGAAGAGGACGGTCGTTCGGCAGATGGACTGAAGATGAAAGTTGTTGGTTGCATGTTAGAAAGTTCAGTCAGGCTAGCCATGTCGGCTTAGCTAAAGGCAGGGACAGCTAGTTAGCTTTAGCTACGTTATCGAGTGCTAACGTGTGGTTCAGTCGGGCTAGCCATGTCGGCTAGTAGCTAAAGGCATGGACAGCTAACTAGCGTTAGCTAACCTAGCTAGCTAGCGTTAGCTACGTTATCGAGTGCTAACATGTGGAAGATAAACAGGAGAACAGACTCCCAAGTTAATCCCAATACAATATGGACTGGTGATTTGTGGTGAACTTCGTCAACTCCATGGTTGTCTCCTTCCTCTTGGACGTTTGGTGAGTTTTTAATGCACTCTATTCTATTCCCGCCGTTGATCTCTCTCTGTCTCTCTCTTGCTCTCTCTCTCTCTGTCTCTCTCTCGCTCTCTCTCTCTGTTGCTCTCGCTCTCTCTCTCTCTCTCTCTCTCTCTCTCTCTCTCTCTCTCTCTCTGTTGCTCTCGCTCTCGCTCTCTCTCTCTCTTGCTCTCTCTTGCTCACTCTCTCTCTGTCTCTCTCTCGCTCTCTCTCTCTCTGTTGCTCTCTCTCTCTCTTGCTCTCTCTCTCTCTTGCTCTCTCTCGCTCTCTCTCACTCTCGCTCTCTGTTCTATTGTGCTGCCTGCACCCGCCGTGGTCTCTCTCTGTTCTGTTGTGCTGCCTGCACCCGCTGTGGTCTCTCTCTCTCTCTCTCTCTCTCTCTCTCTCTCTCTCTCTCTCTCTCTCTCTCTCTCTCTCTCTCTCTCTCTCTCTCTCTCTCTCTCTCTCTCTCTCTCTCTCTCTCTCTCTCTCTCTCATTCAATTCAATTCAAATGGGCTTTATTGACATGGGAAACATAGGTTTACATTCCCAAAGCCAAACAAAACAATCAAACAGAGAAAACAAAAGAAATCAGTACATTACAGACGGAATTTCTTGTACAGTCTTTATGGTGGTTGCATTCCGCTGGATGTCCTTTTCTTGTCACAGCAGCTCACAAATCTTGCTGCTGTGTTTGCACATTCTTGTATTTCTCCCAGTAGGTATGGGAGTTTTGAGTTATTGTCCATGTTTTCAAAGTCTCTTTGGGTGTTTGCAATTTGTGGGAAGTATATCTCTGATGTCTTGGTATAGTGGGCAGGTTGTTAAGAAGTGGAGCTCGGTTTCCACCTCATCTTGTGTGCAGTGGGTGCATAGTCTGTCTTTGCTTGGGAGCCAGGTCTGCCTATGGCGGCCTTTCTCAATGGCTAGGCTGTGCTCGCTGAGTCTGTACCTAGTCAAGGATCTTCTTAGTTTTGGGTCAGTCACAGTGCTCAGGTATTCTGCCACTGTGTACTCTCTGTTTAGGGCCAACTAGCATTTCAATTTGCTCTGGTTTTGGGTTGTTTCTTTCCAATGTGTCAGATAGTTTTCTTTCTTGTTTTCTTATAATTTGATTTAGTCCAGTGTGGTTTCTGTCTGGTGGCTCTGCTTGTGTTTGTGAGCAGAGTCCCAGAACCATCTGGCTGAGTGGGCATCTATCGAGGGTCTCTCTGTGGGTGAGGGCTATGTTGTGGAGTGTGTCTGGGTCGCTTTCTTTTAGGTGATTGTGGAATTTGAATGCTCTTTTTTGAATTTTGATGATTAGTGGGTATCTTCCTAGTTCTGCTCTGCATGCATTATTTGGCGTTTTCCGTTGGGTGCGGAGAATGGATTTACAAAATTATGCATGCAGAGTCTCAATTGGGTGTTTGTCCCATTTGGTGAAGTCTTGGTTTGCAAGTGGGCTCCAGACTTCACAACCATATAGGGAAATCGGTTCTATGACGGAGTCTAATATTTTGAGCCAGATTTTGATTGGAATGTCTAACTTGATGTTCCTTTTTTTGGCATAAAAAGCTCTTCTTGCTTTGTCTCTCAGGTCGTTCACAGCTTGATTGAAGTTCCCTGTAGCACTGATGTTTAGGCCGAGATATGTGTAGTTTTTTGTGTGTTCTAGGGAAATTGTGTCTAGGAGGAATTTGTGTTTTTGTTGTTGTAGGCTGGGCCTTTTTTGGAATATCATAATTTTAGTTTTGTTTAGGTTTACTGTCAGTGGCAGTGCCCATGTCTGGGATAATTTGTGCAGAAGGTCAAGGTGCTGTTGTAGCCCTTCTTTTGTTGGGGACAGCAGCACCAGGTCATCTGCAAACAGTAGGCATTTTACTTCTGTGTTTGCTAGGGGGATGCCAGGTGCTGCAGTTTGTTCCAATGTTTTTGCCAGTTCATTCATCTCTCTCTCTCTCTCTCTCTCTCTCTCTCTCTCTCTCTCTCTCTCTCTCTCTCTCTCTCTCTCTCTCTCTCTCTCTCTCTCTCTCTCTCTCTATCTCTCTCTCTCTCTCTCTCTCTCTCTATATGTTGACAGTTGACTGTATCATGCCCAGCCTCGGGCAGCGCTATTATTTAAGAATATGTTGACTGTATGCCCAGCCTCGGGCAGCGCTATTATTTAAGAATATGTTGACTTTTTTTTTTTATATTAAATCTTTTTTTATTAAATTTTTTTTACCTTTAGGGGGGGGGGCCTCGCGTTTAAATTTCGCACAGGGCCTCGCATTTCTCCCAGGCGGCCCTGCCTGTAGGCCTTGTGTATGTATGTATGTGACAAATAAACCTCTTGAATCTTGTCATCAGTGTCATCTGCCACTAGGGGCGCAAGGGCGCCGACCCACCTGCTGCCAGCTGCTGTTAAATCACAGAAGAAGAAAATAAAACTTTTTAGTTTTTTGTTTTATAGCCCTATAAATAATATAAACATGTTTAAAATGAATAATATTTACTCATTTTAAGTATGTTTGTATTTCCAATGCACAATATAACGTTATTATCTCAAATAAAAAAACACTAGTTTTCCTGAGCAGGAAGTGACATCACGTTTTTTTTATTTTTTTTTATTTTTTTTTATTTCTCGGCCCGGGCTAGAAGCGATAGCGCTCTGAGTGCGCGTCACAGTTTGATCGCTGTATCCGTCACAGCCAATCAGTGCATAACGCGTTGTGTGTTGAAATATGACTATTATGTTGGAATCCGGGCGCGATTTGAAGCGGTCTAGCCGCATTCCGCGGAGACGCTCTCTGATTGGCCGACGCCAGTATTTTTTTCCGTAGCAGAATTTCACAGAGACGATCTCTGATTGGCCGAATCCAATTTCTAATGTTCCAATTCTAGCTTATTCCGGCTAGGTTGGTTCCTAGGTTGGTCCTAGGTTGTTTGTCTTAGAGCGTGCCGTGACTGCAAGTTCTTTAGACTGTTAAGCTTCAAAGAGTTTGTCTTAGAGCATGGCGATAGAACGCCAGGTAGTTTGCAGTCTGTTCGAGCGGAAATGGACAAAGGAATGAAGTACTTGTGACTGTTGTGTGGTGCTGCTAACAAGCTAACACTTGGCTAACAAGCTATATGGCGGATGCAGTCTGGACACAGTGGACAGTGGTCTGGAATCAACAGTGGATTATACACTTTATCAAGGCAAGCCCTGGACGTGTCAACTAAACAGTGAGTCTCTCTCTCTCTCGCTCTCTCTCTCTCTCTCTCTCTCTCTCTCTCTCTCTCTCTCTCTCTCTCTCTCTCTCTCTCTCTCTGTGGTTAACGTTAACGTTTGTAAATAGTTTTTTTAGGAGCAGTACTGTTAGGCTACTGCTGGCCATTCATGAAGCGAGACATTGCTGATTGTTTATTTATTTTATAACACAAGACTATGACTACCAACTGCCTAGCCAGCCGTGTATCAATCTTGGATGCAATAATAACGTTACCACACTGACTGTGTCGATGGCTCATTGATTTAACTACTGCAGCTCTCTCGGATTGAAAATACGTGGATTATGGCTTGTTCAATATCGTCTATGTTTGAATGAATGAATGAATGAGAACTTTATTAACAGATTGCAGAATGGGTACAATACAGTACGGCTGAATACACACAATTGTTAAGGGGATGCAGACCAGAGAAAGACGTTTGTCTTGTTTACGTCAGGGTCCCAGATTTTCGATTCATATCGATAGTTTAATAGCTAGCCTTGGCTCGTTTAACAATATGCAAAATATGTGTACAGCCCTGTACTCATACTGAAGTTATTCTTGGTATATAATAGGTCTGATTGTGTAACGAATCGATTCCACGTCGCGCTGTGTGTGAGAGAGAGAAGGAGAGAGGGAGAGATCTGCCTGTGTTTGGAGACGGGCGAGTTTTGTTTCTAACTTTTCTATTTATATATTGTGTTTCAAGTTGTGAATTAGAGTCTAGACTATACTTTATTTGACTGGTTGTGTGTTGTTGTAGTAACAGCTGAGCGACTCGTTCATAAGAGCCGATTCATTGCCGTGAGCGTGAGTCGAATCGCTCACGTCTTGCCATGAGTCTGTTGCGTGGTACTGTACATGTTTGCAAAATGTTTGGTATAGCGCCCCTAGTGGCGAAGCACCCACCGGCCGCCACTGCTTGTCATATATTCAATCAGTTTCAGTAACTACAGAACACATATTGTAATAGACTCACTTGTTGTTGTTTTGTGGTCCGGCCGTCTGGACGGTCTGGGCTTGCACAGCACATTCCATGATAAAAAAAAGTATCCATTTAGTTAGATTGGATAGGAGGTGGTGGTGGTGGGGTGGTATATTTCAATTGCCTTACTTATTTACAAGTATTATAGGCCTACAACAGTATTGTACAGCCAGTAACTATACTTTTGCTCACACAATATCTTGAATGAATGAGTTTATTTATTTCGAACATAAATCGAAAATAAAAAATAATAAAAAAAACAAGTAATAAACAGATACAAAAAAAACAAGCAGTTCATGTATAATATTGTAAAATAGCTTAGACATAGCCTACTTGCATATAATAGTCATGTATAATAATTCCTTAATTACCATCATACGTACCCACCACATCACATAGACTGTAGTGTATAGCATATAGCAAAAGTATTGTCCCCATGGGCAATTCCGTTTACATCAGGGTCCCCCATTTTCAATTCATCATAAATGTACAGTTCCCTCTCCCTTGTATATATTTACTGTTAGGATCTCTGTTTAACAGTACTGTATATTTGCATATCTTGTATGTCACAAATGTAACAGTACTGCATAAATGTCATGATTAGTTTAGATTAGATGATTCGATTAGATTTTTATATCTGTATATTGAGTATGTCATAAATGTCATTATGAATTGAAAATGGGGGACCCTGATGTAAACAAGACGAAAGTCTTTCTCTGGTCTGCATCCCCTTAACAATGGACCTGTCTCAAACCCTGCCCTCTTTTCTTGATCATCCAATCACAGCTGTCGCTTACCTCAGACTTCCTCGTACAAACAAAGTTTGTACGAGGAAGTCCGAGGTAAGCGACAGCTGTGATTGGAGGATCAAGAAAAGGGGCAGGGTTTGAGATAGGTCTATTGAGCAGTGGCGGTTTCTCCACTAGGGGCGCTGGGGCGCCGCCCGCCCTGGTAAAGAGAGAGGAGAAGAAGAAAATGTTTTATTTTTTATTTTAGAGCCCTAGAAATAAAATAAACATGTTTAAAATGAATAATATTTACTAATTTTAAGCATGTTTGTGTTTCCAATGCACAATATAACGTTAATATATCAAATATAAATAATTGTTTTTCATTCACCGGAAGTCACTGTCTGAAAGAGAGTAACTATACCTCTCAGGCCGGGCGAGACGTATCGCGCACGGCAGGGCGTGCACTGGTTTCATCGCTGTATCCTTGCAGCCAATGAAATAGGTCAAGCAAATAAATTTCGCCTATCAGTGCGTAACGCACTGTGCGTTAAAATATGATGTAATATGATGGAAGCCGGGCGCGTTTTCAAGCGATCTAGATCATCTAAGCAAGCAGGGTCCTTCCGTCCTTCCTGCTGTGTTGTCAGTCACGCCCCCAGTTCGGACAGTTTGAAAACAAGTAGTACTTTCTTTCCTCCCCCATGTGAACCACATAACCAAATCGGCCTTCTATCACCTCCGGAACATTGCTCGTCTTCGCCCCTCCCTATCACTCTCCGCTGCTGAAACACTGGTTCATGCATTCATATCATCAAGACTAGATTACTGCAACAGCATCCTCTACGGCTCACCAAACACTATTCTCGATAAACTCCAATATGTCCAAAACTCTGCTGCCCGCATGCTCACCTCCACCCGTCGCTCTGATCACATCACCCCTGTCCTCCACGACCTCCACTGGCTTCCAATCAAATACAGGATACATTTTAAAATACTACTCATCACATTTAAAGCCCTCAACAACCTTGCCCCTCCCTACCTGTCCGACCTCCTCCACCGTCAGACGCCCACCCGTCGCCTTAGGTCTGCAGATGCCACCTCCCACGACCAAGCTCCGGACCTGGGGCGACAGGGCCTTTGCTGCTGCTGCCCCCTCCCTCTGGAATGCCCTCCCCAGCCATATCCGTGATGCAAACACCCTGACATCTTTTAAATCAGCCCTCAAAACTCACCTTTTCAATCTTGCTTTTGACCTCTAATTCTGTCGGTTTTATTTTATTTTGTCATGTATTATTTTTGTTCTGTTTTGTTCTGTTTTTTGTTTTGCCATAGTTTGTCTCTCCTGCCCATGTAAAGCGTCTTTGAGCACCTGGAAAAGCGCTATATAAAATAGATGTATTATTACTTGTGGTGCCTAACTTGGCTAACAAGAAGCTATATGGCTAGCTGGATGCAGTGGACATGGACATCAACACAGTCTGGACAGTGGATATACACTTTATCAAGCCCTTCTGCCTGCTGGACAGTGGTGCGTTTCAACTAAACAAGTGAGAGTCTCTCTCTCTCTCTCTCTCTCTCTCTCTCTCTCTCTCTCTCTCTCTGTGAGAGGAAAGAGATATGTGATCATATATTGATTGATGGCAATGGTGATAGTTGTACCTACTTAAATATTCGCCAATGTGTGGTACATGTTTGCAAAATGTTTGGTATAGCGCCCCTCATGGATAAGAATGCACCAGCCGCCACTGGTATTGAGCTGTACTGTACTGTACCCATTCTGCAATCTGTTAATTAAAGTTTAAATAAACGCATTCATTCAAGATATCTGGCCTCGCGCGGATCTCACAGCTGTGCCCGGCCCACACAGTGCAATACTCCAATTCAGCCATTGGCAATTCAGCCATTGGGTGGGTGGCGCTGCTGATCGGGCCCCAGAGCGCCGGGCCTGAGAGCGCCGCTCTGCAGATGGATGCTTCCCCTAAATCTCCCAGCCTTTTGTACATGTAGTATCGTGAGGCTGCACGGGGGAGAAGCATCCATCTGCAGACAGGCAGAGCACAGCGCTCTCAGGCCCCGCGCTCTCAGGCCCCGCGCTCTCCCAATGGCTGATTTGGGTCACAAGACCGCCGCCATCTTAGCGCCACCCACCCAATGGCTGATTTGGGTCACGAGACCGCCGCCATCTTAGCGCCACCCACCCAATGGCTGATTTGGGTCACGAGACCGCCGCCATCTTAGCGCCACCCACCCAATGGCTGATTTGGGTCACGAGACCGTCACGAGACCGCCGCCATCTTGGGGAAACAATCTGATTGGTATTGCAGCAGCAAGTTATGTGAACACAGAGGGGCAGAGCTCGAGTTTTATATTAAGATATTATGTGAGCAAAAAAGAAAAGAGAAATCTATAAAGTATATATTTTACTCAGCTGCTGGAGACACATCTGAACTAAGGAGGAGTCGAGACTGGCCGTAAACTTCAGTGTGTTGTGAAAGTGAGATGAAGAAACACAAAGCAGGTTTGTTTCATCAGAAGGTCCTTTGGACTTTGTTTGATTGATTGAAAACTTTATTTAACAGATTGCAGAATGGGTACAATACAGTACGGCTCAATACACACAATTGTTAAGGGGATGCAGACCAGAGAGAGACTTTCGTCTTGTTTACATCAGGGTCCCCCATTTTCAATTCATCATAACATATATGACATACATCACATACAGATAGACAGTACTGCTACATCTATACATTTATGACATACCAGATTTGCAAATACAGTACTGTTTGTGATACAAAAATAGTCTAAAAAAGAGAGTATATACATTTGACGTAGAAACTGTACATTGGACTAGGTGGGGGGGGGGACACTGTACAACTGTACAAGCAAAACTGTACATTGGAATATTGACAACCATACTAGGTAATTTACTGTACATTGGAGGGGGTTGCGTTAGGACATTTACAGGGGCCAGTTTCGAATTGCAGTCTCCCGTAGGTGTTCTTTGAGAGTGGTTTTGAAAGTGGGTAGTGATTCACATTCCTTTACAGCTTTGGGTAGGGCGTTCCACATTGATGTGGCATAATTGCTAAACGAGTTTAGTCCCTTGTTTGAGCCGAATCTGGGTTTAACATGATTTGTGGAGCTCCCTCTGGTGTTGTGATTGTGGTATTCACTGACCTTTGGGAAGTATTTTGACATGTACCTTGGTCGTGTAGTGTATCTTGTCGACCAGGCCCATTGCAAGTTGCTGTACTCTGTCATCTACTCTAAGCCATCCTAGTTTGTCAAAGTGGGCAGGGGTGAGGTGGGTTCTAGGAGTAAGGTCAAGCAGTAATCTGACCAGTTTATTTTGAGATGTTTGTAATTTTGTTTTTAGCGCCTTTGAGGTGCTTTGGTACCATGAGGTGCAAGCATAGTCGTAGTACCCTTGAATGAGTGCTCCTGCCAGAGTCTTCAGGGTATTCTTGTTTACCAGAGAGGAGATCCGGTTGACTTTTTTTTATTTCATTGGATGCCATTTTGTCACAGGAAAGATTTGCCTCTAGGATGGAACCTAGGTATGTAATTTCATCTTTCCTTGTGACAATATTGTCACCCACTGTAACTGAGAAGTCGTCGGTCTTGCTGAGTTTGTTATTTGAACCGAAGAGAATGGACTCTGTTTTGCCCAGATGTAATGATAGTTTGTTATCAGCGAGCCATATGCAGATTTTGCCTAGTTCCGAGCTGAGGGTTTTTTCAACCTGTAACTTGTTCTTGTCAGAGACCAGCAGGGCTGAGTCGTCCGCGAACAGGAACAAGTTGCAGTCACAAGCTGACGACATGTCATTTGCATAAATTAGGAACAGTAGCGGTCCTAGTATGCTTCCTTGTGGAACACCACAGCTCACTGGGAGGGGGGGGGGGGTGTAGGGTACCGTTTACCTCCACCATCTGTTCTCTCCCCTCCAGGTAGGATTGCATCCAGCTCACTCAGCTCGGAACTAGGCAAAATCTGCATATGGCTCGCTGATAACAAACTATCATTACACATTGGCAAAACAGAGTCCATTCTCTTCGGTTCAAATAACAAACTCAGTTACAGTGGGTGACAATATTGTCACAAGGAAAGACGAAATTACCTACCTGGGTTCCATCCTAGAGGCAAATCTTTCCTGTGACAAAATGGCATCCAATGTAATAAAAAAAAGTCAACCAACGTACTAGATTCTTGTACCGGATCTCCTCTCTGGTAAACAAGAATACCCTGAAGACTCTGGCAGGAGCACTCATTCAAGGGTACTATGACTATGCGTGCACCTCATGGTACCAAAGCACCTCAAAGGCGCTTAAAACAAAATTACAAACATCACAAAACAAACTGGTCAGACTACTACTTGACCTGAACCCGAGAACCCACCTCACCCCTGCCCACTTTGACAACCTAGGATGGCTTAGAGTAGACGACAGAGTACAGCAACTTGCAATGGGCCTGGTTTACAAGATACACTATACGACCGGGGTGCCCATGTACATGTCAAAATACGTCCCAAAGGTCAGTGAATATCACAACCACTACACCAGAGGAAGCTCAACAAATCATGTTAAACCCAGATTCGGCTCAAACAAGGGACTAAACACGTTTCGCAATTATGCCACAACAATGTGGAACGCCCTACCCAAAGCTGTAAAGGAATGTGAATCCCTGCCCACATTCAAAACCGCTCTTAAAGAGCACCTACGTGTGAGGTTTGGTCCGCTCCCCACCCACACGCTCCGTTCCTTTAAGGTATTTTGTTGATTAATTGCATTCCCCGCCACACGCTTCTTTCCTGTAAGGTGCCGTGTTGATTGGTGCTCTCCCCACCACACGCTTCTGGAGCAATGATCAATTTCATCCCGCAGCTGTCACAGCTTGTCATCAGCGCCCTGTGGCTTTATATACCCTGATCCCCCTAATATCTATGTTGGATCGTTTTGAATATTCTCCTGCATTTGCCTGTCTTTCCCATCGCTGTTCCCTGTCTGTTGCTCCCCAGGACTTTCGTGAAGTAATCCCTGTGGAGAACCTGATTCCCCGTACGAAGCTGCGCCTCGTTTATCTGCCCGCTTTACGCGTTGCGCTCTGGTGAGTTTTTGGAAACAGTTATTTTTGGATCACCAGTTTTTGTTATACTGTTCTCACCTATTTTTTTGTGTTGGAATTACACTTTGGATTACCGTATTGTTTTTTCTCTGGACTCTGCTAACTGTGTGTATCACACCGAAGATCAACTCACTTGGATATTTATTTGGATCAGTCACCTCCCTGTTTCTGTTGTGCGCTGGGCTAACTCGGATTTCTCTCTCTCTCTCCGTTTCCACCTGGAGTGAAAGCTGGGAGGATCTGCAGAGCGGCTTCAGACGTCACAAGCAAATTCCTCACCACCACCTACTGGGAGAATCTGCAGAGCCGCAACAATCTTCACATGCCAGATTCCCCGTTTGTTCTGTTGCTCAACTTAATTCAATCTTGTGACTCTGAGAATAAATACGCCCTTGCTTTGGCTAACTCTGAAACAACTCTCTCTGTGCCGTTGCGCTTGAGGTCGGTTACAAACCCTAACATTACGATCCAACCCATGACGACCCCAGCCGACACAGAGAGAGTCAGAACAGCATTGGCAGTCCAGATAGAGTTAACCAAGCGCCACAGCCTACAGCTAGATGCGGCTGCGGCTGCTGTACAGGAACTCCGAGAGCAGGTCCTGCCTATTCAGGGGTCCCTGGGCTCTCTGGCTAGCCAGCAGTCTAGTATTCTCCTCCACTTACACACGCTGAGTGAAACCGTTAACACCTTGCTTGTAACCCCACTTCCTTCAGGAGCCTTGGCCGGAGCATCACCCGCAGCCCTGGCAGGCCCCGCGCCTCCCGATCCCGCACCTCGGGAGCCCCGTCTCTCCGAACCACGGCTGTTCGACGGTAACTTCGAGGATTGTGCCACATTCATCATGCAATGTGAGTTGGTTTTTCGTCATCAACCCAGTCGTTTCACTTCAAGGGGAGCCCGAGTGGCTTACATGACTAACTTGCTCTCAGGCCGGGCAGCCCAGTGGGTCACTGCCTCCTGGGCAATGGGGGCAGACTTCTGTTTCTCCTACCCAGACTTCGTGGCTGAGCTCCGCAGGGTTTTCCACCACCCAGCCCGTGGCCAGGACCCTGGAGCCCGGTTGGGTACCTTCCGGCAGGGCAGTGGCGGGGTTACCGACTACATGCTGGAGTTCAGACTGGCGGCTACGGAGAGCGGTTGGAACGACCAAGCACTTCGTCTTACCTTCATGAGGGGGCTCAACGACGCAGTCAGGGACCAGCTCGCGACCCGTGAGGAACCTGAGTCCCTCGAGGACCTGTTCAGCCTCGCCATTCGCATCGACGGACGCTTCCAGGAGAGAAGACGTGAGAGAACCCGACAGGGACCTCCAGAGGTACTCCGGACCCCCCGTACTCGTGACGGTACTGCTGGTCGCCCTGCTCCCAACACGACTGGTGGCTCTTTTCCCTCCCGTTCGGTGCCCGAGGAGGAACCCATGCAGCTGGGACGTTCTCATCTTAGCCAAGCTGAACGGGAGGCGAGGTTCAGGTCCGGCCTTTGCCTCTACTGCGGTCGGGAGGGACACCGTATCGCCAACTGCCCCACCCGGCCAAAAGACCAGGCTCGCCGGGACCCCGGGAGATCCTGATGAGCCGTTTTTCTCGTTCCCAGAGCCGTGCACCACCTGGCCATCTGATGAGCGTCACCCTGGCCTGGGCGGACCAACGGGCCACGGTGGAGGCACTCATTGACTCGGGGGCTGACGAGAGTTTCCTAGACTTCGAGTTTGCTACCCGGGCCAACATTCCACTTGAGGACCTAGTGAGGCCATTGGAGGTATTCGCATTGGACCAACACCGCCTGGCTGACATCACTCAACGCACCTGCCCTATCCTGCTCACCATTGCTGGTAACCACGTTGAGAGACTCCAGTTCCTTATCACCAGATCCCCTCTTGTCCCAGTAGTCCTGGGCCGGCCCTGGCTCGCGCTGCACGAGCCCCACATCGCCTGGTCCTCCGGTACCATCAAGGGTTGGAGCTCCTCCTGTCATGCCCAGTGTCTTCAGGCGGCGTCCTGTCCCTCGCCCCGGAGATCCGTTGGTGAGCCGCCTCCGGACCTCTCGACCATACCCCCCGAGTACCACGACCTCATGGAGGTTTTCAGTAAGTCCAGGGCTCAGGCCCTTCCGCCTCACCGGCCTTACGACTGTGCCATCGACCTCCGCTCAGGGGCTCCCCTTCCCGGCAGCCGCCTCTACAGTCTGACCGTCCCGGAGAAGGCAGCGATGGATCAATACATCTCTGAGTCCTTGGAAGCAGGACTCATTCGGCCTTCCTCCTCTCCTGTGGCGGCCGGTTTCTTCTTTGTTGGGAAGAAGGACGGAGACCTTCGACCCTGCATCGACTATCGCCAGCTCAACGAGATCACCATTAAGAACAAGTATCCTCTACCTCTCATGAACTCCACCTTCGAGCCTCTCACCCAGGCTACCGTCTTTACCAAGCTGGACCTCCGGAGTGCCTACCATCTAGTCCGTATCCGAGAGGGCGATGAATGGAAGACCGCCTTCAAGACTCCCAGGGGCCACTACGAGTACCTGGTGATGCCGTTCGGCCTCACCAACGCTCCGGCGGTATTCCAGGTGCTCATGAACGACGTCCTTCGTGACATGCTGGAGGAGTTTGTGGTAGTATACCTAGACGACATCCTCATCTTCTCCAAAACCCTCGAGGAACACATCCAGAATGTCCGCCGTGTGCTGGAGCGCCTCCTCCACAATCGGCTCTTCGTCAAGGCGGAGAAGTGCCGATTCCACTCCGACTCCGTCGATTACCTGGGCTTCATCGTGGAGAAAGGCTTGACCCGAGCTGATCCTCGCAAGATCCAGGCCGTGGAGGAATGGCCGGAACCCACCTCTCGGAAGGAGTTACAGAGCTTCCTCGGGTTCGCCAACTTCTACCGAAGGTTCATCCGGAACTACAGTCAAGTGGCGGAACCGCTTACCAGACTGACCTCTCCCGCCCTGCCGTTCGACTGGTCCCCAGCGGCGTGTGCTGCGTTCCGCTCCCTCAAGAAGAGGTTCACTTCCGCCCCGATCTTGCTCCATCCAGACCCCAAGAGACAGTTCATCGTTGAGGTGGACGCCTCGGATACTGGACTGGGAGCTATCTTATCCCAGCGGTCGGCAACGGACCAGAAGGTACATCCGTGCGCCTTCTACTCGCGTCTGTTCCTCCCTGCCGAGAGGAACTATGACATCGGCAATCGGGAGCTGCTGGCGGTTGTGGCTGCCTTGGAGGAGTGGCGTCATTGGCTAGAGGGGGCCGAGGAGCCGTTTACCATTTGGACGGACCACAAGAACCTGACGTACATCCGTGCTTCCAAGCGCCTCATTGGCCGGCAGGCAAGATGGGCCAGCTTCCTCAGTCGGTTCGACTTCTCGCTGACGTTTCGCCCTGGTTCCCGCAACACGAAGGCCGACTCCCTGTCCCGGTTACACTCCAAGGGGGCTCCAACCACTGAGGACCCGACTCCCATCCTCCCAGAGGCCAGGGTGGTAGGAGTCGTCACCTTGGGCATCGAGGGGGTGGTAAGGCGTGCCCTACGCTTCCATCGCGCTCCAGGCAATGTACCGGTTCATCGTCTCTTCGTCCCCGACTCGGTCCGGTCCCGGGTCCTCCAGTGGGGCCATACCAGCCGGTTCGCCTGCCACCCGGGCGTTCATCGCACGTTCTCCTTCCTGGCTCGTCGATTCTGGTGGCCCACCATGAGGAACGACGTCAAGGAGTTCGTACTGGCCTGCGCAGTCTGCGCCCGCAGCAAGGCCTCCCACCAGGCACCCTCCGGGCTATTACAGCCGCTTCCCATTCCGAGCCGTCCTTGCTCACATGTGGCGCTGGACTTCGTCACAGGTCTTCCCTCCTCCCAGGGGAACACGTGCCTTCTGACCGTGGTGGATCGGTTCAGCAAGGGGGTTCACCTCGTGGCCCTTCCCAAACTTCCCTCGGCGGCCGAGACGGCGGACCTCCTGACACACCACGTGTTTCGCCTCCATGGTTTTCCCCAGGACGTCGTCTCGGACCGGGGGCCCCAGTTCACTTCCCAGGTATGGCGGGCTTTTTGCAAGGGATTGGGGGCAATGGTCAGTCTTTCCTCTGGTTATCATCCCCAGACTAACGGACAAACGGAGAGGATGAACCAGAGCGTGGAGTCTGCTCTTCCGTGTGTGGCTGCCGAGAGACCAGCTTCTTGGAGCCGTTTCCTTCCCTGGGTCGAGTACTCCATCAACTCCATGGTCAGTTCCGCCACCGGCCTCTCACCCTTTGAGGTATCCCTGGGCTACCAACCCCCTCTTTTCCCTGCACAGGAGACGGAGGTGGCAGTTCCCTCCGTACAGGACCACCTCGACCGGTGCCGTCGGGTCTGGGAGATCGCCAGGACCGCGCTGCTCCGGTCATCAGAGCGCGCCTGTCGTTGTTGTTCTGTTGCTCAACCTAATTCAATCTTGTGACTCTGAGAATAAATACGCCCTTGCTTTGGCTAACTCTGAAACAACTCTCTCTGTGCCGTTGCGCTTGAGGTCGGTTACAAACCCTAACACTACGGGAGGCTGCAATTCGAAACTGCCCAAAACCCCCACCACCTCCTAATAGACAGTCTCCTCCCCACCGCATGTATATATTCCCTCCCCGCCGTATGTATATTTCTCTCCCACCCACCCACCCCCTCCTAATGTACAGTCCCCTCCCCATCATATGTATATACTCTGTCAGGATCTAGGGGTAACAGTACTGTATATTTGAATACCGCTTATGTCACAAATGTATCAGTACTAAATACCTATATGTCCCTATGCCATAAATGTCATGTATGTTGTGTATGTCATAAATGTCTATATGAATTGAAAATGGGGCACCTGATGGAAACAAGACAAACGTCTTTCTCAGGTCTGCATCCCCTTAACAATTTATGTATTGAGCCGTACTGTATTGTACCCATTCTGCAATCTGTTAAATAAAGTTTTCATTCATTCATTCATTCATTCACTGATAGACTATCAAAACGAATTGCTTTTAGCTTGTCAATTAGAATGGTGTGATTGACAGTGTCGAAGGCCTTTTGTAGGTCCAGCATGACCATGGCGCAGTATTTGCCGCAGTATCTGTTCTTTGATCAATGTTCCCGTTTATGATTAGGTGGACGGTATAAACGGTATACGGTATAAACAGTTTGAATTTGCGCTACGGTATGGATTTAAAAAAAAAAAAATGTTGATTATCTTTTCCCCCCTCCTTCTTTTTTCCGATTTTTCTCCCATCCCACTGTTAGTCGTTATGCCAATTCCAAACCCCCTTCCTGGTTGTTGCGCACTCCCCCCTACTGTTGGTCCGAGAGGCCGTCACATGCTTTCCTCCGACGCATGTGCAGCCAGCCGGCAGCCAGCCTGGCAGCGCAGATTCTCACCGGGAGAGTGTAACGTGTGGAAGGTCGCACTACCTCTCTCCAGATCCTACCCTCGCTAAGCAGGCGCCCCGACCGAACTGTAGGGGTCGCTGTCCACAACGCCCAGGACCCACCCACGGCTCCCCTCCCCCTAACTCAGCCAAACGAGTTAGTATAGCGATCAGCCCAAGCCAAGGCAATGCTGACTCTCCGGGAGTCGAGACCGCAGCCTCTTGCATTGGTGACGAGCACAATCTCCGCTAGGCCACCTGACCGCCGGTACGGTATGGATTTTGACTATACCTTCATACCTTGTGACCGGTATGAGCAGCTAAGTCACAGCAGTAGCAATGACGTTAACGTTACTTGACGACTCACTCTGCGTTTGCAGTGGTCGTTGCATAGTGTTTAATTGTACTGAGTTTTTCTCCACTTGTTCACGGACCTTGCCATATAGTTTGGGCATTTCAATTTGGCTAAGGAGGCTGAGAGGAGACTTGCTTTAGCGCAGCAACGGGCTAACGTTAGCCACTAAGCGAACTCACGTTAGCCACTAAGCTAACGTTCTGACGTGATTCTGCGACACCAGTTCCATTAGTGAGGAAAGGGGGGGGTGGGTATATTAACGAGGCTTGAAAACAAGAGGTTCAAAGATAACTTCACATTTATTTGGCTATTCATTTCTTTATATCGCTTTATCCATCGGGCTGCTCCCATCTCCAACTCTGTTGACATCTTGGTGTGACACATCATCACCTACGGCATCTTAGGAAGCTCAAACCGCAAACTCAAGTCAAACCTATTACATCACGCTCTCTCTCTCTACGTTGTCAAACATGTACACTAAAGTTAACTTATGTTGGAGTTGTATTGTGTTTGAGTTGTTTGAGGGAAAGAAACCTCCTGTCCTGCTGTAGTTTTTATTTTCACTTTGTGCCGCTTGATTTGATTGTATTTCATGAAAAAAGTGTTTTTCAGAGATGGAAGTAACTTGAGAAAAGGTTTTGCATTTTTCTATTGCAGTTTTGCACAATAAATGTTCTTAAAATACCTCTGTACTATGTGAAATATGTCCTAGTAATACAAGAGTACAGCAATAGCTGCCATATAAGTGTTTTACCCCTTCAGAAGCATTTATATAGACATTTTAAGATGAATGAATATACCGTGATATATACCGTTATCGTCTATGCTTCAAAATATACCGTGATATAAATTTTAGACCATACCGTCCAGCCCTTACGGTATTTCACAATAGCCTAACCTTAAATAATGTACCCAACAGTTAGACCAGCGGTGCTGCCATATAAAACATTAGATGCGACATTACGCCATAAATCATGGGATAACCGTCCGCCATCTTACCTGGATATTGTTTAGGCAGCAACTATGTTTGTCGGCTGTGCAGCCTAGTTACTAAGGAGGCTGGCATCACTTTATACACATGAGTATGGAGGAGATTAGATCACACAAGGCTCAACTACTCTTTTTAGCACACACATGCACACCACACACACTATCTCCCTGTCTCTCTTACTATCCCACATGCACAAACACACTATCTCTCCCTGTCTCTCTTACTATCCCACATGCACACACACACTATCTCTCCCTGTCTCTTACTATCCCACATGCGCACACACACACACACACACACACACAAACACACTATCTCTCTCTGTCTCTCTTACTACCCCACACACACGCACACACAATTGCATACACATAGCCTTCACTCCCAGATATATCTACACACACTACCCCACCCCCCTTGCAACTTGTACATGTGCACAAAATACAATCATCTCATATCTATGCTCTCCTTTTCTGACACATACACACACATACAGCCTTCACTCATATCTCTGTCATTCCCAATCATATCATAATTAACTCTGTACATCATATCCATAATTCATATTATGTATGTCAATGTTCTACTTAGTTTAGTCTACTCCTAAATACTTTGTTAGCTCACCATTCTACAGAGATCTGGGCTATAGGTCCATTGCTGTAAGCTAGGTATCTCCATGTTGCAACATGTCATTCTGTCAGTAAACTATTCTTAATCAAAGACTGTTGTCTGCCTCTGTGAATAATCTCATCAAATTATTCCACAATAGCTCTCAACAGCATTGATCTGTTAGCTAAACAGAAGCAGACAGATGATTAATTGGGTCTAATGCATGAATAATAATAGGCCTACAGTAGCCTATATTGTTTGTATAATATTAGTGAGATATAAATGAATATAATTGTTACTGGACACAACAACTTTATTTTACACATGTAACAGTGAATACAGCATTACAATAAACAGAAACCTTATTGTAATTTGATTGATTGAACATTTTATTAACAGATTGCAGAATGGGTACAATACAGTACAGCTCAATACACATAATTGGTGTAACTATATACTAGGGATGGGTACCGTTTACATTTGAACCGATACGGTACCGGTACCTGTGAATCAATACCGGTACCCAACGGTACCTTTTTTCTGTACTTTAGTCTAAAAAAATGTAATCTACCTACTACCTCAGTTGTGAAAAAAAATATCCAAACTTCAAATAACCACACTTTCAACCGTTTCCGGCTTGCCATTGCCCTGACTGCTTTGTTGTTGAATCAAGTCAAATCCTAGGTAAGCATATATTGTGCGTGTGAACGTTGACATAATATTTTTTTGAAATTGCATTTTTTTTACAGTACCGACAACGGTATCTCACGTGAATTGATACTCGTTAGTACCGACGTGTTTCGGTAAGTACCTTTTTAAAAAGTACCGAATTCGGTACCCATCCCTAGTAACTACATTGGAGGGAGTTGGGTTAGGACAGTGCTTCTCAAACATTTTCTGTCAGGCCCCCCTTTGGCGGACCAAAATATTTTGGGCCCCCCCCCCTCGCCCCAACAAAATAGTCATGAAATGGGCCATGTTTAAATTTATTGAAATAACACCAATATCGTGACCTTTCAAATTGTGAAAACGTTGTGAAAAACTTGTGAAAGAACTTTGAAATTTGTGCAAAAAAAGATAAAATGTAAGTAAATTATGTGAGTCATCACAGCATTAGTGGCTGCAATGAGCCTGTTTTACACTGCACATCTTTTCAAAACGAGGTTGCAGGCTTGATACTGCCACTCAAGTCATGCTCAATGCTGAGCTTAGACCTGTGCTTTGTCTTCAGTGAAGCAACAGCTGAAAATCCAATCTCACAGAGATAGGATGTGGCGAAGGGAAGAAGGATGCCCACAGCCCTCTGCCCTATGAGTGGATGCTCCCTCTCCACACCAAGCCAGAATTCACTCACTGTCTGAGCTGTAAACCTCAGCCTCAGGGTGGAGTCAGAGGTCATTTCGATGAGTTGCTCCTCTTCAGCAGAGCTGAAATCAGCAGGTGCTGTAGATAGAGAGATACTTTATCAGAAATTGTTCATCATTGAACTTGCTTGCAGCTTCTTGCATGCTCTCCTCCAAGAACACCCGAATCTCCTCTCGTAGTTCAAAGACTCGCGACAACACCTTCCCTCGCGAGAGCCACCTTGCCTCGCTGTGAAACAGCACTGCAGAATGGTCAGCTCCCATCTCCTCACACAGCGCAGAGAACAGGCGCGTTTTCAGGGGTCGGGTTTTGATTAAATTGACCACGTTTATAGCTTCTGTCAACCTCATTCAGCTCAGGGCTAAGCTATCTTGACGCTAGCGCCTCTCTGTGAATTTACAGTTTATGAGCGCCTGTAGCCCCCTCCTTTTCCCTGCCATGGCCTGCGCACCGTCAGAGCAAAAGCCCACACAGTTCTCCCATTTCAGTCCATGTTCTGTCAGGTAACTGTCAATCATTTTGAAGAGCTCATCAGCTGTCGCTTTGTTTTGACATATTTGCAAAACAGCAGATCTTCACTCAGTGACTGGGAATTTACAAAGCAAACATAGGAAATAAGCAAACAGTCTTTATTGCTGTCAGTCTTTGACAAGGCAACATGCATGTCATCCTCAAGGCTCAACTTGGCCCTATATTTTGTTTTCAGAGCTGTCATGTAGGGCTGGGCGATATGGCCAAAAACGTTATCGCAATAAAATTATAAAATTATTTTCATATAACTCGATATCGATAATTATCGTCGATATAATGTCTGTCAAGTTTAATTAACTTTTATGCCCGGCGCCGATGGACGGGCTATTAATAGACTTGTTTTTCTGCTGCGAATGTCTCGAGTTGATGTCGTCATCAGTCCGCGCACGTTAGCAGTTAGCCAGAGCGAGCAGTGTATCCCATGACAATGTACTAATTAAATATCCCTAAAATACTCTGTTCCGCCGCAATACATTGCAACGACGTCCACCGTATACCACACACTACTATAACGTGGCATCAGAATTCACGCCACATACAAACTCGGCACGTAAATATATAAAATAGTGCCGTGCAAGCTAATTATCCTAGCGAGCCAAACGATACAATTGCGCCGTGCAAGCTAATTATCCTAGCCAACATGTTTCCAAATGTACTAAATATCCCTAAAATACTCTGTTCAGCCCCAATACATTGCAACGACGTCCACCTTATACTAGGGCTGGGCGATATGACGATATTATATAAATATCGGGTACAGTTCATTAACAGTTCATGTGTCGCTTCAATCTGTCCACACGTTACTCGTTCATATCTCAGCCCGTGCTGAGATATGCCCATTCCGTGGTCTGTTAATAAAGTTTTCAATCAGACAGATGTATGGAAAGGCTTTTATTATAACATTCGTTGTAGTAAAATCATTATGCATCATTTAGTCATCCTGTGGAGCACTGGTCTCCTACTCGACGGCCGCGGGGAGCTAACGTTAGTAGCTTTGTTGTTCAGCACACAGGACATTCAGGAAGTCAAAAACTGCCGATTGGTGCTAAGAACAGCAGGGCGGGTGCATGCGGTGTGACGTAATTGGCAGACTCGACTGTCAATCAAAATGATTATGTTTCCGTCAGAATGAATGAATGAAAACTTTATTAAAAGGTTGCAGAATGGGTACAATACAGTACAGGAGGATGAAGACCAGAAAAAGACTTTCGGCTTTTTTACATAAGGGTCCTCCATTTTCAATTCATCAAAACATTTAGAGACATACATATATACAGTAGTTTCATAAAAATGCTAAAATGCTATTGATTGATTGATTTAAAACTTTATTAACATATTGCAGAATGGGTACTGTAACTGAGGGGTACAATTCCCTGACTGTATTGATAAGTATGGTATCATTAAACCACTACCGCTTTATGTACTTTAACTACTGGCCATACAGTACACGATATCTAAATATGATGAACTCTTTCCACAATGAAATCGGTTCCAGTCAAAGGTAATAATCAAATATTTAATGGAGCAAAAGGTACATAGAATATTTATCTTACATTTATCATTTGAATGCACTTGTAAGGCAAATGAGTACTCGTAGGCAAATCAACACTGAATGTCCAATCTCTGGTTACGCAGGAAGCAAGTATACAACCTGGCTCTTAGGGAATTATATCTATGGTACACTTAATGATATAGCGGGATATTCTGGAGGGGGTCCTCCCGGTTGTAAGCCGGTAGGGGGGGTAGGAGAGCCGTCGGTAGTAGACCGTCTGGTCAACGATATCTATGGAGACTTCAAGTACAGAAGACAGTGCAATAGACTCTTGATCCGCAGATGAATACACCTTAGTTCTCTTGTAGGCTGTAGCTCCACAATGAAGAAGAAGCTAGGCGACCTCAGTCTCTCTGAGCGCCGACTCAACTTGACTCCTCTCGGGGGTAAATCCAACACTCACAGGCGTCGGCGATTATCCGCTCCACAAATCACAGTACCAAAGCAAATATATATTCCAGCCGCATAGGGCTCAGCAGTCGTCGGGTAGGTAATCCAGTGTACATGTCCCTCGGTCCTCGCCTAGATCTCCTCGGATGAAAGCGCCATGTGGTCGGCCCAACCTGGATAAGACTCTAGATAACACGAGGAAGCGTTGGAGATGCTGGTCACCTTAGAACTCTAACCGCACGATGCACCATACACGATAGACTATTATTACTTGATAGAAATACGTCGCACTCGACGGTACAGTGCAAAACTCTGACAATTCAGTTATTAATTCGCACGAGGTCTCAATGCTATTCTAAGGCCAAACAGGCCATACTTCACCGCACGTCGTATCGTGGGTGAGGCTTCACGTTCTGTTACTAAGTTGGGAAGAAGGGTAAGGGACTTCTACATTTACTTGCGCCATATTTATATGCACGGTGAACAAATAGTGCCACTCTCATTTCGGTAGCCGTATCCCTGAGCGGAGCCGGGGCTAGTACGGACATGTCTCGTCGGTACCTTTGAACTTGACGCCAGGGGCTGGTCCCCTGGCGCCTGGTCCTTTGTCCAATAAGAGAATGAACTATTATGGGCTATAGTAGGCTAAAGGGATATTCCGTGCATATGTACAAGGAATATACAAGGGATATCAAACGACATACAAATACTATTCAATATATATCCATAAATAAATATATATATTCGGTTTAATCTGATCCTTCGTAACAGCCGCCCCCTAATTAGTCCCACCTAATTAGCTAAGCAGAGACAGATTAACCGCACTGTCCACTACTCAATGTCCGCTGTGAGGGTCAGTCAGTTCACAAAGTCATGGGGTCATGGTCGTCATCAATAGTATCGGGGAGCCTTGGCAGTTCTATTAGCCTCGCCACGGGTCGGGTGTAGGTCCGCCCTTGGACGAGCACTTCAGCTGCTCGGACCTTTCCATCGGCACCGGTGATCACTTTGCTTACGCGGCCAGCCGGCCACATAGCTTGGGGTAGTGACTGGTCGATAATCATGACGACTGTTCCTTCTGTCAAATTGTCTCTCTCTTTCACCCATTTCTGGCGGGTCTGTAGAGACGGTAGGTAGTGGAGTAGGAAGCTGTTCCAAAACTTGTCAGCCAATACTTGACTGTACCTCCACATTCTTCGGCCGTTCGCTTCTTCAGGCCTGTACATTGTCTGGGGTAGCGCGGGGTCCAGCCGCCCCATCAAGAGTGTGTTGGGGGTGACTGGGTCGACATCTGCTACATCACTTGAGACGTAACCGAGGGGCTTGGAGTTCAATACTCCCTCGATCTCCGTGAGGACTGTCATTAAGACTTCTTCCGCCACGGTCTGGGCCCCAAGCACGGCGTACAGGGCTGTCTTTATGGAACGTACTTCTCGTTCCCAGGTTCCACCGAAGTGGGGTGCGTTCGGGGGATTAAACTGGAAGTCAATCTGGGATGGAGCGAGGTGGGTCTTAAGTTCTGGGCCCATAGCTTGGAAGCTCTCTCTCAGCTCTCTTTCTCCGCCTTTGAAGTTTGTCCCGTGATCAGACAATAATGTAGACGGTTTTCCTTTCCGTGATGTGAATCTTCGGAAGGCCATAAGGAATGAGTCTGTGCTCATGGTTGGAAGGAGTTCGATATGTATCGCTCTGGTGGTCATGCATTTGAATACAATACCCCACCGCTTCTCGGTTCCTCTTCCTTTCTTTATATACAGCGGGCCGAAACAGTCCATACCGGTGGAGTGAAAGGGCTTGTCGCCGAGTCGGAGGCGACAGGGAGGTAGGTCAGCCATCCGGGGTATACTGGGCTGGGCTCGCCACTTACGACAGTCTAGACAGGTTCGCTGGAAGCGCCGCACTGCTTCTCTCCCTTGCAGTATCCAATAACGACGTCTGATCTCCGCGAAGACTCTCTCTGCCCCTGCGTGGTGCACATCCTCGTCGTATTTCTTTATGATCAGCTCTGTGACCTTGTGTCGGCTGTTCAAGACTATCGGGTACTTGACGTCATCCGGTAAGTCTGGGGCTCTCCGCAGACGACCACCCACTCTGATGAGACTATGGGCGTCGCTCTCGGGGGCTAGGTGGAGCAGTCTGCTGTCTGATGGGACGGGCTTTGCTCCCTGTAGACAGTCTAGCTCATCGGGGAACGAGTCTCTCTGGGCTCGTTGTAGTAGAAGAAGTTCTGCTTCTTCGTAGTCAGCTGCTGAAATGTCAGTCATGGGCTGAACCTCTGGGTGGTGCCACAGAAATGTCTTTAGCTGCGCACTCTGTAGGGTGAAGCAATCGTCTATGTCGGGGTCTGTGGAGACGAGTGTGTTCAATCCACAGAACATAGGTTTCTTGTTTTCGGCCTCCTCTTTACTCGCCTCCCGTGGGGTGGGTGTAGGCCACTCTTCTTCGGGGAGCTTGAGAAACTCTGGTCCGCCACTGTAGAGGTTGTGACGGGTGAGGTCATCCAGGGACATTCCCCGGGTGATGACGTCAGCTGGGTTGTGTTTGGTGTCCACATACCTCCAGCTCGCTACTTCTGTTAACTCTTGAATCTCGGTGACTCTGACTCCCACGAAGACCTTGTATCTGCACGAATCAGACCGGATCCATGTGAGTACTGTCGTGGAGTCTGACCACAAGATTGTTCTTTGCACCGGGATGGTGAGTTCACGTTGGATTAACGTGGCGAGCTGCGCTCCTGCTAGGGCTGCGCAGAGCTCTAGACGCGGGATAGATTGTTGCTTTCGTGGGGCTATTCTTGAGCGAGCCAGGATGAAAGCAGTATGTATTTCTCCTCCCTCCTCTCGGGCACGCAAGTAGGCCACCGAACCGTAGGCTACTTCGGAGGCGTCGCTGAATACGTGCAGGTCCATCTTGCATGTCTCTGGCCTCACTGTGGGTGGGAAGTAGCTGCGGCGTATGTTAACACCTGGGAGTGAGCGGAGTTCCGTCTCCCACTCTCTCCATGTGGATGCAAGGTGTTCGGGTATGGGATCGTCCCAGCCCTGGTCCTTGTCCCATAGCGCTCTTACAATCATCTTTGCCCTGGTGGTGTAAGGTAGAATACATCCCAACGGGTCATATTGTCTGGCGAGTGTTCTGTATACACTCCGTCTGGTGGTCGGTATTGCCGTCGACCTTCCCTGCTCCTTGGTCAGGGGTTTGTGTCTATAATGGAGCGAGTCTGTTTTGAAGCGCCAGACTAGTCCTAGTGTCATTTCTTGGGCTTCTCCTGGGATGGTCGCCATCCAGGTCTCGCTGCTCGCTGCCTTGTCCTCGGGGGAGAGGCTGCGCAATACTTGCGGGTCGCTGCTGGCCCACTGCCTGAGATCAAAGCTTTGATCAGGGAGGCGCGGAGCTTGAGTAGAAGAGCCTCGGCTTCTTCTGGCGTCGAGACGCTTTGTAAACAGTTGTCCACGTAGAAACTATTTGTCACACTTTGTCGGACCTCTTCATCTGCTGCTGGGTCCTCTGCGACGTGTTTTTGTAGTGCAAACGTAGCACAGCATGGGCTGCATGTGGTTCCGAAAGGGAGGACTTCCCATTGATAGATGGCTGGGTGCTCATCTCCGATCCTCTCTCTCCATAGGAACCGCAGCAGGGGCTTGTCCTCCTCCACTAGTCTCACCTGCAGGAACATCCCTTTGATGTCGCCGCTGATAGCCACCTTGTCCTGGCGGAAGCGTAGTAGCACGCCTAGTAGAGAGGGGCCGAGTGTTGGGCCGGGCAAGAGCTCTTTATTCAGATTTTGTGATCCAATCTGGTAGCTGCAGTTAAACACAATACGATCCTTGCCGTTGTGGTGGACCTTGTGGTGCGGCACGTACCATGATTCGGTCGTCTGATCGGCCTCTTTAATGTCAATTTTCTTTATGTGTCCCGCTGTGATTAGCTTGTTAATCTCAGCGCGGTACACAGTCTCTTGAGCGGGGTCTTTGGCTAGGCGCCGCTCTGTGTTCAATAGATACCGCTCCGTCGCTTCTTTTGTGGCGTGAAAGGTGGGCATTCCCTCTCGCCTCAGGAGTGGAGTTGCGTATCTCATCACTCCGTTGACTGTGACGCTCTTTGTCCCTTGCTCGAGGAGGGCTATAGCGTAAATATCTTCCTTAGAACGAATGTCTTTCTTTTCGTTCTTAAAGGGCATTGTCTCTAGTGTCCATAGC
Source organism: Notolepis coatsorum (assembly GCF_963971535.1). NCBI lineage: Eukaryota > Metazoa > Chordata > Actinopteri > Aulopiformes > Paralepididae > Notolepis > Notolepis coatsorum. The sequence goes on along the minus strand of NC_140171.1, from coordinate 168,460,230 downwards.
CTCTCGACATGCTGCAGGAGAGTGGTGTCTTCTTCTGTCACTCTGGAGTGGAGGCAGCTAGTGGCTGCTGTTTGGTTAAGAGACTTGGCGAGGGGGCCTTGTAATGTCCATCCTAGGCGGGTCTCGACTGCTGCAGGACAACTTCTGGGTCCTGTATGGACCCGGTCTATCGGGACTATGAGGTCTGCATGGTCGGAGCCTATCAGCAGGGTCGGGGTGGCACCGTCTATGAGCGGGATAGGTAGTTGACGCAGGTGCACATATTTATCCATCAGCTTGGCGATGGGGTAGGTGTACTGCGATAGTCCTATTTCTTGGCTGGTGAAAGCATTAGTAATCCTATACCGTCTCTCTGGCTGCCCGCTTGCTGCGATAGTGAAGGAGACATTCTCGCCCTTTATCGTCTTTAGATCTCTTCTTATTGTCCGAATCGTCATCTGGTTTTCGCTCCCCCGCAGCCCCAGCTGGGCCGCAGCGGACGCGAGGAGAAGGGTCTTCTCTGACCCGTCATCAAGGACGGCGTAAGTGTCCATGACCTTATCTTGGTAACTCAGTGTTACGCGGACCACCTTTAAGAGCACCTGGGCGCCCCCGCTGCTAGCGGGGTCAATGTACATAACACTTGCCTTTGTGCTGCTGGATGGTGCAGGCTTTCTTCTGTTACTGTCGTGTAGGACATCTAGGTGGGCTCCGTCACACCGACTACACCTCTTCTTTAGGCGGCACTCGGCTGCCATGTGACTGCGCGCACATCGGTAACAGCGCCTGTTGGACTTTATCCAGTGACTCACTTCTTCAGCGGTCATCTTCTTGAACAGGTCACATTGTGACAACCAGTGTTCCTTTTCGCAGTACGGGCACACCATCTTCCACTTCTCTTTCATCGAGGGGGTACTGTGGTTCTTGCTGCTCGGTACTGATTCTGATTGGTGCATGACAGTCACCAATCTTCGGCCATCGTTTGCTCTCCTAGGTCCCTCTCTGGAGCTTGGTGTGCTCCGCACGAACGTATCCAACCGTAGGCTGCCGACTTCTCTCGCCAGGAAGTCGGCTAGGTCTAGGAGGGATGGCTCGGGACCGTTAGGATCACGGTGGTCTCTTTGCCGCCTGAAGCGCTCCTGTCGGGCGGGCGGCAGCTTCTCTAAAATCCTCTCGACATTCGAGTTTGCGTATAGTTCGTGCATACCCTTTTCTCGTTGCGCCCCCAGCATCCCTACCAGGGATTGTACTTTGATAGACAGGTCGTCTAGTGAGCGATTGTCTGTTGCTGGGGGTAGGCGGTCAATATGCCTTATCTCTTGTATTACGTAATCCCATATACGTCCATATCTTTGGTCTAGTGCTGCTAGAGCCGCGGTGTATGGGGTCGTAGAGGTGGCATAAGCTAGCGCTATGTTGTGCGCTCTGGGCACTTTCAGGTGCTTCAATAGGATAGCATACTTGTGGCGTTCATCAGCTACATCCACCATCATTGTCTCTAAGCACATCCGTAGCTCCGTGTACTGTGCTCGGTTCTCATGGGTGAAGTCTGGAAACGTCGGTGTGCCAATGTATGACGCCGTGGATGGCTGGCACATCGGTGAGCGTTGGAAGAGAGGCCTCCTAGGCGAGTCTCCTCTTACGCCTCTCGGTGGGCTGGTACCGGCAGGGTACCATGGCCCGCTGGTCCAGGTGCTATTCCTCGGGACTGGTCGTGCGTCATGCTCACCCGTGAATAGAGTCAGGGGTCTGTAGCGCAGAGCCGCGGGGGTATAGCCTGGGCTGTACTGGACCTCCTGGTCCTGTGGAGTACTGTGCTGCTGTCGGGCTTGACTCTCCTCCTCTCCCTCTTCTTCCTCTGTCAGGTCATCTAGATCCTGTAGTCGTCTATTTAGCCTCTCCGCGGTATACGCCGTTCCTTCCTTGTAGCTGGGTCTCACTGGGACCGGTCGGGGAAGGGGTTCGGAGGGGGGTATAGGCTCTCTCTGGTGGTCGAGTTCAGGGTCGCTTGATCGGTTAGGGGAGGGTGCCCTTGACCCGTGTCTTGACGAGGCCCTGGAACCCCTTGTGGAGGGAGGGGGTGTTGCCCTGGCGATCAGCTGCTCCATTAGCTGCGCTTGTAGTCTGTCGCGCTCGGCTTCGCGCTTGGTGAGAGCGATGTCGCGCTCTGCTTCTCTTTGGGCACCGGCAGCGGCGCGCTGGGCTTCGGCGGCGGCGCGCCGGGCTTCGGCATGGTCTCTTACCATATTCTCTTCCGTCTGAAGGCGTCTAATCTCTAGACGTATACGATCTTCGTCGCTCCGTTGCTGCGCTTGAATGCGTTCTCTTTCCATGGAAGAATGTTCGCGCTCACTAAGCGTCTGTGCTTGGAGTCGATCGCGCTCTGTTGAGGCTGCTAGGCTGGCGAGGAACGCCTGTGCCAGCATCTTGTCCGCCTCGCTGGGGGAAGACGCTGGTTGAGGTGATCCACTCCTGGCAGTACTCGTTGGGGATGCGTTCTCCTGCGGGGAGTCCTGGAGCTCTATCTCCTCGGCGCTCTCCTCATCTTGTTCCGTGCAGAGTTCCATCTCTGGAGGGTTGTCTTCCTCCCGGAGCTCTCCGGGGACTACTTCTTCGGTCTTGGCGGGGGGTAAAGTCGTGTCAGTTCCCTCCTGGTCCCCACCGTGAGCTTGGTCAGTTACATTAGAACCCACTAGGGCCTCTGTGGTCGGGGTATCCTGGTTGATAGGGTCGGACATAATTTTACTTTCTACTTTTACCGCGTTTACCGTTTGTAGAAGGCTAGGTAGTATACTGGCAGCGTAATCCTCTAAGTACTGAGGTGGCTGCCGTCTACGCTGCGGGCGTTCTACTTTAGGAGGACCGTTTCGTGGAGTGTTCATCATAGGCCATTTCAATATTAATACCACTATATTAATATTACACTAATTACCATCCGGCTCGAAGGACCAATTGTAACTGAGGGGTACAATTCCCTAACTGTATTGATAAGTATGGTATCATTAAACCACTACCGCTTTATGTACTTTAACTACTGGCCATACAGTACACGATATCTAAATATGATGAACACTTTCCACAATGAAATCGGTTCCAGTCAAAGGTAATAATCAAATATTTAATGGAGCAAAAGGTACATAGAATATTTATCTTACATTTATCATTTGAATGCACTTGTAAGGCAAATGAGTACTCGTAGGCAAATCAACACTGAATGTCCAATCTCTGGTTACGCAGGAAGCAAGTATACAACCTGGCTCTTAGGGAATTATATCTATGGTACACTTAATGATATAGCGGGATATTCTGGAGGGGGTCCTCCCGGTTGTAAGCCGGTAGGGGGGGTAGGAGAGCCGTCGGTAGTAGACCGTCTGGTCAACGATATCTATGGAGACTTCAAGTACAGAAGACAGTGCAATAGACTCTTGATCCGCAGATGAATACACCTTGGTTCTCTTGTAGGCTGTAGCTCCACAATGAAGAAGAAGCTAGGCGACCTCAGTCTCTCTGAGCGCCGACTCAACTTGACTCCTCTCGGGGGTAAATCCAACACTCACAGGCGTCGGCGATTATCCGCTCCACAAATCACAGTACCAAAGCAAATATATATTCCAGCCGCATAGGGCTCAGCAGTCGTCGGGTAGGTAATCCAGTGTACATGTCCCTCGGTCCTCGCCTAGATCTCCTCGGATGAAAGCGCCATGTGGTCGGCCCAACCTGGATAAGACTCTAGATAACACGAGGAAGCGTTGGAGATGCTGGTCACCTTAGAACTCTAACCGCACGATGCACCATACACGATAGACTATTATTACTTGATAGAAATACGTCGCACTCGACGGTACAGTGCCAAACTCTGACAATTCAGTTATTAATTCGCACGAGGTCTCAATGCTATTCTAAGGCCAAACAGGCCATACTTCACCGCACGTCGTATCGTGGGTGAGGCTTCACGTTCTGTTACTAAGTTGGGAAGAAGGGTAAGGGACTTCTACATTTACTTGCGCCATATTTATATGCACGGTGAACAAATAGTGCCACTCTCATTTCGGTAGCCGTATCCCTGAGCGGAGCCGGGGCTAGTACGGACATGTCTCGTCGGTACCTTTGAACTTGACGCCAGGGGCTGGTCCCCTGGCGCCTGGTCCTTTGTCCAATAAGAGAATGAACTATTATGGGCTATAGTAGGCTAAAGGGATATTCCGTGCATATGTACAAGGAATATACAAGGGATATCAAACGACATACAAATACTATTCAATATATATCCATAAATAAATATATATATTCGGTTTAATCTGATCCTTCGTAACAGGTACAGTACAGCTCAATACATACAATTGTTAAGGGGATGCAGACCAGAGAAAGACTTTAGTCTTGTTTACATCAGGGTCCCCCATTTTCAATTCATCATATTTCATATCTAAATCATATAATATCTCATTGCTAAATATATGCAATATATAATCTAATAATCTAAATCTAATATATAATATAAAAATGCTAAATGCATGGGTATTTTATTTTGTGTTTAATGTTAGCTTGCAAACTCAAATACTGTCTTGGTAAGCCTCATAATGAATTGTTTGGGGTAAAAAAGAAAAACATCGTGATGTGTATCGTGTATCGCCGAAAGGTCAGAAAATATCGTGATATCATATTTAGGCCATATCGCCCAGCCCTACCTTATACCACACACTACTATAACCGTGGCATCAGAATTCACGCCACACACATACTCGGCACGTAAATATATAAAATAGCGCTGTGCAAGCTAATTATCCTAGCCAGCCTTGAGTCCTAAACCAAAACAGTAGCACATCTGGAGCTGTGGTGCATGCATAAACACCCCAGATAGCAAAAGGTGTTAATTCAATGTTGATTTATGGTCAAAATGCTTGATTTTTGGTTAAGGTCGACGATTGATGGTGAATCACCCATTAACCGCTGAAGCAATTGACTAATGTTGAAAACATGTCATTGAATCAATATTGTTTTGTGGTTGCATTTTAATGATTGAAATGCCAATATCTAATAAATGTTGAATCAACGAATGCTGTTCAACGTATGCTGTTTGTCGTCATTGTCTCATCACCCAGACTGCACTGCGCTTGTGCCCCGCCTCCCAGAATGCACCTGTGCGGCAGCTTCCTGGCAGCTACGTACCTCATGTCTCTCTCTGCATCGTTAAGACTGGTGAGTACTGCATGGCAATAATGTCGATTATGTTGTATGTTGTATGTATGCTTTCGATTGCAAACGCCAGCGGAGTAGTGGTGTGTTTGTTTTTTCATGGTAGAGAATGTTATATTAACCGCTATGCGTGCCTCCTAGCTGAAGCTAATAGCTAGGCTAGTAGGCTAGCTGGTCCCTACTGCTTCCAGCCCTTGTGCTAAGCTAGGCTAGCTGCTTCCTACTGCTTCCAGTCCTTGTGCTAAGCTAGCTGCTCCCTACTGATGTTTTATATATTTACGTGCCGAGTATGTGTCCGGCGTGAATTCTGAGGCCACGTTCATAGTAGTGTGTGGTATACAGTGGACGTCGTTTCAATATATTGTGGCGGAAGAGAGTATTTTAGTATCATATTGAGCACATTGTCATGGAATACACCGCTTAGGAACAACAGGCTGGCTAGGCTAACTAGCTTGCACGGCGATGTTTTATATATTTACGTGCAGAGTATGTGTGCGGGGTGAATTCTGAGGCCACGTTCATAGTAGTGTGTGGTATACAGTGGACGTCGTTTCAATATATTGTGGCGGAAGAGAGTATTTTAGTGTCATATTTATTACATTGCCATGAGATATTCCGCTTGTCGGCTAACTTCTAACGTGCGCGGACTGATGACGACATCAACTCGACTCGAGACATTCGCAGCAGCATAATAAGACAACAGGCTGGCTAGGCTAACTAGCTTGCACGGCGATGTTTTATATATTTACGTGCAGAGTATGTGTGCGGGGTGAATTCTGAGGCCACGTTCATAGTAGTGTGTGGTATACAGTGGACGTCGTTTCAATATATTGTGGCGGAAGAGAGTATTTTAGTGTCATATTTATTACATTGCCATGAGATATTCCGCTTGTCGGCTAACTTCTAACGTGCGCGGACTGATGACGACATCAACTCGACTCGAGACATTCGCAGCAGCATAATAAGTTAATTAAACTTGACATACATTATATCGACGATAATTATCGATATCGAATTATATGAAAATAATTTTATAATTTTATCGCGATAACGTTTTTGGTCATATCGCCCAGCCCTAATGCAGGGCCTGTCTCTCTCCCTCCCTTCCTTATGTGTTCGTGCTTAAAACAGTGAATGATCTTGTCAGAGCATTTTCAGAGCACTGTTAAATGGTCATTTTAAAACTAATATAATAAATGAATGTATATAGTGGTATATTTATGAGGGGAAAAAATATTTGCAACAACCTTTATACAGGTAGGTTATTGATAACTAATTCTGTTATACAGTGACATTCATACAGTATCCTTTGATTTCACATAATTTAATTATTATTTCACAATAAAATACTGCAATCAAAATCCCCTGTAATATCACATCAGATTTTGTAATCTCACAATAACATAGCAATATTTCACATAATTTAATTATTATTTCACAATAAAATACTGTAATCAAAATCAAAAGGTTAATTTGCATATTATTGGTATCTAGGGACATCTATGGACCTCAGGGAATGTATTCACAGTGTCAGAAATATTGTGTCTATTACTAGGCTTGCTTAAATTGTGATGAAACAAAGGAGAATATGAATTATGATTTTTCTTTGCATCTTTGACAGTGAATAACACCATGCTAATAATGACCAAACATTAAAAACTGCCACTGATCTCGTTCAGTCCCCTCTTGAGATCATGTGTAAAAAAAATCGAAGGAAATTAATAAAGGGAAGATGATTAAACCGAAGGTTCTGTAGATACAGTACTGAATTCTCCCATCCGTACCAATGCAATTTGAAATATTATTATAGAATATGATGCTTATAAATTACCTTATTATAGCTAATTTATAAGCATCATATTCTATAATAATATTTCAAATATTTCATATTTCATATTTCAAATCTTTCAAAATCTTTCAAATGCCTGAGTTCAATTTGGATTTAGTATCACCAGGCATGCATAATAACAGATAATAATCTACTGTAATCTACTGTACTTTTAAATTTTCCCCACAGTGCAACCGTTTTGAAACTAATTTCAGATCTAATTGTTCCTACATGTTAACAATAGTATAGGGAAGAGAAACTATACTGCGTTTTAAAATTTGTCAAACGTTACCTTTTGTGGCTTATTATCCCGAATAATAACAGTTATTGAAATAATTCATACAGAACTCTGAACCTTGAATCCCATTATAATCTTCCAGGAAGTGTAGTTCAGAAAAATTCCCACGGTTCAAAAGTTCCAAAATGGTCGCCCTCTCGGAATATACTTCAGCCAATCGAAAAGTTAAATCTATCTAATGGCACTTTTAACCTATTGCTAAACTAACGTATTGATGATAATATACATTCTACATGCTTTTGTGACATGTTAGTGATGTTAATACTTGAATACGTTTGATATTAAAAACGCAAATTTTATGCAACACTCGGGTGGAACAGGTTAACCTGCTGGTTGTGTGTCCCATTCACAGCTCAGTAAAAGAGAAGTGCTCCATCCATCTCGACTCCCGTGTCCGTTATTCACACAGGACAGAAACACAGTGGTCACATTTGCTTCACTGATTCTAATTTTCTTTTCTTTTCTTTAATAGGTTGAAGGTTCATCATCCTTACACAGCTTGCACAGGGAGAGATCTTATGTCCCATATGTGATGAACAGAAGTAAGCTCAACACTCAAGTAGCTTCCTGGCAGCTACGTACCTCATGTCTCTCTCTGCATCGTTAAGACTGGTGAGTACTGCATGGCAATAATGTCGATTATGTTGTATGTTGTATGTATGCTTTCGATTGCAAACGCCAGCGGAGTAGTGGTGTGTTTGTTTTTTCATGGTAGAGAATGTTATATTAACCGCTATGCGTGCCTCCTAGCTGAAGCTAATAGCTAGGCTAGTAGGCTAGCTGGTCCCTACTGCTTCCAGCCCTTGTGCTAAGCTAGGCTAGCTGCTTCCTACTGCTTCCAGTCCTTGTGCTAAGCTAGCTGCTCCCTACTGATGTTTTATATATTTACGTGCCGAGTATGTGTCCGGCGTGAATTCTGAGGCCACGTTCATAGTAGTGTGTGGTATACAGTGGACGTTGTTTCAATATATTGTGGCGGAAGAGAGTATTTTAGTATCATATTGAGCACATTGTCATGGAATACACCGCTTAGGAACAACAGGCTGGCTAGGCTAACTAGCTTGCACGGCGATGTTTTATATATTTACGTGCAGAGTATGTGTGCGGGGTGAATTCTGAGGCCACGTTCATAGTAGTGTGTGGTATACAGTGGACGTCGTTTCAATATATTGTGGCGGAAGAGAGTATTTTAGTGTCATATTTATTACATTGCCATGAGATATTCCGCTTGTCGGCTAACTTCTAACGTGCGCGGACTGATGACGACATCAACTCGACTCGAGACATTCGCAGCAGCATAATAAGACAACAGGCTGGCTAGGCTAACTAGCTTGCACGGCGATGTTTTATATATTTACGTGCAGAGTATGTGTGCGGGGTGAATTCTGAGGCCACGTTCATAGTAGTGTGTGGTATACAGTGGACGTCGTTTCAATATATTGTGGCGGAAGAGAGTATTTTAGTGTCATATTTATTACATTGCCATGAGATATTCCGCTTGTCGGCTAACTTCTAACGTGCGCGGACTGATGACGACATCAACTCGACTCGAGACATTCGCAGCAGCATAATAAGTTAATTAAACTTGACATACATTATATCGACGATAATTATCGATATCGAATTATATGAAAATAATTTTATAATTTTATCGCGATAACGTTTTTGGTCATATCGCCCAGCCCTAATGCAGGGCCTGTCTCTCTCCCTCCCTTCCTTATGTGTTTGTGCTTAAAACAGTGAATGATCTTGTCAGAGCATTTTCAGAGCACTGTTAAATGGTCATTTTAAAACTAATATAATAAATGAATGTATATAGTGGTATATTTATGAGGGGAAAAAATATTTGCAACAACCTTTATACAGGTAGGTTATTGATAACTAATTCTGTTATACAGTGACATTCATACAGTATCCTTTGATTTCACATAATTTAATTATTATTTCACAATAAAATACTGCAATCAAAATCCCCTGTAATATCACATCAGATTTTGTAATCTCACAATAACATAGCAATATTTCACATAATTTAATTATTATTTCACAATAAAATACTGTAATCAAAATCAAACGGTTAATTTGCATATTATTGGTATCTAGGGACATCTATGGACCTCAGGGAATGTATTCACAGTGTCAGAAATATTGTGTCTATTACTAGGCTTGCTTAAATTGTGATGAAACAAAGGAGAATATGAATTATGATTTTTCTTTGCATCTTTGACAGTGAATAACACCATGCTAATAATGACCAAACATTAAAAACTGCCACTGATCTCGTTCAGTCCCCTCTTGAGATCATGTGTAAAAAAAATCGAAGGAAATTAATAAAGGGAAGATGATTAAACCGAAGGTTCTGTAGATACAGTACTGAATTCTCCCATCCGTACCAATGCAATTTGAAATATTATTATAGAATATGATGCTTATAAATTACCTTATTATAGCTAATTTATAAGCATCATATTCTATAATAATATTTCAAATATTTCATATTTCATATTTCAAATCTTTCAAAATCTTTCAAATGCCTGAGTTCAATTTGGATTTAGTATCACCAGGCATGCATAATAACAGATAATAATCTACTGTAATCTACTGTACTTTTAAATTTTCCCCACAGTGCAACCGTTTTGAAACTAATTTCAGATCTAATTGTTCCTACATGTTAACAATAGTATAGGGAAGAGAAACTATACTGCGTTTTAAAATTTGTCAAACGTTACCTTTTGTGGCTTATTATCCCGAATAATAACAGTTATTGAAATAATTCATACAGAACTCTGAACCTTGAATCCCATTATAATCTTCCAGGAAGTGTAGTTCAGAAAAATTCCCACGGTTCAAAAGTTCCAAAATGGTCGCCCTCTCGGAATATACTTCAGCCAATCGAAAAGTTAAATCTATCTAATGGCACTTTTAACCTATTGCTAAACTAACGTATTGATGATAATATACATTCTACATGCTTTTGTGACATGTTAGTGATGTTAATACTTGAATACGTTTGATATTAAAAACGCAAATTTTATGCAACACTCGGGTGGAACAGGTTAACCTGCTGGTTGTGTGTCCCATTCACAGCTCAGTAAAAGAGAAGTGCTCCATCCATCTCGACTCCCGTGTCCGTTATTCACACAGGACAGAAACACAGTGGTCACATTTGCTTCACTGATTCTAATTTTCTTTTCTTTTCTTTAATAGGTTGAAGGTTCATCATCCTTACACAGCTTGCACAGGGAGAGATCTTATGTCCCATATGTGATGAACAGAAGTAAGCTCAACACTGCAGTGATGAGTGAAATTATTGGTTCTGTGTTTCAGGTTCATGGTAGAGGGGTCTACAGTCAAATTGTGAACTTATCATTTAACAGCATCATACATTTTTTTTGCTGTTTAGTGTTAGTCTCCTTGTATTTAAAGAAGGCTAGACGCCGCAGAGAGGGAAGACGACACACTGGAGTGGCAGGAGAGTCCAGGCTGATGAGAAGTCCTGTCAACCAATACGGGTATGTGTACGGGTGGCAAAACAGCGCCAGTGTCCTCTCCATTCACACTCCATTGGGAGCAATTAGGGGTTACAGGGGCACTGCCATGCTAGACTAACTTAGGTTATTTGGATTGAATGTTTAAATTATGTATCCGATTTGTAAAATATAATTTAATAATAATTTCCCCCAATAGTATTGAGTTAACCTATGATTCCTTCCTATCCCTAGGTGTGTGAGGTGGGGCCCAGCAGACATACCGGACGGGGAGACAGGAAGCCTTGGGGGCTTTGAAAAGGGATCTGCGGAACATCTACTCAGGCATGCAATCTACTTTACTTTTGGTCAATTGACACATGAATAAACATCCCACATTAAGCAAAAAGGCCACCTTAATATTCAGAATGAGTAATGATGAGATAGCATGAAATTAAAGGTTTGCCACTCAATTTCCCAGAGGTGGCGACATCAAATTTAATTGTTGTTACTTGGGTACTCATTACATGTATTTGTATGTCTGTACACAGAGGAAGGGATGGGTGGGGCAGAGAGCAGAACTTCTGATGGAGAGGACCTACGTCATCCTGCAGCGGTACTTGAACAAAATGCCTGCACCAACGATGGTGGAGCTCAAAGAGGAATGGCCTTTTCTCTTCGCTCAGACAGGGCTTTTCTCCCACTTTGGCCTCCTGACAGACACCGATGCCCTTCAAAAGATCCAAGATGCCCTGGGTCAGAGAGGACGGACCATCCTGCAGTTCTGCCAGAAACTGGACAACCCGGAGATCAGGGAAGTTCTGGCCAGATATTATCCAGAGGCTTCGGAGAAGACTCCTTATGGTGTACTTCAAGGAGCCTACGGAGAAACTGCTGATGTAAGTTTTATTTATTTAAATATTAAAATATTTGAAATGCTAAACGAGTGATTACAAACCCTACAAACACTGTGATAGACCCTCTAAACCAGTGGTGCCCAACCAGTCGATCGCGATCGACGGGTAGATCGCGGGCTGATTTCAAGTAGATCTTGATTAATAAAATTAGATTATAATTTCTTTTTTTTTATTTCTTTTTTTTTGCAAAATCAACTCTGCCTCTCCTTGTTAACTACAACAAGCAATGCTGTTTGTTATTTAAGATGAGGTCGGACTCGGCACTGACAGATTTGTATTCATTATGCTGCTTTTATAAAGCCTTAAATGACGGCTTACAATATACAATTGTGGCTGGTAGCTCTCGGCTAGGTGGTAAATTAAAAAGTAGATCTTGGTTCAAAAATGGTTGGGCACCCCTGCTCTAAACACTGACAGACCCTCTAAACACTGTGATAGACCCGACAAACACTGTGATAGACCCTCTAAACACTGTGATAGATCTATCACAGTGTTTAGAGGGTCTATCACAGTGTTTAGAGGGTCTGTCACAGTGTTTAGAGGGTCTATCACAGTGTTTAAGAGGGTCTGTCACAGTGTTTAGAGGGTCTATCACAGTGTTTAGAGGGTCTATCAGTGTTTATAGGGTCTATCGCAGTGTTTAGAGTGTCTATAACAGTGTTTAGAGGGTCTATCACAGTGTTTAGAGGGTCTATCACAGTGTTTAGAGGGTCTATTACAGTGTTTAGAGGGTCTATCACACCCTCTAAACACTGATAGACCCTCTATACACTGTGACAGACCCTCTAAACACTGACAGACCCTCTAAACACTGACAGACCCTCTAAACACTGTGATAAACCCTCTAAACACTGTGATAGACCCTCTAAACACTGTGATAGACCCTCTAAACACTGATAGACCCTCTAAACACTGTGACAGACCCTCTAAACACTGTGATAGACCCGACAAACACTGTGATAGACCCTCTAAACACTGTGATAGACCCGACAAACACTGTGATGGACCCTCTAAACACTGTGATAGACCCTCTAAACACTGTGATAGATCTATCACAGTGTTTAGAGGGTCTATCACAGTGTTTGGAGGGTCTATCACAGTGTTTAGAGGGTCTATCACACCCTCTAAACACTGATAGACCCTCTAAACACTGTGACAGACCCTCTAAACACTGTGACAGACCCTCTAAACACTGTGATAGACCCGACAAACACTGTGATAGACCCTCTAAACATTGTGATAGACCCGACAAACACTGTGATGGACCCTCTAAACACTGTGATAGACCCTCTAAACACTGTGATAGATCTATCATAGTGTTTAGAGGGTCTATCACAGTGTTTGGAGGGTCTATCACAGTGTTTAGAGGGTCTATCACACCCTCTAAACACTGATAGACCCTCTAAACACTGTGACAGACCCTCTAAACACTGACAGACCCTCTAAACACTGTGATAGACCCTCTAAACACTGTGACAGACCCTCTAAACACTGTGATAGACCCGACAAACACTGTGATAGACTCAAATCAAATCAAATCAAATCAAATTTATTTATAGGGCCCGACAACACACGTTAATGTCCCCATGGGCCGTACAGGTCTTCTTTAAACAGGTCAAGAAGACAACATAACAATAAGTCAAGAACAGAACAAGAACACCATAGGGTCCAACATTTTTTTAGATGAATGCAAATAAATGAAAGAATGCAAGCACTCCCAGACATACCCCACGCGAAGGTAAGGAAAAACTCACTAAAACCTAACAATAGGGAAAAAAGCTCCACAGGCAGTGTGGAGGAGAGAAACCTTAGAAGGGCCGTTCAAGGGGGGATCTCCCTTCTTAGATGTTGGTGATAGTAGTGTTGCAGACGGACAGTTGGTATAGATAGACCCTCTAAACACTGTGATAGACCCGACAAACACTGTGATAGACCCTCTAAACACTGTGATAGACCCGACAAACACTGTGATAGACCCTCTAAACACTGATAGACCCTCTAAACACTGTGACAGATCTATCACAGTGTTTAGAGGGTCTATCACAGTGTTTAGAGCAGGGGTGGCCAACCCGCGGCTCGCGAGCCGCATGCGGCTCTTTGCCCGTCAATGTGCGGCTCTTCCATCCATAAAAAAAAATTAAAAAAAATTAAAAAAAAAATTTTTTACTTTTTTTTTTTTTTTTTTTACTTTTTTTTTTTATGTCACTCATTCCATAAGGACGTAGAATAAACATTTAATTTTTTTTTTAAATGGTCCATTTGCATGTTCTTGGTATCTGAATCTAGGGACATATATGGATCAGTGTCAGAAATAGTGTGTCTGTTACTAGGCTTGAGTAAATTGTAATGAACCAAAGGAGAATATCAATTCTATTTAAAAAAAAAAATTATCTTTGACTGTAAATAACACCATGCTAAAATTGACCAGACCTGAAAAATCTAAGCAAATGAATAAAGGGAAGATGATTAAACAGAAGGTTTTGTAGATACAGTACTGAATTCTGCCATCTTTTTTATAATGTAAATTTCTCCACCATTCTTCATCATATTGCAACACCGTTTTTTGCAAGACGTTCACAGAAAGGTAGAGAAACTAACTGCGTTCTGTTTTATGGCAATAACGTTCAGGTTTGTGGGAGATAATCCCAAAAAATAAGAGAAATTAAAAAGTAAATCCAGAAGTCAGATGATTGACAGGGGCTGGTGTGAGCTGGGTAGGGTAGTTTTTCGAAATTTGAAAGCCCTGAGTCTCTTCCTTCAAAAGACTACACTCACTTTTGGCTGTGCCACTTCCTCCTGTCAATATGCGCCGGTTTCCGACTCAATGCCCTGAGATTTCTATAATCTTATATTTCACTAATAACAGTTAAAATAATTGGTAAACAAACATAATGCTGAAAATATACACTTTTACTGTATATCTCGGGCTTAAGAGGTTAACCCTGTGAGGCCCAAATTAAAAAGAAATTAGCAACTTCAGAGGCCAGAGGGTGGGACATATAAACACATTTACTATCAAATAGCATTGTGAGGCTGAACAACAGGACCAATTGACTATACATGTGCTTAAAGGGGAACTATCTTATAAATGGCTTTTTTCAGTGTTTACCATTGTTTCTTAGCTATGTGGACTTATATTAATAGGATATATGTCTCTAATTCTCATATTGGCGAATTCTTCCAATTCTCCTCTCACAATATTCACCCTCACTGAACTGAGTCATCTGAAAATGTGCATATCTGTGATGTCAGAGATTTCTCAGCTGCATAATAATGTGGCAGTTGATGTGGCAGTTGGCACCAGGCCACACAGTGGTTGGAGCCCAGCCTCAAAACGGCTTAAGATCTTGAGGTAGAAAAATGCGGTTTTTAGTACTTGATTAGAAATACAAAACAATGCATTTTTTTTGAAAAAAAACCTAGGTGTTCCATAGACTCACAGGAATTGTGTAAAAGTGCCCAAATAGTGAAAGAAATAGTAAAATAGTTCCCCTTTAACATTTTTTAAATAAACATTATTTTTTTAAATGGCTAAAAGTGATTTTGTAATTTTGCAACCGTGGGTCTCAGAGGGTACTTTTAACCCTGTGAGGCCCAAATAAAAAAGATATTAGCAACTTCAGAGGCCAGAGGGTGAGACCTATAAACACATGAAGGGTGCCGTGACTGAAAAAAAAGGTTGAGAAACGCTGGTATATGGTGTGGCTCTTTGTGGTACCACAGTAATTTTTTTGTGGCTCTTAGTCTCTGACTGGTTGGCCACCCCTGGTTTAGAGGGTCTATCACTGTGTTTAGAGGGTATATCAGTGTTTAGAGGGTCTATCACAGTGTTTAGAGGGTCTATCGGTCTGTCACAGTGTTTAGAGGGTCAGTCACAGTGTTTAGAGGGTCTGTCACAGTGTTTAGAGGGTCTATCACAGTGTTTAGAGGGTCTATCACAGTGTTTAGAGGGTCTATCACTGTGTTTAGAGGGTCTATCAGTGTTTAGAGGGTCTATCACAGTGTTTAGAGGGTCTATCGGTCTGTCACAGTGTTTAGAGGGTCTGTCACAGTGTTTAGAGGGTCTGTCACAGTGTTTAGAGTGTCTATAACAGTGTTTAGAGGGTCTATCACAGTGTTTAGAGGGTCTATCACAGTGTTTAGAGGGTCTATCACACCCTCTAAACACTGATAGACCCTCTATACACTGTGACAGACCCTCTAAACACTGTGACAGACCCTCTAAACACTGACAGACCCTCTAAACACTGTTATAGACCCTCTAAACACTGTGACAGACCCTCTAAACACTGACAGACCCTCTAAACACTGTGATAGACCATCTAAACACTGTGATAGACCCTCTAAACACTGATAGATCTATCACAGTGTTTAGAGGGTCTATCACAGTGTTTAGAGGGTCTATCACAGTGTTTAGAGGGTCTATCATAGTGTTTAGAGGGTCTATCAGTGTTTAGAGGGTCTATCACAGTGTTTAGAGGATCTATCATAGTGTTTAGAGGGTCTATCAGTGTTTAGAGGGTCTATCACAGTGTTTAGAGGGTCTATCACAGTGTTTCCTTATGGTGTACTTCAAGGAGCCTACGGAGAAACTGCTGCTCGGAGTTGATGTACGTTTTATTTATTTAAATATTAAAATATTTGAAATGCTAAACGAGTGATTACAAACCCTACAAACACCATACTTCCTGCAATTCAATATTCAACTTCCGTTTCGCGACTATAGCAACTCCAAACTCCCTGCAAACTACTTCATAGGTTAAGTTTAGGTAGTGAGGCATGACTGTCTGCTGGTGATTCAGAATATAATTATGCTGTTGCAAAAACTTTAAAAAAGTGTTATGTTGGAATAAAGTGATGAAAGTGCAACCTATAAGAAATGGACAACGTAATTGGTGAGCTTTAGAGGTGCATGGATACACATTGTATTGCCTAGATGGTGTCAGGCTAGGCGATTGCTTAATTCTCTTTCCTGTCCAGTCTAACTGGATGCTGACTGTAGCTTGTTACTGTAGACCTACAGAGTGAGTAATTGAGTGATTAAAAAAAATCGAACTCGTGTGAAGTGAGGGGTGCTCTTATCATCGTACATCATCTCACCTCTCTTCCTCACTTTTTTATTTTTGTGTCTATCAGCTGCTGCTCGACAGTTTGACCCCAAGCTGACCGACCAGGACTACAGCGAAACTGTCAAGAAGTGGCTTCGTTATGCGCCAGACCGGGAGGGAGGCATCTCAAGGAACCGAACTTAAGTCAAGCGAACCAGAGTCAAACTTAGGGTACCCCAGCACAGCACACACTGTTTCCCTGGTTCATACAGTACAAGGAATTACCCTCATGGACACTGTTCTTCCATGGACGGCATCTACTTGAATGACTTATGCTGCTTCAGCCTGTTCTTGGAACCGAAGTGACCCAAACTTAATTGTCAAGCGAACCAGAGTCAAACTTGGGGTACCCCAGCACACTGTTTCCCTGGTTCATACAGTACAAGGAATTACCCTCATGGACACTGTTCTTCCATGGACGGCATCTACTTGAATGACTTATGCTGCTTCAGCCTGTTCTTGCAGTGTTTATTTTTTTTATTTTTTATTTTAACCTTTATTTACCCAGGGTAGGTTCGCTGAGCACGGATGCTCTTTTTCAGCTACGCCCTGCTTCACATTCACAGAGTTCCATTCACACCTGGGAGCTGCCCAGGCCTAACAAAATTAATAGTTGGTTTCAGGTTGCCGACCGACCCTGCCGATTTAGGTGCGACCCAATATATTTTATGAGTTTTTAGAAAAAATTATAAAAAAAAAAAAAAAAAAAAAAAAATTAATAAAGTTTCATAGAAATCTTAGTCAAACATTTAGTATTATGGATATTAAACATGCTGGCAGAGTACATGCATCCATGTTGTTGTGAACATTTTAATTAAATAAAGAAATTCCCTATCCATAGTCGCCGTGGGAAAGAATAAAATAAAAAAATAAAATAAAATAAATTCCCTACCTACCCATGGCCAAACTGACAACCAACCTGAAACCAACTATTAATTTTGTTAGGCCCCAGTACAACCACAGTCTGACACTGTTGGCCACTGAGCAACTCCACTGGAGCAGTTGGGGGTTTAGTGCCTTGCTCAAGGGCACTTCAGCGGTTGGTGTTAAGGGTATGGGAGAGAGTTATAGAAACATTAGGGGTGTAACGGTACACAAAATCCACGGTTCGGTACGTACCTCGGTTTTGAAGACACGGTTCGGTATTATTTTCGGTACAGTGGGGGGGGGGGGGGGAATCCAAAAAAAATTGCTTTTCATTTATCTATTTATTTAACTGTATTAAACAATATAAAACGAATTGGCCATAATTGACTGAGCAAACTAATGCTTACTGCTGTAACCTACTAATAACACTTAAGTAAATCTGAAGATTATTATATAGCAGATGCCTTGGAGGATAAGTCGTGGACAACTGTAGATCATCTAAGCTCCACTGTGTTTAAATTCAAATCCTATGCCATTGTTATTTAACCCTTGTGTCTGAAAACTAAAGTATTATACTCTTATTAGGGGACTAAATTGAAAAACTCCATAAAAAGATTATGTTGAAATAATTTCCCACTTTCTTTTCCATAAATATTTTATTCAACTTCAGCCGTGATCATAACCATTTTTTATATTATTTTTGTAATGAAATACTCCCACTTTTCTGAAAAGAGTTGTTAAATATGACAAAAAAAGAATATGTGGTGGTTATGATCGGGCTGAAGTGGAATAAACAATTTATGAAGAGTAAAAAAAAAATACAAGATAATTAAAAGATTATTCCACATATTATGTTGGCTACAAACATAATCACTGCAAAGTTATCAAACAAATACGAATCTGATCAGACACAAGGGTTAAGTTGTTGTTCCCTTTCTAATTTCCTCAAACATCTAGTCTAGTTAATGTGATCAATATTATTTGACAATTGATGCTTTTTGTTGGACATTTCAGTCAGTAGTGAGCTCATACTTTGAGCTCATAAATTTATAGTTAAAATGATTGAGACAACGCAATCTTGTCTTCGTTGTGCATGAATGCGTGTGCTCACCACACACAATATGTGTGTCACTATTCTGGCAGTGGCTATATATGTATTGTTAATGAAAGCCTGTTATAAGGTCTGTTATTTTTTTTGTGTAAA
The DNA here is from genome assembly GCF_963971535.1 of Notolepis coatsorum. NCBI lineage: Eukaryota > Metazoa > Chordata > Actinopteri > Aulopiformes > Paralepididae > Notolepis > Notolepis coatsorum. The sequence goes on along the minus strand of NC_140171.1, from coordinate 168,441,369 downwards.
AGGTATGGTCACTGGAAGTATGATACCCTAGAAAAAAAAAATTTCATATTAAAGCCATGTTGTCATTTTTGTTCACACATTTTTGGAAATATGGTCATATAAGAATTTTATTATTATTTATTTAACAATAGTGTGTTTAACAGCAGGAAAAAAACATGTAATGTTATGATGTATACATATCAGCAGCAATATTTTAATGTAAAATGTACATTAATCAGTATTGATTCCTTAACTTTACAAGTTACAAGTAGATGTACAAGTTACAAATGTACAAGTAGAGTACCATTTAGATTATGGTTGAATAAACATTGATGTCTAACATTGATTCAATATAAAATCAACTAAAATGTGCATGTAGATTACCATTTAGATTATGGTTGAATAAACATTGATGTCTAACATTGATTCAATATAAAATCAACTAAAATGTGCATGTAGATTACCATTTAGATGATGGTTGAATCAACATTGATATAGTATCAGTTATGGTTGACACCTAACATTGATTCAACGTGTAAGTCATAGACAACGATCTGTATAATTTCAATGTCAGGCTTCAACATAGATTCAATATTTCTGCCGAACCCTATTTCAACGTTGATTCACTAATTTTTTGCTATCTGGGACGTCATCACGTAACGTTGGTTGTTGTTAGTGAGTGTGCTGAGCCGAGGCTGAACGGAGCCAAACTTGGAAAATCGATATATCAAAACTTTGCGACCACGTTTCATGTTTATTTCGAGGAAATAATTTATCGCGATATTTATCGTTATCGTTTTATCGCCCAGCCCTACTGTCATGGATGAAAAGCCAGCTTCAGTTCACACAGATATGTGGTTCTGAATGGTATCAACTAGGGCTGTCTTAAATACTTCGAAGCTTCGAAGCTTCGTTCGATGGCACAAGCTTCGAACATTAAAAAAAAATCGAAGTTTAAAAAATAAAAATAAAAGAAATGTATTTTTTTTTTTTTTTTTTTTTTACTTCTGTGTGTGTGTGTGTGTGTGTGTGTGTGTGTGTGTGTGTGTGTGTGTGTGTGTGTGTGTGTGTGTGTGTGTGTGTGTGTGTGTGTGTGTGTGTGTGTGTGTGCATGGGGCCATTGGGTGGGGCCGGGGGACAAATACACTGGAGGAAAGTAACCCAGCTCAGCACTGCCCAAATTATATCATCACTATTGCCTGTTTGAAGGATATCATCCTCAAACACATATACACCACCTACACGCCTATTCTCAGTCCTTGCCCCACAATGGTGGAATGAACTACCCACCCCAGTTAGGACAGCCGAATCCCGTCCAATCTTTCGCCGTCGACTAAAGACGCACTTCTTCAACCATTATCTGAAATAAAAAAATAAAAACCCTAACTAACCTTACTGTCATGCACTTGTCCTAATAAACTAACCTACACTGTAACACGCAACACTTTGATGAATATTGTTACTCAGCTGATAGAGTTGTATCCTTCCTGATGACCTGTCGTACAGAACTTGTAAGTCGCTTTGGATAAAAGCGTCAGCTAAATGACTAAATGTGAATGTAAATGCCTTGTAGAATTCCACACATAAGAAAGAAAGATACTGGGATGAATAAACAAAATAGGAAATAAAATGTAGAAATGCATGCAATACATAAATAAATATGAATCTCCATATATGAAATAGAACATTTAGATAAGGTGCTACTGAGATGTTTTGGTGAGTTCTTTGTTTTTTTGTGGAAGTAGCCCTTCTTAAAAATGCATGAACATTCACTGATAATTGGTCTGTAGTGGAGTCTACAAGATCTACATTGCCGGACCTTGTAGACTGACATAATTCTGTGCATAGTTTAGTCTACACAGGCCATATTTCAAATAATCAAAATCTTACTTCATTCATCTTAAACATTCTTGATTTGGGGGATTGGTAGTTCCCATGAAATCTGAAGTTGTTCAAACGCCAACAGCGATCCACCTTGAATTAAATCACACAGCCGTGTTGGCTGCGTCACAGTCACGAAAGGGGCTACTTAATTCATTAATCCAATCTACTTTATTTATAGAGCACATTTAAAAACAACAACGTTTACCAAAGTGCTGTACAAGTCCCACAACATAAGATAGAAAAAAGAATTATATATAAAAACAAATTAATTTTTTTTTTATTCGAAGCTTCGAATTCAAATCGAAGCTCGGCCCCGAAGCTTCGATTGCCAAAAAAAAATTCGAAGGTCAGCCCTAGTATCAACACCTTAACTGCTGCATCATGAGATACTTGGTACTCAGTACCACACTCTTCCAAGTGTTTGGATGGAGATGTGTCAGGAAGCTTTGTCTCAATGTTGTCTGTACATTTTTTTTTTATCCAGAGTAACTTGGTGATCCTTTTCTGTGTTTTATTAAATAAAAATTCAGATTTTGAGAAATGGTCAAACTTATCCAAATATGGTATTTTCATGGAGAACAGTGCAGCTGCAACAGATAGCACGTTAGTGATAATTTTCTGTAATAAAAAAAAAAAAAAAAAAAAAAAAAATTTAATCTCAAGGCCCCCCCTGTCATGCCTCTGCGCCCCCCTGGGGGGCGCCCCCCACACTTTGAGAAACACTGGGTTAGGACATTTACAGGGGCCAGTTTCGAATTGCAGTCTCCCGTAGGTGCTCTTTGTTGGTTGGTTGTGTTGGTTGGTTGCCTAGGCTAAAGTTAAAGCCATTGCTATTGTTAGGCTTGGGTTCCAGAGCACATTTCTTATAAGACTTGTGGAACATTAATGCCGGTGTATAATGTGACAATTCTACGTAGATTGCCTAACTGATTAACACTAGCCATCATAGCTAATGTTACAGTAGCCGGTAGACTGTCCCTGACCAAATACAGTCAGGAATAAATTAGGGGTGGAACGGTTCACAAAATCCACGGTTCAGTTCGTATCACGGTTTTGGGGTCACGGTTTTCGGTTTGGTTTTTTATTGAAACATGTTTGAACACTTCAAAAATACCATACATCAGCATAAGATATATAGCCTAAAAATAATCCAACTTTTCAGTTATTCTCAAGGACGTAGTCATGCAAAAACTGAAAGAATGAGGCAGTTTGACATCACGCACAACATTTTGACAGTGACCAGTTAGAGCTAGGAGAGATTTTGGTACAGCAAGAGGGGAGGCATTGCTGATTTAAACATGCTTCTCATTTATTTGGTAAAAATAAGGTTTACAGCGGTTTGCCTTAAATAATGTTTGGCACACTAAGACCGAACTGACTGAAAAATATAGGCTATATTGGTCAAAGTATTAACTTAGTGCAAACAAACAAAATAATTTAACCTTTCTATTTTTGTGGCCACATTATATACAAAGGCCATCAACATAAAGTATGCATATGCTCAACCAGCACTAGACTTTCTTTTCTTTAAAATAAACATAAAAAAAACAATGTCAACAATGTTTAAATTCCCTGATTGTCAGTTCTTAACTGTTTGGTAGTGCAGCAGTGAAAGGGTTAACCCTTTCACTGTGACAATACACAGAAGGTTAATGGAAAGATTAGTTTTCCGCTTGAAATTAAAGTGCAGTATTTGAAATACAATGAAAGGAATATGGCTGGATTTCTTATCAAAAGGAAAGGTGTCACTGTTATTTAAAATAAATAAATAAACAAATTAGAAGGCCATCAATATAAAATGCAGCAAAGTCAACAAGGCTGGCTAGGATAATTAGCTTGCACGGCGCTATTTTATATATTTACGTGCCGAGTATGTGTGTGGTATACGGTGGACGTCGTTGCAATGTATTGGGGCGGAACAGAGTATTTTAGGGATATTTAGTACATAGGAAACATGGCTGGCTAGGATAATTAGCTTGCACAGTGCAATGTTGTTGAAAAAGGAGATTAACTCCATCTTAAAACAACAATCTGAATTTCAAATACACAGAACAAGACAACATTATTACTTTCATGGCTCTAAACCTAGTCACCTACTAGCTATGAAGATACGGTCCAGTGAACAATTTGCGGATATCCCTGTCATCAAGGACCAACAGGGAATAGTTACCACCGACCCCAAAAAAATCAACAAGACTTTTCGTACGTTTTACTCTAACCTGTACGAGTCAGAAGTGATCTTCGATCATAATAAACTGGAGGAATTCCTTGATCAAATTAATTTACCACAACTCTCAGAGGAAGACGCTAAACGGTTAGATGCACCTATTACACTAGAGGAACTTAGGGAGGCTATTTCTGACTTGCAAAGTGGTAAGGCCCCTGGCTGGGACGGCATTCCACCCGAACTGTACCTCTCATGCTGTGATGTAATTGGACCCCTATTACTTGATATAATTTTACACTCAGTCAAAGTTTTCCAGGGATGTCAATATGGCACTCATATCTGTCCTACTTAAGAAAGATAAGGACCCCACCAAATGTGGCAGTTATAGACCCTTAAGCCTCCTTGGAACCGATCTCAAGCTGTACGCTAAGGTACTAGCCATCCGACTTCAAAAGCATATGACATCTTTAGTTCACCCTGATCAGACAGGCTTCATAAGAGGCCACCTGATCACGGATAATATTAGACGGTTACTGCATGTGATAGATGCCAGCAAGGATTCCGCGCCTCCTACGGCTGTATTATCCTTAGACGCGATGAAAGCCTTTGACAGGTTGGAATGGTCTTATTTATGGGCAGTACTTAGACGGATGGGGTTAGGTGATGGGTTCATTCATATGATCAAAGTACTATATACAGATCCATCGGCGAATGAGCCAGTGCTAACAGATGATGACAGCAGGCTAATGAGCCAGTGCTAACAGATCATAACAGCAGGCGAATGAGCCAGTGCTAACAGATGATGACAGCAGGCTAACTAGCCAGTGCTAACAGATGATGACAGCAGGCTAATGAGCCAGTGCTAACAGATGATGACAGCAGGCTAACGAGCCAGTGCTAACAGATGATGACAGCAGGCTAATGAGCCAGTGCTAACAGATGATGACAGCAGGCTAACGAGCCATTGCTAACAGGAGCTAATAGCAGGCTAACTAGCCATTGCTAACAGGAGCTAATAGCAGGCTAACTAGCCATTGCTAACAGGAGCTAATAGCAGGCTAACTAGTCATTGCTAACAGGGCCTGGACCCAAGTTACAGGGCGACGAGAGCCCTGAATGGACCTGAAAGAGAGAAAAGAAATGAGTCCTCTGTGGACTATATCTGTGATGTCCTGCGTGGCCTACGGACAGGGTCACACGACCAGGCCAACCACACTTCAATAGAGGACTGCTGCTACAATTCTCGGGGACCCGTGAGAAGTGACAATTCGACCTACCTCAAACTACGGGAGAGATCCAAGAGATCAGAGGGGGTGACCATAAGAACCATGACATTGTATTCTTCAGACGACAACAACTGGGTGCATTGGCCGGGAACAACAGATGCAAGTCTTCCCGCCAGCTACCAAGCAATGACGTGGCCCCTATCCTGTCGGGCCGTCCAGCCAGGGAACAACAGATGCAAGTCTTCCCGCCGGCTACCAGGGTACCAGGGAACCAAGATGACAGAGGGGGTGTGGAGAGTCACAGCCACGTGACCCTGCAATCGCCATCTCGTCCCCCCGTACAGACGCTATTAACCCCCTGAAGTCTAAAGTTTCTAGCTCCACCTTCTCAGAATATTCTCTTTTTTTTTGTTACATAATGTAAAATTACAGATTCATACCTTCAAAATAAGCCATCAATTGTCAAATTTGAGACGATAGTTTTCAATCAATGTCCTATCAAACATTCTGGTAAAATCCTAACAACTTTTCAGTATAGGACTTGAACTAGATCCAAGTTCATTCAGCTATCTGATGAGAGAACTACACTCCCAGAATTCAATGTGATCATTGTCACTAGAACCATTTCACACCTGGAGCAAAGGCCCAGTCATTCCTTTGTTATTCCAGTGAATGGACCCAGCAGGAGGCCTAGCCTAGCGACAAGCGGCCACTACATAGTTGGGTATTGAAAAAATGCTCATATACACATAGAGAATAATAATCAACAAGAAACATCAACTGTATCAATTGTATTGTACAATGAACAACCCTATATATCTCTTTTGGATTACAATAGTAATACAAGGTAATGTACTGATTTCTTTTGATTTCTCTGTTTGAGAGAGAGAGAGAGAGTGTGTGTGTGTGTGTGTGTGTGCAGGGGAGTAGCTGGGGGGGGGGTTAGGATGATTCCAAGGGCCCAGCAAATGCCCCAAATTTTTTTATAGATTGGGGGCCCCAAATTTTTTTAATAGATTGGGGGCCCACAAATTGATTCTTTTCATGGGGCCCAGAATCTCCAGCTACGCCCCTGTGAGCGCACCTTTCTCTAGAGAGCTGTCATCACCGTGATGCGCGCTTGAATGAACTGCAAGATAACTCATAACTCGTACACACACGCACTCTGTCTCTGCCAGTTATGTTGATGAAAAGCATGTTAGACTACTTTTAATACATAAATTAACGTTCCGTTGGGTCCCGTGTATTCTAGAGAATGATAATAATAATAATAATAATAATAATAATAATAATAATAATAATAATAATAATAATAATAATAATAATAATAATGCAGGATGCGCTGAAGAAGCATACATAGAAGCAGACTCGACATTAACGTTCCGTCGGGTCCCGTGTATTCTAGAGAATGATAATAATAATAATAATAATAATAATAATAATAATAATAATGCAGGACGCGCTGAAGAAGCATACATAGAAGCAGACTCGACACAAGTTTCGTCTCGACGCTGCGTCTCAGCGCACACACACACATACACGCACACCACATTATTCTGCGAAGCAGCTCAGTGTCCCGTGGATATTATTGCAAGAGATAATTCATACATATTATGAAAAGCCGATGCCGATCTGTTGTTTAGAATTTGGATGGGGGGTAGCGAGTCTCTGATACCTCTCACCTCTGCGCGGGGGTCTAACACCTATTCACAGCGCACACGCTTCTCTTGTGTGTGTGCGCGCGTGCGTGTATGTGTGTTTCGTGACGCGCTGTAGTTCTCTCGCAAACGGAAATAATTACAAGCATACCATCTAGCAAGAATTAAACGTATTTACAAGTCGTATTAGGTTTAGCAAGTTGGGGGACCTATACCTTACATGTCAAAGCACTAGAAATGGCCATTTTTCTATTTTTATCGATTTCTGAAAAGATGTCCTTTTTGAGCATTTAAGAGGGATTCTAATTTCTTTTGTTGTCCGCCGACGGGAGCAATACGCCCTGTTGACTCCTAAGGGACAGAGGAAAGAGATGACCAGGATGACAGAGGCGGTGTTGAAGTGCCACGAAGTGACCCTTTTTGTATTTTGACATCCTGTTCTCTCTCTCTGATTTGTGTCCCTTGTATGATGTAATATATTAAGCATTATAAAGGATTAAATATAACTATGTATTATAAGCTTGATAACAGGACGAGTAGGCCTCTGATATGACGGATGTCTTTTTGTATTCTTATATAAACTGTATAACTATATACACTATAAACTATACTACAGTTAATGGATTATGCACAGTCAGAATGGAATGGGCCTCTTCTCTAGCATAGCATAGTGAAGACAGGAATGTGGTCACAGAGCGCTGACCTTGAGAGGAGCAGAGGAGAGAATTACTGCCTTACAGTTATGAGGCAGAGAACTATTGTACACTGTAGACTACAGGATACTGTCAGGAATGGAGGTAGGTGAGTTCCAATGGGTGAATGCAATCACAGAGACGGAGAGTGTTTACTCTTGAACAGGTTCGACTTTAATAGTAAGAACACAAGAGTAATTTCTAAGAGAGATAAATGCTAAATAGCACAGGCAGGAAATAAGGTAAATAGGAGCTTATTGGAGGTCCAGAGTTGAACCGTCCGCGTTTTCCCCGAACGCAATTAGTGAAGACCTGACAATGAACAAGCAGAAGACAGGTAGGTTACATAAGACACCAAATACCAACATTCCACACACACCCCCGTGACAGCCAATCAGGAACCACCCCTAAGTGACAGCACTAATTGACAGGGAAAGGACAGGTGACAAGCCCAGTGACATATGCCAGGAATGTGGGTGGTCACTGACCTCAGTCGGTGTCCAGAACGTAACAGTACCCTCCCCCGACGAACGGCACCAGACGTTCACCTAGGGGCCTCGGGATTCAGCCGCCGGAAATCAATGATCAGGCTGGGATCTAAAATATCCCTTTGAGGCACCCAAGAACGCTCTTCTATCCCGTACCCCTCCCAATCCACCAAGAACTGAAACCCCCTACCCCTCCGCCTACAACCCAGTATCCTCCGCACCGTGTAAATGGGTTGACCGCCAATAAACCGGGGCGGAGGAACCACAGGCAGTGGCGGGGCCAAGGGCGATGAGAGGAATGGCTTCAACAGGGACACATGAAACGTCGGATGAACCCTCATAGAGCTCGGAAGTCGTAGCTTGTAAGCCACTGGATTAACCCGATGAATCACTTTAAATGGTCCTATAAAGCGAGGAGCCAGCTTCTTGGATTACACCCGGAGAGGGAGATCCCGGGTGGAAAGCCAAACCCGCTGCTCTGGACGGTAAACTGGAGCCGGACGACGCTTACGGTTAGCTTGCCGTTGGGTACTAACCGAAACCTTCTGTAGCGCCTTCCGAACCTGTTTCCACGTCCTGCGACAGCGAGCCAAATGTGCCTGGGCCGAGGGCACCTCCGCCTCCTGCTCCTGCTCGGGAAACAGAGGAGGTTGAAAACCATACTGGCACTGAAAGGGAGACATACCGGTAGAAGAGGAGAGAACATTTCCATACTTGTTTCCATGCAGTCCAAACAGCTCCTCTCCTGGTCCAGCTGTGACGGTTCAGACCAATCTTGGGGGAAAGTAAGGAAAGAAATATCAGTACATTTTACATTCATCCTAACAAACAAAGGTCTAACTTTTCAGTTGAAATTCATCAGGAACACAGAAAGCCAAGCAAGAACAACCAGTCCTTAACCAGCTATACAGGTAGTGCTCTTTTCCAAGGCTAACAAATTGGAGGCTGACAGGAAGATTTTCACAAGAACTGAAAAACACATGGGTGTATATATAGACAGATGCACTGCTATAGTTGTGATCTATGAATATAAGCCTATGATATTGCATTTAATTTGATGCAAAACATCTGATAGGCTATTGATGCAGGCAGCTGTTGTTTCTGGCCAATCAGATGTTTTTGTCTTCCAAGTGGTGTTTCTAGGGTAGCATTGGAAAAACTAAGACCACGTCCTCATCAGAAAGTACACTAAATTAAATGAAAATACAACTAAAAAGGCAATATTAATAAAATAAAGATTTCAAAAAAATATATACAAATATCGTGGACATCTACAGACAGGGAACAAAATAAGCACCCGCCAAGCGCCAATGGCGTGTAGATTTAAGGTTTGGCGAGTAAAAATTAGAGGTCTGCCCGCCACCTGGCATGTAGTTCATATCGATACTCTTATTTTGAAAATCCTGTGCGGGTCTCATTTCCGCCCCAAGCGCAGCTCCAATCATAATATCTATGGCTCCGGCAGCTAGCAACGTTCGGTTCATATGATACTCTTATTTTGAAAAACCCTGTAGCAACTCCGCGAGTCATATCCGCCCAGTCCGTGCTTCTGAAAGCAGAGCAGCGCTACACAGCAGTGCGCCTACACAACCCGAAATAAGTCTGTGGTGTTTTTTTTTTCTCACAACGGGTCAAATGCATCTACATGCTTTGCACCGTCGCAATTCCTTTATGCCCACATCGCCCGAAATTAACATTTATGTACCATTACAATCACTACAACGTTAGCGTAAGCTAACAAGCTAATCCTGATCAGAGGCAGAGGCGCAGAGCCATAGAGAACAGCAGACAGTGTGGACTGGGGAAAGGGAAATGGGGGGGGGGGGGGGGCGGGCACTCTCCCCTTCCCTGTGTGTGTGCGTGCGTTTGGAAAGACGATGAAGTCACTAGTCAGGACTCAGGACAGGAGTATATTATAGTAAACTGAGGATTACTGAGGATGGACAGGTAATGTTGATATTCAAATATAAAAAAGTTTCGAGAGGAGTGGAAGTTTGAAGACGGACTAGACTACAATATGATGCGGGGTGGTGAGTTGAAACAGTGTGTGTGAATGAATGAATGAAAACTTTATTTAACAGATTGCAGAATGGGTACAATACAGTACGGCTCAATACACACAATTGTTAAGGGGATGCAGACCAGAGAAAGACGTTTGTCTTGTTTACATCAGGGTTTTCAATTCATAGTGACATTTATGACATACACAACATACATGACATCATGACATTTATGGCATAGGGACATACATGACATACAGGTATTTAGTACTGTAACATTTGTGACATATACGATGTCACATTTGCGTCTCTCTATTGTGTCTCTATTGATGTCACATTTGAGAGATTTGCATCTCTCTATTGCTCAGTGGCTCCGGTCGGAAAAAAAATGCTCACAGCAGGTGCATAACGTTGCTCTAATTACAGAGCCTATTATATTAAGAGGTGGTGTGCCCCTAGTGTTGCGCTTGTCTCGTGTCTTTTAGTGTTGGATCAGATGGGCTAATCTGAGCATGTGTATTTCAATATGTGCGTCTTCATCATGCATGCAGACCTGTGTGGGTTCTGTAACGTTACTCATCTACAGCAAAGTCCTCGCTGCGCGCCGCTGACCCCCCCCCCCCAAGAAAACACTAAGAGCTCCCCGAAGACCATGGTATGGTTCGCACATTGCCTAGAAGCATTAGCAAAGCCTCTCAAGTAAAGCCAAAACAGTGGCTGAAACGCTCAACAGTTGAGATGTTCGGTCATTATTAGTAACAAGCTGAATAAACGCACATTTCTCTCTCTATACAGAGTCGCACCAGTTTCTGACCTAACGTCACATATCCTCCCAAACTCATAACGTGGTGTAGCATTAGCATTAGCATAGCAGCTTAGCTTGTTAGCTGCTCCAGCTACCTCTGGTCAAGGCCCAGTCTGGATGGAAAAGTGGCAGAAACGCCCAACAGATCAGATGTGCGGTCAGTAGGATGGCTGCGCCACTGTTTTCGGCTGCCTGCCGCTGCGTCCTAATCACTGTTTGTCCTCGTTTGGTTTGTGTCTCGTATCCATCCAACAAAAATAATCTACGACCGACAACTACTCCTGGATATCCGTGACTGCTTTATGGACCTCCGTGGTGGGGATTTCATGGAGAGATCACCGGGAGAAAGGATTCTTCCCCACCCCTGGCTGGCCAAACTACCAGCCGAACTAATATGTCCGTGCCTCGCTGTCCCCCTTCGCAAAATACGTTCGAGGAAGCGGAGAAAACGAGGAGGCGCAGCGGCCAAATGGAAAAACACCTGTCGCTCCTACCTGGTGCCCGTGGAGTTCCAGAGAACCCCGCCCCGCCGATCGTCCAACCCGGTGTGTGTAATTATTCCCAGCCGGCTTTCATTCACCGGCCCAGCCCAGAGTCTGTCTCTCCCTGGTAACTTTCATCGCCCATGGAGGCCAAATGGATGTCGCGGCGCCAACCCCCATAGCCTCCGCTCCCTGCTACAGGTGCAGCCTCCCGGGAGCTCCCCTCCCGCCCCCCCGCGGCTGGCCCTATTCAACGCTCGCTCGCTGACAAACAAGGCCTTCAACTTGAACGCTCTCTTTACGGACCGCAAACTGGATTTTCTCCTGGTGGTTGAAACGTGGATACGGACTGGTGAGCAGCCTACTCCTCTCATTCAACTTTGTCCCCCGGACTGCGATTTTATTAACACCCCTCGTCTCACAGGAGGCGGCGGAGGCGGCATAGCTGCTGTTTTTAAAAAACATTTTAATTGTCTCGCTCTAAAATCGGATCCTGTCAAGAGTTTTGAAGTGCAGCTAATCAAAGTCGGACTCCTGAATCCACTACTGATTATCCTGGTCTACCGTCCCCCCGGCAACTCACTAAGTGACTTTATCTCTGAACTGTCCGTTCTCCTATCACAGACAATGCCCAGCTATGATAAAGTTTTACTGCTCGGCGATTTTAATGTTCACGTATGCTGCCCAAATAAACCCCATGTGAAGGAATTCCTGCACTTAATTGAGTCTCTTAATTTTAGCCTACATGTTAATTCCCCAACACACAAACTCGGCCACATTTTAGATTTAGTTTTAACAGCAGGTTTCTCCATCGACAACATGGAAATAGATGACCCAGTCCTCTCAGACCATTCACTGATCTCTTTTGATGCTCTGTGTTTTGTCCCCATTTCCAAAGCTATTGTCCCAGCGCGTTCCTCTCGCCACATTAACCCCTCCACTGCCATTAAGTTCCGTGATGCCTATATAGCTGCCCCTAACACCTGCAGTATTGAGGCCTCTCCTGCCCAGCACAGCACTGAGATCCTTATCTCAATGTTCAATTCTTCATGCTCCGCCATACTCGACTCTGTCGCCCCCCTTAAACTCAAAAGGCCCAGACCTAGATCTCAGCCCTGGCTTGATGAGAACACCAGAGCTTTAAGGAGACAGTGCAGACAGGCCGAGCGCAGGTGGAAACACAATTAACTGCAGATCCACTATGAGATCCTTAAACATCACCTCAAACAGTATCAAGAGGCAGTTAAGGTGGCGAGAGAAAGGCACTTCTCAGAAATAATTGCCAAAAATTGTCACAATCCCAGAGTCCTTTTTTCAACCATTAATTCTTTCACCTCCCCTCCTCCCGCCCCCTGCCCCGATGCCTCCCCCTCCAAATGTGAAGAATTCCTAAACTTCTTCATTAGGAAGGTGGAAACCATTAGATTAGCCATCTCATCGTCCTCCTCCACCCCCCCTCCTACCCAGCCCCCCTGCCCGGCCCCCCCTCCTGCCCAGCCCTCCTGCCCACTTCCCCCTCCCTCCCACCCCTCCTGCCCAGCTCTTTTGAACAACTTCCAACCCATCTCTCTAACCACTCTCAGAGAGCTGGTGGCAGGCATGCGGACTGTCACATCCCCCCTTGATGCCCTCCCTACCCATCTTCTAAAAGACTCCATGGACATAGTAGGCCCCAGTATTTTGTCTATCATAAACAGCTCTCTGGAATCTGGCTCTGTTCCCTCTTCCCTTAAGCACGCCATGGTTGAGCCCCTCCTAAAAAAACCTAACCTAGACCCTGCTCTTTTCAATAATTACAGGCCCATATCCAAATTACCCTTCCTATCTAAGATTTTAGAAAAGGCTGTCCTGGCACAGCTCCTCCCCTTCCTACATCACAACAACCTCCTAGACAAATTCCAGTCAGGTTTCAGGGCAGGGCACAGCACTGAGACAGCGCTAGTCAAAATTTACAATGACCTGCTTCTCACCATCGACTCAGGTAGCTGTGCCATGCTCCTCCTCCTGGACCTCTCTGCCGCGTTCGACACGGTCGACCACTCCACCCTGGTCGATCGTCTCGAACACAGGCTAGGTATTAGGGGGTCTGCCCTAAACTGGTTCGCATCCTACTTGAACGGCCGCTCCTTTTCGGTCAGTTTGGGTGGACACTCCTCCCCCACAGCTAGTCTACCGTATGGGGTCCCCCAAGGTTCCATCCTGGCCCCCATACTCTTCTCCATCTACATGCTCCCCCTGGCCGAAATCATCCAGAAACACAACATTTCATATCACTTTTATGCCGATGACTCCCAAATCTACCTTCCCCTCAACCCCTCTGACACAGCTAACCTAGACTCTCTTAAAACCTGTCTTAGGGACATACAAAGCTGGATGGCCCTCAACTTCTTACAGCTAAATGAAAATAAAACGGAGATCATTTTGTTTGGCCCCCCCTCTTCCACCAAAACACTCTCCAACAGCCTAGGACAACTCTCCACCCACCTCAAACCCCATGTCAAGAGCCTGGGTGTAATCTTTGACCCAGAGCTCAAATTCGACCGGCAGGTAAATGCCGTAGTCAAATCATGCTTCTTTCAACTCCGCAACATCAGTAAAATTAAACCAATCCTCTCACCCGTTGACCTGGAAACGGTAGTCAATGCATTCATAACCTCACGCCTTGACTACTGCAATGCCCTCTACATCGGCATCAGTCAGACAGCCATGTCCCGCCTCAAAATGGTCCAGCACTCTGCAGCTAGGTTCCTTACCGGTACCAGAAAGAGAGAGCACATCACACCAGTCCTAGCCTCCCTACACTGGCTCCCAGTCCCATTTAGAATAGACTTTAAAATCCTCCTCCTCACCTTTAAAGCACTATCGGGTGCAGCACCCTTATACATCACCGAACTCATCACCCCCTACGCAGCACCCAGGTCACTAAGATCCTCCAACCAGGCTCGGCTGGTCCCCCCCCGCACCAGACTCAAAAAGAGAGGCGATCGCTCCTTCAAGGCCGTGGCCCCCAAGCTATGGAACCAGCTTCCCCTGGAGATCCGATCTGCCCCCTCACTGGAGACATTTAAGGCCCGTCTAAAAACCCACTTCTATTCCCTGGCCTTCAATAAACCCTGATTCTCCCACACCCTAACTCACACACTCCCATGTAATTTTATCCTGCCCCCTCCCTCTTGTATCTCTTATTATGCTCCTCTGTCCCCTGTGTGCTACTGTACTTTGTGTTCCCCTATTCGTGTGTTGTCTTACTGTCCTACTCTCTGAATGTACTGTCTTGTCCTGCTGTGCCTTTTTATATTTTTGTATTTGTGTATTTTATATTAGGACATTGATTTTAAGCTCTGATTGTACAGCACTTTGGTTGGCTCTTGGGCTTTTAAACGTGCTATATAAATAAATTACTTGACTTGACTTGACTTGACTAGTAGATGAATAAAAGCAGATTTTACTGTAACAAAACAGAGAGGTGGATATTAACCTAATGTACCTTTGTTTACCTGAACGATGAGGCTCCAGAATGAGGAGGCTGTGAAACCAATGCTCCGATACGAGCGTCAAACTCGAAACTACATTTCCCTCAAAGCTCAGAGTATAAAGCACATACCTTAAACTACATTTCCCTCAAAGCTCAGAGTATAATGCACATACCTTATTAAATTACATTTCCCTCAAAGCTCAGAGTATAATGCACATACCTTATTAAACTACATGTCCCTCAAAGCTCAGAGTATAAAGCACATACCTTATTAAACTACATTTCCCTCAAAGCTCAGAGTATAATGCACATACCTTATTAAACTACATGTCCCTCAAAGCTCAGAGTATAAAGCACATACCTTATTAAACTACATTTCCCTCAAAGCTCAGAGTATAAAGCACATACCTTATTAAACTACATTTCCCTCAAAGCTCAGAATATAAAGCACATACCTTATTAAACTACATTTCCCTCAAACCTCAGAGTATAAAGCACATACCTTATTAAACTACATTTCCCTAAAAGCTCAGAGTATAATGTACATACCTTATTAAACTACATTTCCCTCAAACCTCAGTGTATAAAGCACATACCTTATTAAACTACATTTAGCTCAGAGTATAATGCACATACCTTATTAAACTACATTTCCCTCAAAGCTCAGAGTATAATGCACATACCTTATTAAACTACATTTCGCTCAAAGCTCAGAGTATAAAGCACATACCTTATTAAACTACATTTCCCTCAAAGCTCAGAGTATAAAGCACATACCTTATTAAACTACATTTCCCTCAAAGCTCAGAGTATAATGCACATACCTTATTAAACTACATTTCCCTCAAAGCTCAGAGTATAATGCACATACCTTAAACTACATGTCCCTCAAAGCTCAGAGTATAAAGCACATACGTTATTAAACTACATTTCCCTCAAAGCTCAGAGTATAATGCACATACCTTATTAAACTACATTTCCCTCAAAGCTCAGAGTATAATCCACATACCTTATTTTTTTTAATCCCAATTTCTCACATTACATTCACCCTGAATGTTGACGTTATCCAGGTGAAAAGTTAACTTCATTCAAGCGAGGCATTGCAATCCTTGACATAAATCATTTGATGTATAATTAAATCAAAGGAAATGCGTTTGGGTCTGAGAGTGTGGCTGGTCTGCCGTTCTGCAGCTGGATACTATTGGTTTGTTTTGGCAAAATTCTTCTGCTCTGTGTGACAATAAATAAATGAATGATGATATGCAATTTAAAACCAAAACTAAGGCCTCAGTATGAGTTTAAGACGTGAACATGGTCATGTTTGTTGAATAAATAAATAAAAGTAAATTTTTTTTTGGATCCGATCGGGAAAGATCGTTATCGGTAGATACTCAAAATCACATGATCGGGATCGGATCGAGAGCAAAAAAACGTGATCGGGACATCCCTACTTATTACACATGTGATCCGGATATGGCGTGACACAGAAAACGTGTACTAACCACCATAAATGGCACAGGCATTCTCCCCTATTTAATAACAATTTACTCCTTATTGAACAACAACCTATCAGATACCCTGATTGGGAAAAGAAAGGCATACACACATTGGGGGACATCTTCGATGACTATGGTCTCCACAGTTTTCGAGATATATCCAACAAATTTGACCTCCCCAGTTCCACTTTTTTCTTCTATTTACAAATAAGAGCAGCTTTGAAGGCTCACGGAGTCCCATTAGATGTTCCACTTGAGCACCACAGGTTTCACAAATTCTTTTATGACAAGGAGACGTCGAGAGGCTATCATCACGCAACTACATGCCGCGCAAACAAAAGGCGTGTTCGAGATTGATTTCGGCTCGCCTCGAAAGTAGACGAGAGTAGACTAGTGCAGCCGGGGGAGGAGTCGGAACGTTGGACACTTCAGATTTGAATACAGCCTCTCGCCTAGTCTCGCATGGCAGATATCGCGTTCACGTTACCACACGCACACACACACCAGTCCAGCTCATTATAATGTGAGGGCCGCGTGCACAATTAGATTAGATTCAAATGTATTGTCATCACACAGCACACTAGGTATTAATATACCATATTTATATACCATCTTGTTGCACGCTCCTGCCCACCGCAGCGCGTGCACGCACACACAACACACTGCTGAATAATTCTGTTTTGCATCAATATATTATATATACTGTATATTGAGGCAAAACAGAATTATATATACAGAATATATTGAGGCAAAACAGAATTATTCAGCAGTGTATGTGTGTGTGTGTATACAGTATCAGCTGCTGCATCGTTAATGAACTATAGATTTATATGGAATTCGTTAATCTATTCTAGTCGGTTAACTGTGAGCCAGACGGCTTAGAGAAGTACTGTACATAGACCGGTAATGCTCAGATTGCTCATTGAGTCATGACTATGAATGCAAAACGTAATTGTCGTATTTATTATCATTATAATTATTTAATTCCGATGATAGAAACAGTCCGTCTGAAGAATCGACTTGAAGAAGCTCTTGGTACCCAAACTCCTGTATCCAATAATAATAATAATAAATCTATCTGATAGAGGGGATTAGTGTTGTCACGATACTGGAATTTCTAACTTCGATATGATACCTTGAAAAGTATCGATATTCTATACCATTTTCGATACAACGGGGGAAAAGGTTCAATCTTAAAATGTTAAAAAATAAAAAATAAAAATTATAAATGTTGCTTTTGTTGCTGGTTGATTCTCCTCAGCTTCTCTCTCGTACTATAAGAGAAGATAAATATAACACTTTTAAAACCCTTTGTTTATCTTTAGATCACACATTTAAAAATAACTGTTCATTTCACTTCAATCATTTTTATTGCAGAACATTTTCTCAAGCAGACAGATGTAAACACTGTAATCTGTGTTGCATGTACCTGACAAACTGAACTGTTTGTATTACAGTCATATTCCGGAACGTGTGTGTGGACTACTGTACTATTACAGGTATTGAAATGAACAATGCAACTTCCTTATACAAAAAAAAATATTAAATATCGATATTTTGGGAAATGAGTATTGAAACCGTTTTAAATATTCGATTTTTCGATATTTTTTACAACACTTAAGAGGTACTGTGGCGCCTGGCTCTGAAGGCTGAGCGTGGCTCTGAGAGGTACTGTGGTGCCTGGCTCTGAAGGCTGAGCGTGGCTCTGAGAGGTACTGTGGCGCCTGGCTCTGAAGGCTGAGCGTGGCTCTGAGAGGTACTGTGGCACCTGGCTCTGAAGGCTGAGCGTGGCTCTGAGAGGTACTGTGGCACCTGGCTCTGAAGGCTGAGTGTGGCTCTGAGAGGTACTGTGGCGCCTGGCTCTGAAGGCTGAGCGTGGCTCTGAGAGGTACTGTGGCGCCTGGCTCTGAAGGCTGAGCGTGGCTCTGAGAGGTACTGTGGCGCCTGGCTCTGAAGGCTGAGCGTGGCTCTGAAAGGTACTGTGGCGCCTGGCTCTGAAGGCTGAGCGTGGCTCTGAGAGGTACTGTGGCACCTGGCTCTGAAGGCTGAGCGTGGCTCTGAGAGGTACTGTGGCGCCTGGCTCTGAAGGCTGAGCGTGGCTCTGAGAGGTACTGTGGCGCCTGGCTCTGAAGGCTGAGCGTGGCTCTGAGAGGTACTGTGGGGCCTGGCTCTGAAGGCTGAGCGTGGCTCTGAGAGGTACTGTGGCGCCTGGCTCTGAAGGCTGAGCTCAAAGGACTGTTTGTTATTTAAGATGAGGTCGGACTCGGCACTGACAGATTTGTGTTCATTGTGCTGCTTTTATAAAGCCTCAAATGACGGCTTACAATATTTCATGAAAGCAAAGTGTTTTGTTTGTCTAAGATTTAAATTTTTTTAAACTTTACAGCACTGACAAAGTTGAACAAAGTGCTGTACAAGTCCCACAACATAAAAAAAAAAAAAAAAAGATTAAAAAAATATATATATATTTTATTTCATTTAAAAAGAAATGTATTTCGAAGCTTCGAATTAAAATCGAATCTCGGCCCCGAAGCTTCGAATTCCAAAAAAATAATCGAAGGTCAGCCCTAGATTGTACCATAGGCGGCGGGTATGTAAGGCCAGGCGAGGCTATGCCGACCCAAACCAGCAGCCCCAGTCTGCGCATTATTATAGGCAGCCTAGGCTACGATATTGTGTGTGTGTGGGCTGCTGCAGCCCGGTGGTGACAATACGCAAGGGTCGGCCAACCAAGGTGTCAATGGCAGTAGGTGTGGTGGCCGTTTAACATTTTAGACTGCAGGCAGTAACCAATCACGCCGCATCATCAAACTAACCGATGCCAGTCTGGTCTTCAAAATCCTCCATGGTCTAGCCCCACTTTCCGATTTTTCACCTCCAGGTTCACCAGAACTGTTGTACCGGGTGACTTGGCTGTTCCATTAAGGACAAGTACATTTAGCAAATCAGCCCTCTCCGTGAGAGCTGCCAAGACCTGGAACTCCATTCCAAGTTACATGCCGCCTGGGCATAACACGGATCACCTGAGGCCAAGGGCTTGCTCTACGAGGGCATGATGAGACTGAGTCAGAGTTAATCAAATCGTGGAAACTTTTTAGAGCTACTATGTACATTGTTTTCAAAGCAGCTTCACATTGAAAGTGATCTCACAGACAAACTTAAAGCAGAAAAGATCATTGATGTGCGAAACGTCGCATTTTTTTTGTTGCATTAAGGTAAGACAATGGTTAATCATATTGGATGTCTTCATTTGAACAATTAATTTGCACTATATGAAATGAGTGGGGCTCGCTGTAGTAGCCTAGTGGGTGTGTGTATTGTATGAATGAATGAATGAATGAATGAAAACTTTATTTAACAGATTGCAGAATGGGTACAATACAGTACGGCTCAATACATACAATTGTTAAGGGGATGCAGACCTGAAAAAGACGTCTGTCTTGTTTCCATCAGGGTCCCCCATTTTCAATTCATATAGACATTTATGACATACACAACATACATGACATTTATGGCATAGGGACATATAGGTATTTAGTACTGATACATTTGTGACATAAACGGTATTCAAATATACAGTACTGTTACCCCTAGATCCTGACAGAGTATATACATATGATCATAGCTGTCAACCCTACAGTTTTTTCCGGGATTCTCCTGTTTTTTCAACCTTCTTCACGCCCTGTTCACGGTTCACGTATTGGCACGTATTTTGTACTTATAAATTTTTACAAAATGGCTGCAATTCCCCTCCGTGACGACAGGTGGCAGCAGTGTAAATTAGAACGTTATCACAGGAAGTCAGACCGGGAGACGGTTGCGACCCGAAGAAGAATAAGAACAGCGAGCGGATTTGCTCAGAGCTCGAGTACAGAGCTCAGGGGAGAGACTGATGCACCGAGGGTGTCAAATCAACTTAGCCAGTGTCTCTTGATTGCCCACTCTGTGGCTTTTGTCTCTGGAACAAAGGGTTTGCAAATCTTCTGTGGATAAAACAATACAAAGTTACTGTATGTGATGCAGGAATGTGTAAATGTGTTGGAACTTGGTGAACAGCCGTTTGCTCTGCGCCTCCCCTGTCGTCCCCTAAGGTTCACGCGTCCCCTCCTCCCATTCCTCCACGGAGAGCATGCCTTCACTGGCCCAATTTCCTGAATGCGATTTATAAATATAAATTGATCCGTTTTTTAAAAGTTGTTGTGAATTGTCATGGTATGACAAATACAGTTACTGGTAACTCGCAGGCATTGCAGAGATATTGAGGAAAAACACAAAATCGCATTGGCTTTTTTTCTATCACTTTTCTCTGTAGATTGATTGATTGAATTGATTGATTGAAAAGTTTATTAACAGATTGCAGAATGGGTACAGTACAGTACAGCTCAATACATACAATTGTTAAGGGGATGCAGACCAGAGAAAGACTTTCGTCTTGTTTACATCAGGGTCCCCCATTTTCAATTCATCATAACATATATGACATACATGACATACAGATAGACAGTACTGCTACATCTATACATTTATGACATATCAGATTTGCAAATACAGTACTGTTTGTGATACAAAAGTGTCCAGAAAAAGAGTGTATATACATTTGACGTAGAAACTGTACAGACACACACACACTGTTCCAAAAATGATATTCCCACTGCTAAATTAATGACCATAGGTATTTTTTATAGCTTTAATGAGTTGTAGTATTAATATGTAGCCTACAGTGATGAAGGTATAAAGACACTATGGTAATACATTGATTGATTGCTAATTTTAACAGATTGCAGAATGGGCACAATACAGTATGGCACAATACACAATTGTTAAGGGGATGCAGAACAGAGAAGGACTTCTTCCCCCATTTTCAATTCATAACATTTACAGTAAAATCAAATACATTTACAGATTACAACCTTTATTTAATGGTTAATATTTTGATAAAATGTAATTTACTGTATTTTTATAGCATTTACACTTAAAGTAGGCACACAAAAGTAATCTGTAAAATAATACAGTGCATTTCCTGTATGGCTGGGTACATACAGGTTTTGACCAGCAGATGGCAGGCGACGAGGCAGCTCCATTGGGAGGGGGCGGGGCCGAGTGGGAGGGGGCGGGAACGAGGGGGCGGGGCCGGGGGAAGGGGCAGGGCTCAAATGTACACGTTTTGTCTTCTGCCTATGTTGACAGCTATGCATATGATGGGGAGGGGACTGTACATTAGGAGGGGGTGGGTGGGTGGGAGAGAAATATCCATACGGCGGGGAGGGAATATGTACATGCGGTGGGGAGGAGACTGTCTATTAGGAGGTGGTGGGGGTTTTAGGCATTTACGGTGGCCAGTTTCGAATTGCAGCCTCCCGTAGGTGCTCTTTAAGAGCAGTTTTGAATGTGGGTATGGATTCACATTCTTTTACAGCTTTGGGTAGGGCGTTCCACATTGATGTGGCATAATTGCGAAACGTGTTTAGTCCCTTGTTTGAGCCGAATCTGGGTTTAACATGATTTGTTGAGCTTCCTCTGGTGTAGTGGTTGTGGTATTCACTGACCTTTGGGAAGTATTTTGACATGTACATGGGTACCTTAGTCGTATAGTGTATCTTGTAGACCAGGCCCATTGCAAGTTGCTGTACTCTGTCGTCTACTCTAAGCCATCCTAGGTTGTCAAAGGTATGAAATCAGAACCTGGACAGCACCGTTTGCGTGCAAGCAAAAAAGAAAAAGGAAAAATCGAGCCGCTTCTGCAAGGAGGAGCAATAAGAGGAAACAATGTTTACATGTTTGTACTTACAGATGTTGTGGTGTCCAGTCTGCTGTCTGGTTCCACAAGAAGAAGGTTCTGATCGAGATGTTTGAGTAGAAAGCCTTGGTCCAGTAGAGTTCCGTCACAGAGACACTTTACACTAGAAACACACAAAGCGTGTGTCAGTCATTCAGGAAGATGTGTTGTGGAGCGGATCGAGGGCGAGGCTACTTTCAGAGAGGAGAGAGAAAACACGCGAGAGCAGCCGGGGGAAAACACGCGAGAGCAGCCGGGGAGGAGGCAGGGAAGTGGAGAAAACACGCGAGAGTAGCCGGGAGAAAACACACGAGAGCAGCCGGGGGAAAACACGCGAGAGCAGCCGGGGAGGAGGCAGGGAAGTGGAGAAAACACACGAGAGCAGCCGGGGAGGAGGCAGGGAAGTGGAGAAAACACACGAGAGCAGCCGGGGAGGAGGCAGGGAAGTGGAGAAAACACGCGAGAGCAGCCGGGGAGGAGGCAGGGAAGTGGAGAAAACACGCGAGAGCAGCCGGGGAGGAGTCAGGGAAGTGGAGAAAACACGCGAGAGCAGCCGGGGGAGGAGTCAGACAAGTGGAACACTTCGCCTCGTTTTAACAGGGATTACTATTGATTGAAAACTTTATTTAACAGATTGCAGAATGGGTACAATACAGTACAGCTCAATACACACAATTGTTAAGGGGATGCAGACCAGAGAAAGACTTTCGTCTTGTTTAAATCAGGGTCCCCCATTTTCAATTCATAGTTACATTTATGACATACACAACATACATGACATCATGACATTTATGGCATAGGGACATACATGACATACAGGTATTTAGTACTGTTACATTTGTAACACATACGATATGCAAATATACAGTACTGTTACCCATAGATCCTGACAGAGAGTATACATATATGTGGAGGGGACTGTACATTAGGAGGGGGTGGGTGGGTGGGAGAGAAATATACATACGGTGGGGAGAGAATATATACATACGGTGGGGAGGAGACTGTACATTAGGAGGGGGTGCTCTTTAAGAGCGGTTTTGAATGTGGGTAGGGATTCACATTCCTTTACAGCTTTGGGTAGGGCGTTCCACATTGATGTGGCATAATTGCGAAACGTATTTAGTCTCTTGTTTGAGCCGAATCTGGGTTTAACATGATTTGTTGAGCTTCCTCTGGTGTAGTGGTTGTGGTATTCACTGACCTTTGGGAAGTATTTCGACATGTACATGGGTACCTTAGTCGTATAGTGTATCTTGTAGACCAGGCCCATTGCAAGTTGCTGTACTCTGTCGTCTACTCTAAGCCATCCTAGGTTGTCAAAGTGGGCAGGGGTGAGGTGGGTTCTGGGGGTAAGGTCAAGTAGTAGTCTGACCAGTTTGTTTTGTGATGTTTGTAATTTTGTTTTAAGCGCCTTTGAGGTGCTTTGGTACCATGAGGTGCACGCATAGTCGTAGTACCCTTGAATGAGTGCTCCTGCCAGAGTCTTCAGGGTATTCTTGTTTACCAGAGAGGAGATCCGGTACAAGAATCTAGTTAGTTGGTTGACTTTTTTTATTACATTGGATGCCATTTTGTCACAGGAAAGATTTGCCTCTAGGATGGAACCCAGGTAGGTAATTTCGTCTTTCCTTGTGACAATATTGTCACCCACTGTAACTGAGAAGCCGTCGGTCTTGCTGAGTTTGTTATTTGAACCGAAGAGAATGGACTCTGTTTTGCCCATGTGTAATGATAGTTTGTTATCAGCGAGCCATATGCAGATTTTGCCTAGTTCCGAGCTGAGGGTTTTTTCAACCTGCAACTTGTTCTTGTCAGAGACCAGCAGGGCTGAGTCGTCCGCAAACAGGAACAAGTTGTAGTCACAGGCTGACGACATGTCATTTGCATAAATTAGGAAGAGTAGCGGTCCTAGTATGCTTCCTTGTGGAACACCACAGCTCACTGTGAGGGGGGGGGGATAGAGTATCATTTCATGTCTGCATGTATCATTTCATGTGTGTGCATGTATCAATTCATGTGTGCATGTATCATTTCATGTGTGTGCATGTATCAGTGGCGGCTCGCCACCGGGGGCGCTAGGGCGCCGACCCACCTGTTAACACTTTCCGTGCCACTCACGAGATTTCTCTGGTTTTTTATAGGTGGTTGAATGCCACTCACGAGATTTCTCGGATTTTTTTTTTTTTTTTTTTTTAGCGATCTGAAAAATTATTGCATCACCCGAGCCTACCCGAGTATAGCCGAGGGGCGCCGGCGATCACTGTGGAAAAAAGCGCCCCCTGTTGTCTCCCAGATGACATAAGTGATTTTGGAATGGACTCAATGAAAATGAATGGGGAAAAAAATCCGGTACTCCACATTTTCCAGTTCACTGATCCAGCCGGGGTTACCACAGTTCATTCTGGAACCTCAGATCCCCGTTGATCATGGAGATATACAGTATCGCGTTGGATCCATACACGTATCGATTTTTTCGAATGGTGATCAGGAATTGGAATATACCAGTTGGATACCATCTGATGTCAGGTAAGGACTCTATGTTATCAGTGTTAGGATAATCAGAGTAAGTTTGATGAAGTTATAAGCTGTTTTGTGAAATGTCCTCTTTCGGTTTCACTGTAAAAGTCCGTGAGGAAATCAACAGAGCGATTATCAGTGC
Organism: Notolepis coatsorum; assembly: GCF_963971535.1. NCBI lineage: Eukaryota > Metazoa > Chordata > Actinopteri > Aulopiformes > Paralepididae > Notolepis > Notolepis coatsorum. The sequence goes on along the minus strand of NC_140171.1, from coordinate 168,416,582 downwards.
GCGGCCGTAATGTGCTTGCGTGCACGTATAATATTGATCATCTAGCGTTTATTTGAAAACGATTCATAAAAAGGCTGACGAATATCAATGTTGTGGAATATTCCACTAAAAGACGATTTTCATAGAATGCTCCAGAATGAGCTGTTTTTTATATCAAAACGGGGGCTTTTCTAACTGCTCTGAAACGGAAACTATGCGATAAAAAAACAATCTGCCTTCACAGCACTGACTGGAAAATAGTATTTGATAATGCGATGGGCAGATTAGACACATACTGTAGCCATAATTTAAAACATAGATTAGGCGATATTAACGTTAACATTGGCGCCGATGGTGGCATTCAGCCGGTAAAACGGAAAACCAGGCGTGGCGCTCAAAGTGTTAAATGAGAGAAGAAGAAAAAAAAAACTTTTTGTTTTTTGTTTTATAGCCCTATAAATAATATAAACATGTTTAAAATGAATAATATTTACTCATTTTAAGTATGTTTGTGTTTCCAATGCACAATATAACTTAATTTTACAAAGATTAATAATAGTTTTCCTGAACAGGAAGTGACGATTCTGTCTGATATAGACTTTTTCATTACCGTAGCCGCAGGCATTTCTCCTCGCCGTATTTCTCTCTGGGCTAGGCGCAATTGCGCCTGGAGTGCGCGTGCCCGCCGTGCACTGGTTCATCGCTGTATCCGTCGCAGCCACGCGTTTTGCGTTGAATATGATGTATTATGATGGAACTCGGGCGCTGGTTTGAAACGACCTAGCAAGCAGCCGAGCGTCTAAAAGCTCTCTGATTGGCCGACGCGGTACTTTCCGTAACCGCAGTTTGCAACATGAGTTTATGCTGTTGTTGTGTTGTGTGATGCAGATATTTGTCTTGGAGCGTGATGGCAAGTTCTTTCAACGGTTGGCTTAGGCACTCTTTCAAAGTTGGTTAAGGTTAGAGTTTGTCTTAGAGCATGGCGATAGAACACCAGGTAGTTTGCAGGCTGTTCGAGGCGGACATGGACAAAGGCACTCGCAGTACTTGTTGGCTATTAACAAGCTATATTATGGATGCAGTGTGGAGGGACATGTATGGACAATGGATGGACATCAACACAGGCTGGATGGACAATGCCATGGAGTGGATATACTTTATCAACAAGCCAACAACAAGGTAGATTAGCGATCTTAACTCTAGTTTAATACATGATACGTTGTCTACTGATGCCGCATAATATCAACAGCTGATTCGTTGTAACGTTACAGCTTTCAGCTAACGTTAGCTACTGCTAGCTGTTAGCTCCGTTAGCTTAGCTGGCCACTTTTATAATTACTGCATGGAAACGGAGTAACGTTAACGTTTAAATGTTATGTCGAGGTCATACAATACTACAGTCGACATAAGGTTAACGTTACCCCGTTTCCATGAAGTGTTTAAATAGCAGCAATCTTGTTGAAAATGTAACGTTACTAAAATGCTCTCTCTCTCTCTTTCTTTTGGATTGAAAATACGTGGATTATGGCTTGTTCAATATCGTCTATGTTTGAATGAATGAATGAATGAAAACTTTATTAACAGATTGCAGAATGGGTACATTACAGTACGGCTCAATACACACAATTGTTAAGGGGATGCAGACCAGAGAAAGACGTTTGTCTTGTTTACATCAGGGTCCCAGATTTTCGATTCATATCGATAGTTTAATAGCTAGCCTTGGCTCGTTTAACAATATGCAAAATATGTGTACAGCCCTGTACTCATACTGAAGTTATTCTTGGTATATAATACTACATATACTAGGTCTGATTGTGTAACGAATCGATTCCACGTTGCGCTGTGTGTGAGAGAGAGAAGGAGAGAGAGGGAGAGATCTGCGTGTGTTTGGAGACGGAGCGAGTTTTGTTTCTAACTTTTCTATTTATATATTGTGTTTCAAGTTGTGAATTAGACTATACTTTATTTGACTGGTTGTGTGTTGTTGTAGTAACAGCTGAGCGACTTGTTCATAAGAGCCGATTCATTGCCGTGAGCGTGAGTCGAATCGCTCACGTCTTGCCATGAGTCGGTTGCGTGGTACTGTACATGTTTGCAAAATGTTTTGGTATAGCGCCCCTAGTGGAGAGAGAACCAGCAGCCGCTACTGGTATGTATCATTTCCTGTGTGAGAATTGTAGCTCCATATTTGTATACAGAGAAGCACTTAAATCATTGAATGGATATTGCAGTGAAAATGCTAATGAGAAAGTATAAAATAGAATGAATAGTTGTAAGGATTAACATTTGAAGTAATGCTTTATAATTAGAACAGTGGGGCCAACAACAGTATACAGCAGCACAGTCTCAAGTGTGTTGTTGCTATCGCTATATTGACAATGTGAACAGATTTGTTTGTATTATTATTTAATTGATTGATTCATTCATTGATTCATTACCCCAAATGTGAACAATTGTGTTTGATATTGAGATTGTTTGTATTATTGTTCATTGAATTCATTACACAAATGAGAGCAACAGCATGTGTGTTTGTTTGATTCTTCACTCCCATGCAGGGGGTGCAACACTAGGTCCTTTGCTGTGCAGGGTCCACCTAACAGAGGACATGGAAGGAGGTGCTCCATGGTCTGGGGTTCTGTGCCACAGTCGCATGTGGTTGGGCCACTAAGATAGCCCCATCTGCTTGGGGCTTCCCTGGAACGGCCAACACCTGGAAAGGAGCTAAGCAGCTATGACCCACGTGGCGTGTGGCCGGGACTACACACAATATCGGACCTTAACAGGAAACCCAACAGCACCGCTAACATTGCTGCCTCCCTACCGGATGAGCTGAACAGCTTTTACGCCCGTTTTGAACGGTACCACCAACCTTCCAGGGGAAGCCCCCACCACTCATTAACCCCTCCCACAAGTATGTACGATGAACGGTTCATGAGATATGAAAGGGGCGGGGCTCATTGCAATGGACAATAATCTATTGATAAATAATTGTAATGCATGTATATCAATGACAATAGGTTCACTATGGCATGTCTATATATTGTTAACAGGTGCCAGAGAGCTGATTACCAGCGAACCTGTGTAATATCACCCTCTTGTGGTGAAAAGCTATAACTTCATACTGAATATGCATTTCAATGATAGAAATGAATTAACTTAGGCGGTTAGGTGGCGTAGCGGAGATTGCGTTCGTCACCAACCCCGGAGCTGTGAGCTGGCAGCTCCGGGGTTGTTCACACTAATACAATTGGCAGTATTAGAGGGTGGGAGAAGCTGGCGGGGTGGGTCCGGGTCGTTGTAAACAGCGACTCCTACAGTTCGGTCGGGGCGCCTGCGAAGCGCGGATGGGACCTGAGTGGGATAGTGTGATCCTTCCACACGCTACGCCCTCTCGGAGAATATCCGCGCTGCCAGGTGAAAAGAAGCGGTTGATTGGCTGGACGTGTGTCGGAGGAAGCACGTGATAGCCTCCACTCTCCCAGATGATCTGACTGTGGGGGGTAAGTGCGCAGCGACCAGGAAGGGGATTGGGAATTGGCATAACGACTAACATTGGGATGGGAGAAAATCGGAGGAAAATGGAGGGGGAAAAAGATAAAAAAAATAAAAAGAATTAACTTAAAATACTTGTCCAAAACTGCCCTATTGTGAGGTTAGCTGCGGACAGAGATAGTGTAGACAGGTGGACAGAACCGACCTGATGGAGATAATTATTATATTATATATAGTGTAGAGGCACTAAACCAACATTCATCTCTATGTGGGGGAATGGTATCCAACAAACAGTAAAGTAGCAATGGAGAATGACACTTGTTTTAAATTAAACCATTATTTTATTTTTCTGCCTAGGTTACGTCTCTAAACTCTTACTGACATAAAGAAATCACTTCCTGTTCCTTATATTATGGGGAGGGGGTAATAGGTTAAACCCACAACATTAAGATATTTCTCACAAATTAATAATATAGCCATACCATCGGTAATATGAACAAAAACTAAATCTTTATATTAAATCAAATTAGATTAGTGTAAATATTTATATTCAATAATGTAAATGAATATAAAAACTTGATGAACACAAAATCACTATTCTGGCTGCTACATTTCCAATCCCTAATTGTTACCGTGGAAGAATTATCAATGAATGATAATATTGCAGCCACAATCTACAACATAATATGTACCTACAGTACATTATGGAAGTCCATTTCTGTTTTTAAATTGAAGTCCAGGTCCAATGTGATGTGACCGTCTGTCAACATTGAACACTGAAGTCTTCCTAGGGATCAGAGCTTCAAGCACGTGACCCACCAGTTCTGTGGTGAAACAGGCTCTGAGGTTTTGTCAGATGCTCTCTGGCGCCACCAGTTATTGAAGGAATACACTGTTGCTGTCACACCTCAGTCTTCTGACTGCTACCTTGAGCTACTTATGAGCGAAGCCCACTAGGGCACGACATATCTGCAGTAGAGATGTCCGCTGTCACTCCAATACAATGGAGCTAAATGGCACCGGGTTTGTGCCAAAATAATACATTTGAAAAACTCAACATTAATGTCTATAGAGCTTTCTATTTCATTTAGCAACTATTTTCTGTAGAGTATTCTACTTTTAACTTAAGTAAAATATCATGTCCCAATGGCTACACAGCATTTTTAATTATAACACTCATAATGAAAGAGTCAAAACAAGCATGAGATATATTTTATTGACAAAAATCAAAAAAGGAGGTACAGAATCTTTGTGTTTGATATGAATGAAGATAAACGGAAATCAGTCACAAAACAAAAATAAGTCCTAAGGATTCCTATTGTGTATACTACTTAGTATAAGTACATGGGGTTCCTATTGTGTATACTGCTAAGTATAAGTACATGGGGTTCCTGTTGAGTATACTACTAAGTATAAGTACATGGGGTTCGTGTTGAGTATACTACTTAGTATAAGTACATGGGGTTCCTGTTGAGTAAACTACTAAGTATAAGTACATGGGGTTCCTGTTGAGTATACTACTTAGTATAAGTACATGGGGTTCCTATTGGGTATACTACATAGTATAAGTACATGGGGTTCCTATTGGGTATACTATGGGGTTCCTGTTGAGTATACTACTTAGTATGGGAACAGAATGTTTGGGCAGCACGGTGGTGTAGTGGTTAACACTGTCGCCTCACAGCTAGAAGGTCCTGGGTTCGATTCCCACTTGGGGACCAGGTTGCCAGGTACCCAGGTGGGGTATCTCCCGGGCCTTTCTGTGTGGAATTTGCATGTTCTGCCCGTACTCACAAGGGTTTCCCCTCCAGATAAGATAAACCCAAAGGAAAAACATGCAGAACAGATCGCCAACGCTGTCGCGTCCCTGACGAAGACGGACAGGAGCACTTGGATTGGTCCCCGGGCGCGGCCCACGCCACAGCCCATGTCTGCTCCCGGCTGCCCTTGGGGGGGAAGGACGACGGGATTGGAAAAGTGCAGAGAGACATTTCATCAGTGCATGTGTGAGTGTTTCTGTGTGTCGCCCATCTCGCATGTGTGTGTTCTTCTTCTAAAAAAGTACATGGGGTTTCCATTTAATATACTGCAAACTGTGTTTGGGGTCCTGTTCTCTTTATTCTTTTCAAGTCTACTCTCAGCTTAAATGGAAGACCTAAATGGTTTCTTTCCTGTATGAGTTCTAGTGTGTTTCTTCATATTTCCTTTATCATTGAACCCTTTCCCACAAATTGAAGAGCTAAAAGGTTTCTCTCCAGTATGAGTTCTCATGTGTCTCTTCAGATCTCCCTTCCTACTGAACCCTTTCCCACAAATTGAACAGCTAAAAGGTTTCTCTCCAGTATGGGTTATCATGTGTGTCTTCAAATGTGTTTGCTGATTGAACCCTTTCCCACAAACTGAACAACTAAATGGTTTTTCTCCAGTGTGAGTTATCATGTGGCTCTTCAGATGTGCCTTCATACTGAACCCTTTCCCACAAACTGAACAACTAAATGGTTTCTCTCCAGTATGAGTTATCATGTGTGCCTTCAGACTTGTTTGCTGACTGAACCCTTTCCCACAAACTGAACAACTAAATGGTTTCTCTCCAGTATGAGTTATCATGTGTGTCTTCAGATGTGTTTGCTGACTGAAACCTTTCCCACAAACTGAACAACTAAATGGTTTCTCTCCAGTATGTGTTCTCATGTGTGTCTTCAGATTAACCTTCATACTGAACCCTTTCCCACAAACTGAACAGCTAAATGGTTTCTCTCCAGTGTGAGTTATCATGTGTGTCTTCACACTTTCTTTATGCCTGAACCCTTTCCCACAAACTGAACAAACAAAAGGTTTCTCTCCAGTATGTGTTCTCATGTGTGTCTTCAGATTTGCCTTCATACTGAACCCTTTCCCACAAACTGAACAGCTAAATGGTTTCTCTCCAGTATGTGTTCTCATGTGTGTCTTCAGATCTCCCATCATACTGAAACCTTTCCCACAAACTGAACAAACAAAAGGTTTCTCTCCAGTGTGAGTTAACATGTGTTTCTTCAGATTTGTCTGCTGACTGAACCCTTTCCCACAAACTGAACAACTAAATGGTTTCTCTCCAGTGTGAGTTAACATGTGACGCTTCAGATCTCCCTTCCTACTGAACCCTTTCCCACAAACTGAACAATAAAATGGTTTCACTCCGGTATGATTTTTTATGTGTATCTTCAGATATCTCTTCTTGCTGAATCCAAGCCTGTTAGACAACGTTTGTATTTTCTGCATCTTCTTTTGTTTTAGTGCCATCAAACCTGGACGTCCACTCTCCTTCCATTCATCACCGTCATCAGTCTCAGCTCCAGAACTGTCATCATCACTGTCATCAGTCTCAGTTAGAGAACAGTCTGAAGAGAGAGGCTGGCTATCTCTAGTTGGTTCTAAATCACAAGCTGGATCTAAGTTACTGGCTAGTTCTGCTACTCCACAGTCCTCTCCTTCAGGTTCTGTTTTCATGTGTTCAGTTGAGGTGCTGGGTAAAGAGTATGCTTCTCTGTTTTTCTCCCTTTGGGTTTGAAGAGGCTGGAAGGACAGAGCGTTCTCTTGACCATCTTCACATTTCACTGGGTCTACTGTGATCTTGGAGAGATCAGCTTCTTCCAGCCCTTGATCTAGTTCATCTTTAATCTGCTCTGGGTCCCGGTTTTGGCTGAGTTGTGAGGACAGAGTGTTCTCACCTTCATTTTCACATTTCATAGGTTGTAGGGTCATCTTGGAGCCATCAGCCTCCTCTAGATCTTGACACAGTTCCTCCTGTTCCTCTTTAATCCGGAGGGGCTCTGTGTCCTGGGTTTGGCTGAGCCGTGAGGACTGAGGTTTCTCTTCATCATGTTCACTCTTCACAGAGACAGGAAGCTCCTGTCCCTCCTGACTGATCCAGAGTTCCTCCTGTTCCTCTTTCATCTGTAGGCACTCTGGCTCCTCCTGGACCAGACTGGGGCTCCTCTCCTGCTGCTCAGGGGGAACCTCCTCTTCACAGACAGGGAGCTGTGGGGGGTCTGGAGGGAGGAATAATAATAATAATATGAATAACAAACAAAGATGCAGTAGATAACTTTTCACAATTAAGTGAAACTCTGCAACTGAAAGTAGAAACACAATCGATCAATTATTGTTTGGCTACAAAACCAGAAAATCTCAATCATGCCTCATCACGCTGTCAATCACAACTTGGAGGTTGATCAGATGTTGTCAGGAGGTGAAAATGTAAACAAACAGAGTGAGACTTGAGGTTCTCCAAACTAAACAAGGTAACTATGGATAGCTGAAATACTTATGGATTGTTAGCTTGACCAATTACCTTTATTACTTGAGTTGGGGCAACTGTTGTAATTCCTACACTGTTCACCGGATTTAGATGTAATTAAAGCTGGAAGTCTGCACTTGAAGCACACCTGTATTTCATTTCAAGTCCATTATGGTGTTGTACAGAGCCAGAATTAGTAAAATTGTGTCAATGTTCAAATAATTATGGACCGACTGTATAGTCAGAATATAAGCCCCAGGGGTGAATGGAGTCCCCCACCGGGTTTATAAAAGTGCACCTGATGTACTCAGATTCTTGTGGAGGTTATTGAGAGTAGTATGGGATAAACAGGTTATACCAAAAGCTTGGGTTAGAGCAGAAGGAATCCTAATCCCCAAGGAGAAAGAGTCCTCACTGTTAAGCCAGTTTCTGACTATATCCCTCCTGAATGTAGAAGGTAGGGCTGTCCCCGACTAAGGATTTGGTAAACCCTATAAACTTTGAGTGTCTTTTTATTAAAATGTCTTTTCATGAAAATAAGCAGTTGACCATAGGAAATATTTATAGACCTCCTGATTCTCCCTCTGAATCTACAAATGATATATTATCCACCATTAACTCTTTAGATCGTCCAAATGAAATTATTATCTTGGGTGACTTTAACATCAACTGGCTAGATCGATCATCCAGTAATGCTCGAAACCTATTTGGCAGTGTCAATTTAACTCAACTCATTAGTGAGCCTACTAGAGTTGATACTAGATCCAAGTCCCTGCTAGATTGGATTCTCGTCTCACACCCGGACAGAATTTCAAACTCTGGTGTGTTACCTGATAGTTTCAGCGACCATTCTATCATCTTCTGCATTTGGAAGATAAAGTTACCACGTCTACCACCAAAATTTATCAGGATAAGACAATGTAGGAATTTGAATATTGAGCACTTTATTCAAGATATAACATCTATAAATTGGGACAGGTTTAAATTGATTCCATTTGTTGAAGATGCATGGAATTTCTTCTACACTGAGCTTACTAATGTTATTGACCATCATGCTCCCTGGAAGATGCTCAAAGTAAAGGGTAGACACTTGCCCTGGATTAATAGTGAATTTATAAATCTGTATAAACAAAGAGATAAGGCTTGGGAAAAGCATCGTCTGACAAAGGATTCTGCCGACTTCATTGCATATAAACAAATACGGAACTTATGTACAACTAAAACAAGAAATGCTAAATCCAACTATTTCAAAGATTGTTTAAGCAATGAATTTAGCAATCCAAAACAGTTTTGGAAGAGAATCAACAGCATTACTAAGAAGTCATCTATAAATCCCACTCATATTAGAATTAATAATGAAGTTGTCAATGATCCCTCCTCAATTGCACTTGCCTTTAATCAGCACTTTAATTCTGTCTGCAGACTCAAATTTAATGACTCTTCATATTCCGATGTGCCTCTTAATAACACCAGATACAACAGCTCTTTTTCCTTTAGAAGTATTTGTCCGCTTGATGTTCAGAAGATCATTGATGAATTAAGATTGGGTACTAGCTGTGGTTCAGATGGTATGGAGATCAAATTCATCAAACTTGCATCTCATGTATTATCATATCCTTTGTCTGATTTATTTAATTTATCTTTAACAACTAATGAAACTCCATTAAGCTGGAAATGTGCAAAAGTCATTCCATTGCATAAAGGTGGTGATCCTTCTGATCTCAATAATTATAGACCAATTTCAATTATTAATAGTATAGCAAAAGTATTTGAAAAACTAATTTTTAATCAATTATCCCATTATGTTAATGATTCTCATATTTTATCACCATGCCAATCTGGTTTCAGGCCAAACTACTCCACAACTACAGCCCTTCTGAAGTTGACCAATGATGTTCACTCAGCAATGGACAATAACATGGTTACTGGTGCAATATTTATAGATCTCACAAAGGCTTTTGATTAGGTTGATCATTATCTTCTTCTTGACAAACTGTGCTATTGGTGTCTCTAATAATTCTTTACTTTGGTTCAATTCCTATCTCCACCAGAGACGTCAGTGTGTATCATATCAGGGTAAACAGTCTGATTTTTTGATTATGGATAAAGGTGTTCCTCAAGGATCATCTTTAGGACCATTATTATTTTCTATATTTGTTAATGATCTCACCCTGATACCATCTGACTGTCTTACTCAATTGTATGCTGACTGTTACAAAGGATCAGATTAAACCGAATATATATATTTATTTATTGATATATATTGCATAGTATTTGTATATCGTTTGATATCCCCTGTATATTCCTTGTACATATACACGGAATATCCCTTTAGCCCAGACCATAATAGTTCATTCTCCTATTGGACAGCGGTCCACCGGCGCCAGGGACCGGCCTCCGGAGCCAGGTTCAAAGTCACCGTCAAGATGTGTCTGGACATGCCCAACCTTGCCCAGGGATACGCGACAGAAATGAGAGTGGAACTAGTTTGTGCACCGTGCGTATAAATACGGCGCAGGTGAATGTAGAAGCCCCTTAGCCCTTACCTCCGTACCCTTACCTTCCTTAGCATGTTACCGATAAGTTGAAGCCTCACCCACGATACAACGTGCGGTGAAGTATGGCCTGTTTGGCCTCAGAATAGAGCATCGAGACCGCGTGCGGATTAGTAACTGAATTGTCAGAGTTTGGCGCTATACCGTCGAGTGCGACATATTTCTATTGAGTCTTTAATAGTCTATTCGTGTATAGTGTATCGTGCGGTTAGAATTCTACAGTGACCAGCATCTCCAACGCTTTCTCGTATTAGCTAGAGTTCTTATCCAGGCTGGGCCGACCGCATGACGCTTTCACCCGAGGAGACCTAGGCGAGAGCCGTATGGACATGTACACTGGATTAATCTACCCGACGACTACATAGCCCTTTGCGGCTGGAATATATTTGCTTTGGTACTGTGATTTATGGAGCGGATAATCGCCGACGCCTGCACGTGTTGGATTTACCCCGAGAGGAGTCAAGTCGAGTCGGCGCTCAGAGAGCCTGAGGCCGCCTAGCTTTCTTCACTGTAGAGCTACAGTCTACAAGAGAACCAAGCTGTATTCGTCTGTGGATCAAGAGGCTACTGCACCGACTTCTGTACCTGAAGTCTCCCTAGTCATCGTTGACCAGACGTCCTACTACCGACAGATCTTCTACCCCCCCTGCTGGCTTACAACCAGTGGGAACCCCTTCCAGTATCTTCCGCTATATTACTAGTGCACCATAGATATAATTCCCTAAGATTCAGGTTGTATAATTACCTCCTGCGTAACCAGAGAATGGACATTCGTTATTGATTTGCCTACGCATACTCCTTTGCCTTACAAGTGCATTCAAAGAATAATGTAAAGTATCCTATGTACCTTTTGCTCCATTAAATACTTGATTAATACCTTTGACTGGAACCGATTTCATTGTGGAAAGTGTTCATCATATTCATATATCGTGTACTGTATGGCCAGTAATTAAAGTACATAAAGCGGTAGTGGTTTAATGATACCATACTTATCAATACAGTCAGGGAATTGTACCCCTCAGTTACACTGACGATACAGTGATTTATTCTTCTAAGTCTGATATTCAACAAATTCAGTACTCTTTACAAACTCATTTTGATGCTGTCCAGAAATGGTTATCTATTAACAAACTTTTATTAAATAAGAAGAAGTCCTATAGTATGCCGTTTGGTACTAGATCAAATCTAGTGCAAATATCAAATCAGTTGTCGATTAAGTTTCTAGATGATGCTCCTCTTGAAAATGTCGATGAATATAAGTATCTGGGTCTTTGGCTTGATTCTCAACTCACCTTCAAGTCACATATTGATGCTGTGATGAAGAAAACAAATTGTAGCCTGAGAATATTGTATCGTTCTATTAACTGTTTTTCTCTTCAGGTTAGGAAAATAATCATTATACAGCTGGTACTTCCAATAATGGATTACGCAGACATAGTCTATCAAAACACCACACTAACAAATCTCCGTCCTTTAAATGTTACTTATAATAGTGTTTGCAGATTTATATTGAGGTGTCCTTATAGAACCCATCACTGTCTTATGTTTGAGTTGTTAAACTGGCTTTCTCCCCAATTCAGAAAACATTTTCATTGGTTGCTTTTTGTTTACAAATGTATTTACTTTAATTATCCCCCCTATCTAAAGCAGTTCTTAACACCATATCGTTCAACTTATAATTTAAGACACACAGATCTTCCTTTCTTTAGTATACCTCGAACCATCAAAGCTATCGGTCGACTTGCCTTTAAATATAAAGCACCAGCTGATTGGAACAAACTGCCTAGTTCACTCAGATCTCTTACTTCTTACCGGTTATTCAAGATATCTTTGTTCACTCATCTACAGACTACTTGCACCTGTTATTGATTGTTGTTTTCAGATCAAATTATAATTTTGTTTGTGTTTTATAAGGGAACATATATATATATATATATATATTGGTGATCCTCTTGGGATGAATCAGTGTGGATTGTGGGAGTGAGCTTGGGAGAGCGTCTGTCAGAGTATAAGTGCATTTGTTGTCTTGTTTTTAGTTATGTATTGTATTGTATTGTATTGTATTGTATGTTTTGTATCCTATGTTAAGGACCCCCTCGAAAACGAGATAGCATATCTCAAGGGGTTTATCCTTCAAATAAATTTCAAATTAGCCAAAATTTGCCATTAGTTGACTATTAGTCGACTAAAAAAAATATATATTATTTTTATTTTTTTATCATTCCATTTGGGCTGTGGAGGTGCTTAATGGCTGAAGGAGTCAACTGAAGGCTTCTTATCCTCTGCAAAAGCATGCAATTGGTCCACTGATGGATACATCTTGATATTTGTCTAGTCTAGTGTGTTCATTAGATGGGTGAAATCCTCTTTCAGTGCCTCTGTGCCTGTTTTCTTAGGCAGTTAGCCTCTGGTATGCGTGCCATTAGCGTTAGCCACGCTTCTAGGCCTCTTTTCTTTTCGAAAGAATGATTAAAAAAAAGAATAATTTGCATTCGACTAAGAGGTTGGCAGTCGACTACGGCTCCTTTCGACCGATTAGTCGACTAATCGACTAATAGGGGTCAGCCCTAGTAGAAGGTAAGATTTTCTTAACTGTAATGGCACAGAGGCTCGCAAACTACCTAGAAAGGGACAGCAGTGCAGAAAGCAGTGCAGAAAGCAGGAATCCCAGGGTTTGCTGGATATTTAGAACACGCAAGCATGATATGGCACCAGATTCAATCAGCCAAGATAGAGAAAAGAGACTTACAGGTGGTATTTCTAGAGTGGTTGTTAACAAGAAAACAGTTAAATTCATCCAGAGGACTTTTCATGTTGATGATGGACTGACAAGCATAACATCTGGCAATCCAGCTCGTCAAAGAAGCAAGCGAACTCTGCAGCACAGGAAAGCTCAGACTTCATAAGTTCGTCTCCAACAGGAATCAATACCAAAGGAAGAGTGAGCCGAAAGTGTCAACCTGGACATGGCTTGGAAGGGAGTGATAGCTTAGATATGCAGACTTGGCAGCAGAAACTGAACAGTGAGGATGTAAAGCTATGGTTTGTCCGGCGGAAGTAGGATGCAGAGGATTTATAGCATGATCGGCTTCACCATTATTGGGAGAGTTGGGGATTCGTGGGCGGAGCTTGAAAAAAGCGGTAAATGAGATGTCAGTGGATTTGGTTGAGAAGTAATGTCAGCTGGGGGCCAACGTAACCAAAGGGTACGAGTATTCCTTTTCTTCTCTGTTGTTGCTGTTTCATGTGTAATATTGTAGGAATTGTACTTTTGACATAGGATAACAGGGAGGTGAGGCGTGTGAATATCATGGAAAAGTGGGAGCTGGCATGGGGGGGGGGGGGGGGGGGGGTGGTTCTGGGATGCTGGAACTAACCGCTGAACCCGAGGTCATGGGCCTAACTTGAAGAAACACCAGTGAAGGGAGGCGCCCACTTGATAACCCTGGTTATATGCCGACTCCTGTTGCTTTTTATTTATCTGCATGGTGGATTGTGATGGCCATTGGGTTTCTTCATTGAGCGTGGGTGTAATATAAATAATGTGTAAGAGTCAATTCACTGGTAAAGTGCCATATGTTATATTGTATGTATTTGTTTGGATTTCTGCCTATGCATTGTGCCTGCCAAGTTGGGTTCATGGCAGCAGTTCCCTTTGCTCACCAGTAGGTGGCTTACCTGGCTGCGTCTAGTTTTTTACCAACGGATTTCCAGTTCCGCGTTCGCGTTCTGCGATCTGATTGGCCACTGACGTTTCTGGTGTGATCTGATTGGCCACTGACGTTTCTGGTCATGTGACATGTGCGCCCAATCGCGTGACGCCTGTTTCTGCGCCCATTTCCACCTCGAACAGCCTGCAAACTACCTAACGCCTAGTTTATCACTGGTTAAGCTTAGGCGACTATTTCGAAGTTGGTTAAGGTTAGAGTTTGGAATCAGGGCTGGTGTTCTAATCGCCCTGCTCTAAGACAAACTCCTTAACCAACTTCGAAAGAGTGCCTAAGCTTAACCGGTGATAGAAACAGGCGTCACACGACTGGCGCAGATGTCACACGACCAGAAAGGTCAGTGGCCAATCAGATCGCAGAACACGGAACTGGAAATCCGTTGGTAAAAGTAATCAGGCTACCTGGCTACTTAAAGTGTAATGGGACTGATGACATGCAGGTGTGTTAGTAATCAGGCTACCTGGCTACTTACAGTGTGATGGGACTGACGACATGCAGGTGTGTTAGTAATCAGGCTACCTGGCTACTTAAAGTGTGATGGGACTGATGACATGCAGGTGTGTTAGTAATCAGGCTACCTGGCTACTTAAAGTGTAATGGGACTGATGACATGCAGGTGTGTTAGTAATCAGGCTACCTGGCTACTTACAGTGTAATGTGACTGATGACATGCAGGTGTGTTTGTAATCAGGCTACCTGGCTACTTACAGTGTAATGGGACTGATGACATGCAGGTGTGTTAGTAATCAGGCTACCTGGCTACTTACAGTGTAATGTGACTGATGACATGCAGGTGTGTTTGTAATCAGGCTACCTGGCTACTTACAGTGTAATGGGACTGATGACATGCAGGTGTGTTAGTAATCAGGCCACCTGGCTGCGTGAATATTTTAGGCAACCAACTTGTGTTTAGCGTTTCTCTGATTGGCCACTACGCCCATGTGACCGCGGCAGCGCGAGAGAGCTGCAGCGCGGAAATAGGCTGTCTATTGCCATTCTCTAAGACAAACTCTAACCTTAACCAGCTCCGAAACAGCGCCTAACCTTAACCCTTCTAACCTTAACCAACTCCGAAACAGCGCCTAACCTTAACCCTTCTAACCTTAACCAACTCCGAAACTATGCCTAACCTTAACCAACTCCGAAACAATGCTTAAACGTAACATGCCTAAACTTAACCGGCGAAAGAATGCACGTTAAAAAAAAAAAAAAAAAAAAAATTAAGGGAATCGAACTTGCCACCAACGGACCGCAGGATCCACAGCAAGGCGGCGCTACCAGTTGAGCTAGTTGTCGATGTTAAAAAAGGGGGGATTACTGCTACATAATGCTGCCGCTCCGCCCTGCTGCTGCCGCGTCGCAGCGGGGGCGTGGCTAGACGCAAGTTGGGCGTGGCTAGACACAAGTTGGTTGCCTTTAATATTTAGCCCACCTGGCTACTTAAAGTGTGATGGGACTGATGACATGCAGGTGTGTTAGTAATCAGGCTACCTGGCTACTTAAAGTGTGATGGGACTGATGACATGCAGGTGTGTTTGTAATCAGGCTACCTGGCTACTTAAAGCCCAACTTGCAGGTTAAACCCTACTCTGCAATTATGGGTAGTTTACATCATTGGTTTCTAATTTAATTATTTATTTTTTTCCATTTGACGCCGGAAATTTCACTCAGAAATGGTTAAAAAGGTCCACGCACGAATAACATGCACGAGCAAATCTAAAAGCTTATCAGACGCTAGCACGGCCGTGACGTCACTTCAGGAAACGTATGCCTTATGCCCGTCCGGGTCGCGTGTACCTGTTCCGCAACAGTAAGTGACTTCCGGGGTAGGCCTGATTGGCCCCGACAGGCACGTGACGCGGCAAACTCAGGACGCGCAACGAGGCTGCTGAGAGCTGTCGCGCGGAAATAGGCTGTCTATTGCCATTCTCTAACACAAACTCTAACCTTAACCAGCTCCTTAACAGCGCCTAAACTTAACCGTTCTAACCTTAACCAACTCCGAAACAATGCCTAACCTTAACCTTAACCTTAACCATGCCTAACCTTAACCATAGAAAGAATATTGCCATTCTCTAAGACAAACTCTAACCTTAACCAGCTCCTTAACAGCGCCTAAACTTAACCGTTCTAACCTTAACCAACTCCGAAACAATGCCTAACCTTAACCTTAACCTTAACCATGCCTAACCTTAACCGGCGAAAGAATACACGTTAAAAAAAAAATCACGTTAAAAAAAAAAGATTTGATGGGATTCGAACTGACCAACAACGGACCGCAGGATCGCAGGACCGCTGCTCTGCCAGGTGAGCTATAGCGCCGAATGAGAGTCATGGCGTATTTGGACGGTTACGTAATTCCGTAAGCTCTGCCGCTCGGCTCCGCGGAGCGTGCCGCGCGGCAGAGAAAGTTGCGCGTCACGTGCCTGTCGGGGCCAATCAGGCCTACCCCGGAAGTCACTTACTGTTGCGTCCGGGTCATAGTACTACTGGATATATGGCGCTGGCTAACGTTAGCATTATGTCTACGGTCGTGAACCATTTTAGATCGGGGCATGTAGAGGAGTTTGGGGAACGAGTAAAATCATGTGCAGGTCCTCTTCTCAGACCTGTGTGGCAAAGCACTGCACACGCATCATGCAAGCTACATGTCGCTGCATGTTGATCAATGGTGGCCCACTCCGTGCATCACAGTCAGTGACTGTGATGCACCGAGTGGGCTACTATTGTGCTAACAACATGCTGCAGCGTCTGGCTTGTTGGCCTCTTTGTGTGCCTTTGTCCTTGCGGGTGTTCTGCCGGGGAGCTTGTGGACGCGACAATAGTGGTGGTTGTAGGGTGTTTGAGCTTGTAGCGTTAGTTAGCTCATAGCTATCGTGTACCACTAGCGTTACGGGCTCGAGCACCTTATGGCTGCTGCTGTTGTCGTGTCCATGGGGCCTAACAAAATTAATAGTTGGTTTCAGGTTGCCGACCGACCCTGCCGATTTAGGTGCGACCCAATATAAAGTTTCATAGAAATCTTAGTCAAACATTTAGTATTATGGATATTAAACATGCTGGCAGAGTACATGCATCCATGTTGTTGTGAACATTTTAATTAAATAAAGAAATTCCCTATCCATAGTCGCCGTGGGAAAGAATAAAATAAAAAAATAAAATAAAATAAATTCCCTACCTACCCATGGCCAAACTGACAACCAACCTGAAACCAACTATTAATTTTGTTAGGCCCGGGCTCCCTGGCAGGGTACTTGTGGGGACGGGGGTGTACAGAGAGGAGAGAACCATTTTGGGTCGGGCGTTCATGCCGGCTAGCGAGCTGGACGTCGGGATGTTGTTAGCACAATAGCTACCAAGCTAAGCTATGTTGTACAATATGTACAACGACACAATGATTTACATTATTACAAATATGGTAACGTGGTTGTGGCTTTTACAAATAGTGGTTAGCTTTAGAGATGGATGGCTATGATCACGGAGCAATAGTGTTAGGTGAAACAGATACAAGGCTCTCTGCCTGCAGTGCCTGCCACTAGCTGTGTGTGACTCTCAGAGCCCCCTGGTGCCCTGCACCTGTTGTGACGACATCATTTCGATTACATGCGCACGTTATGAACCATTGATTAAAATATCCACGTGCGTGGTGATTGTGTTGGGCAGACAAAATGTTTGATAAAAACGCTAAAACTGGGTCAATTTCAATAATTTTTTCCCTTCTTCATGAAAGTCACCGTTGGCCTAGTCCACATTGTTTATTGAACAAAAATACAACATGCAAGTTGGCCTTTAAAGTGTAATGGGACTGATGACATGCAGGTGTGTTAGTAATCAGGCTACCTGGCTACTTAAAGTGTAATGGGACTGATGACATGCAGGTGTGTTAGTAATCAGGCTACCTGGCTACTTACAGTGTGATGGGACTGATGACATGCAGGTGTGTTAGTAATCAGGCTACCTGGCTACTTAAAGTGTGATGGGACTGATGACATGCAGGTGTGTTAGTAACCGGTAAGAGTTTACAGTTTTGACCGTCGTTTGCGACGTTGTTTTGTTTATCGTTTGTTGTGCAAGGTAGTACCGTTTACTTTATGTTACATGCAATTGTGCATTTGTTAATTGTATGGTGTAAATAAATACTCTGTTGCAGGCCATGTGAGCGGCGCGGTGCGTGAGCGGCGCGGGGCGCGGAGCGGCGCGGAGCGGGCGGTTTTGACGTGAGCGAGGAGTGGGTTTTAAAATGAGTCGGCGCGACGTCCGGAGCGAGAGTTCTCCTCCGCTCCAATCCACTCCAGGCCGCTCACAGTGGTTTAACACTGTTGATGTAATATATACATGCAGTACAATGCCAAAGCAACAGATGGCGATGTACAAACATGAAGGCCATTTTCAACCAATGAGAAGGGTGAACCTGTGATATCCTGTTCAGGCTTTGTCACTCACTCCTGTTAGAAAAAGTATCGACGCCATTGTTGTTGTTGTTAGCTTACATGCTAACGTTAATGGCAGCGACCATAGCATTGTGGCTCGGCTAGCCTATCATCGCTTAATAGAGCTAGTGAATGGATAAACAACGTTATTTAACATTGCAGAATGGGTACAATAAATTGTTAAGGGGCCCAGGGGGTGTAGACTGTTGTAGTTTGAGCTAATTTACACCATGCTCCAAAAAATAAAAAATAAAAAATCTGCCGAGCGATCTGGCGCGGGGAGCGCTCGATTCAAGGTGAGCGGGGAGCGAGCGGAGAGCGACTTGGGGGCAGGGTCAACATGAGCGATTAGCGGAGCGGACCAAGCTTTAAAGAGCGAAGAGCGGATTTCTCGGCCGCGCCGATCCGCTCACGTGGCCTGCTCTGTTGAGTATTATCGTAACGGACCTTGTGGACATTCTGTCTTTGATCTGACGAGTAGCCACAGATGCGTCAATTACGCTCTAGCCGGTTCTCAGCCACCTCACTGGCTTGTAGGTTTATTGTTTTTTATTCACTAGTTAATTCAAGCCTTTATATAATGTTTAGAGATTAAAGTAAACATTTATGACGTCAGACTAAAGAGATAGTTTACAGATTAAAGTCAACATTTATAAAGTCAGAATAAAGTCAAAATCTTTAGATTAATCTCTTAAACCCTAGCCATATTTTCAGAAAATTCACTTAAAAGTAAACAGCCAAGTAAATGGAGGATTGCTCCACTTCTACAAGGTCCATTTGCATGTTCATGGTATCTAGGGACATGTATAATAATAAATTGGATTTTAAGAGAGAAGCTTTAGAAAAAACAAAATGTAATGATGAATATATGTGTATAGTAACAACAGGACCTGTGAATGTATGGACCTCTGGGAATGTATTCTCAGTGTCAGATATATTGTGTATGTTACTATGCTTGAGTAAATTGTAATGAACCAAAGGAGAATATCAATTATTATTATTTAAGTTTTTTCCATCTTTGACGGTGAATAACACCATGCTAACATTGACCAGACATGAGATTTACCTGAACTGATTTAGCACCTTCATGAGATACAAAATATCTAAGCAAATTAATAAAGGGCAGATGATTTACAGGTTTTTTTGTAGATATAGTACTGGATTTTTCCATCCAGACACATGCAATTTGAAATGAAATAAATATAGAATATAAGGCCTAAATATTACCTTATTATGGCCAAGTCATACATCAATGGATCGGATCCAATGGCAGACTTAAATCTGGATTTAGTACCACCAGGCGCCCCTGACAGAGCAGCAAACACGTGATTGAAATCTACTGTAAGTACAGTTACTTTTATATATGTCCATAGCGCCGCCATTTTTCACCAGATTGCGACACGTTTTTTTGTAGACGTTCACAGAAAGGTAAAGAAATAATGTATGTTGTATTTAATGGCAATAACGTTCAGGTTTGTTCGACCCGTGAGATACAATCATGAAAAAAACGTTTAAAAATGATAAAAAAAATAAAATAAAAGCTTAACTAATTACGACTTGGTACAGGCTAGCTCCCTTCTTTAGCAACAGCCAGGAAATCACCCCAGCATTATAAAGTCTTTGATTCTCAATACAGTCTTTGCAAAAATCCAAAAAACTAACTTGGCCCATTGCTTCCGGAGCACGATATCATTAGGAAACGAGTGCACGGACGTATTCGCTGGTTGGCAGCCAGGAACAGCACATGTCTTGCTCATCATTTTAACGTTATGCTAACTTACTCGAATCACTGTTCAGTTGATTGTGGGCGGTGGCTACAACCACAGTAGCGGCTCAGTATGCAGATATTAGCTTAACACTTTCAATGCCAACAACGAGATATCTAGTTTGTTCATGCCGACCGGTCATTGCCAACAACAAGAGATCTTGTTTTTTTTGTATTAGCGATTTGAATTCATATTTCATCAATCTAGCCTGACGTTAGTGCTGCAAACTCTCTCTGAGCTCCATTGGGAAAATACCGCCCCCTATCGTCTCTCCCTGTGGTACTGCACCCCTTTGGAATGGATTGAATGAAACACATGGGGGGAAAGAAATCCTGCTTCCTCATTTTACTTCTCAGACAAGTCACCCGAGACAATTGGATTCATTGCCGAGCCCCAGAACAGAGTGGAATACATATTTCCAGTACCCAGCGTTGGATCAATAAACGCGATCGATATTTGGAATGGCGATCAGGAATTGGAATAATCTTTTTGGAGAACATCTGATCTGAGGTAAGGAATCTATTTTACCAGTCTTAGGATAATCAGAGCTTTTTTCACAGAGATATCAACGTGTGCCCTATGTGTGTGTGTGCTGATCAGGAAATGAGAATCGATTTTTCAGCCCGCTTCTGTAGCATGCATAAGTACACATATACTATCGATAATCTAGCGTTTATTTAAAAACTATTCATAAATAGGCAGAAAAATTACGTTTTGTGTATTCCAGAATATTCCAGTAAAGGGCGTTTATCACAGAATCTTTATATTTTCCTGAAACTTTCAGAAAACTAGCGTTTTTCAAAATGGTATAAAACGGAAATGAACCGATTAAAAAACAATCCGTTTCGACAATGTTGACTGCAAACAAGTCATTGATAAGCGACGGCTAGATTAGACACATAATTTAAGATGTAGTTTATGCGTTCACAAATATGAGAGCGCTATCATTGAAGTGGGTGGTGGCACGGAAGCACTAAATCGTGTGCCCCCTGCTGGCATTGAAAGTGTTAACAGTGATTGGTCAGTGCCTCTTACACGTCACAGATCCAGTCAAATCTGAATGGCTTATTTCAGTAGGGAGAGCTGAACAGCAGAAACTGCACTTGGTACAGATTTAACATTTTCTCACTGTTGGTACAATCCCACATTGCTTGAAAACAAAAAAGGCAATTTTTACAATAGGGGACTTATTTTTTTATATATATATAATTTTTTTGGCATTTTATTGCTGCAGAGAGGAAGGATGGGAGAAGATATAGGGGGAGGACATGCTGTAAAGGTCGCCGGGTCCGGGAGTCGAACCCGGGACGGCCGCATTGCACTGCAAAGCAGTTACGTGGTGCGCCACCCTGGTGCCCACAATAGGGGACCTTTAAGAATTTCATAAAACTACACTACCCAGCTCACGCCTGCCCCTGTCAAACTTTGAGCCTTCCGACGTGAAATAATTTGTTTCCGTCATTATGTCTCACGGGTCGAACAAACCTGAATGTTATTGCCAGAACGTAGTTAGTTTCTAGAAAAAAACGTGTCTCAATCTCATTAAAGATGGTGGAGTGATTTACATTACAAAAAAGTAACTGTACTTACAGCAGATTTCATTCACAGTATTTGCTGCCCAATGTTAGCATGGTGTTATTCACTGTCAAAGATGGAAATAAACAAAAAGAAAATGTATATTCTCCTTTAGTTCATTACAATTTACTCAAGCCTAGTAACAGACACAATATTTCTGACACTGGGAATACGTTCCCTGAGGTCCCTAGATACCAAGAACATGCAAATGGACTTGTAGAAGTGGAGCAATCTTCCATTTACTTAAGTACTTTTAGGTGAATTTTCGGAAAATATAGCTAGGGCTTAAGAGGTTAAAATCATTGGTAAACAAACAGTGCTGAAAATATACACTTTGACTGCTGTTTTGATAGGGTTAGGGTCTTTACTCTTGGCTACATTTGAAAAAGAAATGAAACATTAATTAATACGGACTGTATTGATCGATTTATGACGTGAAATTAATCTCGGCCCAGTACTGGGCCTGTCAGGCTTTTAAAGTCAACACTTATAAAGTCATAATGTTTAGAGATTAAAGTCAACATTCATAAAGTCAGACTAAAGTCATAATGTTTAGATTAAAGTCAACATTTATAAAGTGATGTTTACAGATTAAAGTAAACATTTATAAAGTCATAATGTTTACAGATTAAAGTCAACATTTCCATACTTGTTTCCATGCAGTCCAAACAGCTCTTCTCCTGGTCCAGCTGTGACGGTTTCATGCAGTCCACCAAACAGACTCTCAAACCAAGGTGTGAGAGGCTAGGAGGGGTGGTCATATTCAGACCAATCTTGGGGGAAAGTAAGGAAAGAAATATCAGTACATTTTACATTCATCCTAACAAACAAAGGTCTAACTTTTCAGTTGAAATTCATCAGGAACACAGAAAGCCAAGCAAAAACCACCAGTCCTTAACCAGCTATACAGGTAGTGCTCTTTTCCAAGGCTAACAAATTGGAGGCTGACAGGAAGATTTTCACAAGAACTGAAAAACACATGGGTGTATATATAGACAGATGCACTGCTATAGTTGTGATCTATGAATATAAGCCTATGATATTGCATTTAATTTGATGCAAAACATCTGATAGGCTATTGATGCAGGCAGCTGTTTCTGGCCAATCAGATGTTTTTGTCTTCCAAGTGGTATTTCCAGGGTCGCATTGGAAAAACTAAGACCACGTCCTCATCAGAAAGTACACTAAATTAAATGAAAATACAACTAAAAAGGCAATATTAATTAAATAAAGATTTCAAAAAAATATATACAAATATCGTGGACATCTACAGAAGATTGAAAAATAATTGTTTGGTGTGACGACGCTCCCCCACAGTTGTTTGCTTGCTCTGCTCTGTCACTGTTTCACAGGATTGGTGGGGGGAGCTGGCAGAGCAGAGCTGGGGGAGGGTCATTAGGCTAATTGGGGCACACCCAGGGACCGAAACTAAAGCCCGCCGCCCGCCAGGGGCGGGCTGTTTTTACCTTTGGCGCATGACACTTAGAGGGCTGTCCGCCGTGTGGCGTGTAGACGTGTAGTTCATAACTTCATAACGATACTCTTGTGCGAGTACAGATTATAGCCGCTCGTCTTTTTTTTCTCCACCGCGAGATCGTTAAAAAACTACAAGTCCCACATCGCACTAGGTCCAATCACAGTAGAGTGATGTGACTGGTTTCATGAGAAAAAAAGCAAATGACCAATCGGAAGCTATCATTTGGCTTGTTTACTTCCATCTGCTCTAGTCTATATCGGACCTCCAAGAGTCTAACGTTACTGTTTAAACAATGACCCAGTCAACTATTCACTTTTAGTTTAATACATGACGAGGCATTGTCTAACGGTATCTAGCTGGCTAGCTACTGATAGCTGCTGATATCAACAAATGCTCCAGCAATGGTCTACTCGAGTGCATAATACCTCCGGTCCCTCGTTAGCTAGCTTAGCTAGCTCACGTTGATCCATATGTCCCAGTAAACTAAATTGTCTTAACGTTATCTACCGGGCTAGCAGTAGCTACAGATAGCTCCTGATATCAATGTCTTATAACATTGATTGAATGCGTATTCTAGCTGAGGGCATGTTGAATGTGATTTGACAAAAGAACGGTAACGTTATAAATAGGTCCAGCTGCATCGCCGGAGAATCCTTGCATGCTGAATGTAGGGTCTAGCTGAATATAGGGTCTAGCTGCAGGGCCGGAGAATCCTTGCTGGAGCTGGAGGCTACTCAAGTATACACACAGACAGTGGAGCTGTTTGCAGATAGCAAGCATTTTGACTTATTGCGTGGTGGCGATGTCTCGCAGATAATACAACTACAAGTATGATTATATAATATATATTTTATTAAAAAAAAATTATATAAAATATATATATATTTTTTTTTAATCAAAAAAAATGTGGCAGGTAAGAAATATGCTTGGCGGGTAGACTCTTCCCATCTACCCGCCACTGGCCGGTGAGTCAAAAAGTTAATTTCGCTCCCTGGGCACACCTGAACTGCTGCGGTCAGGCAAGCGATACCGGAGTCTCATGGCAAGCAGAGAGACTCAGGCTATGTCCACACGATCACGGGTATTAATGACACCTAACTTTTGCAAAAAATAAACATCTGTCCACACAGGTGAATAACCACGTATAACCGTCGCATACTCACGGCGGCTGGAAAACCAGCAACCGATACATGTAGTACAATGCGAAAGCAGTAGGCGGCGATGTTGTTCAGACATGAAGGCCATTTCAACCAATCAGAAAAGGTTGAACGCTCACTACACTTCCTGCAAAACAAAGCCGCCATCTTTAAATTGCGTTAGCCATTTAGCCAACGGAGCATATATTTTTCAGCAAAGAAAGAAACTGCAATAAAAGTGCAATAAACAAATGGATACATTCACTGTGTGTTCTGCCTCTCATTTGTTGATGAAACAAAACTAACACAATTGACCAGCGGATAGTTTAGTCGCACAAAAAAGATCTCCGATGTTGTTAGCTACATGCTAACGTGAATGGAATATGCCAGTATAACAGTATAGCATTGTGGCTAGCAGCTAACGTTAGCTCACGTTAGCCAGCTGCTCATTCAATCGTTAATGCTAGCAGAATGAATGGATGTAAACTTTATTTAACATATTGCAGAATGGGTACAATACAATACAGCTCAATACAATCAATTGTTAAGGGGATGCAGTCTGGACTGGGTTCCTTATAACAATAACTTGTCTGAGCGTCAGGTCAGGAATGCGACAACAGACATCAGTCGATCACAACACTTGTTTGCGACAGTCTGCCGTGAACATGGGAAATAATTGTGACAGCTCTGCTGTAAACACTGGGAATAACCTCGGTTGCTATGCCCACACGCACCCACTGCAACCGGGATGTGCGCAAAACTTCACCCTGGACTCCGGTTTTCAAAGACCGCGGTTGCAGTGTAGCAAACCCCCAGTTGTGTGTGCCCGAACAGTGCAACTGCGCACATACAATCATGGTTACATTAAATCCAGCGCTCGTGTGGACGGGGCCTCAGAAGAAGCTTTTATGATAATAATAATAATAATAATGGATTGGATTTATATAGCGCTCTTCGTGACACCAGAGCGCTTACAGAGTCCATTATTCGTTCATACACAGTCATACCGGTGGTGGTAAGCTACAATTGTAGCCAGAGCTGCCCTGAGGCAGACTCACAGAAGCGTGGCGAATAATCATCGCCTACGGCCCCTCCGACCACCACCAACATTCATTCACATGCATACACTTTCATACGAGGCAAGTAGGTTAAGTGTCTTGCCCAAAGACACAACGGCAGTGGGATGGACATGGGCTTGAGCGGGATTCGAACCACCAACCCTTCGATCATTGGACGACCCGCTCTACCCCTGAGCCACGCCGCCCCACAATCCTCAGGCCATCAGGATGCTAAATGACAATAACACTATGTAACAAACCATCAAATACACTCACAGCACACATCCACACGCACACACTCACTTTAAACAAACAACTCACTGCAGCACCCACTTTAGACACTTAACACACTTTATATTTATTGGTAAAGAATTTGCACTACAACTCATACCTCATTGCACCTTACTGTAAATTGTACCTAAATTGTACCTCATCCCATTTCTGCATTGTACTGTATATTGTATTGTAACTCAGTTACTTTTCTACTCTGCAATTAGAGCCCGCCACCCGCCAATGGCGGGCAGATTTTAAGTTTGGCAAGTGACACTGAGAGGTCTGTCCGCCACGTGGCGGGTAACAAAATAGTAATGCAAAATAATTTAAACTGCGGTGTGGTGACAGTCGCCTTTTTTGTTGCCCCTCTCCTTGTTGTTTACCGACGTCACATCCGCTACTCTTCTTCTGCAGCGCCTGCTTGCACTGTAGGGAGCCAACGTTACGTCCGCCTGCCATCACGATTAGCTAACGTTAGCTTATTAATAACGTTAAATGGGTTACAAATATGTGGAACCATATGGGTGAAGAAGCGGCAGCGAGAGTGGGACCACCTAACAAAAGAAAGTTTCGAGAGGAGTGGAAGTTTGGAGATAGTGGTGTTTCAAGAGACTGGCTACAGTATGATGCTGGGGCTGTAGTGATGAGTTGTTCCGTGTCCCGCAAGCATGTTTGCCATTTCTATTTTTCTCAATTTTCTGTATCATCATCATGTATAATGCGTAAAATTACAAAATGTATGATTGCTCACTAATTCGCGTAATAGATAGCGAAATGCATGCTATTCTTGCATCGGAGCGTGGTGCCGCTGCAGGCACAAATCAACCTTTCCCCACGTTTTATCAGAAGAAAAAACAAAACATCTGCTTCTATTTTAAGGTAAGACCTGCTTTTCCTAATTACAGTAACTATTATCATTATTGCGCATTTATTAATGTTCTATGGTATGTGTAGTGGCCGCTTGTCATTCGCTAATATTTTGATAATGTGCCACGATGCACCTTAGATGTTTGTCTACTCGGGTCGGGTAACAAAAGTTGTGGATGTTGACAGAATTGAATGTCCAGGCTGCAGCTGATGTAGTTTGTAAGGTTTATTGTCCAAAAGAAAATAATGATTGAAAACAGAACAGTTTGCGTCTCTCTATTGCTCAGTGGCTCCGGTAGGAAAAATGTTTCTCACAGCAGGTGCATAACGTTGTTCTAATTACAGAGCCTATTATATTAAGAGGTGGTGTGCCCCTAGTGTTGCGCTTGTCTCGTGTCTTTTAGTGTTGGATCAGATGGGCTAATCTGAGCATGTGTATTATAATATGTGCATCTTCATCATGCATGCAGACCTGTGTGGGTTCTGTAACGTTACTCATATACAGCAAAGTCCTCGCTGCGCGCCGCTGACCGGCCAACCCCCCCCCCCCCCCCCCCCCCCCCCAAGAAAACACTAAGAGCTCCCCGAAGACCATGGTATGGTTCGCACACTGCCTAGTAGCATTAGCATAGCCTCTCAAGTAAAGCCAAAACAGTGGCTGAAACGCTCAACAGTTGAGATGTTCGGTCATTATTAGTAACAAGCTGAATAAACGCACATTTCTCTCTCTATACAGAGAGTCGCACCAGTTTCTGACCTAACGTCACATATCCTCCCAAACTCATAACGTGGTGTAGCATTAGCATTAGCATAGCAGCTTAGCTTGTTAGCTGCTCCAGCTACCTCTGGTCAAGGCCCAGTCTGGATGGAAAAGTGGCAGAAACGCCCAACAGATCAGATGTGCTGTTACGACCCCTGTGAGTCTAAGGGTAAAGGGCTGTAACATAACAGTTGGTTGACAGAAAAGATGGACCAGGTTTGTAAACAACAATGATATTTATTGGTAGATGCAAAGGAAGCACATGTAGCTCAGGGGTGAGCCCAGGCCAAAACAACAAACAAACACCACTATACTCCAAATCAACACAATCTAATCTATGGTAAAAGAGATTACATTACCTAAACTACTCTTACCTAACCAAAACAGGAGAAAACAATGTCCAAAGGAAATGGCAGCTCACCCCATCTGTGCTTCCTGAGAAAAAGAGAAAAACACATTAATTATACAGAAACAAAAGCAGAATATATACAAAAACAAACTATAACTTAACAATGCTCTCTCTGTGGCCATACACACACAAGGAAATTACTACTAAGCACCAAAGGCAATAAACGAAATGCAATACTGTCAAAGTTACAGGTTTACCAAAAACACAACATGCCTAGCCTCATGCCAGAGAGAGAGAAAGACTGAAGGGAGAAGCCATGTTTTAACAGGTGTGGGGTGATCCATGATTGGGGGGTGTGGATTGAGTGTTGGAGTCTGGAAAGCCATTCACCAATCGGTGCTGTGTTGCAATAATGGAAGAATTGACCAATGGTGAAGGGAACAATGGCTGGAGGGAGGAAACAAAATGGAGAACACACACACATGGAGACACACACTGGGGAATATATACATTGGGATGTAACACCCCCATACATCAGCTGTCCAAATGAATGGTTTGGACGGGCTACACAGGCTAGTGAGAGAAGTGACGACAGAAGAAAAGTTCCGGCAAAAACCACGGTAATACCCAGCCATCCCAAGGAATCTACGCAATTCCCGCCTAGTAGTAGGCACTGGAAAAGTTGTGATTGCAGATATTTTTGCATCCACCGGACGCACTTGGCCTTGTCCTACCTGCTTACCAAGATAGGTAACCGTAGCCTTGCCGAACTCACACTTGGCAAGGTTAAGGGTCAGGGAGGCTCCAGCTAAGCGGTCAAAGACAGTTTGCAAGGTTGTCATGTGGTCACGCCAGTTGGTCGAATAGACAACCAGGTCATCGAGATAGGCATTACAATTTGGAACACCAGCCAGGACTAGGGTCACCAGTCGCTGGAAAGTGGCCGGGGCATTACGCATTCCAAAAGGCATTACAGTATATTGCAAAAAATTGTCAGGAGTAACAAACGCAGAGATTTCCGAGGCACGGGGGGTCAAAGGGACCTGCCAGTAACCCTTTAACAAATCTAGTTTGCTAACATAGGTGGCAGATCCAAGGTTGTCAATACAATCTTCCATGCGGGGCAGTGGGAAGGAATCAGGCACGGTGACAGCATTTACCTTTCGGAAATCAGTACAAAATCTAGGAGTTCCATCCGATTTGGGAGCTAACAAGCAAGGTGAACTCCAGGGACTGCAACTTGGCTTGGCTAAACCATGTTTTAACAAATAGTCAACCTCCTGTTGCATCATGGCCCTCTTGGTGATGTTAACACGGTATGCATGTTGCTTGATAGGCACAGCATTGTTAACATTAATATCATGGGCCAATACAGAAGTACAGGAGGGAACATCACCAAACAGAGCCATGTAGGCCTGAATCAAATTTGTGATGTCCTCTCGCTGCTCCTCAGGTAAGTGTGCTAAGTGAGTGGGCAGGTTCAATAACATCTCAGTGTTGGACAATCTAGAACCCTGATGGGCTGCATTGCGCAACTCCAAGCCATCTACATCCTCACCACTAACGTCAGGAGAGTCCGGAACTATTGGAGTTGAGGCAACAGCAGAGACGGCCAGTCCGGCTGTCTGGTCTGAGGTCTTCACCTGCACACTATCTCTGGAAAAATATGGTTTAAGCATATTGATGTGGCAAACACGAGAGTGACGTTTACGATCAGGGGTGCGAACCACATAGTCTGTATCACTTATCTTCTTGTCTATTGCATACGGTCCGAAAAAACGAGCGGAAAGAGCAGAACCAAGGATAGGTAACAGGACTAGAACCTTATCACCTGGCTGGAAAGATCGAGAAACAGCTTTCTCGTCATAGTGCCGTTTCATAGTTCTCTGGGAAGAAGAGAGCGCTTCTTTTGCGAGAGAGCACGCCTGATGCAGTCGCTCTCGAAACTGGCTAACAAAATCTAGAACATTAGTGGGTGTGCTGGCACCCTTTGACATGAACCGTTCTTTAAGAACTTTCAGAGGCCCTCTAACAGTGTGCCCAAAAACGAGCTCAGCAGGACTGAAACCAAGAGACTCCTGTATGGTCTCTCGCGCAGCAAATAGAACAAGGGGGACACCCTCATCCCAATCTTTCTCTGTGTCTAAGCAATATTTACGCAGCATGGACTTTAAGGTCTGATGCCAACGTTCTAGAGCCCCCTGAGTTTCAGGGTGGTAGGCACTGGACACTATATGTCGGATACCCAGGGACTGTAACACTTGCTCAAATAACCTAGACAGGAAGTTGGTGCCTTGGTCCGTTTGTACTACCTTAGGCAGTCCAAACGTGGAGAAGAACTTCGTCAAAGCCTTAATTATTACAGGCGCTGTAATTCTGCGAAGAGGGATAGCCTCAGGGAAACGGGTGGCGGTACACATTATTGTCAACAAAAACTGATTGCCGGCTTTGGTCCTTGGCAACGGACCAACACAGTCAACTATGACATGTTCAAATGGTTCACCGACCGCTGGTATAGGACAGAGGGGAGCAGGTGGAATTACCTGGTTTGGCTTTCCGGTGATCTGACAAGTACTACAGGTACGACAGTACTGTGCTACATCGGACTTCAAACCGGGCCAAAAGAAATGTTGAAGTATTCTGTTGTATGTTTTAGTGACTCCCAAGTGTCCAGACCAAGGGTGGTCATGGGCCAAGAACAGTACATGCTGACGATAAACTGCAGGGACAACAATCTGATAAACAGTGCTCCAGTCTGGTACCTGATCTGGTAGCCCTATCTCCGATTGTGCATGCTCTGCCAGTCTAGTACCATGGGACCTCCATGTACGCATCAAAACTCCTTCATCCACAAAATAAGAATGCAACTCTCTCCTCTGTTCTGTTTCAAGAGAAGAGAAACATTTTGCAAGAGAAGGGTCAGCCTTCTGGGCAGTAATTAGCATTTCACGAGTAACGGGTAACTTCAATGCGTCGGAACTAGTTACAGTTGTCTGTGGGGGTACCTTACTATGAGTCGGTGGTTTGTCAGCGGTATCAGAAGTTGGAGCCAGCAACTCCTCCCTGACAAAGGCTGAAGCAAAAACAGAGTCAGACAAATTAATTTCATCACCTCTCTTTTTCAATTGAGCCCGAGTGACAACACTTGCAGAAAAAACTTCAGGGAAGTTCTGTGACAAGTCATCAGGCAGAGAATCTGTGTCTGGGTGATCCAACACTTCCAGCACAGCGTTCACCTGTCCTCCAGCTAAATCATTTCCCATGATAAAGGAAATGCCTTTAACTGGCAAGGAAGGTCTCACCCCTATTTTAAAGAAACCAGTGACCAAATCAGATTGTACATGAATACAGTGTAACGGGGCTGGCACGAAACCCATCTCAATACCTTGAACTAGGACACTAGAACCACAGGAAGATTTCTCAGACAGAGGTAGTACATCAGAGAGGATAAAGGATTGTGAGGCTCCAGTATCTCGTAAGATCTGAACTGTACACTGATCTTTTGGATCCCCTGTCAAGGAAACTAAACCCTTGGAAGTAAATGGCCTGAAACAAGGATCGAGAACATCCTGATCATTGTGCATCTGTTGATCGGAATCAGGTGCCATTTTAATCAGACCAACCCCTTTGGGTTGTCTAAAGTTCTGAGAGGACGGTTGCTGCTTACGTTTCAATGTTAAACAGTCAGAAATAACATGACCAGATTTATGACAGTA
Source organism: Notolepis coatsorum (assembly GCF_963971535.1). Classification (NCBI taxonomy): domain Eukaryota; kingdom Metazoa; phylum Chordata; class Actinopteri; order Aulopiformes; family Paralepididae; genus Notolepis; species Notolepis coatsorum. The sequence continues at coordinate 168,385,142 of NC_140171.1, read as the reverse complement.
GTAACATGTCCGCTCCTCTTTTGAGCGTGGAGGTGACATTTTTGGTCGGGGGTGTGTGAATTCTGAATGGTTGGGGACAGAAGGTCTCTGAGAGAAATCATGGGGGAGAAACGAGTCACGCCTATCTACAAACACAGTTTTATGGGTTAGCGCAAACTCATCAGCTAATACAGCAGCTTGCTGCAGAGTGGACACTTTCTGCTCACTCAGGTAAATTACAATACGCTCTGGCAAACGATTCTTAAACTCTTCTAATAGAATGAGTTCTCTGAGAGAGTTAAGATCTGAGGCCTTGCTTGCTGCACACCATTTATCAAAGAGAGTTCCCTTCTCTCTAGCAAACTCTACAAAGGTCTGGTTGACAGCTCTCTTGTGCGAAACCTCTGCCTATAAGCTTCGGGCACAAGCTCATATGCACGAAGGATGGCAGCCTTCACAGTATCATACAATAGACTATCTTCTAGGGAAAGTGTTGAACAAACCTCTTGGGCTTTACCAGTCAATTTGCATTGAAGCAACAAAGGCCAGACCTCTCTTGTCCAGCGCAATGAAGCAGCAATACGCTCAAACACATTAAAATAAGTATCAACTTCGGTCTCTCGGAACGGAGGCACCAAAGCAATGTGTTTACTTATATCAAAAGTGTGTGATGAATAAGCTGTGGAGGAGGACATACCCGGGCCTTGTGGAGGAGTCGGTGTAGCAGAGTTGGATCCACTCCTTTGGTCTCCCAGCTCCAACTCCCGCAGTCTGAGCTCTTTTTCCACCTCAAGCTCCAACCTACGGATGTTAATAGCCCTTTCATTTTCCGCCTCAAGCTCCATTTTACGAAGCCGATACTCCGCCTCACGTGCTTGTGCCTTCTCCTGAGCCTCCATCTGGAGACGTGCTATTCTAACCCTGACCTGGGCCCCTTCTCGAGACCCAGTTGACACAGGAGAGGTCAAGTGAAAATGTGGCAATGTGACGTTCACACCTGCCTTTTCAGCACCATGGGCTTGCTCCTCAGAAGGCTGTGCTTCCGTAGGTTCACCAGGAGGACTTGCATGTTCATCAGAGACCGCAGGTAAAACAAGCGTCCCCTGCTCCAACAGCTTATCTACCACAAGACACCTGATATCCTGCTTAAGATGCTTTTGTTGAACCGAGAGTTTAAAATGTGTGGCAATCTCCACTAAGTCTGCCTTGCGGCAGCTATCTAGCGCTTCCCAAGTAGGATTGCTCAAGAATTTCCCCAGATCAAAAGTACTAACTGCCATTATCTTTTTCTTACACAAATGCCATTTTTACACAAATTAATTAATAACTATACAACAAACTATGTAAACACAGTTCACCAAATCCATCAACCAACAATTGAACACGGGTTACAAGATCCCGGACGAGCCCCCATTTATGTTACGACCCCTGTGAGTCTAAGCGTAAAGGGCTGTAACATAACAGTTGGTTGACAGAAAAGATGGACCAGGTTTGTAAACAACAATGATATTTATTGGTAGATGCAAAGGAAGCACATGTAGCTCAGGGGTGAGCCCAGGCCAAAACAACAAACAAACACCACTATACTCCAAATCAACACAATCTAATCTATGGTAAAAGAGATTACATTACCTAAACTACTCTTACCTAACCAAAACAGGAGAAAACAATGTCCAAAGGAAATGGCAGCTCACCCCATCTGTGCTTCCTGAGAAAAAGAGAAAAACACATTAATTATACAGAAACAAAAGCAGAATATATACAAAAACAAACTATAACTTAACAATGCTCTCTCTGTGGCCATACACACACAAGGAAATTACTACTAAGCACCAAAGGCAATAAACTAAATGCAATACTGTCAAAGTTACAGGTTTACCAAAAACACAACATGCCTAGCCTCATGCCAGAGAGAGAGAAAGACTGAAGGGAGAAGCCATGTTTTAACAGGTGTGGGGTGATCCATGATTGGGGGGTGTGGATTGAGTGTTGGAGTCTGGAAAGCCATTCACCAATCGGTGCTGTGTTGCAATAATGGAAGAATTGACCAATGGTGAAGGGAACAATGGCTGGAGGGAGGAAACAAAATGGAGAACACACACACATGGAGACACACACTGGGGAATATATACATTGGGATGTAACATGTGCGGTCAGTAGATGAATAAAAGCAGATTTTACTGTAACAAAACAGAGAGGTGGATATTAACCTAATGTACCTTTGTTTACCTGAACGGCAAGGCTCCAGAATGAGGAGGCTGTGAAACCAATGCTCCGATACGAGCGTCAAACTCGAAACTACATTTCCCTCAAAGCTCAGAGTATAAAGCACATACCTTATTAAACTACATTTCCCTCAAAGCTCAGAGTATAATGCACATACCTTATTAAACTACATTTCCCTCAAAGCTCAGAGTATAATGCACATACCTTATTAAACTACATGTCCCTCAAAGCTCAGAGTATAAAGCACATACCTTATTAAACTACATGTCCCTCAAAGCTCAGAGTATAATGCACATCAGGGTTAGAAATTAACGGGGGCTTGGGGCATAATGCCCTTGAAAATGGACAAAATGCCCTCAAATCAGTTAAGGGGGGCACTTAATGCCCCCGACAGTTTACTAATTATATATATTTATCCGGTAATGGAGCGTCTGTGTATCGTACGGTTCAGATGACGCGCAAATAAAAAAAATCATTTGGCGGAGCCGGTGAGCGTTGGCTGCAGGCAGCAGCAGCAGCAGCACTGCAGCCAGGTGCTAGTCAGTTTGTGTAAAAATGGCACGCACAATATAAATCAATCTTCATTACGACTTTAAAAACATAGCCATTAACATTACATAGGCCTACACACATCTTGCCATAGCATTAGCAGTTTGTAAACACAACGCACGTTGTTCTGAAGGGCCAGATTAACACTGAGAATCTACCTTTATTATTTTATATAACTTGTATATTATTTATATATATAAGCTATATACCTTTAAGCCTCCGTTTGAATCATAGCATTATTCGCTTTCCTCATTGGACAACGCCCTTGGCATTGACGGCGCCAGCAGTCGCGCCCCCCAGACAAGTTCAAAGACGTGTCCGGGCAAGTTGAGACATGCCCTTGGCCAGCGCTTTGATTCCGGACAAGGAATTCGGTTGCGCTCTAGAAATCACTCTGAGTATATATTGTAGAAGGCGCAGCAGCCGTAGTGTGAACCTAATCTAGTGTGCAGCAGTAACGAGAAGCGCGTGAACCTAACCTAGCAAGCGTGTGTGAACTTAACGTAACTAGTATCAGAACACGAGGTGAAGTGTGAAGTAACCTAACAGCAGAACGATTGGACATGTGAGCAGTGGAAACCTACCCGCGGTGTATCGTTACGGATAGCTAGTAGCTCCTTAGATACGACCCTGATATTGTAGAACCATTGTTGGTGTATTATAGTGAATTGTGTAAGCGAAGTACCGTGGAGAAGAGCATAGTTAATACCATTGGCGTTTGGATTTAACTACACCTGAAGACCTGCATCGGGCTAGCTTCGAGGACGAAGCTAGCTAGCTATCATCACTGCCGTCGGGCTTTGGATTAAGAGCTATTACCCTGCTATCGAGCACTTGGATTACAAAGACTGGATCCGTACGAGACCCCTTTTCTTCAGTGACCAGCAGGAGTATCCGACTATTCTTCAATTCCTCTGGAGCTTACCACTCCGTGGGGGAAATCACCAGTCTCCAGCTATACCCCTCGCTTGCCCTGTATCGCCATCTCACTCCATGCAGCGTTCCGGTCAAGTATTATTAACCTAGGAATTATTCATTCCCACTGACTTTGATACTCTGACATTCTACTATCATTCGCCATAAAAGAGCAACGTACTAATTTCAGTTGTATATTGATATTGCTATTAAAATACTGTAAACGTTATCTCTTTGTCCCCGTGCCGTCTATTGAGTGTCTGCCATATTTAACTAACTGTACTGTCTGGCAAGTAATAATATTTAGTAGTGGTTTAATCTAAACAATCTTTAATACAGTCAGGGTTTTGTAACCCCTCAGTTACACACGTTTTAACTATGGTAGCCCGACGCAGCCCGCAAGCTAATACTGTACAGTCAATGAAATGTCACCGTAGCTACTAGCTACTGTAGCAGAGGAGGAAATGGGAGTCTGAGAGGCGGGGTGTTTAAAGACAATGATAGGCGTTTATTCAACATCCAAGAAGGCTAACATACAACTGTGTTTTACTAACTCCAACCGGGACTATTGCCGCTTTCGCGCTGCTTGTTGATGTAATATGAACTCCTCCTAACGTGACCGGAACTGAAGGTGCCACACGCTAAAATGTCCGTGGGGACCCGGTGCCAACCCATAGATAGTTCCAACTCACCGAATTACGTAATCCACCACAGTTGCACTCAATATTTAAATAATGTTAGTCTAAATAAATGTAGACAGAAACATAATAATTTCAAGCAGAAAACGAATCTTTCCATTAAGAACTGACAATCAGGGAATTTAAACATGGTTGACATTGTTTTTGTGTGTTTATATTAATTAAAGAAAGGAAAGTCTAGTGCTGGCTGAGCATATTGTTTGTTTGCACTAAGTTAATACTTTGACAAATGTAGCCTATATTTTTCAGTCAGTTCGGTCTTTCTGTGCCAAACATTATTTAAGGCTGTAAACACTATAAACCTTTTATTTTTAATAAATGAGAAGCATGTTTAGTGTTAATTTTTTTTTTAATAAAAATTAACGTATATCGAACTGAAAACCGTGACCCCAAAATCGTGATACGAACCAAACCGTCCATTTTGTGACACAATTAGATTAGATTCAAATGTATTGTCATCACACAGCACACTAGGTATTAAATTAATATACCATATTTATATACCATCTTGTTGCACGCTCCTGCCCACCGCAGCGCGTGCACGCACACACAACACACTGCTGAATAATTCTGTTTTGCATAAATATATTATATATACTGTATATTGAGGCAAAACAGAATTATATATACAGTATATATTGAGGCAAAACAGAATTATTCAGCAGTGTATGCGTGTGTGTGTATACAGTATCAGCTGCTGCATCGTTAATGAACTATAGATTTATATGGAATTCGTTAATCTATTCTAGTCGGTTAACTGTGAGCCAGACGGCTTAGAGAAGTACTGTACATAGACCGGTAATGCTCAGATTGCTCATTGAGTCATGACTATAAATGCAAAACGTAATTGTCGTATTTATTATCATTATAATTATTTAATTCCGATGATAGAAACAGTCCGTCTGTAGAATCGACTTGAAGAAGCTCTTGGTACTTGCACTACCAAAGCTACCTAGCATGTCCTATATGCTCTGTAAATAACTATGTACAGATACCGAGATGTCACACCATGTTACCTGTTACCTGTTTATTGCACAATGTTGTTTTATTGGATTCTATTATATGTTGTACCACTGTATTGCACATCGTTGCAGGCAAGACCACCCGCATTTCATTGTATACTTGTATGCCGTGACAAATAAAACTCTTGACTTGACTTGATACCCAAACTCCTGTATCCAATAATAATAATAATAATAATAAATCTATCTGATAGAGGGGATTAGTGTTGTCACGATACTGGAATTTCTAACTTCGATACGATACCATGAAAAGTATCGATATTCGATACCATTTTTGATACCACAGGGAAAAAGGTTCAATCTTAAATTGTTAAAAAAAGAATATAATTGCTGGTTGATTCTCCTCAGCTTCTCTCTCGTACTATAAGAGAAGATAAATATAACACTTTTAAAACCCTTTGTTTATCTTTAGATCACACATTTAAAAATAACTGTTCATCTCACTTTAATCATTTTTATTGCAGAACATGGTATTTTCTCAAGCAGACAGATGTAAACACTGTAATCTGTGTTGCATGTACCTGACAAACTGAACTGTTTGTATTACAGTCATATTCCGACTTAACTGAATGCACATGTGTGTGTGTGGACTACTGTACTATTACAGGTATTGAAATGAACAATGCAACTTCCTTATACAAAAAGAAATAATATTAAATATCGATATTTCGGGAAATGAGTATTGAAACCGCTTTAAATATTCAGAATCGATATGTATCGATTTTTCGATATTTTTGACAACACTAAGAGGTACTGTGGCGCCTGGCTCTGAAGGCTGAGCGTGGCTCTGAGAGGTACTGTGGCGCCTGGCTCTGAAGGCTGAGCGTGGCTCTGAGAGGTACTGTGGCGCCTGGCTCTGAAGGCTGAGCGTGGCTCTGAGAGGTACTGTGGCACCTGGCTCTGAAGGCTGAGCGTGGCTCTGAGAGGTACTGTGGCACCTGGCTCTGAAGGCTGAGCGTGGCTCTGAGAGGTACTGTGGGGCCTGGCTCTGAAGGCTGAGCGTGGCTCTGAGAGGTACTGTGGCGCCTGGCTCTGAAGGCTGAGCGTGGCTCTGAGAGGTACTGTGGCACCTGGCTCTGAAGGCTGAGCGTGGCTCTGAGAGGTACTGTGGGGCCTGGCTCTGAAGGCTGAGCGTGGCTCTGAGAGGTACTGTGGGGCCTGGCTCTGAAGGGTGAGCTCAAAGGACGGTTTGTTATTTAAGATGAGGTCGGACTCGGCACTGACAGATTTGTGTTCATTGTGCTGCTTTTATAAAGCCTCAAATGACAGCTTACAATATTTCATGAAAGCAAAGTGTTTTGTTTGTCTAAGATTTAAAAAGGTTTAAACTTTACAGCACTGACAAAGTTGAACAAAGTGCTGTACAAGTCCCACAACATTAATTTTTTTTTTAAAGATTTACAAAAATAAAGAATATTTTATTTATTAGGGTCGGCCAACCAAGGTGTCAATGGCAGTAGGTGTGGTGGCCGTTTAACATTCCAGACTGCAGGCAGTAAGCAATCACGCCGCATCATCAAACTAACCGATGCCAGTCTGGTCTTCAAAATCCTCCATGGTCTAGCCCCACTTTCCGATTTTTCACCTCCAGGTTCACCAGAACTGTTGTACCGGGTGACTTGGCTGTTCCATTAAGGACAAGTACATTTAGCAAATCAGCCCTCTCCGTGAGAGCTGCCAAGACCTGGAACTCCATTCAAAGTTACATGCCGCCTGGGCATAACACGGATCACCTGAGGCCAAGGGCTTGCTCTACGAGGGCATGATGAGACTGAGTCAGAGTTAATCAAATCGTGGAAACTTTTTAGAGATAATATGTACATTGTTTTCAAAGCAGCTTCACATTGAAAGTGATCTCACAGACAAACTTAAAGCAGAAAAGATCATTGATGCACGAAACGTCGCATTTTTTTTTGTTGCATTAAGGTAAGACAATGGTTAATAATATTGGATGTCTTCATTTGAACAATTAATTTGCACTATATGAAATGAGTGGGGCTCGCTGTAGTAGCCTAGTGGGTGTGTGTATTGTATGAAATCAGAACCTGGATAGCACCGTTTGCGTGCAAGCAAAAAAGAAAAAGGAAAACCATCCCATCTATAGCCTACCCTAATGTCCAGCTCACCCGCCACCTATGGATTGTACAACTTCAAGGCTCCTTTCTTGCCGCTTCTGCAAGGAGGAGCAATAAGAGGAAACAATGTTTACATGTTTGTACTTACAGATGTTGTGGTGTCCAGTCTGCTGTCTGGTTCCACAAGAAGAAGGTTCTGATCCAGATGTTTGAGTAGAAAGCCTTGGTCCAGTAGAGTTCCGTCACAGAGACACTTTACACTAGAAACACACAAAGCGTGTGTCAGTCATTCAGGAAGATGTGTTGTGGAGCGGATCGAGGGCGAGGCTACTTTCAGAGAGGAGAGAGAAAACACGCGAGAGCAGCCGGGGGAGGAGGCAGGGAAGTGGAGAAAAGACACGAGAGCAGCCGGGGAGGAGGCAGGGAAGTGGAGAAAACACGCGAGAGCAGCCGGGGGAGGAGGCAGGGAAGTGGAGAAAACACACGAGAGCAGCCGGGGAGGAGTCAGAGAAGTGGAGAAAACACGCGAGAGCAGCCGGGGGAGGAGTCAGAGAAGTGGAGATAACACGCGAGAGCAGCCGGGGAGGAGGCAGGGAAGTGGAGAAAACACTCGAGAGCAGCCGGGGAGGAGTCAGACAAGTGGAACACTTCGCCTCGTTTCAACAGGGATTACTATTGATTGAAAACTTTATTTAACAGATTGCAGAATGGGTACAATACAGTACGGCTCAATACACACAATTGTTAAGGGGATGCAGACCAGAGAAAGACTTTCGTCTTGTTTACATCAGGGTCCCCCATTTTCAATTCATAGTGACATTTATGACATACACAACATACATGACATCATGACATTTATGGCATAGGGACATACATGACATACAGGTATTTAGTACTGTTACATTTGTGACATATACGATATGCAAATATACAGTACTGTTACCCATAGATCCTGACAGAGAGTATACATATATGTGGAGGGGACTGTACATTAGGAGGGGGTGGGTGGGTGGGAGAGAAATATACATACGGTGGGGAGAGAATATATACATACGGTGGGGAGGAGACTGTACATTTAGGAGGGGGTGGGGGGGTTTGACATTTACGGTGGCCAGTTTAGAATTGCAGCCTCCCGTAGGTGCTCTTTAAGAGCGGTTTTGAATGTGGGTAGGGATTCACATTCCTTTACAGCAGGGGTCGCCAATTAGATTTGCCCACGGGCCAAATTTTCCCCAAGCCATTTTGTGGCGGGCCAATGATAAGTGAACATTTTTTAACTGTAAAAAAAAAAACGACATATACATGTTTGCACTTTTCTTTTTTCTATTATAAAGTGCCTCTCAGACAGTGCATTACACATGAACAGATCAGTAATTTGATTTTAATGCAGGTGCTCGCATTATAAATCGAGATCAGTAGGGTGCATTTGATTTTAAGCACCACAGCGGGTGTATTATACATCGAATGTATTATTATTATTATTAAAACACAACACTCACCGGCATAATGCAGGCAGCCCTGCCCTGGACTTGATATTGTTTCTGCTTCGGTCCTCCAAAATCCATGTTAATAACATGTTAAATGTCCACTCGCGTTGAATGCCCACCCAACTTGAACAGTTGCTTGCTCGTGTTGCCATGTCAACAAGCGAGAGTCACCGGTTGCTTATTGCAAGAGTTACCTGTTGCGATAAACCCGTATTTTAAGAATGACACCTGTTTATTAAAATAAGCTTTATAGGTCGTAAGCTCCTCTTCTGGCTCATCATATTTCCCCGTTGCATTGCAAAGAAGTTATTCAAAGACGTTTGTTTTGTTTTTGCAAACGTTCGCTCGCCGGCAGCCCGGCATCCCAAACGCGGAAGTGAAAGTGAAATTCCATTGGTTCTCCCAGTCCATGTGACCATTTCTAGCATTTCAATTGGCTATAGTGACAGCCATAGATATGATGAATAGATAGATACAGCTTCAAAAGACACTCTGGCGTCACAACGAGTGAATATTTCCTGCGCGTAAAATAAACATCATATTCTCAAAATAACCTGACGGGCCAGAAATTATTGCTGGCGGGCCCATTTCGGCCCGCGGGCCGCCTATTGCCGATCCCTGCTTTACAGCTTTGGGTAGGGCGTTCCACATTGATGTGGCATAATTGCGAAACGTGTTTAGTCCCTTGTTTGAGCCGAATCTGGGTTTAACATGATTTGTGGAGCTCCCTCTGGTGTTGTGGTCGTGGTATTCACTGACCTTTGGGAACTATTTTGGCATGTACATGGGTACCTTAGTGGTGTAGTGTATCTTGTAGACCAGGCCCATTGCAAGTTGCTGTACTCTGTCGTCTACTCTAAGCCATCCTAGGTTGTCAAAGTGGGCAGGGGTGAGGTGGGTTCTAGGAGTAAGGTCAAGTAGAAGTCTGACCAGTTTGTTTTGTGATGTTTGTAATTTTGTTTTTAGCGCCTTTGAGGTGCTTTGGTACCCTTTGGCATAGTCGTAGTACCCTTGAATGAGTGCTCCTGCCAGAGTCTTCAGGGTATTCTTGTTTACCAGAGAGGAGATCCGGTACAAGAATCTAGTTTGTTGGTTGACTTTTTTTATTACCTTGGATGCCATTTTGTCACAAAAGTCTTTCTCTGGTCTGCATCCCATTAACAATTGTGTGTATTGAGCCGTACTGTATTGTACCCATTCTGCAATCTGTTAATAAAATGTTCAATCAATCAATCAAATCAAACTCACCGAAGACTATGCAGCCCTAGTGTAATTCCCTCTTATGCGATGATGACAGCAACACGTTCTTATAGCACTGGTGGGATTTCTTTCCGGACGGTGAGAACTGTGAAACACATACATACAATAAATCACTGATCAAAAAATAACAACATACATCCATCTTATTTCTACTTGTCTCTTTGTGTCACATGTATTTGCAATATTGTTAAACAAATTAACTTAACCTACAAAACACATTAAGTCCTTCTGCAATAATAACTTAGTAAACATTTAGTTGGCAGCACTTTAGCTGCATGGCTTGGGCGACACATAGCTAACAACCACAACACCAACACCTACCTTACTGCTGCTGCAATAAGAGAGGACATTATGGGGACTGTAGCATCTTCTGGACCTTGTAACAATGACAATAAAGATCATTCTATTCTATTGACTCTTTACAAGAAGAAGTGAAACTATCTCTTTACAAGAAGAAGTGAAACTATCTCTTAAATCCGCGGAGATTTTGACACGCGTGCGTCGGCATAAAACGTCCCCGGACACTGTGGGCGTTAACATTAGTTCCGCCATTAAACTAGCAGCATTTAAGTAAATCAAAGCCTGTGTAAGCACTGAATGAATGAATGAATGAAAACTTTATTTAACAGATTGTAGAATGGGTACAATACAGTAGTGGCCAATGAAGCACTGAACCAGTATTGAACCACTTCACCAAATGTATTGAACATGGATTCATCAATGACAAAACCGAGGAAAACAAAAACAAACCACGTGAATTTTGGAAATTACTCAATAACCAACTAGGCTGCAGTAAAAAACTTAAAACCAGATTCTCAAACATAAACATAAAGACAGACAACACGCTCATCACAGAAAAGCTGGATGTAGCCAATTACTTAAATAGTTTCTTCACAAACATAGCCACAACACTGGTAAACAAACTACCCTCCCACTCAGGGCATTATGGGGTAGAACACATAGTAGCATACTACAAGAACCTAGGGGTCCACAAAGACGACTTCAAACTGGAAATGGTAACAACAGATGAGGTACTCAAAAAACTGAGCGCCCTCCAACCCAACAAGGCCACTGGCCATGACAACATCCCCTCCAAATTCCTCAGAGACTCAGCAGCCGCCATCACCCCAGTCATCACACACATAATAAACCTCTCCATAAAACAGGGACACGTCCCCAAGGACTTCAAAATTGCGAGAGTGACCCCTCTGCACAAAAAAGGCAGTAAATTAGACCCAGGCAACTACCGCCCTGTTTCTATCCTTACCTCCATCTCGAAAGTCATGGAAAAAATTGTATACGAACAGGTCGAAAAATACCTTGCGGAAAAAAATCTAATCTACGAATTCCAATCTGGCTTCAGAACATCCCACTCCACTGACACATGCCTTCTCTATTTAAACGACCACATCAAACAAGAGGTGGACGCGGGCAAATACTGCGGCATGGTCATGCTGGACCTACAAAAGGCCTTCGACACTGTCAATCACACCATTCTGATTGACAAGCTAAAAGCAATTGGTTTTGATAGTCTATCAGTGAGCTGGATGCAATCCTACCTGGAGGGGAGAGAGCAGATGGTGGAGGTAAACGGTACCCTATCCCCCCCCCTCACAGTAAGCTGTGGTGTTCCACAAGGAAGCATACTAGGTCCGCTACTGTTCCTAATTTATGCAAATGACATGTCGTCAGCTTGTGACTGCAACTTGTTCCTGTTTGCGGACGACTCAGCCCTGCTGGTCTCTGACAAGAACAAGTTACAGGTTGAAAAAACCCTCAGCTCAGAATAGGCAAAATCTGCATATGGCTCGCTGATAACAAACTATCATTACACATGGGCAAAACAGAGTCCATTCTCTTCGGTTCAAATAACAAACTCAGCAAGACCGACGGCTTCTCAGTTACAGTGGGTGACAATATTGTCACAAGGAAAGAAGATATTACCTACCTGGGTTCCATCCTAGAGGCAAATCTTTCCTGTGACAAAATGGCATCCAATGTAATAAAAAAAGTCAACCAACGAACTCGATTCTTGTACCGGATCTCCTCACTGGTAAACAAGAATACCCTGAAGACTCTAGCAGGAGCACTCATTCAAGGGTACTACGACTATGCTTGCACCTCATGGTACCAAAGCACCTCAAAGGCGCTAAAAACAAAATTACAAACATCTCAAAACAAACTGGTCAGACTACTGCTTGACCTTACTCCTAGAACCCACCTCACCCCTGCCCACTTTGACAACCTAGGATGGCTTAGAGTAGACGACAGAGTACAGCAACTTGCAATGGGCCTGGTCTACAAGATACACTACACGACCAAGGTACCCATGTACATGACAAAATACTTCCCAAAGGTCAGTGAATACCACGATCACAACACCAGAGGGAGCTCCACAAATCATGTTAAACCCAGATTCGGCTCAAACAAGGGACTAAACACGTTTCGCAATTATGCCACATCAATGTGGAACGCCCTACCCAAAGCTGTAAAGGAATGTGAATCACTACCCACTTTCAAAAACACTCTCAAAAAACACCTAAGGGAGACTGCAACTCGAAACTGGCCCCTGTAAATGTCCGAACACAACCCCCTCCAATGTACAGTAAATTACCAAGTATGGTCTTGTCAATAATCCAATGTACAGTGTTTGTTTGTACAGGTGTACAGTGTCCCCCACCCACCCCTCCTACCCAACCCCCCCCCCCCCCCCCCACTCCTACCCAACCCCCCCCCCCCACCCACCCATCCACCTCCAATGTACAGTCCCCCCCCACCCCCACCTACCCAATCCAATGTACAGTTTCTACGTCTAATGTATATACTCTTTTCTTTCTGGACTCTTTTTTATCACAAACAGTACTGTAATTGCAAATCTGGTATGTCATAAATGTATATATGTAGCAGTACTGTCTATCGGTATGTCATGTATGTCTCATATGTTACGATGAATTGAAAATGAGGGACCCTGATGTAAACAAGACGAAAGTCTTTCTCTGGTCTGCATCCCCTTAACAATTGTATGTATTGAGCTGTACTGTACTGTACCCATTCTGCAATCTGTTAATAAAGTTTTCAATCAATCAATCAATCGATTCATTCATTCAAATGTTCGTTTCAGTGCCCTCTGCTGGCGAAATAGGAGACTGCAAAACAAACCTGTTTTGTGTGGATGGAAAGCAATTTAGAATTGTTTGTTTTGTAATATATATTGTTACGTGCTCACACTTAATTGGTCTGATCATAACAATAACAGGATCAGTCCCCCTCACCCCCAGAGTATAAAGAGGCTGGCATGCAACACCTTTCTCTTCCCTACACAGGTTCACACACACAGGTTTTTACTTTGAATTATTTCCTTCTGGGGATGGAGATTAATTGTATGATTGATAGTGTAAATATATGTAGTTGGGACGGAGAGGGTGTGCTTGGGAAACGGGATGTGCAGGATAATGATGATGGCTGTGCTTGTGTAACTAGGGCAGGGTGTGATTATGGGACTCAAAGATTTTTATTGAGGAATAGAATTTTTTCAACAGTTTTTGGACTGAGACGGTTTCTTTTCTTGCTGACCACTTCTCCAGCTTTTGAGAAAACCCGTTCACATGGAACAGATGAGGCTGGAATACAAAGATAGCGGTTTGCCAGTCTGAACAAATTAGGGTACACATGCTTGTGGTTGCTCCAGTACAAAAGTGGATCTTCAGATCTTTCCAGGGGAGGATCAGTGGTGTATCTCTGGACCTCTACAGTGGCATCTGCTGTGGCATTTCCTGACCTTCTCACAGTCGCAGCATCTTGGTCCATAGTTTTCCACAGGTTAAAGGCTGAAAGACATTGAAAGAGAAACACAACAGTATTTATTTAGTACTTAAAGGTTTAAATTTGTATCATATTTTTACTTATTTAGTCCTGTACAGTACATCAATAATAATCTAGTTATAATATTACCTGTGGAGGGTGGATTTTCTACATTTGGTGCAGTGTGTGGTGGTTGAGCTGATGGGTCTGTGTGCTTCATCAGTGCTGCACATTCACCTGTCAGTCTTGCTACTGCTACTTGCGCTTGGTTTTGACTGTGGAGGCCGATGGTTTTGAACCTTGCCAAAACCATTTGAACCTTGCCAGTGTTGCCAGGGACAAACATTTTGAGCTCTCAAGTGTATCAAACTTGTGTATGAGGGTTGCAAGCATGTTTTGTCCCAGCTGTATTGCTGTCACGTTGGTGGTTTCCCCCAGAATTTCATGTGTTGAATATGTTAGCATTTTTATCAGTGGAATCACCATCGACCCTGACACTCTCTTCTCCTGGGACATTTCCACCGTTGCCATGTAAAATGGGTAGAGCACTTGTAAGCATGCTGCTATTGTGTCATAGTCATTGGAAGAGAGAGGATTAACATCCGTTCTCAGTGATGCAAGTGCTGCCCCCACTGTTTACCTCTCATCATACAGGTGTTGTAGCATCAGGTGTTGTTCCAGTGAGTGTCCACTGTTTACCTCTCATCATACAGGTGTTGTTGCAGCATCAGGAAGGTGTTGTTCCAGTGAGTGTCCACTGTTTACCTCTCATCATACAGGTGTTGTAGCATCAGGTGTTGTTCCAGTGAGTGTCCACTGTTTACCTCTCATCATACAGGTGTTGTTGCAGCATCAGGAAGGTTCCAGCGAGTGTCCACCTCTTGGATCACCTTCAGCACTGGACGACTCATTAGCACCTGCACACTGGTCAGCCTCTCTTTAGCAGTAGTGCTGGATCGGAAAAGCGTCACTATTCTCCGTGCCCTTGTGCGTAGATCCTCTAGGCCAGGTGTTTGCTCTAGGGATTTTTTTACCACTAGATTTAGTGCATGTGCAATGCACACAACATGCCTAACCTCCAGATGTCTGGCAGTGGCCTTCATGTTTGAGGCAGCATCCGTCACAAGGCATTTAACCTTGGTTGCAATGCCCCACTCCTCCATGAGAGACCTCATAGTAGCTGCAAGGTTTTCAGCTGTATGCACTTGAGGGAATGGCAGCACTCCCAAAAGTACAGTGGCCATCTTTGCAGCGTCACCTTCGTGGACATAATGGCATGTTAGGCATGTCGTGTGTGTCATATATGTTATGATGAATTGAAAATGGGGGACCCTGATGTAAACAAGACGAAAGTCTTTCTCTGGTCTGCATCCCCTTAACAATTGTATTAATTGAGCTGTACTGTACTGTACCCATTCTGCAATCTGTTAATAAAGTTTTCAATCAATCAATCAAGTCAAACAGGTTAGGTTACAGGTTGCAATGTGACGAACCGGTTTACTGTCTTAACTATGCAGCCGTCCAATGCCATTTCTGATGGGATTGGACAACGCTACTATTAGCTTCTAGTCTAGATGTACAGTTTCTACGTCAAATGTATATACTCCCTTTTCTTGACTCCTTCTGTATCACAAACAGTACTGTATTTGCAAATCTGGTATGTCATAAATGTATAGATGTAGCAGTACTGACTATCTGTATGTCATGTATGTCATATATGTCTATATGAATTGAAAATGGGGGACCCTGATGGAAACAAGACAAACGTCTTTCTCAGGTCTGCATCCCCTTAACAATTGTATGTATTGAGCCGTACTGTATTGTACCCATTCTGCAATCTGTTAAATAAAGTTTTCATTCATTCATTCATTCATTTACTGCGAGATAAGCATCCATATTAATGGAGGTCCACATATCTGCAGTCAGGCTCACACCCTCTATGTCCTGCAGTTGAGCCATGGCCTTGGTCTTCTCCTCCTCATACTTATCCACCACCATTTTCTTCAGAACCTGTCAAGTCAAGAGTTTTATTTGTCACGGCATACAATCATACAGTGAAATGCGGGTGGTCATGCCCGCAGCGATTGTGCAATAATACAAGTAATAAGAATAAGACATAACGGGTATAATGTACATACAGTTTACAAAATCATGGTAAAAGACATGCTAAGGTCCTGCGACAGTGTAAGCTACCTGTCTAGAAGGCAGAATGTATGTGGGATCAAGCTTTCCCACAAACTCTTTGAAGCCCTGATCATCCACGATGGAAACAGGCTGGGAGTCTTTCACCACCATGTTGACAAGGGCCTCATCCAGCTCTTGCTTCCGGTCCACTAAGACAGACAAACAAATGAATTTTTTTTAAATAAGGCAAGGCATGATGAACGATACTATTATATCCTATTGCATTTGTATAGTGTGTTTAATGAATGATAATGAGTTAATGAGTGTGTAATAATGTTTGTACAATAAATAA
The DNA here is from genome assembly GCF_963971535.1 of Notolepis coatsorum. Lineage (NCBI taxonomy): Eukaryota > Metazoa > Chordata > Actinopteri > Aulopiformes > Paralepididae > Notolepis > Notolepis coatsorum. Next base: position 168,368,654 of record NC_140171.1, on the reverse strand, counting down.
AACCTACCTTGATCTAAGTCCTGCTGGTTCTCCTTCTCATGCTTGGCTCTGAAGTGCCTCAGCATTGAGGACGTATTATTATTATTGTAACTGAGGGGTACAATTCCCTGACTGTATTGTTAGATATGATACTTACTACCACTACCTCTTGTACTTTAGACTCTGGCCACCCAGTACTAGGCATAAATAATTATGGTAAACACTCCCACGTAGATGAAACGATCCAACACAAATGTACCAAGTCGAAAGTCTGCGTTTAATAATAATTAATACATAGCAAAAGGTATGTAGAGCAATCACTTAATTACATTTATGATTTTAAATAGGATGCACTTTTATGGCAAATGAGTATTCGTTGGTATATCAATAGAGAACGTCCAATCTCTGGTGGCGCAGGCGGTAAATATACAACCTGGAATATTTAAGGAATAATAGCAATGATACTTTAATGATTATAGAACTGGATACACTAGGGGGGAATTCCGGTCGCTTGTAAGACAACTGGAGAAGGGGGGGGGGGGGTAGAGTCTGGCTGTATCCGTCTGGCCGAGGGTATCCTGGGAGAACCCACGGTTGTGCGGCTCGGTGCCTCAGCGATCCTCGATCCACAGATGAAAGCAGTTGGACTCTCTGTGGGCCGGCTTCCTCCGGTCCACGATGGAGAGACGTGAAGCGACCTCGTCGTGTAGAGCGTCTCCTCACCTGTCGTCCTCTCCGGGGGGGGGGTTTCCAACACACGGCAGTGTTGGTCTTTATCCATAGAATAATCACTGTATACAAAGCATAATCCGTGCCTGGGAAGGCGGGCTGTCGTCGGTAGAATAATCCGGTATGCAGGTCCACTCGCTCGTCGGCTCTGGGGCTCCTCGGGTGCAGCCTCACATGGGGTCGGCCACCCGGGATAAGCAGCCAGTTCTCTGCCCGAAACGATGGGGTACTGACTACGATAGTATTCTCACCGCACGAAGCACTACATATGAATAGACTATTATTAGCTTAATAGACTACGTCCAACTCGACGATATAGTGCCAAATATGACTATTCAAATATTAATATACACGATGTCTCAATACCGATGGTAGGCCGAACTTGGCCTTACTCCCACACGTGGCGTCGCGGGGAGGCTTTCCGTCCGTCACTCTATTGGAGGGTAAGAAACTGGACTAAAAAGAAAGTCCTACTTTAGTAGCGCAGTATATATACGCACTATGAACAAATAGTACCATTAGTGGTGCGGTAGCCAGATTCCTACGCGGAACTAGGACTTGTTCGTACATGTTGAGCGGTACGTTTGAACTGGGTCTGGGGGGTATGGCAGCCTGGCACCAAGGTCTTGACCAATAGTAGAATGGAGACTATTATGGGATGTTCAGTAGGCTAGAATGGATATTCAATGCATATTGTACAAGGAATATACAAGGGATATCAGGGAATATTAGAGAATATACAAATACAATTAAATATATATATATAAATAAATATATATATTCGGTTTAATCTGGCCCTTCACAACAGCCACCCCCTGATTGGTCCCAGACCTAATCAGTTAAGCAGAGACAGATTAATCGCGTTGTCTATTTACACATAAGGGTTTGCTGTAGGGGTCAGTCAACTTCACAAAGTCATAGGGTTATAGGGTCATGGTCATCATCGATTGTGTCTGGGAGTCGGGGCAGTTCTATGAGCCTCGCCACGGGACGGGTGTAAGTGCGACCCTGGACAAGCACTTCAGCTGCTCGGACCTTGCCGTCGGCACCGGTGATCACTTTGCTTACGCGGCCGGCCGGCCACATAGCTCTGGGCAGTGATTGATCAATAATCATGACGACTGTTCCTTCTGTCAAATTGTCTCTCTCCTTTACCCACTTCTGGCGGGTCTGTAGAGACGGTAGGTAGTGCAGTAGGAAACTGCTCCAAAACTTGTCGGCTAATACTTGGCTGTACCTCCACATTCGTCGGCCGTTCGCTTCTTCAGGCCGGTACATTGTCTGGGGTAACGCGGGATCTAGCCGCCCCATCAGGAGTGTGTTGGGGGTAACTGGGTCGATATCCGCCACATCGCTGGAGACGTAGCCGAGGGGCTTAGAGTTCAATACTCCCTCAATCTCCGTGAGGACTGTCATTAGGACTTCTTCCGCCACAGTCTGGGCCCCAAGTACTGCGTACAGGGCTGTCTTTATGGAACGCACTTCCCGTTCCCAAGTACCACCGAAGTGGGGTGCGTTTGGGGGGTTGAATTGGAAGTCAATCTGTGCTGGAGCGAGGTGGGTCTTAAGTTCTGGGCCCATAGCTTGGAAGCTCTCTCTCAGCTCTCTTTCGCCGCCTTTGAAGTTTGTCCCATGATCGGACAATAGTGTAGACGGTCTTCCTTTCCGTGATGTGAATCTACGGAAGGCCATAAGGAATGAGTCTGTGCTCATGGTCGGGAGAAGCTCGATGTGTATCGCTCTGGTGGTCATGCATTTGAATACAATACCCCACCGCTTCTCGGTTCCTCTTCCTTTCTTTATGTGCAGCGGGCCAAAGCAGTCCATACCCGTTGAGTGGAATGGCTTGTCACCGATTCGGAGGCGACATGGAGGAAGGTCAGCCATCCTTGGTATGCTGGGCTGCGCGCGCCACTTGCGGCAGTCTAGACATGTTCGCTGGAAGCGTCGTACCGCCTCTCTTCCTTGTAGGATCCAGTAACAACGTCTGATCTCCGCGAAGACTCTTTCTGCTCCTGCGTGATGTACATCCTCATCGTATTTCTTTATAATCAGCTCTGTGACCTTGTGTCGGCTGTTCAATACGATCGGGTATTTAATGTCATCCGGTAGATTGGGGGCTCTGCGTAGGCGACCACCCACTCTGATGAGGGTATGAGCGTCGCTCTCGGGGGCCAGATGAATTAATCTGCTGTCGGATGGGACGGGCTTTCCTCCCTGTAGACAGGCCAATTCATCGGGGAACGAGTCTCTCTGGGCTCGCTGCAGTAGAAGCAATTCTGCTTCCTCGTAGTTAGCTGCTGACATTTCAGCGGGGGACTTACACTCCGGGTGGTGCCGCAGGAATGTCCTTTGTTGTGCACTCTCTATGGTAGTGCAATCATCTATGTTGGGGTCTGCGGAGATAACAGTGCTCAATCCACAGAACATAGGTTTCTTATTCTCAGCCTCCTCTTGACTGGCTTCCCTCGGGATAGGCGTGGGCCACTCTCCTTCCGGGAGCTTTAGGAATGCTGGGCCGTCACTGTAGACATTGCGACGGGTGAGGTCATCTAGGGGCATTCCCCGGGTGATGACGTCAGCTGGGTTCTGTTTTGTATCAACGTAGCGCCACTCTGTTTCTCCGGTTAACTCTTCGGTTAAGTCTTGAATCTCGGTGACTCTGACTCCCACGAAGACTTTGTCCTTGCATGAGTCCGATTTGATCCAGGCGAGTACTGTCGTGGAATCTGACCACAGGATTGTTCTAGACACCGGTATGGTGAGCTCACGTTGGATGAGCGTGGCTAGGTGCGCTCCGGCTAGGGCTGCGCAGAGCTCTAGACGTGGGATAGATTGTTGCTTGCGTGGGGCTATTCTCGAGCGGGCGAGGACAAATGCTGTGTAGATCTCTCCCCCCTCTTCTTGGGCCCGCAAGTAGGCTACTGATCCGTATGCGACCTCTGAGGCGTCACTGAAGACGTGTAAGTCCATTTTACATGTCTCTGGCCTCACCGTGGGTGGGAAGTAGCTTCGGCGCATGTTAACGCCTGGGAGTGAGTGGAGCTCCATCTCCCACTCTCTCCAGGTGGATGCAAGGTGTGCGGGAATGGGGTCGTCCCAGCCCTGGTCCTTGTCCCACAATGCTCGTACAATCATTTTTGCCCTGGTGGTGTACGGTAGAATACATCCTAGCGGGTCATATTGTCGGGCGAGTGTTGTGTACACACTCCGTCTGGTGGTCGGCGCCGCCGCCGGCCTTCCCTGCTCCGTAGTCAGGGGCTTGTGTCTTTAGTGAAGCGAATCTGTTTTGAATCGCCACACCAATCCCAGGGTCATCTCCTGGGCTTCTCCCGGGATTGTAGCCATCCAGGTCTCGCTGCTGGCTGCCTTGTCCTCGGAGGAGAGGCTGCGCAGTACTTGCGGATCGCTGCTGGCCCACTGCCTGAGATCAAAGCCGCCTTTGATCAATGAGGCGCGGAGTTTAATCAGGAGAGCCTCGGCTTCTTCCTGGGTTGAAAGGCTTTGTAGACAGTTGTCTACGTAGAAGCTGTTCTTTACGCTGTGTCGGACCTCTTCGTCCGCTGCTGGGTCCTCTGCTACATGTTTCTGTAGTGCAAATGTAGCACAGCGGGGGCTGCACGTCGTTCCGAAGGGGAGGACTTCCCATTGGTAGATGGCTGGGTGCTCATCTCCTGGCTTCTCTCTCCATAGGAACCGTAACAGGGGCTTGTCCTCCTCTACTAATCTCACCTGCAGGAACATTCCTTTAATGTCCCCGCTGATGGCCACCTTTTCCTGGCGGAAGCGGAGTAGAACGCCGAGTAGGGAGGGGCCGAGTGTGGGACCGGGCAGTAACTCTTTATTCAGATTTTGGGATCCGATCTGGTAGCTGCAGTTAAATACTATGCGGTCTTTACCGTTGTGATGGACCTTGTGGTGAGGCACGTACCACGATTCAGTGGTCTGGTCAGCCTCTTTAATGTCCATCTTTGTGATGTGTCCCGATGTGATGAGCTTCTCAATCTCAGCGCGGTATACACTCTCTTGGGCGGGGTTCTTGGCTAAGCGCCGCTCCGTGTTCAGCAGGTACCGTTCTGTGGCGTCTGTCTTGGCGTGGAAAGTAGGCATTCCTTCTCGCCGCAGGAGTGGCGTGGCGTATCTCAACACGCCGTTGACCGGGACTCTCTTGGTCCCTGTCTCGAGGAGGTGAATGGCGTAAATGTCATCTTTAGAGCGAATGTCTTTCTTTCCGTTCTTAAAGGGCATTTGTTCCAAGGTCCATAGCCGCTCTACGTGTTGCAGGAGTGCGGTTTCTCCCTCTGTGACTCGGGAGTGGAGACATCTAGTGGCTGTACTTCGGTTGAGAGATTTGGCGAGCGGGCCTTGGAGAGTCCATCCCAAACGGGTCTCGACTGCTGCAGGACAGCCTCGGGGTCCGGTATGAACCCGGTCTATCGGGACAATGAGGTCTGCATGGTCGGAGCCTATCAACAGGGTCGGCATAGCATTGTCTATGAGCGGGATCGGTAACTTGCGCAGATGTGCATATTTCTCCATCAGCTTGGCGACGGGGTATGTGTACCGCGACAGTCCTATTTCTTGGCTGGTGAAAGCGTCTGTAATCTGGTACCGTCGCTCAGGCTGGCCGCTTGCTGCGATAGAGAATGAGACATTCTCGCCCTTTATCGTCTTCGAATCTCGTCTTATTGTCCGAATTGTCATTTGGGTTTCGCTTCCCCGCAGCCCTAGCTGGGCCGCAGCGGAGGCGAGCAGAAGGGTCTTCTCTGACCCATCATCGAGGACGGCGTAAGTGTCCAGGACTTTATTCTGGTAGCTTAGTGTCACACGCACTACTTTTAGGAGTACTCGGGCTCCACTGCTGCTGGCGGGATCGATGTACATGACGCTCGCTTTGCTGCTGGATGGTGCGGGTGAAGGGCGCCGTCTGTTACTGTCGTGAAGTATGTCCAGATGGGCTCCATCGCACTTGGTGCACCTTTTCTTTAAGCGGCATTCGGCTGCCATGTGTGAGCGCGCACAGCGAAAACAGCGCTTGTTGGACTTTATCCATTGACTTGCTTCCTCCGCGTTCAGCTTGGGGAAGGAGTCACATTGCGCTAGCCAGTGTTCTTTCTCACAGTAGGGGCACACTATCTTCCACTTCTCCGTTCTGGAGGGGGTACTGTGGCTCCTGCTGCTCGGTACTGACTCCGATTGGTGCATCACAGTCACCGATCTTCTTCCATCATTTAGTCGTCTGGTTCCTTCTCTGGAGCCAGGGGTGCTCCGTCCGAATGTATCTAGCCGTAGGCTGCTGACTTCTCTCGCCAGGAAGTCTGCTAGATCGAGGAGGTTCGGTTCGGGGCCATTCGGGTCTCGGTGGTCTCTCTGCCGCCTAAAACGCTCCTGTCGAGCGGGCGGCAGCTTCTCCAAGATCCTTTCCACATTTGAGTTGGCGTAAAGTTCATGCCTCCCCTTCTCTCTCTGCGCTCCCAACATCCCTACCAGGGACTGCACTCTGATGGACAGGTCGTCCAGTGCTCGATTGTCTATTGCTGGGGGTAAGCGGTCGATGTGTCGGATCTCCTGGATCACGTAATCCCATATGCGCCCATACCTCTGGTCCAATGCTACCAGCGCTGCTGTGTATGGGGTGGTGGAAGTCGCGTAGGCGAGCGCTATATTATGTGCGCGGGGTACCTTTAAGTGCTTCAGTAGGATGGCGTATTTATGGCGTTCATCCAATACATCCACCAACATGGTCTCCAGACACATGCGGAGTTCTGTATACTGGGCCCGGTTCTCTTGGGTGAAGTCGGGTACCATAGGCGTGCCAATGTATGACGCTGACTGTGGATACATCGGCGAGCGTTGGGGGAGAGGCCTCCTAGGCGAGTCTCCTCCCGCTCCTTGGTATGGGCTGGTACCGGCAGTGTACCATGGCCCGCTTGTCCAGGTGCTGTTCCTCGGTGCGGGTCGTGCTCACCCGTGTATAGCGTCGGGGGTCTGTAGCGCAGCTCCGCGGGAGTATAGCCTGGGCTGTACCGGACCTCCTGGTCCGGTAGAGTACTGTGCTGTCGTCGGGCGTGGTTCTCCTCCTCTTCCTCTTCGTCTTCAGTTAGGTCATCCAGTGCTTGTAGTCTCTGGTTTAGCCTCTCCACAGGATATGCTGCTCCTTCCCGGTTGCTAGGTCTCGCTTGGACCGGTGGGGGGAGGTGGTCTGTGGGGGGTATAGACCTCGTCTGTTGGTCAAGTTCAGGGTTGTTTACTCGGCTAGGGGATGCCGCCCTGGAGGTGTGTCTAGACGAGTTCCTGGAGCCTCTGGCGGAGGGAGAGGGTGTTGTCCGTCTGATCAGCTGTTCTATTAGTTGCGCTTGCTGTCTGTCGCGCTCTGCGTCCCGTAGAGCACCAGCAGCTGCTCGCTGGCTGTCTGCTCGGTCTCGGGCCACATTCTCTTCCATCTGAATGCGTCTTATTTCTAGACGTATATGCTCTTCTTCGCTCCGCTGCTGGATCTGCAGTCGGTCGCGTTCAGCAGCGGCGTTCAGGCTGATGAGGAAGGCCTGCTGTAGGGTCCTCTCTGCCTCGCTGGGAGAAGGCGGTTGTATAGGGGAGCCTTCCCTCGGGGTACTCCTTGCGGAGCCTTGGAGCTCTATCTCCACGGTGCTCTCCCCGTCTTCTTCCGTGCCGAGTTCTCTCTCGGTAGCGTTGTATTCCTCCCGGGACTCATCGGGGACTACTTCTTCAGTACTGGCGGGGTGTGAAGTCATGTCTGGTTCCCACTGGTCCCCACCGTGAGCTTGGTCAGTTACATTAGAACCCGTAGGGGCCTCTATGGTCGGGGTAGTCTGGGCGTTGGGGTTAGACATACTTTTACTTTCTAGTTTTACCGCGTTTACTGTTAGTAGAAGACTAGGTTGTTGACTGACAGCGTAAGCCTCTAAGTACTGAGGGAGCCGTCGTTCGCGCTGCGGGCGTTGGTTAGGAGGATCGTTTCGTGGAGTGTTCATCATAGGCCATTTCAATATTAATAACACTATATTAATATTACACTAATTACCATCCGGCTCGAAGGACCAATTGTAACTGAGGGGTACAATTCCCTGACTGTATTGTTAGATATGATACTTACTACCACTACCTCTTGTACTTTAGACTCTGGCCACCCAGTACTAGGCATAAATAATTATGGTAAACACTCCCACGTAGATGAAACGATCCAACACAAATGTACCAAGTCGAAAGTCTGCGTTTAATAATAATTAATACATAGCAAAAGGTATGTAGAGCAATCACTTAATTACATTTATGATTTGAAATAGGATGCACTTTTATGGCAAATGAGTATTCGTTGGTATATCAATAGAGAACGTCCAATCTCTGGTGGCGCAGGCGGTAAATATACAACCTGGAATATTTAAGGAATAATAGCAATGATACATTAATGATTATAGAACTGGATACACTAGGGGGGAATTCCGGTCGCTTGTAAGACAACTGGAGAAGGGGGGGGGGGGTAGAGTCTGGCTGTATCCGTCTGGCCGAGGGTATCCTGGGAGAACCCACGGTTGTGCGGCTCGGTGCCTCAGCGATCCTCGATCCACAGATGAAAGCAGTTGGACTCTCTGTGGGCCGGCTTCCTCCGGTCCACGATGGAGAGACGTGAAGCGACCTCGTCGTGTAGAGCGTCTCCTCACCTGTCGTCCTCTCCGGGGGGGGGGGTTTCCAACACACGGCAGTGTTGGTCTTTATCCATAGAATAATCACTGTATACAAAGCATAATCCGTGCCTGGGAAGGCGGGCTGTCGTCGGTAGAATAATCCGGTATGCAGGTCCACTCGCTCGTCGGCTCTGGGGCTCCTCGGGTGCAGCCTCACATGGGGTCGGCCACCCGGGATAAGCAGCCAGTTCTCTGCCCGAAACGATGGGGTACTGACTACGATAGTATTCTCACCGCACGAAGCACTACATATGAATAGACTATTATTAGCTTAATAGACTACGTCCAACTCGACGATATAGTGCCAAATATGACTATTCAAATATTAATATACACGATGTCTCAATACCGATGGTAGGCCGAACTTGGCCTTACTCCCACACGTGGCGTCGCGGGGAGGCTTTACGTCTGTCACTCTATTGGAGGGTAAGAAACTGGACTAAAAAGAAAGTCCTACTTTAGTAGCGCAGTATATATACGCACTATGAACAAATAGTACCATTAGTGGTGCGGTAGCCAGATTCCTACGCGGAACTAGGAATTGTTCGTACATGTTGAGCGGTACGTTTGAACTGGGTCTGGGGGGTATGGCAGCCTGGCACCAAGGTCTCGACCAATAGTAGAATGGAGACTATTATGGGATGTTCAGTAGGCTAGAATGGATATTCAATGCATATTGTACAAGGAATATACAAGGGATATCAGGGAATATTAGAGAATATACAAATACAATTAAATATATATATATAAATAAATATATATATTCGGTTTAATCTGGCCCTTCACAACAATTATTATTATTATTATTATTATTATTATTATTATTATTATTATTATTATTATTATTATTATTATTATTATTATTATTATTATTATTATTATTATTATTATTATTATTATTATTATTATTATTATTATTATTATTATTATTATTATTATTATTATTATTATTATAGGCCAATTGGTGACGAAACAGCAAGCACTTGACCTGTAGACAAATCAAATTGCATCCAAACTAATTATTTGATGGTCTCTACAAAGCATAATAAATAGGCTACACAACACATATCTAATCATATAGAAATCGAATGCTACTCTTATTTGTACACTCTCAGAATTACACATTAACACTTTAATTGCCGAAAACGCCGGAACTCGTCATTCCTAGCCATGCTCATTCTGCCGAAGACGCTGTAACTCGTCTTTGATGTCAATATTTCAAAAATCTGTCATCGAAATCATATTTCCTTTCCGGAGCCCTGAGACACAGTGCAAAGCTCCACTCAACTCTCTAGCGGTTCAAGAGTGCCATCTGGTGGCCGATCGGCAGATCGCCAGCCGGAAATTAACCTTTGAACCGGTAGTGCTCATCCATATGTGGTCCGGGCACTCGCTATCGTTAGAGAGACTCCGTATTGACACAGTGAACATCGATCGGTGCAAATAACTCGAAAAAACAACATGATTTGGACGTATATACTATTATACAACCTGGAAATGGATCGGGCATTTCTCCATCCCATAATAGAAAAAATTCTGTTCCACGCTCATCTGCCAGCGGCGCGAGGAAGCCACGGTAAGATTCAGCGTTATTTTCTAACGTCTTCTATACTAACTGATCTGATATATATATATGATATCATATGACCCACTCTGGATGAATCATCTAACGCTGCCCACGGAATTATAAACGATCCCCCGCCCATCCGGTCATCATCAGATGATACGTAGAAACTTCTAGAAGCACATCCAGTTGACATTTTTTATCTCGCACAGATTCCTACCAAACTGTATTTGATCATCAATATAATGCATTTAGGGCTATAAATCACGTTCTGAAGAAAGCTGCAGAAAACGATAAAAACATACTTATACTTTAGACCATATTTTAGTATGAATATGTGAATGAAAAAGTTTAACGTTTTGCTACACCCTGAACAATACATATAGGACATTGAATGGGCCATAATAATGGCAATTTAGCAATAGAATTTAAAAAGTTATAGCCCTGCAAAGAAGGGGAACTTCTCCATGTTAAATAGGGCTGGCGATCCATGGTAAATTATGAATTTAACCCCGGCGATCAAAGTGTTAAGGAGTACAATGCACACATACCTTACTAGGACTGATCAGATCAAAGTCTTCCCACATTTGAGAACGGCTTCTCTTCTTAGCTGACTCCATGATGATCAAAAAACAACTCTCAATAGCAACTCTCAAAAACAACTACCACTCTCCTACTACAAAACCACACAGGCAGAGTGAAATGTTTTGGGCGTTTATGTAGAGTAGAATGCCGCACAAACAAAGTCTCGCGTTACGAAACAGTCTCGCCGTGTCGAAACCAGTCACATGATTCCCTGAGCGAACGATACACTTACTGGTTCGGACATCATAGGTCACGTGACTTTTGCCGTAGCAAAGCAGGCTTTAGAGCAGGGTTTGGGGGAAATGTAGTTTCGAGTTTGACGCTTGTATCGGTGCATTGGTTTCATAGGGCCATCACTACTACACAGTGGCGGCCGGTACATTCTTCTCCATGGGGGGCGCTATACCTAACATTTTGCAAACATGTACCACGCATTGGCATGTCACTGGCAGCGGACAGCTGACCAAGCGAACACTGACTCCCCACAACACTACCAAACCACCAACAACACACAACCAGTCAAATAAAGTACAATCTAATTCACAACTTGAAACACAATATATAAATAGAAAAGTTAGAAACAAACTCGCTCCGTCTCCAAACACACGCATACGCACAGAGAGAGAGAGAGAGAGAGAGATCGCGGCCACTCACTCACCACACTACACACTGAGTAGCCTACTGTGTGCGTCAGAGAAACCACAAGCGTACGAATATTTAAGTAGGTACAGTTACAGTACAACTATCACCATATTGAGCCGTACTGTATTGTACCCATTCTGCAATCTGTTAAATAAAGTTTTCATTCAGAGAGAGAGAGAGAGAGAGAGAGAGAGAGAGAGAGAGAGAGAGAGAGAGAGAGAGAGAGAGAGAGAGAGAGAGAATCACGGAATAACGTTAGTTAGTTAGAGAGAGAGAGAGAGAGAGAGAGAGAGAGAGAGAGAGAGAGAGAGAGAGAGAGAGAGAGAGATAGAATCACGGAATAACGTTAGTTAGTTAGAGAGAGAGAGAGAGAGAGAGAGAGAGAGAGAGAGAGAGAGAGGAGAGAGAGAGAGAGAGAGAGAGAGAGAGAGAGAGAGAGAGAGAGAGAGAGAATTACGGAATCACGTTAGTTAGTTTAGCATTAGCTGAGTGGCTAACAGCAGCTAACGTTAGCTGAGTGGCTAAGAGAGAGAGAGAGAGAGAGAGAGAGAGAGAGAGAGTGAGAGAGAGAGAGAGAGAGAGAGAGAGAGAGAGAGAGAATTAACTCACTTTGTTTAATTGAAACGTGGTCCAGCCGGAGGGCTTGATAAAGTGTATGTCCACTGACTGTCCCCCAGACTGTTGTCGATGTATATCCACTGCCCACTGTCCAGACTCGAAACTGCATCACAACACATGAACACACAGCATCGAACATCCTGCAAACTGTCCACTTCTAGAAATGCGGCTACGGAAAAGTACTGGCATCGCGTCGGCCAATCAGAGAGCGTCTCCGCGAAATGCGGCTACGGAAAAAAAACTGACGTCGGCCAATCAGAGAGCATCTCCGCGAAATGCGGCTACGGAAAATCTAGACGCTGCTAAGGCTGCTTGCCTAGTGTGAGGTTTTGTCCGCTGCTCACCAACTTTCTCTGTTTTCTTTAAGCCTACTGTTAGAAATTCCCTTCTCACTCACTCTCTCTAGCCCCCACCCTCTCGTTCTTTACTCTCGTTTACTCTCAGTGGCCACACCTGGACTATTATCAATTACCTCTCGCACCTGTGGTGGCAGGCTAATTAGTTCCCCTGTGGGCTTTAAATACCAGGGCTCTTCCCCTCGTTTCGGCGTGGGGTCGTGTTGTATTCATGCTGAGTCATATTCTCTAACATCTAGACTCTTTCGGGAGATCCTCTGGTCTACCAATGCTGTATATGGATTTCTCCAGCCTTGAGATGTTTTGCTCCAGCCTTCGTCTGCTGTCGCCGTAGCCTGTGGAGGAGACTGTTCTGCGCTCCCTGTACTTCCACGGGAGGCACCCCAGCGCTCCACTGCAGACCCCAGCGCAGCTGTTCGTCCTGACGCACATCTAGACCAACGCGCATCTCCCGGACCCTCGGGCTTGGCACGCTCTCCAGTCACCAGCGCGCAACGCGCATCTGCAAGGGCTTGGCACGCTCTCCAGTCACCAGCGCGCAACGCGCATCTTCAAGGGCTTGGCACGCTCTCCAGTCTCCAGCGCGCAACGCGCATCTTCCAAGGATCCTCGGGCTTGGCACGCTCTCCAGTCACCAGCGCGCAACGCGCATCTGCAAGGGCTTGGCACGCTCTCCAGTCACCAGCGCGCAACGCGCATCTTCAAGGGCTTGGCACGCTCTCCAGTCTCCAGCGCGCAACGCGCATCTTCCAAGGATCCTCGTGCTTGGCACGCTCTCCAGTCTCCAGCGCGCAACGCGCATCTTCCAAGGATCCTCGTGCTTGGCACGCTCTCCAGTCACCAGCGCGCAACGCGCATCTGCAAGGGCTTGGCACGCTCTCCAGTCACCAGCGCGCAACGCGCATCTTCAAGGGCTTGGCACGCTCTCCAGTCTCCAGCGCGCAACGCGCATCTTCCAAGGATCCTCGTGCTTGGCACGCTCTCCAGTCACCAGCGCGCAACGCGCATCTGCAAGGGCTTGGCACGCTCTCCAGTCACCAGCGCGCAACGCGCATCTTCAAGGGCTTGGCACGCTCTCCAGTCTCCAGCGCGCAACGCGCATCTTCCAAGGATCCTCGTGCTTGGCACACTCCTCCTCGCAGACGCACCCCGAGGCGTCTCTCGGTTCCGACGTGCACACCAAGGTGTGGCGCGCCACTCTGTTCCTCGGCTCCGACAGCGGCTACCCGGTGGACGACACCCTCGCCACCGCCGCTGTTCCAGCACCCTGTTCCTCGGCTCCGACAGCGGCTACCCGGTGGACGACACCCTCGCCACCGCCGCTGTTCCAGCACTCTGTTCCTCGGCTCCGACAGCGGCTACCCGGTTGACGACACCCTCGCCACCGCCGCTGTTCCAGCACTCTGTTCCTCGGCTCGGACAGCCAGCTACCCGGTGGCGACACCCTCGCCGCCGCTGCTGTTCCTGCACCATTACGCATACGCCTGGGTGAGTTTTGATTGTGATGTCACTCACCCAGCGTAATGCCTCTTGCCCCCGTCCCGCTGCGTTTCCTGTACCATTACGCATACGCCTGGGTGAGTTTTGATTGTGATGTCACTCACCCAGCGTAATGCCTCTTGCCCCCGTCCCGCTGCGTTTCCTGTACCATTACGCATACGCCTGGGTGAGTTTTGATTGTGATGTCACTCACCCAGCGTAATGCCTCTTGCCCTCGTCCCGCTGCGTTTCCTGTACCATTACGCATACGCCTGGGTGAGTTTTGATTGTGATGTCACTCACCCAGCGTAATGCCTCTTGCCCTCGTCCCGCTGCTGTTCCTGTACCATTACGCATACGCTTGGGTGAGTTTTGATTGTTAAGTCACTCACCCAGCGTAATGCCTCCTTTTTTGTTCTCACTTAGTTAGTAGTTTGGACATTTCATCTCCCACTCTGTTTTTGTTCTCACTTAGATAGTATTTTTGGACATTACATCTCCCCCTGTGTGTTTGTCACACGAAGATATTATTACTTTGTTACTTTGTTTATTTGGACTGTTCTGCATCTGCTCTGTTTGTTCCCTTTTGAATATTAACCCTCTCCTCTGTTCTGCAGAGCGGCCCAGATGTTTTCCCACCAGTCCCCAGTTCCTCCCTGTCCCCAGCCCGCCTCCGCGGGCCTCAGTCCCCTCTGTCCCTAGTTCTCCCCTTTCTAGTTCCACCTAGTTCCTGGTCCCAAGTTCTCCCCTTCTAGTTCCACCTAGTTCCTTGTCCCTAGTTCTCCTAGTCCCCAGTTCTCCTGTTCCCTAGCTCTCCTTGTCCCGACATCTCCTAGTCTCTAGTTCCTCTGTTCCTTTAACCTTCCCCTAGCGTTTCCTTTAATGTTTCCCCTAGCGTTCATTAACCTTCCCTTAGTGTTCCCTTTTCCTGCCCGCCTCTTAAAGGCACCTAGTTTTTCCCCTCTTGTTATATTCCTGTATTTGTGTTCTCCCTTAAAGGGACAGTGCCCTTTTTTCCCTGTCTCTCAATAAATATCTGTTTCTTGGCAAACCATCATACCTGTCTTGTGTTGTGCGATTGGGGTCGGTTACAAACCATAACAGTACGACCCCACCAAATCGACGACCCCAGCCAGCACAGACGGTGTATGTTGAGTTTGCCTTTTTTTTTTCTTGTTCCCTCTAGCTTCCTTGTTAGTCCTGTTTAGCTCCCTTGTTTAGCTTGTTAGTCTCCCCGGTTAGCTCCCCTGTTTGCTTCCCGTTTAGCCCTGTTTGACCCCCCTGTAGCTAGCCATGCCCTGGCAGCTAACCCAGTCCCTCAGCAGAGCCCCTGTCTGCTAGCTTAGCCCCGAGCCTCTATGTTGATGCAGCCCTTGCTGCTGGCATAGGCCCTGTAGCTAGCCATGCCCTGGCGGCTAACCCAGTCCCTCAGCAGAGCCCCTGTCTGCTAGCTTTGCCCCGGCTGCTAGCACAGCCTCTATGTTTATGCAGCCCTTGCTGCTGGCATGGGCCCTGTAGCTAGCCATGCCCTGGCAGCTAACCCAGTTTCCCTCTGCATGGTCCCAGTCTGCTAGCTTGGCCCCGGCTGTTAGCACAGCCTCTATGTTAATGCAGCCTTGCAGCTGACATAGGCCCTGTAGCTAGCCAGGCCCAAGCAGCTAACCCGGTCCCTCTGCATGGCCTCCACTTTTTTGTGTACCATCCCCACTGCTAGGACTGCCCTTTCAGCTAGCAAGGTCAGTTTCTCTCCCCACTGCTAGGACTGCCCTTTCAGCTAGCAAGGTCAGCTTATCTCCCACTGCTAGGACTGCCTTTTCAGCTAGCAAGGTCAGTTTATCTCACGCTGCTAGGACTGCCCTTCAGCTAGCAAGGTCAGTATTCCCACTGCTAGGACTGCCCCTTCAGCTAGCATGTTCAGTTTCTCTCACACAGCTAGGACTGTCCTTCCAGCTAGCTTGTTCTCTCATGCTGGTCCAGCCCTGTCTGCCAGCCTAGCTCCGGCAGCTAGCGCAGCCTCTATGTTAGTGTAACAGTACAGCTAGCATAGGCCCTGTAGCTATCAGTGCCCTGGCAGCTACCCTTTCCCTCTGCTAGCCTGGCTCCGGCAGCTTGCGCAGCCTCTATGTTGATGTAGCAGTACAGCTAGCATAGGCCCTGTAGCTATCAGTGCCCTGGCAGCTAACCTTCCCTCTGCTAGCCCTTTTCCCGGTGCTCCTCTTGGTTACCCCTCAGCTCCTCTAGTTGCCCCTCAGCTCCTTTGGTTGCCCCTTAGCTACCCTGCTTGCCCCTCTTCTCCTCTGGTTACCCCTCAGCTCCTCTGGTTACCCCTCAGCTCCTCCTGTTGCCCCTCTGCTACCCTAGTTACCCCTCGGCGACCCTGTCTCTTTTGCTAGCCCCACTCTTGTGGTGGCTTCCCCTGCTGGCTTGGCCAGTACCTTTTGTTTTTGTCTTGTTTTGCCCCCTGCCACTCTGTCTGTATTTGTTTTGGGTCGCCGGGTGGCTCCCGTTGAGGGGGGGGTACTGTGAGGTTTTGTCCGCTGCTCACCAACTTTCTCTGTTTTCTTTAAGCCTACTGTTAGAAATTCCCTTCTCACTCACTCTCTCTAGCCCCCACCCTCTCGTTCTTTACTCTCGTTTACTCTCAGTGGCCACACCTGGACTATTATCAATTACCTCTCGCACCTGTGGTGGCAGGCTAATTAGTTCCCCTGTGGGCTTTAAATACCAGGGCTCTTCCCCTCGTTTCGGCGTGGGGTCGTGTTGTATTCATGCTGAGTCATATTCTCTAACATCTAGACTCTTTCGGGAGATCCTCTGGTCTACCAATGCTGTATATGGATTTCTCCAGCCTTGAGATGTTTTGCTCCAGCCTTTGTCTGCTGTCGCCGTAGCCTGTGGAGGAGACTGTTCTGCGCTCCCTGTACTTCCACGGGAGGCACCCCAGCGCTCCACTGCAGACCCCAGCGCAGCTGTTCGTCCTGACGCACATCTAGACCAACGCGCATCTCCCGGACCCTCGGGCTTGGCACGCTCTCCAGTCACCAGCGCGCAACGCGCATCTGCAAGGGCTTGGCACGCTCTCCAGTCACCAGCGCGCAACGCGCATCTTCAAGGGCTTGGCACGCTCTCCAGTCTCCAGCGCGCAACGCGCATCTTCCAAGGATCCTCGGGCTTGGCACGCTCTCCAGTCACCAGCGCGCAACGCGCATCTGCAAGGGCTTGGCACGCTCTCCAGTCACCAGCGCGCAACGCGCATCTTCAAGGGCTTGGCACGCTCTCCAGTCTCCAGCGCGCAACGCGCATCTTCCAAGGATCCTCGTGCTTGGCACGCTCTCCAGTCTCCAGCGCGCAACGCGCATCTTCCAAGGATCCTCGTGCTTGGCACGCTCTCCAGTCACCAGCGCGCAACGCGCATCTGCAAGGGCTTGGCACGCTCTCCAGTCACCAGCGCGCAACGCGCATCTTCAAGGGCTTGGCACGCTCTCCAGTCTCCAGCGCGCAACGCGCATCTTCCAAGGATCCTCGTGCTTGGCACGCTCTCCAGTCACCAGCGCGCAACGCGCATCTGCAAGGGCTTGGCACGCTCTCCAGTCACCAGCGCGCAACGCGCATCTTCAAGGGCTTGGCACGCTCTCCAGTCTCCAGCGCGCAACGCGCATCTTCCAAGGATCCTCGTGCTTGGCACACTCCTCCTCGCAGACGCACCCCGAGGCGTCTCTCGGTTCCGACGTGCACACCAAGGTGTGGCGCGCCACTCTGTTCCTCGGCTCCGACAGCGGCTACCCGGTGGACGATACCCTCGCCACCGCCGCTGTTCCAGCACCCTGTTCCTCGGCTCCGACAGCGGCTACCCGGTGGACGACACCCTCGCCACCGCCGCTGTTCCAGCACTCTGTTCCTCGGCTCCGACAGCGGCTACCCGGTTGACGACACCCTCGCCACCGCCGCTGTTCCAGCACTCTGTTCCTCGGCTCGGACAGCCAGCTACCCGGTGGCGACACCCTCGCCGCCGCTGCTGTTCCTGCACCATTACGCATACGCCTGGGTGAGTTTTGATTGTGATGTCACTCACCCAGCGTAATGCCTCTTGCCCCCGTCCCGCTGCGTTTCCTGTACCATTACGCATACGCCTGGGTGAGTTTTGATTGTGATGTCACTCACCCAGCGTAATGCCTCTTGCCCCCGTCCCGCTGCGTTTCCTGTACCATTACGCATACGCCTGGGTGAGTTTTGATTGTGATGTCACTCACCCAGCGTAATGCCTCTTGCCCTCGTCCCGCTGCGTTTCCTGTACCATTACGCATACGCCTGGGTGAGTTTTGATTGTGATGTCACTCACCCAGCGTAATGCCTCTTGCCCTCGTCCCGCTGCTGTTCCTGTACCATTACGCATACGCTTGGGTGAGTTTTGATTGTTAAGTCACTCACCCAGCGTAATGCCTCCTTTTTTGTTCTCACTTAGTTAGTAGTTTGGACATTTCATCTCCCACTCTGTTTTTGTTCTCACTTAGATAGTATTTTTGGACATTACATCTCCCCCTGTGTGTTTGTCACACGAAGATATTATTACTTTGTTACTTTGTTTATTTGGACTGTTCTGCATCTGCTCTGTTTGTTCCCTTTTGAATATTAACCCTCTCCTCTGTTCTGCAGAGCGGCCCAGATGTTTTCCCACCAGTCCCCAGTTCCTCCCTGTCCCCAGCCCGCCTCCGCGGGCCTCAGTCCCCTCTGTCCCTAGTTCTCCCCTTTCTAGTTCCACCTAGTTCCTGGTCCCAAGTTCTCCCCTTCTAGTTCCACCTAGTTCCTTGTCCCTAGTTCTCCTAGTCCCCAGTTCTCCTGTTCCCTAGCTCTCCTTGTCCCGACATCTCCTAGTCTCTAGTTCCTCTGTTCCTTTAACCTTCCCCTAGCGTTTCCTTTAATGTTTCCCCTAGCGTTCATTAACCTTCCCTTAGTGTTCCCTTTTCCTGCCCGCCTCTTAAAGGCACCTAGTTTTTCCCCTCTTGTTATATTCCTGTATTTGTGTTCTCCCTTAAAGGGACAGTGCCCTTTTTTCCCTGTCTCTCAATAAATATCTGTTTCTTGGCAAACCATCATACCTGTCTTGTGTTGTGCGATTGGGGTCGGTTACAAACCATAACACCTAGACCGCTTCAAATCGCGCCCGGCTTCCAACATAATACATCATATTTCAACGCACAGCGCGTTACGCACTGATTGGCTGCAACGGATACAGCGATGAAACAGTGCACGTCGTGCACGCGCACTCAGAGCGCTATTGCGTCTAGCCCGGGCCGAGAGAAATACGGCTAGGAGAAATGCGGCTATGCGACAGTGAGTCACTTCCTGTTCAGGAAAACGATTATTTTTATTTGATATATTAACATAAACATACTTAAAATTTGTAAATATTATTCATTTTAAACATGTTTATATTATTTATAGGGCTATAAAACAAAAAACCAAAAAAAATATTTCTTGTTCTCCTGTTAACAGGGGGGTCGGCGCCCGAGCGCCCCCAGTGGCCAGCCGCCACTGCTACTACAAGTATCATTTCATATAATAATAATTAATCAGGTGTTGAATCAGGGGCGGATTTAGGATTGTAGGAGATCCGGGGCTTAGCCCAGATAGGTGCCCTTTTTTTCTTTAAAAAAAAAAAATTTGGCAGGCAAGGGGTGGTTTGTTTTGGCAGTTTCTTTTTTTAATTTAATGAACCTGTACGTGCAATTTCCTGCAATATAGAGCCTTCAATCTTGACCAATAAAGCTGCTCTTTTCACTATAAAACTCAGTTAACCATAACGTAGTTACGGTTAGATTTATATATTGGGGGGGGGATATATCATATTTTTCATATGATCAAAAAGTGGTGGAGCAAGAGCATACCTTTGCTCCCCCAAGTTCAATAGTGGGAGAGCAGAGATGCTCCGAATGCTCTTATGGCCAGGCGTCTATGATTCACTGATACAAAGTAAAATAGTGCAGTGCAATAAAATAGTTAGTAAAATAGAATAAAATAATGCAATAGTGCATTGCAATAAAATAGTTATCATCGTATTTTTTCGGGAGGCCGGTAAGGAGTGCATTACAGTAGTCGAGTTGGCTTGAGATCAGTAGCGGCCCGTGGATGCTTCGCCACTAGGGGCGCTATACCAAACATTTTGCAAACATGTACAGTACCACGCAACCGACTCATGGCAAGACGTGAGCGATTCGACTCACGCTCACGGCAATGAATCGGCTCTTATGAACGAGTCGCTCAGCTGTTACTACAACAACACACAACCAGTCAAATAAAGTATAGTCTAATTCACAACTTGAAACACAATATATAAATAGAAAAGTTAGAAACAAAACTCGCTCCGTCTCCAAACACACACAGATCTCTCCCTCTCTCCTTCTCTCTCTCACACACAGCGCGACGTGGAATCGATTCGTTACACAATCAGACCTATTATATACCAAGAATAACTTCAGTATGAGTACAGGGCTGTACACATATTTTGCATATTGTTAAACGAGCCAAGGCTAGCTATTAAACTATCGATATGAATCGAAAATCTGGGACCCTGATGTAAACAAGACAAACGTCTTTCTCTGGTCTGCATCCCCTTAACAATTGTGTGTATTGAGCCGTACTGTATTGTACCCATTCTGCAATCTGTTAATAAAGTTCTCATTCATTCATTCATTCAAACATAGACGATATTGAACAAGCCATAATCCACGTATTTTCAATCCAAAAGAAGAGAGAGAGAGAGAGAGAGAGAGAGAGAGAGAGAGAGAGAGAGAGAGAGAGAGAGAGCGAGAGAGAGAGAGAGACTCACTGTTTAGTTGACACGTCCAGGGCAGGACTCAGGGCTTGCCTTGATAAAGTGTATAATCCACTGTTGATGTATTCCAGACCACTGTCCACTGTGTCCAGACTGCATCCGCCATATAGCTTGTTAGCCAAGTGTTAGCTTGTTAGCAGAAGCACCACACAACACAAGTACTTCATTCCTTTGTCCATTTCCGCTCGAACAGACTGCAAACTACCTGGCGTTCTATCGCCATGCTCTAAGACAAACTCTAACCTTAACCAACTTTGAAAGAGTGCCTAAGCTTAACAGTCTAAAGAACTTGCAGTCACGGCATGCTCTAAGACAAACAGCTGCGCCTGCATCTCACAACAACACAACTATCTCTACCGTCCACCAACGGACCAACCTAGGAATAAGCTAGAATTGGAACATTAGAAATTGGATTCGGCCAATCAGAGATCGTCTCTGTGAAATTCTGCTACGGAAAAAAATACTGGCGTCGGCCAATCAGAGAGCGTCTCCGCGAAATGCGGCTACAGAAATTCTTTACGCTACTGGCTAGACTGCTTCAAATCGTGCCCGGATTCCAACATAATAGTCATATTTCAACGCACAACGCGTTATGCACTGATTGGCTGTGACGGATACAGCGATCAAACTGTGACGCGCACTCAGAGCGCTATCGCGTCTAGCCCGGGCCGAGAAATACGAAAAAATTAAAAAAATAAAAAAAAACGTGAGGTCACTTCCTGCTCAGGAAAACGAGTGTTTTTTTATTTTAGATAATAACGTTATATTGTGCATTGGAAATACAAACATACTTAAAATGAGTAAATATTATTCATTTTAAACATGTTTATATTATTTATAGGGCTATAAAACAAAAAACTAAAAAGTTTTATTTTCTTCTTCTCTGATTAAACAGCAGGTGGGGCGGCGCCCTTGCGCCCCTAGTGGCAGAGCCGCCACTGCTTGAGATAAAGGCATGGATCTGGTTTTCAGCGTCCTTTTGATTTATAAATGGCCGTACTTTAGCTATGTTTCTAAGGTGGAAGAATTAAGTTGTCAACTTGTTGATTGTGATTTAAAGCTTAGGTCTGAGTCTACCATAACACCAAGACTTAACTCACTCAAATACAGTTAGCAGCTGGATAGACCACAGATGGAAATTAGCTTCTGCTAAATCTGGTGCAAACATATTTTCATGTAACAATGATGAATTGTCAAGAAAAAAAAAAAAAAAATTAAATAGATTCAGGGCTTTTCAGAAAACATTCGGGGCTTGAGCCCAAGTAGCCACCCCCTAGCCCCGCCCCTGGTGTGCATGTATCAATTCATGTGTGTGCATGTATCAATATCATTTCATGTGTGTGCATGTATCATTTCATGTGTGTGCATGTATCATTTCATGTGTGTGCATGTATCATTTCATGTGTGTGCATCTATCATTTCATGTGTGTGCATGTATCATTTTATGTCTGTGCATGTATCATTTCATGTGTGTGCATGTATCATTTCATGTGTGTGCATGTATCATTTCATGTGTGCATGTATCAGTTGATGTGTGTGCATGTATCATTTCATGTGTGTGCATGTATCATTTCATGTGTGTGCATGTATCATTTCATGTGTGTGCATGTATCAATTCATGTCTGTGCATGTATCATTTCATGTCTGTGCATGTATCATTTCATGTGTGTGCATCTATCATTTCATGTGTGTGCATGTGTAGCAGGGTGGATTATCCCTGCTTCGTGGGAACGGGTGTGCACAGCCACTGGGTAGCGAGACACAGTAGAGCTCCGTCTAACTGCACCTTCGTCTTTGGGCCTGGAGCGTCAACTGGAGGCCGGCAGTGGGAGTGGATGGGGCCCGGGATTTACCAACCTGGTCTGGTACTCTGGTCTTCCTCGCCTTTCCGGGGCGGTCAGCAGTACTCCCCAACTCGCTCTCACTTCCCCCAATACCTCCTTTAACCCTCCCACACCTAGTGACTGAATTGTAAATAAATAACTTAGTTCCTCCCGCAAGCAGTACCCTCCCTCGGTGACATTAGAAACCTTAATAGTGGAAAGGGGGAAGTTGGGTAGGAAGGGGTTAATTGTGTTAACGTTACCCACACCAAAAGGGTTAATAATAGGCTCAGGAATGGACACGCACACAAGACTCCCATCTACATTCTTTATCTTATTTGTACTGTTCAGTTACAAATAGTCAATAGTAAAGGGTGGTGCTATGTCTACTTCAGTTGTAATTCCATCTCTTGTAACACTTGTAAAATACACCCACTCCGTATAGAACCAGGTATTACCGATCCAAATATAATGGACTTCACTGTGCTTGACTCATCACCCACGTCTGGGTAGTACCAGGGATAATACCTCTCTCAGGCTTTACTTATATAGTAGTGATAATACCTCTCTAAGGCTTTACTTATATAATAACAGGTCGGTTACCTCCAAGAGGGAAATGGTTAAGTAGATGGGAAAATATTATTAAAGAACAAACACGTTATTACACTCAAAGAAAATGAAAAAGGTGGGCCCACTTTACCAAACAAAAGTCCTATACTAATGCCGGCATGTAATGTTTATGGGGTACCCCAATGAACTGTAGTTAGCAACATTAGCTTCGCCAGTAGGCCGCGCCACACTGTGTACTGTGCAATAGGATCCTGAGCACCGAAGCTCCAGTGTACTCAACCAAGATGGCGGCCTCGCCGCACCACCACTGTCCGGGTGGTAAGATGGCGTCGAACGCTCTCGTCCCAGGAGCTAGCAAGCTGTGTTAGGCAGAGGGGGCAGTAGCGGGCTGGATGCGCGTGCTGGGTGATGGCGACCTCTGCTGGACGGGGCGAACTCCCGTGCTAGGCTGCCGACCGCCGGTGCAGAGAAGATGTAGACTGCCGGCGCTGACAGGCTGCTGGCTGCCGGTGTTGGGTTGACGCGCGTTAATAATCTGGGGCTACCTTAACTGAAGCTACTCTGTGGGTCCTAGACAGCCCTCCTGCTAGCCGAAACATGCAACAACGCACGGTGCCTCTAAGCCCCAGTTCTCTTCAGGCAAGCTTGCCGGGCACCTCGCTGGAGGGGATAACGTTAACTTAAGCCAAACTTGGCTATACCGCTTTCTTCTAGGATAACTCGTTGTATCACTAGGGTTATTCAGTGGGGATATTCAACACGCTACTACGCTTATATTTCTAGTATAACCCGTAATATATTCAAGTTCAATACATTCACCCGCGTGGTCCACTACGGGGCTCTTCCAACGACACGACTATTCAGGTCCAAGTCCAACGTCGAAGAGGCTGGTTCTCTCCACTTCCGTTTCAGTTGACTTGCTTCTCCTCCATGCCTCTCTCGTGCGCTCCGCCTGCCACCGCCGCCCCCTGCTGGTACCGCCAACTAGCCCCATAGGAAGAACTGGGTGAATTGAATATGATTCAAAAGTCCTCTGCAAGTTAATTTAATGGAACACCGATTAACGCATGCATGAATACGGTCCTGAGACCAACAGTTTCATACATAGATCGACAGTCACACATTAGGCCAACAGTTTCACACACTCCTTCATGAATTGGAAACACTGTTCAACAAACACACTCTTTAGCACGTAGTCCTGGCGATACAGAGCGGGTAGCCGACCTCTGGTGCTCCTCTGGGGCCGGGTGGGTTCCACTTCCCCCACCTCCGACTCCGTGTCGGATTCTTCAGTGCCTGTTGGCGGGTCATTGACCACAGCCTCGCCCTCCAGGGCCATTGGTGGACCGCCAGCGGCCTCCTCTTCGACTCCGTCTCCGCCATCCTCCCCATCCTCTCCTGAGGGGGTTGACTCCACCTCTGACTCTGCGTCCGCTACCTCTTCAGGGGCGTCCCGCAGGGGCCTGGGGTGGTTACACGTCCTAGGATGCGGTTCCCGACGGTATTCAAAGGCATCTCCTATGTCCGATTCGGACGAGCTCCGCGGTGCTGCAGGGATCTGTCGAGGGGCCCTCGCCCGCACTTCCGGGTCGGAGGCCGGGAAGGGACAGGTCTTGAGCTGGTCTCGATGTACGGCCCTTTCTGGACCCCCTGCTTCGGGCCTGACTGTGAACACGGGCGTCCCCTCGTGGCTCTGCTTAACCACCACATAAGACGTAGGCTCCCACTTGTCCTGTATCTTATTACGGCCCCGGATTCGGTGGTCGCGTATTAGGACCCGGTCCCCGGCCCGCAAGAGCGCGCCTCTGCTCTTTCTGTCGTAAATCCTCTTGCGTCGATGAGACGCATGCTTCGCCGTGGCCTCGGCGGCCTCCGCAGCGGCCTTTAGTCGCTCGTGGTGACCCTGTACCCACTCGTCCAGGTCCTCCGCCCCTTCGTCAATGACGTCTCTGCCCCCCAGGACATCTCTGGGCATCCTAGCGTCCCTCCCGAAGAGCAGGTAGAAGGGGGAGTATCCCGTGGAGGAGTGCACGTGGCAGTTGTACGTAAGTACCAACTCGGGTAGGTGCTCCTTCCAGTCCCGCTTCTTCTCTGCGGGCAGACTACGCAGCATGTCATGCATCGTCCGATTGAACCTCTCACATTGCCCATGATATGATATGATATGATATGATATCCGTTTACTTCATTGTGAGAAGTATCTCTTTTTCTTCAGTTCGTGAATTGGTATTTATTGATGTGTGATATAGTTTTCCTTCATTGTGTGAAGTGCTATTTATTGATATTTGATATCGTTCTCCTTCATTGTGTGAATCAAACCCTGCCCGGTCAACGCTAATTGGGGTTCCTGACATGAGGTTGAAGTGGGCTTATAGTATTTTTGTCCACCACTTTTATATAATAAATATTGTTAAATTAACCTACACTCTGTGTCTTTCTTAAAGCTAGGAACTTAGCGGGTGTAACATATATTATGCTTATGTTAATCTGAAAAACACATTACAAACTAATGATCAATAGTAAAACAGTAAAACTCTTGTACTACGCCTGCAGCTCTTTTCTCCTTTATGACCCAAGTCGTTGAGGATGAACGTCAACAAGATGGCGCCGCACTGTGCGCCTTGTTGAGCTGCGTCCAGATTGTGTTGATTTGGTTCATGTTTACTGTATGAAGCCCAACCTCAGGAGGCTCATACAGAAACAAGCATTTCACTGTAATGTACTTGTACCGTATGTGATAATAAAACTTCAAGGCTCCTTTCTCGCCGCTTCTGCAAGGAGGAGCAATAAGAGGAAACAATGTTTACATGTTTGTACTTACAGATGTTGTGGTGTCCAGTCTGCTGTCTGGTTCCACAAGAAGAAGGTTCTGATCCAGATGTTTTGAGTAGAAAGCCTTGGTCCAGTAGAGTTCCGTCACAGAGACACTTTACACTATAAACACACAAAGCGTGTGTCAGTCATTCAGGAAGATGTTGTGGGTGATTCCATCGTAAGAAACGTCCCGATTCCCAAGGGCATCTCATACTCCTTTTCTGGTGCAAAAGTCCTTGATATAATTAAACATATTCCAACTATTGTGGAGCGCTATCCGTCTGCACATACAGTCATTGTGCATGTGGGAGTAAATTACGTCAGATGCAGACAATCAACAGACCATCGCCAGACATATGGGTACATCAAACTCACCGAAGACTATGCAGCCCTAGTGTAATTCCCTCTTATGCGATGATGACAGCAACACGTTCTTTATAGCACTGGTGGGATTTCTTTACAATCCGGACGGTGAGAACTGTGAAACACATACATGAAATACAATAAATCACAGATCAAACAATAACAACATAAATCCATCTTATTTCTACTTGTCTCTTAGTGTCACATGTCTTTGCAATATTGTTAAACAAATTAACTTAACCTAAAAAACACATTGAATGAATGAATGAATGAATGAATGAATACTTTATTTAACAGATTGCAGAATGGGTACAATACAGTACGGCTCAATACACACAATTGTTAAGGGGATGCAGACCAGAGAAAGACGTTTGTCTTGTTTACATCAGGGTCCCCCATTTTCATTTCATATTGACATTTATGACATACACAACATACATGACATTTATGGCATAGGGACATACAGGTATTTAGTACTGATACATTTGTGACATAAACGGTGTAGAACCATTACCTATAAGCCTACTGCGAGGGGCAAGTGGGCTGGCTTGAGTTAGACGCGTGCTTGAAGAATTCAATGTCCAGAGTGCTCGTATCATTTTTGATATGCCAATCCTTTTATTGACCATTATCAACCAAAAAATATATACAAAAACTCTTTTTACTAATAACACTGAACGCCGACCTATACGGCACATCGACACGAACACGACAAGACACGGTCAAAAACTGTATGGCTATTCCCCTTGCGCACCTGGGGCTCGTCACCCACTGATCAGTATATATGGGTAACCACCCCCTGTGGTGACTGATAATGCCAAACCTCTGCACCGTGAGTTAAAATAAAACTAAATAAACAGAAGGGCATTTTGGCTCCAACAAACGGTATTCAAATATACAGTACTGTTACCCATAGATCCTGACAAGAGTATATACATATGATGGGGAGGAGACTGTACATTAGGAGGGGGTGGGTGGGTGGGAGAGAAATATACATGCGGTGGGGAGGAGACTGTCTGTGAAAACTTTATTTAACAGATTGCAGAATGGGTACAATACAGTACGGCTCAATACACACAATTGTTAAGGGGATGCAGACCAGAGAAAGACGTTTGTCTTTAAGTCCTTCTGCAATAATAACTCACTTAGCAAACATTTAGTTAGCAATTTAGCTCCATGGCTTGGGCCTACACATAGCTAACAACCACAACACCAAAAACGTACCTTATTGGCTGCTGCAATAAGAGAGGACATTATGGGGACTGTATCATCTTCTTGACCTTGTAACAATGACAATAAAGATCATTCTATTCTATTCTATTGATCTTATGAACTCTTTACAAGAAGAAGTGAAACTATCTCTTTACAAGAAGAAGTGAAACTATCTCTTTACAAGAAGAAGTGAAACTATCTCTTCTTCTTCTTCTTCGTGTGATTTCCGGCAGACTAGACACCTTTCGGCGTATTGCTGCCTAACTGATTGAGCTTCTCACAAATTCTCTTCTCCTTCTACTCTACCGCCATCTATTGGAACCCTTCATCCCCCACACCGTCCAATGGCTTGCAGCTAACACTGCTTCCTCCTGACTGATTCGACCTCTACGATACATGCTTCGCCCCCCGTGGCCTGACTCTGACCTACTCTCTCACTCACACCCCCCTTCTCTAACGCTACTTGATCAGCCACCCTGTTTAACTCCCTCATAACATCCTCCACTGTCCACCCCTTCATCCCCAAGTGTCCCACTGCTGCTAGAACTATCAACCTAGTCCTCTCTGTCCTACTGCTAACCGTCGCTGTTGTATTCACCACTCCTGCCACAAAGGCCACCATATCCAACTTCTCCCTAAACACCCTCTCTTTCACCGCCTGAACTTCCTCTACCGACAGATGCCCTACCCTAAAACCCTGCCCCCCATCTTGCTTTCCCTGATCCTCCTGCACTATCCTTACTGCCAACTGCCCTTCTCTAAACCCCTGTCCCTTGTCTTGCTGTCCCTGTCCTACCTTCCTAGCTGCCTCCGCATATGAAATCCTACCTTCCCTTCGCACCTGCTGGACCATTACCTCTAGTTTCATCGCCTCACAACCCCAATACGCTACACTATGCTTCCCACCACAACTACAACACCTCGGCTCCACTCCCTGTTCACACTCCCCATACTTATGCTCCCCACTACATCTACCACATCTCTGTCCCTTCCTACACCACTTAGCTATATGTCCAAACTCCTGGCACCTGTAACACCTCAACGGATTCGGCACAAACTCCCTAACCCTATATGCCAAATACCCTAAAAATACCACTTTCGGACTAACCTCACCCTCAAACTGAACGACTATCGTCCCTGTCTCCTCCTTCTCTGCCCCTCTCTTCATCCTCTCTACACTCTTAACTTTTGCCATTACGTTCGTCACTCCTCAAATCCCCTAACAGCTGATCCATACTAACCTTAATTGGAATTCCACCAATC
Source organism: Notolepis coatsorum (assembly GCF_963971535.1). Taxonomy (NCBI): domain Eukaryota; kingdom Metazoa; phylum Chordata; class Actinopteri; order Aulopiformes; family Paralepididae; genus Notolepis; species Notolepis coatsorum. Next base: position 168,340,122 of record NC_140171.1, on the reverse strand, counting down.
ACCCCCTTGCACCCACCATCCCTTTTCTCCCCTACTATCCCTACTCCACAGACCCTCACTTTTCCAATGCTCTTCATTTCCCTTGCCCTCTCTACCTGCACTACACTTACACACCCTATAAACAAGTTCCCATCCCCCAACACCTTACCGTACCTTACCTCACCTAACTGCGCTTTAATGAGCTTTGACAGCTGTTTCGGCTCTATATCCCTAACTCCACCTTCTCCCTCAAATTGCACCACTATATTCAACCCTACAAAACCCTTTCCTCTACCCTCATCCTCTGACCCACTCAAGCTATCTCCCCTCTCTTTCTTCCTCTTACTCCTCTTCCCCCCACTTTCCCTACTCTTCTTCCCCACCTCTTTCCACTCCTCTCCCCCACTCTCTTCCCCACTACAATCCATACTGGCCCCACCCGTCCCCTTCCCGTCGTCATGGCCATTCTCATCCCTACCGCTATCTTCCTCGCCCTCCTCACACCATTTACTTCCATCACGATCCTCCCAATACCCTGGATAGCCGGTCACAGGCCGGGGCCACCAATCGATAGGTTTCCGCTGTTTCTGATCCCTCACAGCCACATCCTCCGTCTCCCACCACCGACTACTACCACTCCCACGCAAGTCTTCGCTGCACAGTTCCGACGGACGCAGACGCCGCCACTCGGCGCACCTCTCAAAATCCACCCTCCCACATGAACAAACCGCACTTCTGTCTTCCTCTCCAAACAACAGCCGCCCCCCACGAACCCGCGGCATGGCCTGCTACTCCCTCTCTCCAGTGTCAAAGGCTCAAACGTCACACTCATGCGCCCTCGAGTCCCAACTCCTTCAGCGTGAAACCATAGATATCTATATATATCTATGCGTGAAACTATCTCTTAAATCCGCGGAGATTTTGACACGCGTGCGTCGGCATAAAACGTCCCCAGACACTGTGGGCTTCAACATTAGTTCCGCCATTAAACAGCAGCATTTAGGTAGGAACCAAAAAACTGGTAGGAACCCAAACTTAAACTGAACACAGAGGCAGTTACACCTAGTAGCAACAATTGTAAATCTTGGCAAGGTTTGCATTCTTTCTGGTCTAATTCCCACCCTCAGAGCAGTGTGCGAACCATAGCATGGTCTTCGGGGGGGCCAGGAGCTCATTATTCTCGCAGGGAGGAGTCGGACTGTCGGAGGATACTGTGACGCTTTCTGTACTCGACCTGCACTGGCTCCCCATTGCTGCACGTATCCGCTTCAAGGCCCTCGACCTAGCATACCGTGCGGCAAAGGGAACCGCTCCCGCCTACCTCCGGTCAATGGTCTCTAACTACACACCCTCAAGACCCCTACGCTCTGCATCTTCTGGCCGCCTCAGACCTACTCCTATCCGAGCTCCGGGAGGGTCATCAAAGAGAAGTCGCCTATTCTCAGTCCTTGCCCCACAATGGTGGAATGAACTACCCACCCCAGTTAGGACAGCCGAAACACGTCAAATCTTTCGGCGTCGACTAAAGACGCACTTCTTCAACCATATCTGAAAAAAAAATATATATATATATATATATATATATCTAACCCTAACTAACCGTACTGTCATGCACTTGTCCTTGAAGTAGTAAAGGCTTCTGTTCTGATAAGATCAGAACCTGTTGGATCGTCCTCTGCGTTGTGAATGGTTCCCCTAAAAACCTTGTACTACCAATAAGACCTGATGGTCTTGTTTCACGACCAGCGGCACAGCAGGAGAAATGGAGGAGAAGGTGTATAACAGCAGCTTTTTAATCAAAGTTAAGAGTGTATACAAATTACAATTAAAGAAAAGATTCAAGGTACCGGAGCCCTTTGCCGCTCGTCCTTACTAAGAATACAGATTAAATAATGATAGTTTGATAAGTGGTTGATGGGCTTTGTTCTCTGGCTGATGAACAAAGCAGTCTATTCTCCCTCCAAAATGTTCTTTGTCTCAAGTCTCCTCTGCCGCATCGTCTTGCTGTGTGATAAAGGTGAGATGTTGTCCTTGTGGTTCCGTGTCAGAGTGATCCTTGCACCGTCACAACACCCACCTCTTATATCAAAAGCCTGGAGCCTTCTGCGTGATGTCATCAAAGTGACATCAGCAGCTGTGTTCCTCCAATCACGGCCTCTCTACATTTGAATTTGAAATAGGGGGTTGTCCTTAGCAAGCCAACCCTCTATTTACTTTTTTTCCAGTCAAAGAACAACCATCGTCTAACTAACATAATAATTTGGTTATTGATCTCACAATATATATATTCGAATTGCAATTGATTACATAAACACAGAGATATCATAATTGACCACATTCTGTTACCTTTAAGCCTAGTTTAAACCTAAGTGAAACTAGTCATACAATGCAGGGGATTAATTCTTCAACACAGTCTTTTTGGCTTACATTGAATAGCTACATGAGGCCTAATCATTCTTTTAACTTACATCAATATCTATTTTATACAGTTTAGTATGCCACACAGTTAAGTATTTTCCAATGTAGATTCAAACGTGGCCTAATTTCAAACTCTGTGTTTCCCCGTCATAAACCTGGCATACTTTATATCATTAGATTCAAGATTATGTCCACAATATAACAGGATTTTCTATAGTTCATATTAAATTAATCCAAGTATACCAATATTCATTTAAAAATGTACTTAGTGTTACAGAGAATGGAGACGCTTGCTCCTCCCCTGGCAGCTGCAGCATGTTGTAGTCCTACCCGAGGACCTGGCCTGCCTGTTTAGCCCTGGGCCATAAGATACCGGCTTCCTGTGCTATAATCAGCCACAGGACCAGTTTAACAAACCCTTGATCTATTGTTCTGCAGCTGCCAGGGGCTGTATGCAAATGACCTCCTGTGGTGCTCCCCCGGTCTCTGTTAACACACACACACACACACTCTCTAAGCTTGTCCCTGACTGACTAGGACAGCTGTTTTCTGATCAAAGCTTAATCTTATGACCTTTCCTATTAGGAATAAAAGATTCAATACAGTTTAGGATTTATGTTCTATCAAATAATACTACATCCTAATAAACTAACCTACACTGTAGCACTCAACACTTTGATGAACATTGTTACTCAGCTGATAGAGTTGTACCCTTCTTGCTGTCTTGTCGTACAGAACTTGTAAGTCGCTTTGGATAAAAGCGTCAGCTAAATGACTAAATGTAAATGTAAAAGCTAAACCCTATTGATATGAAGTCTAAATAACATGAGAGGATGCCATCATTATTGCACTACTGAGTTATTTGCTGCTATGTTTCAATATTATAAGAAGAATTATAATAATACTTTTGAGTTTTATATTGTTTAAAACTTCAACAGCAGAAGCTTATATGCTAACCATCAAAACATTAAAGAATATTTGGAGCAATTCCATAAACCTTTCAATATCATAGTAATATCCGAAACTTGGTTTAGCTCTGAGAAAAAGTTGACATTGAGTTGAATGGATATGAACTCAATTATATTAACAGGATTGGGAAAAGAGGTGGGGGTGTAGCCCTATATATAAAAAATAGCCTCAAATATAAGGTTGTAGAATGCATGTCAACTACCATTGACAACTTGATGGATTGTATCTCAGTAGAGATCTAAGAAACGTGATTGTCAGTTGTGTATACAGAGCTCCAGATTCCAGCATTGAAGCATTCAAAGACTGCATGGAGGTGTTATTTGCCAAGACTCAGAAGGTTACTTCTATCCCCAGGCCATCAGGCTGCTCAACGAACAATAAACACTATGCAACAACCATAAAATGCACACAGCACACACATCCACACGCACACACTCACTTTAAACAAACAACACACTGCAGCACCCACTCTCCACACTTTAGATCACCTAAACACACTTTATATTTATTGGTAAAGGATTTGCACTACAACTCGTACACCTTACTGTAAATTGTACTTAAATTGTACCTCATCCCATTTCTGCTTTGCACTATATAGTATTGTATATTAGTACATTGCATAGTATATTGTATATTTTATGGTAACTCAGTTACTTCTATTCTGCATCGAACATTGTACATATGTCTATACTGAACACTGTGACCTCTATTTTTACTTCTATTTTACATGCTATACTATTTTATTCCATACTTATCTTGTCTAGCACAGTCTCTGCATGGAGCGTAACAGTAAGAAGTATTTTGTATAAAAGTATTCTGTACATCTGTATGACAACTATTAAAGAAACTTGAAACTACATTCATCTGTGGGGATAAATCACTGTACATTCTATATTGCTCACTAGTATACCATATCTGAACTACTGTGTGGAGATTTGGGGTAACACTTATAAAAGTAAAACCATTTGCTATATGCTATGGTAATTAAGGAATTATTATACATGACTATTATATGCAAGTAGGCTATGTCTAAGCTATTTTACAATATTATACATGAACTGCTTGTTTTTTTAATCTGTTTATTACTTGTTTTTTATTATTATTTATTTTCTATTTATGTTCGAAATAAATAAACTCATTCATTCAAGATATTGTGTGAGCAAAAGTATAGTTACTGGCTGTACAATAACCTATAATACTTATGTAAATAAGTAAGGCAATTGAAATATAACAGAACTTGCGGCATCATATTGTTAATTTTGTTGTCAAAATCTGCAGTACGGCTCAATACACACAATTGTTAAGGGGAAAGACTTCCGTCTTGTTTACATCAGGGTCCCCCATTTTCAATTCATCATAAATGTACAGTTCCCTCCCCCTTGTATATATTTACTGTTAGGATCTCTGTTTAACAGTACTGTATATTTGCATATCTTGTATGTCACAAATGTAACAGTACTGCATTGAGTATGTCATAAATGTCATTATGAATTGAAAATGGGGGACCCTGATGTAAACAAGACGAAAGTCTTTCTCTGGTCTGCATCCCCTTAACAATTGTGTGTATTGAGCTGTACTGTACTGTACCCATTCTGCAATCTGTTAATTAAAGTTTAAATAAACGCATTGCGGATCTGCCCGCACAGTGCAATACTCCAATTCAGCCATTGGCAATTCAGCCATTGGGTGGGTGGCGCTGCTGAGCGGGTCTGAGAGCGCGGGGCCTGAGAGCGCGGGGCCTGAGACCGCGGGGCCTGAGAGAGCGGGGCCTGAGAGCACTGCTCTGCGGCTCTGCAGCGGCATACTATTGGGACGAGGCGGCGATAACGAGCTTGTTTCTGGGGGGAATGAATTTCATGAACACCGTGTCGTGATTGGTCCGTTCGGAGGCAGCTTCCAGGGGAGGGACATTGCGGCTCTGCAGATATCCCCTACTCACACTTTCGGCCGTAGTGCTTTACGTTAAGGATGACGTCACGGAGGAGATACAACAAGCGAGGTGAACCAGAGAACAGCGCGCTGTGTTTGTTTGGTTGATTCTCCACTAACGTCCCAGAAGATGCAGGTAAGAATGTGGACAGTTGGGTTTTCGTTTGGTTGCTTCTGTTATTGTTTTGTACACGTTGCTGTGTTTGTGAAAATACCAATGACTAATATCAATGTAAAAGCGAGTTGCCTGGTTGGATAGCAGCATATTATCAACAGTTAGCTCGATGTTAGCTAGCGAGCAGACTGCTGATCTCTAACTGTGTTAACTCTGAACAGATCTAGATGCAGAGGTCGTGTAAAGAAGCTGATCTCTAACTGTGTTAACTCTCTGAACAGATCTAATCTGTAACTGTGTTAACTCTCTGAACAGATCTAATCTCTAACTGTGTTAACTCTCTGAACAGATCTAATCTCTAACTGTGTTAACTCTCTGAACAGATCTAATCTCTAACTGTGTTAACTCTCTGAACAGATTTAGATGCAGAGGTCGTGTAAAGAACGGACTAACTGCAGCTGCTGGAGACACATCTGAACTAAGGAAGAGTCGAGATTGGCCGTAAACTTCAGTGTGTTGTGAAAGTGAGATGAAGAAACACAAAGCAGGTTTGTTTCATCAGAAGGTCCTTTGGACTTTGTTTGATTGATTGATTGAAAACTTTATTTAACAGATTGCAGAATGGGTACAATACAGTACGGCTCAATACACACAATTGTTAAGGGGATGCAGACCAGAGAAAGACTTTCGTCTAGTTTACACCAGGGTCCCCCATTTTCAATTCATCATAACATATATGACATACATGATAGACAGTACTGCTACATCTATACATTTATGACATACCAGATTTGCAAATACAGTACTGTTTGTGATACAAAAATAGTCTAAAAAAGAGAGTATATACATTTGACGTAGAAACTGTACATTGGACTAGGTGGGGTGGGGGGGACACTGTACAACTGTACAAGCAAAACTGTACATTGGAATATTGACAACCATACTAGGTAATTTACTGTACATTGGAGGGGGTTGGGTTAGGACATTTACAGGGGCCAGTTTCGAATTGCAGTCTCCCGTAGGTGTTCTTTGAGAGTGGTTTTGAAAGTGGGTAGTGATTCACATTCCTTTACGTTCCACATTGATGTGGCATAATTGCTAAACGAGTTTAGTCCCTTGTTTGAGCCGAATCTGGGTTTAACATGATTTGTGGAGCGCCCTCTGGTGTTGTGATTGTGGTATTCACTGACCTTTGGGAAGTATTTTGACATGTACCTTGGTCGTGTAGTGTATCTTGTAGACCAGGCCCATTGCAAGTTGCTGTACTCTGTCGTCTACTCTAAGCCATCCTAGTTTGTCAAAGTGGGCAGGGGTGAGGTGGGTTCTAGGAGTAAGGTCAAGCAGTAATCTGACCAGTTTATTTTGAGATGTTTGTAATTTTGTTTTTAGCGCCTTTGAGGTGCTTTGGTACCATGAGGTGCAAGCATAGTCGTAGTACCCTTGAATGAGTGCTCCTGCCAGAGTCTTCAGGGTATTCTTGTTTACCAGAGAGGAGATCCGGTACAAGAATCGAGTTCGTTGGTTGACTTTTTTTATTTCATTGGATGCCATTTTGTCACAGGAAAGATTTGCCTCTAGGATGGAACCTAGGTATGTAATTTCATCTTTCCTTGTGACAATATTGTCACCCACTGTAACTGAGAAGCCGTCGGTCTTGCTGAGTTTGTTATTTGAACCGAAGAGAATGGACTCTGTTTTGCCCAGATGTAATGATAGTTTGTTATCAGCGAGCCATATGCAGATTTTGCCTAGTTCCGAGCTGAGGGTTTTTTCAACCTGTAACTTGTTCTTGTCAGAGACCAGTAGGGCTGAGTCGTCCGCGAACAGGAACAAGTTGCAGTCACAAGCTGACGACATGGCATTTGCATAAATTAGGAACAGTAGCGGTCCTAGTATGCTTCCTTGTGGAACACCACAGCTCACTGGGAGGGAGGGGGGGTAGGGTACCGTTTACCTCCACCATCTGTTCTCTCCCCTCCAGGTAGGATTGCATCCAGCTCACTGATAGACTATCAAAACGAATTGCTTTTAGCTTGTCAATCAGAATGGTGTGATTGACAGTGTCGAAGGCCTTTTGTAGGTCCAGCATGACCATGGCGCAGTATTTGCCGCAGTATCTGTTCTTTGATCAATGTTCCCGTTTATGATTAGGTGGACGGTATAAACGGTATACGGTATAAACAGTTTGAATTTGCGCTACGGTATGGATTTAAAAAAAATAATAAAAATTTGATTATCTTTTCCCCCCTCCTTCTTTTTTCCGATTTTTCTCCCATCCCACTGTTAGTCGTTATGCCAATTCCCAACCCCCTTCCTGGTTGTTGCGCACTCCCCCCTACTGTTGGTCCGAGAGGCCGGAGACTGTCACATGCTTTCCTCCGACGCATGTGCAGCCAGCCTGGCAGAGCAGATTCTCACCGGGAGAGTGTAACGTGTGGAAGGTCGCACTACCTCTCTCCAGATCCTACCCTCGCTGAGCAGGCGCCCCGACCGAACTGTAGGGGTCGCTGTCCACAACGCCCAGGACCCACCCACGGCTCCCCTCCCCCTAACTCAGCCAAACGAGTTAGTATAGCGATCAGCCCAAGCCAAGGCAATGCTGACTCTCCGGGAATCGAGACTGCAGCCTCTTGCATGGGTGACAAGCACAATCTCCGCTACGCCACCTGACCGCCGGTACGGTATGGATTTTGACTATACCTTCATACCTTGTGACCGGTATGAGCAGCTAAGTCACAGCAGTAGTAATGACGTTAACGTTACTTGACGACTCACTCTGCGTTTGCAGTGGTCGTTGCATAGTGTTTAATTGTACTGAGTTTTTCTCCACTTGTTCACGGACCTTGCCATATAGTTTGGGCATTTCAATTTGCCTAAGGAGGCTGAGAGGAGACTTGCTTTAGCGCAGCAACGGGCTAACGTTAGCCACTAAGCAAACTCACGTTAGCCACTAAGCTAACGTTCTGACGTGACTCTGCGACACCAGTTCCATTAGTGAGGAAAGGGGGGGGGGGTATATTGACGAGGCTTGAAAACAGAGGTTCAAAGATAACTTCACATTTATTTGGCTATTCATTTCTTTATATCGCTTTATCCATCGGGCTGCTCCCGTCTCCAACTCTGTTGACATCTTGGTGTGACACATCATCACCTACGGCATCTTAGGAAGCTCAAACCGCAAACTCAAGTCAAACCTATTACATCACGCTCTCTCTCTCTCTACGTTGTCAAACATGTACACTAAAGTTAAGTTATGTTGGAGTTGTATTGTGTTTGAGTTGTTTGAGGGAAAGAAACCTCCTGTCCTGCTGTAGTTTTTATTTTCATTTTGTGCCGCTTGATTTGATTGTATTTCATGAAAAAAGTGTTTTTCAGAGATGGAAGTAACTTGAGAAAAGGTTTTGCATTTTTCTATTGCAGTTTTGCACAACAAATGTTCTTATACACATGAGTATGGAGGAGATTAGATCACACAAGGCTCAACTACTCTTTTTAGCACACACATGCACACCACACACACTATCTCCCTGTCTCTCTTACTATCCCACATGCACAAACACACTATCTCTCCCTGTCTCTCTTACTATCCCACATGCACACACACACTATCTCTCCCTGTCTCTTACTATCCCACATGCGCACACACACACACACACAGAGGAGTCACTCCAAGCTGCACTTGAATGCACAGACTGGAGTGTATTCCGTGATAACACAGCCAATATTAACGAATACACTGAAACGGTGCTTGACTATGTCTGTACTCTGGTAGAAGAAACAATCCCCTCCACCACAATTAAAATCTACCCAAATCAAAAGCCCTGGGTAGACAAATCCGTCCGTGAGGCTCTGAAAGTGCGCACATCAGCATACAACACCGGGCTGGTGACAGGCAACATGGAAGAACACAAGATGGCAAGATACAACGTCAGGAGAGCAGTAATAGAGGCAAAACGGCGTTACAGGGATAAAGTTGAACTTCAGTTTGAACAGGCTGACTCTAGAGGCATGTGGCAGGGCCTCAGAACAATGACAGATTACAAAGGCACCTCCCTCAAACTGAACAGTGACATCTCCTTAGCAAATTATCTCAATTCCTTCTATGCGAGGTTTGAGGCTGTGAATAAAAACACCAGCCTACAAACCACGGCAATGGGGGGGGGGGGGGGTCTGATGATGGAGACTCAGTGTTCAGGGTAACAGAGCATGAGGTGAGACGGATCTTTAAAAAAGTGAATATCAGGAAGGCAGCAGGACCGGACGGCATCCCCGGCCGCGTCCTAAAAGTCTGTGCCGACCAACTGGCCCCGGTATTCACTGACATCTTCAACCTGTCCTTGGAACAGGCTGTCATCCCCACCTGTCTGAAGAAGTCCACCATCATCCCTGTACCCAAAAAATCTACGCCCGCTTGCCTCAACGACTACCGCCCTGTAGCCCTCACCTCCATAGCCATGAAGTGCTTTGAGAAGCTAGTGAAGGGCTACATCTGTTCCTCTCTCCCCATCAACCTGGACCCTCTGCAATTTGCATATCGCCCCAACAGGTCCACGGAGGATGCCATAGCCCATGTGCTGCACACAGCAGCATCACACCTGGACAAGAGGCAGGGGAACTATGTGAGAATGCTGTTCATCGACTACAGCTCAGCATTCAATACCATAGTCCCCTCCAAACTCATAGCCAAGCTCAGGGACCTGGGCTTGAACTATGACCTCTGCCAGTGGGTCTTGGACTTCCTGACGGGCAGACCCCAGGTGGTAAGAGCAGTTAACTGCACCTCCTCATCCATCACGCTCAACATAGGGGCCCCCCAGGGCTGTGTTCTGAGCCCCCTCCTCTACTCCCTGTACACACATGACTGCGTAGCACAGCGGAACAACAACACCATCATCAAATTTGCTGATGACACAGTAGTGGTGGGCCTGATCTCTGCCAACGACGAGAGGGCCTACCTGGAAGAGGTAGAGAACCTGTCACAGTGGTGTCAGGAGAACTGCCTCTCCCTGAACGTCAGCAAAACAAAAGAGATGATTGTGGACTTCAGGAGGTCGGGGGTCAAGGACTACAGCCCCCTCAGCATCGACGGGGCACCGGTTGAGAGAGTGAACAGTTTCAAGTACCTCGGAGCCCACATATCCGAGGATTTGACATGGACCACACACATTGACAGTGTTGTGAAGAAGGCACGACAACGCCTCTACTTCCTCAGGCGCCTAAGGAAGTTCCAAGTCAGTCAGAAGATCCTTAGGAACTTCTACTCATGTACAATCGAGAGCATCCTGACTGGTAACATCACCTCCTGGTTTGGGAATAGCACTGCACAAGACCGTAGCAGACTACAAAGAGTGACACGTTCAGCCGAACGCACAATTGGAGGGGGGCTTCCCACCCTCCAGAACATTTACAACAAGCGGTGCAAGGGGAAGGCTAAGAGAATTATTAAGGACTCGAGCCACCCGAACAACTGCCTCTTTGAACTGCTGCGGTCAGGCAAGCGATACCGGAGTCTTAGGGCCTTTTCTCACTCACCCTATTAGTTTCTATTTCGTTCCGTTCTGCCCGTTCCGAGATCTGATTCGAACTCCCCCCCCCCCCCCCCCCTCTCTCCCCCCTCTAGTTTGTGTACACACTTCAGTCTGGGTGCGCTCTGGGTTTTGTTAACGGTTTGCGTTTTGAGCTTGTAAGCTTGCCGTAGTCGATGATGTCACGCTCGAAATGTAAACACAGGAAGTGTGTTAACACGGAGACTGGAGAATGGATGTTGATATAAAGAAACAAATAACTAATAAATATGAAGTTATATTTGAACCTCTGTTGTCAAGCCTTGTCAATATAACCCACCCCCCTTTTCTCACGAATGGAACTCTGTTGTAGAGTCCGCTTTTGATCGTTTTGCAGGGTTAACAATAACGCTAAGGCAAGCTAACGGCTAACGCTAACGTTACTACATGCAACATACTAGTAACATTGCTCGCATCGATTATATTGAATGTCATTGATCTACTGGTCGACCGAAAATGTAAACGGGAATGTCTTAACACGACTGCGGACTCTGGATGTTGATATAAAATGAACAAATTGCCAATAAATATGAAGTTATATTTGAACCTCTGTTGTCAAGCCGTGTCAATATAACCCACCCCATTTTATCACGAATGGATGGTGTTGTAGAGTCCGCTTTTGAGCGTTTTGAGCGATCTACTGGTCGACCACGGCCGACTGGTTGGGCACCACTGGTCTAATAGAAATAAATGCATTCGAACAATGTATAGACATAGCAATGGCAAACAAAATTTATGACGTTATGTCAGCACCAGGCGCCACGCCCGTGAAAAGGTACAAGCTCGCAAAGCCACACCCCCCGTTCTCCCGGGACCGACCCCGAGACCACCTCTGCCAGCTGATCCCGTTCAGCGGGGGGTGAAACGATTCAGCGCCGTCTCGCACCCCAAAAGGGGTGAGTGAGAACACTGCCCCCCGTGCTCCGGGACGGTGATTCGATACAAAAGGCTGAGTGTGAAAGCCCCCTTAAGGCGAGCACAGAAAGACTCAGAAGAAGCTTCTATCCCCAGGCCATCAGGCTGCTAAACGAACAATAAACACTATGCAACAACCATCAAATGCACACAGCACACACACCCACACGCACACACTCACTTAAACAAACGACACACTGCAGCACCCACTCTCCACACTTTAGATCACACAAACACACTTTATATCCACACTTTAGATCACACAAACACACTTTATATTTATTAATAAAGGATTTGCACTACAACTCGTACACCTACTGTAAATTGCACCTCATCCCATTTCTGCCTTGCACTATATAGTATTGTATATTAGTACACTGCACAGTATTGTATATTATATGGTAACTCAGTTACGTCTATTCTGCATCGAACATTGTACATATGTCTAAACTGAACACTGTGACCTCATCTTTTTTTACTTCTAATTTACATGCTATACTATGTTATTTTATTTCATACTTATCTTGTCTTGCACAGTCTCTGGAGCGTAACAGTAAGAAGCATTTTGTATAAAAGTATTCTGTACTTCTGTATGACAACTATTAACACTTTGCGTGCCACTCACGAGATTTCTCTGGTTTTTAATAGTAGCGTTGCTAGCCACTCACGAATGAATGAATGAATGACCTTTATTTATATAGCACCCTTCACAGCACGAATGCACAGGGTGCTTTACACTACAGCTTAATATAAAAACACAATAAAACAAAATCAGAAATAAATGACAACAGACAAACAGCAGTTAAAAACAGTGAAACCAGATAGAAAAAGTAGAATAAAAGAATTTGGATACAATCATGAGTCACTAATTAAAACAACACTATAGAACAGTGAGGACAAGAAAAAGGCGCCTATGTGTGATCAAAAGCCTGCCTGAACAAATGTGTTTTTAGTTTTTTTTTTAAAAGAGTTCTCAGAGGGGGCAGTTCGCAGGTCCAGGGGGAGAGCGTTCCAGAGCCTTGGTGCTGTCACCTCGAAGGCTCGATCACCCCTTGTTTTTAGCCTGGTCCTGGGGATCACTAGAAGGTGCTGATCGGCAGATCTGAGTGAGCGGGTGTTGGTGTAGGGATGGATGAGTTCCGTGATGTAGATAGGGGCCTGACCGTGAAGTGCTCTGAAAGTGAAAGTGAGGACTTTGAAGTGAATTCTATAGTGTACCGGGAGCCAGTGCAGGGATACCAAAATGGGAGTGATGTGACATGATTTTTTTGACCTTGTGAGTAGCCTGGCTGCAGCATTTTGGACCATTTGTAGTTTATCTGTGGATGATTTGGTGAGACAGGTGAAAAGTGAGTTGCAGTAGTCAAGCCTAGAGGAAATAAAAGCATGCACGGATAGTTCTAGTTCAGAGTGAGATATGATGGTTCGCAGTTTTGCAATGTTTCTGAGGTGAAAGAAGCAGGTGTGTGTGAGTGTTTTGACATGTTTGTCTAGGTTCATGGCCTGGTCAAAGACAACACCCAGGTTTCTCAGGTGGGGACGTATGTTGTCTTTAAGGGACCCCAAGTGAGTGGCCACTCTAGCTGCAGTCTTTTCAGCTGCTACGATCAGCACCTCCGTTTTATTTGCATTTAACTGGAGGAAGTTACTCCCCATCCAGCTCTCAATGCCGAGCAGGCACTCCTGGAGAAGGCTGAGTTTCTCCAAGTTGTCGGGTTTAAAAGAGCAGAGTAGTTGTATGTCGTCTGCGTAGCAGTGATATTTAATGCCGGTGAATTTATTGATGAGGAGGCCTAGGGGAAGCATATAAATGGCAAAGAGGAGTGGTCCTAGCACGAGATTTCTCGGAATTCTTTTTCCTTTTTTTTTTTTTGCGATCTGAAAAATTATTGCATCACCCGAGCCTACCCGAGTATAGCCGAGCTGCGCCGGTGATCACTGTGGAAAAAAGCGCCCCCTGTCGTCTCCCAGATGACATAAGTGATTTTGGAATGGACTCAATGAAAATTAATGGGGGAAAAAATCCGGTTCACTGATCCAGCCGGGGTTACCACAGTTCATTCTGGACCCTCAGATCCCCGCGGATCATGGAGATCTCCAGTATCGCGTTGGATCCATACACTTATCGATTTTTTCGAATGGTGATCAGGAATTGGAATATACCAGTTGGATACCATCTGATGTCAGGTAAGGACTCCATGTTATCAGTGGTAGGATAATCAGAGTAAGTTTGATGAAGTTATAAGCTGTTTTGTGAAATGTCTTCTTTCGGTTTCACTGTAAAAGTCTGTGAGGAAATCAACGGAGCGATTATCAGTGCGCGGCCGTAATGTGCTTGCGTGCACGTATAATATTGATCATCTAGCGTTTATTTGAAAACTGTAACTGAGGGGTACAATTCCCTGACTGTATTGATAAGTATGGTATCATTAAACCACTACCGCTTTATGTACTTTAATTACTGGCCATACAGTACATGATATATAAATATGATGAACACTTCCCACAATAAATCGGTTCCACACAAAGTTATAATTAAGTATTTATTGCAGCAAAAGGTACATAATATACTTCTCTATTATACTTTGAATGCACTTGTAAGGCAAAGGAATGTGCGTAGGCAAATCAATAATGAATGTCCATTCTCTGGTTACGCAGGAGGTAATTATACGACCTGAATCTTAGGGAATTATATCTATGGTGCACTGGTAATATATAGCGGGAGATACTGAAGGGTCCCCCCGGTTGTAAGCCAGCAGGGGTAGAGGATCTGTCGGTAGTAGAGAGTCTGGTCAACGATGACTAAGGAGACTCCAAGTACAGGAGACGGTGCAATAGTCTCTTGATCCACAGACGAATACAGCTGTTCTCCGTAGACTGTAGCTCCACAGTGAAGAAAGCTAGCCTGCCTCAGGCTCTCTGAGGCGCAGACTCGACGTGGCTCCTCACAGGGTAAATCCCACACACGTGTAGGCGTCGGCGATTCTCCGCTCCATAAATCACAGGACCAAAACAAATATAATCCAGCCGTAAATGGCTATGCAGTCGTCGGGTAGATTAATCCAGTGTACATGTCCACACGATCCTCGTCTAGGTCTCCTCGGGTGAAAGCGCCATGAAAGCAGCCCAGCCTGGATAAGCACTCTAGCTGGTACGAGGAAGCGTTGGTGATGCTGGTCACTGTAGAACTTTAGCCGCACGATACACTATACACAAATAGACTATTACTGACTTAATAGAAATATGTCGCACTCGACGGTATAGCGCCAAACTCTGACACTTCAGTTATTAATTTGCACGCGGTCTCAATGCTCTATTTGGGGCCAAAACAGGCCATACTTCACTGCACGTAGTATCGTGGGTGAGGCTCCAACTTATTGGGTAACTCAGTCTTAGAGAAACAAACGGCTAAGTGCTTCTGTATTTACCTGCGCCATATTTATATGCACGGCGAACAATCTAGTGCCAACCTCATTTCTGTCTCGTATTCTTGGGCAAGGCCGGGCATGTACAGACATGTCTTGACGGTGGCTTTGAACCTGACTCTGGAGGCATGGCCCTGGTGCCTGTGGACCGCTGTCCAATAGGAGAATGAAATATTATGGTCTGTACTAGGCTAAAGGGATATTCCGTGTATATGTACAAGGAATATACAAGGGATATCAAACGATATACAAATACTATGCAATATATATCAATCAATAAATATATATATTCGGTTTAATCTGATCCTTTGTAACAAAAACTATTCATAAAAAGGCAGACGAATATCAACGTTGTGGAATATTCCACTAAAAGACGATTTTCATAGAATGCTCCAGAATGAGCTGTTTTTTATATCAAAACGGGGGCTTTTCTAACTGCTCTGAAACGGAAACGACGCGATAAAAAAACAATCTGCCTCCACAGCACTGACTGGAAAATAGTCTTTGATAATGCAATGGGCAGATTAGACACATAGCCATAATTTAAAACATAGATTAGGCGATATTAACGTTAACATTGGCGCCGATGGTGGCATTCAAGCGGTAAAACGGAAAACCAGGCGTGGCGCTCAAAGTGTTAAAGAAACTTGAGAAACTTGAACACACACTATCTCTCTCTTACTATCCCACACACACGCACACACAATTGCATACACATAGCCTTCACTCCCAGATATATCTACACACACTACCCCATCCCCCTTGCAACTTGTACATGTGCACAAAATACAATCATCTCATATCTATGCTCTCCTTTTCTGACACATACACACACATACAGCCTTCACTCATATCTCTGTCATTCCCAATCATATCATAATTAACTCTGTACATCATATCTATAATTCATATTATGTATGTCAATGTTCTACTTAGTTTAGTCTACTCCTAAATACTTTGTTAGCTCACCATTCTACAGAGATCTGGGCTATAGGTCCATTGCTGTAAGCTAGGTATCTCCATGTTGCAACATGTCATTCTGTCAGTAAACTATTCTTAATCAAAGACTGTTGTCTGCCTCTGTGAATAATCTCATCAAATTATTCCACAATAGCTCTCAACAGCATTGATCTGTTAGCTAAACCGAAGCAGACAGATGATTAATTGGGTCTAATGCATGAATAATAATAGGCCTACAGTAGCCTATATTGTTTGTATAATATTAGTGAGATATAAATGAATATAATTGTTACTGGACACAACAACTTTATTTTACACATGTAACAGTGAATACAGCATTACAATAAACAGAAACCTTATTGTAATGTGATTGATTGATTGATTGAACATTTTATTAACAGATTGCAGAATGGGTACAATACAGTACAGCTCAATACACATAATTGGTGTAACTACTAGGGATGGGTACCGTTCACATTTGAACCGATACGGTACCGGTACCTGTGAATCAATACCGGTACCCAACGGTACCTTTTTTCTGTACTTTAGTCTAAAAAAATGTAATCTACCTACTACCTCAGTTGTGGGAAAAAAAATCCAAACTTCAAATAACCACACTTTCGACCGTTTCCGGCTTGCCATTGCCCGACTGCTTTGTTGTTGAATCAAGTCAAATCCTGTATATTGTGCGTGTGAACGTTGACATAAAATTTTTTTTATAAAAAAAATACATTTTTTTACAGTACCGACAACGGTATCTCACGTGAATCGATACTCGTTAGTACCGACGTGTTTCGGTAAGTACCTTTTAAAAAGTACCGAATTCGGTACCCATCCCTAGTAACTACATTGAGTTGGGTTAGGACAGTGCTTCTCAAACTTTTTCTGTCGGGCCCCCCTTTGGCGGACCAAAATATTTTGGCCCCCCCTCGCCCCAACAAAATAGTCATGAAATTGGCCATGTTTAAATTGATTGAAATAACACCAATATCGTGACCTTTCAAATTGTGCAACTACTTTTGATAGCTTATCAGTGAGCTGGATGCAATCCTACCTGGAGGGGAGAGAACAGATGGTAGAGGTAAACGGTACTCTATCCCCCCCCCCTCACAGTGAGCTGTGGTGTTCCACAAGGAAGCATACTAGGACCGCTACTCTTCCTAATTTATGCAAATTACATGTCGTCAGCCTGTGACTGCAACTTGTTCCTGTTTGCGGACGACTCAGCCCTGCTGGTCTCTGACAAGAACAAATTGCAGGTTGAAAAAACCCTCAGCACGGAACTAGGCAAAATCTGCATATGGCTCGCTGATAACAAACTATCATTACACATGGGCAAAACAGAGTCCATTCTCTTCGGTTCAAATAACAAACTCAGCAAGACCGACGGATTCTCAGTTACAGTGGGTGACAATATTGTCACAAGGAAAGACGAAATTACCTACCTGGGTTCCATCCTAGAGGCAAATCTTTCCTGTGACAAAATGGCATCCAATGTAATAAAAAAAGTCAACCAACGAACTAGATTCTTGTACCGGATCTCCTCTCTGGTAAACAAGAATACCCTGAAGACTCTGGCAGGAGCACTCATTCAAGGGTACTATGACTATGCATGCACCTCATGGTACCAAAGCACCTCAAAGGCGCTTAAAACAAAATTACAAACATCACAAAACAAACTGGTCAGACTACTACTTGACCTGAACCCCAGAACCCACCTCACCCCTGCCCACTTTGCCAACCTAGGATGGCTTAGAGTAGACGACAGAGTACAGCAACTTGCAATGGGCCTGGTCTACAAGATACACTATACGACCGGGGTGCCCATGTACATGTCAAAATACTTCCCAAAGGTCAGTGAATACCACAACCACTACACCAGAGGAAGCTCAACAAATCATGTTAAACCCAGATTCGGCTCAAACAAGGGACTAAACACGTTTCGCAATTATGCCACAACAATGTGGAACGCCCTACCCAAAGCTGTAAAGGAATGTGAATCCCTGCCCACATTCAAAACCGCTCTTAAAGAGCACCTACAGGAGGCTGCAATTCGAAACTGGCCACCGTAAATGCCCAAAACCCCCACCACCTCCTAATAGACAGTCTCCTCACCACCGCATGTATATATTCCCTCCCCGCCGTATGTATATTTCCCTCCCACCCACCCACCCCCTCCTAATGTACAGTCCCCTCCCCATCATATGTATATACTCTGTCAGGATCTAGGGGTAACAGTACTGTATATTTGAATACCGTTATGTCACAATCAGTATCAGTACTAAATACCTATATGTCCCTATGCCATAAATGTCATGTATGTTGTGTATGTCATAAATGTCTATATGAATTGAAAATGGGGGACCCTGATGGAAACAAGACAAACGTCTTTCTCAGGTCTGCATCCCCTTAACAATTGTATGTATTGAGCCGTACTGTATTGTACCCATTCTGCAATCTGTTAAATAAAGTTTTCATTCATTCATTCATTTCATTCATTTACAACTGTGCAATTGTGCAACAACATAACAATACAGTCCAATACACTCAAAGACTGTGCTTTTTCAAAAATACAGACATCTTGTAACATTGCAATACAATTCAATGGACACTCAAGACTGTTTTTTTTTTTTTTTTTTTTTTTATATAAATAGAGACATCTTGTAACATTGCAATATAATTCAATGGACATTCAAGACTGCTTTAAAAAAAATGGAGACATCTTGTAACATTGCAATACAATTCAATAGACACTCAAGACTGCTTTTGCAAAAATAGACATCTTGTAAAATTGCAATACAATTCAATGGACACTCAAGACTGCTTTAAAAAAATAGAGACATCTTGTAACATTGCAATACAATTCAAGGACACTGCTTTAAAAAAAATAGATAGAAAACGTTGTGAAAAACTTGTGAAAGAACTTTGCAATTTGTGCAAAAAAAGATAAAATGTAAGTAAATTATGTGAGTCATCACAGCATTAGTGGCTGCAATGAGCCTGTTTTGCACTGCACATCTTTTCAAAACGAGGTTGCAGGCTTGATACTGCCACTCTCAAGTCATGCTCAATGTTGAGCTTAGACCTGTGCTTTGTCTTCAGTGAAGCAACAGCTGAAAATCCAATCTCACAGAGATAGGATGTGGCGAAGGGAAGAAGGATGCCCACAGCCCTCTGCCCTATGAGTGGATGCTCCCTCTCCACACCAAGCCAGAATTCACTCACTGTCTGAGCTGTAAACCTCAGCCTCAGGGTGGAGTCAGAGGTCATTTCGATGAGTTGCTCCTCTTCAGCAGAGCTGAAATCAGCAGGTGCTGTAGATAGAGAGATACTTTATCAGAAATGGTTCATCATTGAACTTGCTTGCAGCTTCTTGCATGCTCTCCTCCTCCAAGAACACCCGAATCTCCTCTCGTAGTTCAAAGACTCGCGACAACACCTTCCCTTGCGAGAGCCACCTTGCCTCGCTGTGAAACAGCACTGCAGAATGGTCAGCTCCCATCTCCTCACACAGCGCAGAGAACAGGCGCGCTTTCAGCGGTCGGGTTTTGATAAAATGTACCACGTTTATAACTTCTGTCAACCTCATTCAGCTCAGGGCTAAGCTATCTTGACGCTAGCGCCTCTCTGTGAATTTACAGTTGATGAGTGCCTGTAGCCCCCTCCTTTTCCCTGCCATGGCCTGCGCACCGTCAGAGCAAAAGCCCACACAGTTCTCCCATTTCAGTCCATGTTCTGTCAGGTAACTGTCAATCATTTTGAAGAGCTCATCAGCTGTCGCTTTGTTTTGACATATTTGCAAAACAGCAGATCTTCACTCAGTGACTTGGAATTTACAAAGCAAACATAGGAAATAAGCAAACAGTATTTATTGCTGTCAGTCTTTGACAAGGCAACATGCATGTCATCCTCAAGGCTCAACTTGGCCCTATATTTTGTTTTCAGAGCTGTCATGGATGAAAAGCCAGCTTCACACAGATATGTGGTGCTGAATGGTATCAACACCTTAACTGCTGCATCATGAGATACTTGGTACTCGGCACCACACTCTTCCAAGTGTTTGGATGGAGATGTGTCAGGAAGCTTTGTCTCAATGTTGTCTGTAAAGGTTTTTTTTATCCAGAGTAACTTGGTGATCCTTTTCTGTGTTTTATTAAATAAAAATTTTCAGATTGAGAAATGGTCAAACTTATCCAAATATGGTATTTTCATGGAGAACAGTGCAGCTGCAACAGATAGCACTTTAGTGATAATTTTCTGTAATCCAAAAAGAATTGTAAAAAAAAAAAAATTGTATTTTTATTTTTTTTATAATCTCAAGGCCCCCCCTGTCATGCCTCTGCGCCCCCCTGGGGGGCGCGCCCCACACTTTGAGAAACACTGGGTTAGGAGGACATTTACAGGGGCCAGTTTCGAATTGCAGTCTCCCGTAGGTGCTCTTTGTTGGTTGGTTGTGTTGGTTGGTTGCCTAGGCTAAAGTTAAAGCCATTGCTATTGTTAGGCTTGGGTTCCAGAGCACATTTATAAGACTTGTGGAACATTAATGCCGGTGTATAATGTGACAATTCTACGTAGATTGCCTAACTGATTAACACTAGCCATCATAGCTAATGTTACAGTAGCCGGTAGACTGTCCCTGACCAAATACAGTCAGGAATAAATTAGGGGTGGAACGGTTCACAAAATCCACGGTTCAGTTCGTATCACGGTTTTGGGGTCACGGTTTTCGGTTTGGTTCGGTATACGTTGTTTTTTATTGAAACATGTTTGAACACTTCAAAAATACCATACATCAGCATAAGATATATAGCCTAAAAATAATCCAACTTTTCAGTTATTCTCAAGGACGTAGTCATGCAAAAACTGAAAGAATGAGGCAGTTTGACATCACGCACAACATTTTGACAGTGACCAGTTAGAGTTAGGAGAGATTTTGGTACAGCAAGAGGGGAGGCATTGCTGATTTAAACATGCTTCTCATTTATTTGGTAAAAATAAGGTTTACAGCGGTTTGCCTTAAATAATGTTTGGCACACTAAGACCGAACTGACTGAAAAATATAGGCTATATTGGTCAAAGTATTAACTTAGTGCAAACAAACAAAATAATTTAACCTTTCTATTTTTGTGGCCACATTATATACAAAGGCCATCAACATAAAGTATGCATATGCTCAACCAGCATTAGACTTTATTTTCTTTAAAATAAACATAAAAAAAACAATGTCAACAATGTTTAAATTCCCTGATTGTCAGTTCTTAACCCTTTCACTGCCGCACTACCAAACGGTTAACCCTTTCACTGTGACAATACACAGAAGGTTAATGGAAAGATTAGTTTTCCGCTTGAAATTAAAGTGCAGTATTTGAAATACAATGAAAGGAATATGGCTGGATTTCTTATCAAAAGGAAAAGTGTCACTGTGTTATTTAAAATAAATAAATAAACAAATTAGAAGGCCATCAATATAAAATGCAGCATAAATCACACACACTACTGTTTCAAAACAAAACTGTTCTGTTCATTCTATTATTTTTTTTGATCCACTTTTTCTCCTTATTTTCTATTTTTCTCCCATCCCAATTTCATATTATCCAATTCTTCCCTCCCCTGTCTTGAACGTTGCTAGACTATGCCTCCCACTGGTCGGCTGTAGTGAGGATGGAAGCCTTGCATCATGTGTCTCCTCCGGTACACGAGGAGGCAGCCTGTCGCATCTTTTCACCGCATCAGCTCTAACTCTGTGGCGAGGAGTAACGCGTAGGAGGCTCAGGCTGCCCCCGCTACTTCCTGTTTCCGCCGCACCAGCGTCACCCAACCGACCTGTAGGAGTCGCTGTCCACAACGTCCAATCCCCACCCACCGGCTTTCCCACCCTCTAACACTGCCAATTGTGTTAGCAACGCCGAGAGCTGGGCTCGATACCAGCGTCTCCTGCGTTAGTGGCGAGCGCCTTGCACACTGCGCCACTCAGCCGCCCTGTTCATTCTATTTTTAAAATATGTACATTGTCAGTCTACATTTATTTAGACTAACATTATTTAAATATAGAGTGCAACACAGTAATTGTGAAACTGTGGTGGATTAACTTAATTCACCCACGGAACTGTCTATGGGTTGGGGGGTCCGCACGGACAATTTAGTGTGTGGTACCTTCTCGAATCTACCTGCAGTCGAATCGAGTTGATACCATGCAGTGGAAAAGCGGCAATAGTCCCGGTTGGATAGTAAGTAAACACAGTTGTATGTTAGCCTTCGCGGATTTTGAGTAAACGCCTACAGTAGCATTGTCTTTCGACACCCCACCTCAGACTCTCATTTTCTTCTCTGCTAGCTACGGTAACATTTCATTGATGTCTGATGATAATGATTTCACTGGCTGTATTGGAGCTGGCGGGCTACCATCGTTAAACGTGCATTGTACTTGTAGCGAAACCATGCTAACGTTATGGCAAGATGTGTGTGTAGGCCTATGTAATGTTAATGCCGGTTTTTAAAGTCGTAATGAAGATTGATTTATATTGTGCTTGCCATTTCCACAAACTTTCTACGAACTGACTAGCACCTGCTGCTGCAGCCGGCACTTCACCTCTCCCGCCTCCGTGCCAAATGAAGATTTTTTTTGCACATCCCCTGAACCGAACAATACACACATGCCCCGAACCGTGGAGGTCGTACCAAACGGTGTACGGTTTGAATGCGTACCGTTCCACCCCTAGAATAAATCCATGGGCGAATAGATCCACAGATTGAAGATGCTGTGCAACTTTGTGATCTGTTTAAAACCTCTTCCACCCGACGGGACCGGTACAGGTCCCGAAATGACATCTGGTCATAAATCAATATTTTCCAGACTGTTCTATAAAAGTAATGATTTTTATTTCAAACGTATTCAAGTATAAACATAACCATGTCACAACAGCATGTATAATGTATATTATCATCAATACGTTAGTTTAGGAATAGGTTAAAGTGTTAGATAGATAGATTTTCCTCTTTGAAATGTCTGTATATATGAGAGGCGACCATTTTGTAAAACCTTGAATCATGGGAATTTTTGCTGCCATTTTGTAATAGACATCGCTAGCTGTCGATCAGCGTTGGAATTTTTTTAAACTACACCTCCTGTAAGTTTCTATGGGGTTCAAAGTTCTGTATGGATTATTTCAATAACTGTTATTATTTGGGATAATTCTACCACAAAAGGTAACGTTTTTGACAAATATTGAAACGCAGTTAGTTTCTTTTCCCTATTGTTAGCATGCAGCAACAATTAGATCTGAATTTCTTATCAAAACGGTTGCACTGTGGTGAAAATAAAAAAAGTACAGTAGATTACAGTAGATTTCATTATCTGTTCTTATGCACGCCTGGTGATACTAAATCCAAATTGAACTCGGGCATTTGAAAGATAATATGTATATATATTAGTGCTGTCAATCGATTAAAATATTAAATCTGATTAATCGCATGATTGTCCATAGTTAACCCACGATTAATCGCAAATTAATCGCATTTTTTTATTTATTTTATCTACCTAAACAGATATTTTACAAGTTCCAAGTTTTAATACTCTTATCAACATGAGTCAACAAATGCTTTATTTATGCAGCCATTTAACACAAAAGGATGACCCTCATGCATTGCAAATTTGCATCAAATTCAAAACAGAGTGATGCACAAAATAACTTAAAGGAAAACTCCAACATTTTGGGAAATTAGCTTATTTGCCATCTACCCTGGAGTTAGGCAAGAAGATACATACCTTTTTTCTTCTCTGTGCATGCAGTAGGAGTAGGAAGACGCGCACCGTTAGCCTAGCTTAGCGTCAGTCACTGGAAGTAGGTTCCTCCATTAGCCTAGTTCCCAACGTCTTCCTACTCCTACTGCATGCACAGAGAAGAAAAAGGTATGCATCTTCTTGTCTAACTCCAGGGTTCCCAAAACGTTGGAGTGTTAAGATACATACCTTTTCTTCTCTGTGCATGCAGTAGGAGTAGGAAGACGTGCACCGTTAGCTAGGGCTGAACGATTAATCTATTTTAAATCGGGATTTGGAATGATGCAATTAGCAAATCGCAAAAAAAAAAATTGCTATATATATTTTTTTTCTTTTTTTTTTAACCAGGAATTCCCATTGAGATACAAGATCGGTTTGGGAGAGGGAGGTAAGGGGTTTTAGATTGTGTGTTGTGAAGTTTAGACTTCAGAGAGGGACAGTAAAGTACAGAAAAAAAGGTACCATTGGGTACCGGTATCGATTCCCAGGTAAAAAGAAAAATGTTCAGGCTTGGTGTCCCGAAAAGACCCACCGCGTAGGCCAGATGCAAGCCACATTTTACAATAAACCTCTGTGGGGCTGCTTTAAAAAAATTAATAATTATAATCGCAAATTTAATCACAATCGCAGATCTGTCCGAAAAATCGCAATTAGATTATTTCCCAAAATCGTGCAGCCCTACCGTTAGCCTAGCTTAGCGTCAGTCACTGGAAGTAGGTTCCTCCATTAGCCTAGTTCCCAAGGTCTTCCTACTCCTACTGCATGCACAGAGAAGAAAAAGGTATGTATCTTCTTGTCTATCTCCAGGGTAGATGGCAAATAAGCTAATTTCCCAAAATGTTGGAGTTTTCCTTTAAAAGAAAATAATAATTTAAAACGATGAATAAAATGTGCATGAAATATTAGGGGAAAGAAAACGTTAGGAACTTGTTACATTCACCCACACAAGGGCTGAGTACTCGCACACCCCCCTCTCTCTCACACACACACTCACACTCTCACACACACACTCACACTCACACTCACACACTCACACACACTTTGAGTCAGAAACAAACATAGTATATGTTAGTATCAATAATACACCGGAGTGAAGTCTAGTTAAAAAAAAGTAAAAAAATAATATGTATATATATTTTTTTTGTTCTAAAAAGTTAATTGTGAGTTTAAAAAAATTGTGGCCTTAATAGAATCGGGCGTGTTAATACCGCGTTCACTTTTTACAGCCTTAACTCATTGGACGCCAGTCACGATGATAGTCGGGTTAACTCGCCATCGCTTGAGCGCCAATCACGAGTATACCGGTAGTCGGGTTTTAATCGTTATTTCTTTTATTAGTGTAGGAAAGCCATGTTAATAAGACTACTTTGTTCTGTAATAGCCCTTTAATATGTTGTTGTTGACAGGAAAGGGTAATTGATTTATGCCAGTGTATTCGTTCAGCGTGATGTGCTAGTGTTGCACTCTAGTCTTCTGATAACGTTACTGGCCCTTTAAGAGTTTCTCCGTCGGAACGTGTGCACAAGCTGTTCTCTGTGTCGCTGCCTGATGGTGCGGCTGCTGCAGCAGTAAGATCTGTCCCTTTGAGGAACGCGTGCGTAAATGACACGTGAGTACGGTACCTACGTTTAGTCCTGCCTAATTCATTCATTCAGTTTACTCTGTACTTAGTGTGTCTCCGCTGATCCATTCCTGTTGACGTTGTTCCCTCTGTTATTGAAACACTGCGCCGTTAGCTTAGCTACACGTTAGCCAACCTAGGTTCCCCCTGCTATGATATGCTGCCTGCTAGTGATGCTGCGTGGTTAGCTTAGCCGCACGTGAGCTAGCCTAGGCTATATAACTCACTCATTACCCCTAGTGAATTGAATGTATCTTACACCTGGTTTACAGTCCGCCTACCTATACTGTTTACATGCACTGAAGGAGTAATTCCATGCATAGGCTATGTAGGTTATATATAGTAACTCTGGTTAAGTGAATGTCTTAGTTACTAGTTGCACTATACTACTAATGGAATTATTGTAGCTATAGACCACATGTTTATGTACATCACTACTGTGTTTACTAATGTATACTGTATTGTATTCCTTTGTGTTTACTAATGTATACTGTATTGTATTCCCTTGTAGACAACCACACACACCTTTCTGTTCCCAAATACAACCAGTAACTGCAGCACGCCTCTGTGTGATTCTTTAATCGGAGTTACAACGCCATAGTGTCCGCCAGCTCTATCAAACGCAACCCGTGGAGGCCCTAGCCCTCCGTTTTCAATTAGCGATATCCATTCATTTTCATCCATCCAGCCTGATGTTATCGTTGGGAATGGGTCTGAGCTCGCAAAAGGGCAAATACCGCCGCCTACGCCTTCCGGCTGGTATTGCACTCCACTGGGAAGGGTATAGTTTATTTTCTGCGAGGCTGCGCCCCCCCCTCATATGCAATGCTGTTGAACGTGGCACGGACCTCCGCGCCCAGTACTTCAAATGGCGATCAGATAATTGGATTATTTCTTTTGCATTACATCAGATACAAGGTAAGAACACTATATATAAATTTGATCGTTGATCTGATATGTATTTCTACCCCGATCGATGCTGTATCTGTGTGGCTGTTTTCCGTTGGGTGCAGGAGGGGGGGGGGGGGGGGGGGGGCGCCGCGCTACAAGGGCCATTTCATGTATGCACGAGGAAGGATAATAATGATGATCTAGCGTTGATTTCAGGAAGCAAGCCTAGTAATAGACACGATATTTCTGACACTGGGAATACATTCACTGAGGTCCATAGATGTCCCTAGATACCAAGAATATGCAAATGGACCTTGTAGAAGTGGAGCAATATTACATTTACTTAGGTATGTATTTTAGGCGGATTTTCAGAAAATAGGCTCCGGGTTAAGTCTCCTGATGTGATCTGTTTAGGTCTCCTGATGTGATCTGTTTAGGTCTCCTGATGTGATCTGTTTATGTGATCTGTTTAGGTCTCCTTATGTGATCTGTTTAGGTCTCCTGGTGTGATCTGTTTATGTCTCCTTATGTGATCTGTTTATGTCTCCTGATGTGATCTGTTTGTCTCCTTATGTGATCTGTTTAAGTCTCCTGATGTGATCTGTTTAGGTCTCCTGGTGTGATCTGTTTAGGTCTCCTGATGTGATCTGTTTAGGTCTCCTAGCAGGCCTGTACAGTGCGACATATGTCGCACGTGCAACACTGACGTCAGTCTGTGCGATGAATGAATTGACTTTAGTAGCACTGGTGCGATGGCCCGTGGCGCAAGCAAAAAAAAAGAAAGTGTGACGGTAAATTGAATGGACCACAGCGCCACGCTATTCACTTGGTACTTGTAGTCTCGTGCGATTAAAAACAATGTCCCGTCTCGCGTAGAGTCCATAATCAAACACCAAATCCCATAATCCCTAGCGAACAATATCCCTGCGACTAAGTTGCGAGCTCAACGTACACTGACTGGGTGACTTCGACAAGATGAAGCGCTTTTTTAAGGTATTAAATCCAACAAAAGAAGTACAAGATCAAAACCCCAAACGAGCCCGAGAGGGACCACCGTTAATAGAAACGAGACAAAAGGAGAAGATTAACAAGATGTACAGATATAACGCAGAGTGGGAAAATTATTTTCCGTGGATATTTTTTAATGAGGAAGCACAGCTATTATTATTCTGTCACTGGTGCCGGGAGACTCCGGAAAAGATCCGATCAGAGAATCCCTATGTCGCGGGTAACAATATCCTAAAAAGGGATAACATTAATAAACACAATACGTCCCATCGACACATTCTTGCCCGGGAATAATGCCTTCAACGCTAAACAAACCCCTGAGCGGGCCGGCACCCTCTTGCACTCGCTGAGTAAACAGACGACCAGAGCGGATGATGCTGATCTCTGTGAGGTAAAGTTTAAGATGAATGTGGCATATTGCATCGCCAAGGAAGAAATGCTGTTCACTAAATTTAAGCCGCTAATTTTACTCTGTAAAAAGAACTCTATCGTATGGCTACTTAAATTCCCCTCCGGGATCAATAAAGTATTAATTATCTATCTATCAATCAATCTATCTATCTATCTAATAACGAGACAATATGCAAATAAGGTAATAATAATAATAATTCGTTTTATTTATAAAGCCCTTTTCATTCATGCAGAGTTCCTTGTACTTAGTTCTGATTAATGCAATAGTGTGTGTGTGTGTGTGTGTGTGTGTGTGTGTGGATCTGAAAAAGTGGCCAGCAGACATGATGCTGGAACTGTGACACGTGTGCAGTGCACACACACGCACGCACACACACACACGAATAATTATAATAATAATAATAATAATAATAATAATAATAATACATTTATTTATTTGGTTCCACAAATATGTACAGGTGTTTGTATGCATTATATCTATTTGTTATGTTGGTTTCTAGGTGTTTCTAGGTTGGTTTCTAGCTTTCCCTGTAATCTGAGTCCACACCAGCGCTGCCTGGTCTCGGACTGCTTCATATCGGTTATATGGTTATGTCCTTGTTCTTTTTGTTTTACATTATGGGCAAATAAAGAAAGAATTTGTCTAAAAGCATTTCTTGTTAAAGTTTGGATTTTGTGTGCCCTGTATGCAAGATTCATGTCCCTTGCCAGTCACATACCTATTTAAGTAATGAACTGCACTACTTGTGGTTGTTTTTAGAGATTTTAGAGACGTTTTATACTCGTGCTACAAGATTTTGGCCTGTGCTACAAAACTATCAACCTCTGTAGCACCAGTGCTATGTGCAAAAAAAGTTAACGTACAGCCCTGCCTCCTAGTGTGATCTGTTTGTCTCCCGATGCGTGAGGTTATGAATTTACCGGCGCAGGTTCTTGTAAATCCTTTTGATTTTCAAGAATCAGCACCAACCGTGTGGGTAAATTCTAGGGATGCACCGATCCGATATTGGTATGTATGGGTATCGGCCGCCAATATCAGTAAAATAGCTGGATCGGGTATCGGTAAAAAAATAAATAGATTTTTAATAATAAATAAAATAAGAAATAACAATTCAGTACATTTATATCTATGTGTTAATTTGTTATATTTAGTTACACTAAGTTAGGAAAGTAATGTTTTTAAGTCGAGCCTGATGTTGCCTTGCACAAAATAATGATCCCAGTCTCTTCCACACAGTGACAGTGAGGCATACAGTTTATTAATTGAATGAATGAAGTTTATTTTCCATCTTTGTTTACAACAAATCAAAAACACACTTGTGATCCTTTACAATTCTTAAAAAATATATATATTTTAATATAAAATACAATAAAAACGTGGATTACATTTTTTTTGACTTTTTGGGGGGGAAATGTAACAATGGGTATCGGTATTGGGACTGAAAAAGTCGGATCGGTGCATCCCTAGTAAATTCATAACCTCACGCACCAGGAGACCTAAACCGATGTCTACATTGCAAGACAATGAACTGACCATAAACAGGAACGTCTACCGGATAACGTTATATATCTTGTATATCTTTTATATCTTGTCTCAAATTCTAATCACTTTTCCCTCCTGTAAAATAAAATGTGTTTAGTGCTTACGTCAGCATGTCCCAGTGAGTGGCATTTAAAATTCCAACCAATAATATAACATCTTTTTGATATGTCCCCCCTCCCAAACTAGTGAATAATGTAGCCTTGTCCCCCCGACAGCAAAGTGCCTGTTTTGGGGAAGTGTGGCTGAGCTGAAGAGATACAGCTATGTGGCCATTTCCAAACGTATAGCATCAACACAGGGGAAATCTGCACTAATGAAATATGTTTAAATGCTTTAATGCAGCAAGCAGACAACAAAAAACATGTTTCAGCCCTCTGACCTTTGTCAGTGTTTACACTGGCTAGGTGGAAAATACACGCATATATGAGAGAGAGAGACAATCATAGTCTCTCTCTGTGCAGCCTGGTCTTGCCTAAAATATGTAAATAAAGTACTTAATTCAAGTTTCAAGTTTCAAGTTTCTTTAATAGTTGTCATACAGAAGTACAGAATACTTTTGTACAAAATGCTTCTTACTGTTGCGCTCCAGAGACTGTGCAAGACAAGATAAGTATGAAATAAAAACATAGTAAAATTAGAAGTAAAAAAAGAGGTCACAGTGTTCAGTTTAGACATATGTACAATGTTCGATGCAGAATAGACGTAGTTACCATACAATACTGTGCAGTGTACTAATATACAATACTATATAGTGCAAGGCAGAAATGGAGAAATGGGACGAGGTGCAATTTAGGTACAATTGACCATGTGTATAATGGTATATAATGTACGTTATGTTAAAGGAACATGCCAACATTTTGGGAAATTAGCTTACCGTCTTCTCCAGAGAGAGACTAGAAGATAGATACCAGTTTCCTCTCTGTGCGTTCAGTAGAAAGCTAACTACTAACTAAAAAAGACATATAGACACGTTACCAAGAAGTGAATTCACCTCTTGGTATAGCGGTCTGTGATGTCGCCCGTGATGCGGGCGCTCCGGGTTCAAAACTCCCTCGGGCATCGAAGTTTAACACAGAACGCAGAGATGGCAATATGACACCGGTTACAGTAAGTTAACATGCTAACGTGCAGCCAGATACCTTTCTACTGAACACACAGAGAGGAAACTGGTATCTATCTTCTTGTCTCTCTCTGGAGAAGATGATAAGCTTATTTCCCAAAATGTTGACGTGTTCCTTTAATACATTTATATATATATATATATAAGTAATGTAAATGACATATATATATATAAAATAACGTACATTGTGTACCTTTTTTCCTTTTGTCGATTAACTACTTTATTTACGGTTTCTGATGATACCGTGTTGCTCTGTAAGAGTAAGCAGTCCCTGTCCCCTCCTCTACGTCTCTCTCTGTAAGAGTAAGCAGTCCCTGTCCCCTCCTTTACGTCTCTCTCTGTGAGAGTAAGCAGTCCCTGTCCCCTCCTTTACGTCTCTCTCTGTGAGAGTAAGCAGTCCCTGTCCCCTCCTTTACGTCTCTCTCTGTGAGAGTAAGCAGTCCCTGTCCCCTCCTCTACGTCTCTCTCTGTGAGAGTAAGCAGTCCCTGTCCCCTCCTCTACGTCTCTCTCTGTAAGAGTAAGCAGTCCCTGTCCCCTCCTTTACGTCTCTCTCTGTGAGAGTAAGCAGTCCCTGTTCCCTCTTTTCAAGGGATTCACTCCCTCAATGCTCTGGAACCTCAGCCTATACGCTCATGGCCTGCAGCAGAGAGACGCTTGGCTACAGGAGACTTTCATCCTGATTTCCAATGTTGCTCTTATGTTCAGAGACTTGGGTCCTCATTTCTCTCTGGATTTGACCAACAAAGCAGAATCCACATGAGTACTAAGAGGTGGATTAGGAGTAGTCTCCTTACCTCGAAATCAACCAGTTTTACTTTCTAGATTTCCTTGCCTTTTCTTAGCTACATGTACAGTATTGGAGGTGTACATGTAGTTGTGTGTACATGTACAGTATTGGAGGTGTACATGTAGTTGTGTGTACATGTACAGTATTGGAGGTGTACATGTAGTTGTGTGTACATGTACATTATTGGAGGTGTACATGTACACTTGTTATTTTATAGCCTTATATAATAAAAACTCCAAACCTTTGTCCAACACCTCATCAAGCAGAATCAGCAGGAACATTGTCCTTCTTCTCCACCATGCACTGCTGCTGGGATGTTAGTGGAGGAGGATGCTTTATGACAACATGGTAATGGATCAGACCACCTGTAGTCGATACTGATCACATGTAGCTAGTATCAGCCTGATAGTGGTGTTGGGTATAGGATCTGTGCATCCCTATATATTGGTTCAGTGTGTTGTTACTTTCCTGTTAAGAGTCTAGTGTGAAATAGTGACCTGTCCTCTCTGTGTGTTCAGTAGAAAGCTAACTACTAACTAAAAAAGACATATAGACACGTTACCAAGAAGTGAATTCACCTCTTGGTATAGCGGTCTGTGATGTCGCCCGTGATGCGGGCGCTCCGGGTTCAAAACTCCCTCGGGGCATCGAAGTTTAACACAGAACGCAGAGATGGCAATATGACACCGGTTACAGTAAGTTAACATGCTAACGTGCAGCCAGATACCTTTCTACTGAACACACAGAGAGGAAACTGGTATCTATCTTCTTGTCTCTCTCTGGAGAAGATGATAAGCTTATTTCCCAAAATGTTGACGTGTTCCTTTAATACATTTTTATATATATATATATAAGTAATGTAAATGACATATATATATATATAAAATAACGTACATTGTGTACCTTTTTTCCTTTTGTCGATTAACTACTTTATTTACGGTTTCTGATGATACCGTGTTGCTCTGTAAGAGTAAGCAGTCCCTGTCCCCTCCTCTACGTCTCTCTCTGTAAGAGTAAGCAGTCCCTGTCTTCTCCTTTACGTCTCTCTCTGTGAGAGTAAGCAGTCCCTGTCCCCTTCTTTACGTCTCTCTCTGTGAGAGTAAGCAGTCCCTGTCCCCTCCTTTACGTCTCTCTCTGTGAGAGTAAGCAGTCCCTGTCCCCTCCTCTACGTCTCTCTCTGTGAGAGTAAGCAGTCCCTGTCCCCTCCTCTACGTCTCTCTCTGTAAGAGTAAGCAGTCCCTGTCCCCTCCTTTACGTCTCTCTCTGTGAGAGTAAGCAGTCCCTGTCCCCTCCTTTACGTCTCTCTCTGTGAGAGTAAGCAGTCCCTGTCCCCTCCTTTACGTCTCTCTCTGTGAGAGTAAGCAGTCCCTGTCCCCTCCTTTACGTCTCTCTCTGTGAGAGTAAGCAGTCCCTGTCCCCTCCTCTACGTCTCTCTCTGTGAGAGTAAGCAGTCCCTGTCCCCTCCTCTACGTCTCTCTCTGTGAGAGTAAGCAGTCCCTGTCCCCTCCTTACGTCTCTCTCTGTGAGAGTAAGCAGTCCCTGTTCCCTCTTTTCAAGGGATTCACTCCCTCAATGCTCTGGAACCTCAGCCTACAAACCTCATGGCCTGCAGCAGAGAGACGCTTGGCTACAGGAGACTTTTCATCCTGATTTCCAATGTTGCTCTTATGTTCAGAGACTTGGGTCCTCATTTCTCTCTGGATTTGACCAACAAAGCAGAATCCACATGAGTACTAAGAGGTGGATTAGGAGTAGTCTCCTTACCTCGAAATCAACCAGTTTTACTTTCTAGATTCCCTTGCCTTTTCTTAGCTACATGTACAGTATTGGAGGTGTACATGTAGTTGTGTGTACATGTACAGTATTGGAGGTGTACATGTAGTTGTGTGTACATGTACAGTATTGGAGGTGTACATGTAGTTGTGTGTACATGTACAGTATTGGAGGTGTACATGTACACTTGTTATTTTATAGCCTTATATAATAAAAACTCCAAACCTTTGTCCAACACCTCATCAAGCAGAATCAGCAGGAACATTGTCCTTCTTCCTCTCCACCATGCACTGCTGCTGGGATGTTAGTGGAGGAGGATGCTTTATGACAACATGGTAATGGATCAGACCACCTGTAGTCGATACTGATCACATGTAGCTAGTATCAGCCTGATAGTGGTGTTGGGTATAGGATCTGTGCATCCCTATATATTGGTTCAGTGTGTTGTTACTTTCCTGTTAAGAGTCTAGTGTGAAATAGTGACCTGTCCCTTTGTTACTTTCAAAAGCAATGGTTACAACAAATTACATTTAAATGATTGTATGCCCTTCTTTCTAGACTCCATGGCCTTACATCTGTTTATCTGTGAAGAGGAGGTTCCCCCTGAGCAGCAGGAGAGGAGCCCCAGTCTGGTCCAGGAGGAGCCAGAGCATCTACAGATTAAAGAGGAACAGGAGGAACTCTGGGTCAGTCAGGAGGGAGAGGAGCTTCCTGTCTCTGTGAAGAGTGAACATGATGAAGAGAAACCTCAGTCCTCACAGCTCAGCCAAACCCAGGACACAGAGCCCCTCCAGATGAAAGAGGAACAGGAGGAACTCTGGATCAGTCAGGAGGGAGAGGAGCTTCCTGTCTCTGTGAAGAGTGAACATGATGAAGAGAAACCTCAGTCCTCACAGCTCAGCCAAACCCAGGACACAGAGCCCCTCCGGATTAAAGAGGAACAGGAGGAACTGTGTCAAGATCTAGAGGAGGCTGATGGCTCCAAGATGACCTTACAACCTATGAAATGTGAAAATGAAGGTGAGAACACTCTGTCCTCACAACTCAGCCAAAACCGGGACCCAGAGCAGATTAAAGATGAACTAGATCAAGGGCTGGAAGAAGCTGATCTCTCCAAGATCACAGTAGACCCAGTGAAATGTGAAGATGGTCAAGAGAACGCTCTGTCCTTCCAGCCTCTTCAAACCCAAAGGGAGAAAAACAGAGAAGCATACTCTTTACCCAGCACCTCAACTGAACACATGAAAACAGAACCTGAAGGAGAGGACTGTGGAGTAGCAGAACTAACCAGTAACTTAGATCCAGCTGGTGATTTAGAACCAACTAGAGATAGCCAGCCTCTCTCTTCAGACTGTTCTCTAACTGAGACTGATGACAGTGATGACAGTTCTGGAGCTGAGACTGATGACTGCGATGAATGGAAGGAGAGTGGAGGTCCAGGTTTGATGGC